>NC_143061.1:20810000-21457500 GCF_052426305.1 Pelodiscus sinensis | reverse complement strand
GGAACCTGGTCAGCCCAGGCTCTCTGGTCCAGCAACATGCTGGACCATGGATATTGCCAGACCAGAGAGTCCTGGATTTTAAGGGTGCAACCTGTATTTATTTTAAAGAGAATAAACTATGAAATTGGAAGTAAAAATAATGTTACTTCCCAGGTGGGACCTCTCATGGTCAGCTGCACTGGTAGCACTAGTCTTCACTTTTAAAGCTGGTTTGTCTTCCAGGAGCAGAACAAAATAATCATAGTGGAACCAAGAATCAAGGCCAATGTTCCCACAGCAGTATTAACCAGGCAGAGTTGTTTGGTGCTGACTATAGCTGGCTTTTTTAACTGTGTTCTTACTGGATTGACTTGGATTTTCTTGGTGTAACTACTGTTGTGGGTACCTAAATGTGCCCTTTCTGAGGAGCGACAGAATTGGGTGTGTAGTGCACACATGGAACACACTTTGTGCTGTCTGACAGAACATCTGCATCAATGAAAGTGCAGAGCCGTGGAGCCAGGGGGGACTCTATTGTGGAAATGAGTGCCTTAAGAAGGAGCTTACTTGTGAGAATAACTGCTTACTCCTGAGACGAAGTCTTAGGGGGATTTAAAAACAGCCACCACAGATGATTGTGTGCTGTTACCAGAGGCTGAGAGCCTGCTGTTGCTGGTAATAAGAGTTGCTGTATTCAGTATGTGAGTTGTTGTTCCCTGGCACTGAGAATCCCTGTTGTCAAGGAGAATTGCTGCTGCTGCTGAATGAAAATCACTATTCCATAGGATTAAGCATTGCCACTGCTGCTACTTCTGTTATGTGACTTTCCTGTTGTTATTGCCAATGAGTGATGCACCTTGGTTTGACTCACTCTGCACAGTTCAGTTTTGCTGAGTTGATGTCAAAAACATCATTTCCACCTGTGAAGTTGCTAGTTTCCCCACAACTGAGGCTTAGTTCCCCTAGCTTTCCCCTTATATTCAATAGCCCCAGTTCCCTCCTGCCTACTTCATGATTGGATGATCCCCAGGCTGGCCCAAGCCTCCCCAAGTTACCTGGTGGGAAAAGCAAACATTCTGCATGAAGAGCTGAGCTTTTTAAATGCAGGTTTCAGAGGTAGCTGAGGAGGTGCTATCTGCTACTCAGTTCCGTGGGTTAATCAATAATCTCTGTGGAGTTTCCTGACTTATTATCCCCACTTGCTATGGATCAACCAGTCCCTCATGTGGCTACGTTAGAGTTATCTGGAGGGAGTTCGGGGGAGGGAAGGGGAGAGGGCTGCATGCCAGATATTCCCATGAAGGAAGTGAGAAAGCACAGGAAACAAAGGAAGAGTAGTAATAGAAATGTAGCCGTGTTAGTCTGGTGTAGCTGAAGCAAAATGCAGGACTATGCAGCACTTTAAAGACTAACAAGGTGGTTTATTAGATGATGAGCTTTCGTGGGCCAGACCCACTTCCTCAGATCAAATAGTGGAAGAAAATAGTCACAACCATATATACCAAAGGATACAATTAAAAACAATGAACACATATGAAAAGGACAAATCACATTTCAGAACAGAAGTGGGATGAAGGGGGGAGGGAAGGAAAGTAAGTGTCTGTGAGTTAATGATATTAGAGGTGGGGAAAGGTAGATGTCTGTGAGCTAATGGTATTAGAGGTGATAATTGGGGAAGCTATCTTTTTAATGGGTAAGGTAGTTGGGGTCTTTGTTCAATCTCCCCGGAGAGTGTCGAATTTTAGCATGAATGACAGTTCAGAGGATTCCCTTTCAAGTGCAGATGTAAAAGGTCTTTGTAGCAGAATGCAGGTAGTTAAGTCATTGAGACAGTGTCCTTTCTGGTTGAAATGGCAAGAAATTGTTTTTTCTTTGTGATCCTGTCTGGCCCACGAAAGCTCATCATCTAATAAACCATCTTGTTAGTCTTTAAAGTGCCACATAGTCCTGCATTTTGCTTCAAAGGAAGAGTAGGCAGAGATCTAGCTCTTCCCTACCTCCACCTACCACAGATAGGCCAGAAGAGCTGGTCTGTTATGTGGGGAGAGTATTCTGAATCCATAAAGAGAGTGGGGTTTGACTGCCTCTTGGTGCCTCCCCAGATGTATTTGTGCCCCAGCCTTTATCTAAGGCTGTGTCTACAGATACAATCTAGCCCCTTATGTGGGGGACATGTAGGCTATGTCTACACTGCAGGCATTTTGAGAGATCTTCCACAAAAACTTCTGCCACAAAAGCACGTCCACACTACAAAAGCGCATCACAAAAGTGATGCACTTTTGCGCAAGAGAGCATCCACACTGCATGGATACTCTTGTACAAGAAAGCTCTGATGGCCATTCACAGAATGGCCATTAGAGTACCTGTGCTTTTTTGCACAAGAAACCCCTGCTGAGCTCTGTCGATGGAGCCAGGTAGATTAGTTTACTCAACAAAGGGAAATGAAACTGTGATTTAAATAATCGCTGCTTCATTTAAATCAAAATGGTCACCACGCTGTGCCGATCAACTGTTTGTCGGCACAGTACGGCAGTCTAGGTGGGGATCTGCCAGCCCCAGAACCCTTTGTCGGCAGATCCTGTAAGTCTCATTTCATGAGGCATAAAGGATCTGCCGACAAAGGGTTCTGGGGTCTAGACCCCGTCTAGACAGCTGTTTGTCGGCACAGCGCGGTGGCCATTTTGATTTAAATGAAGCGGTGATTATTTAAATCACAGCTTCATTTCCCTTTGTCATCCTGACTCATCTACATGGCTCCATCAAGAATTCTTGTGCAAAAAGGAGTTATTCCTTGTAGAAAGAGGTGTACATATACCGCAAAAAGCTTTCTGTTCTGCCATTTTACTGTAAATTTTCACGTGCAAAAACACACTTAAAGTGTGGATGCTCCATGGGGTTTTGTGCAAAAACCCTGTAGTGTAGACATAGATATAGATGTAGAAGTGTTAATGGGCTCACACCTCAGCCCAGCATAGTAGAATTCTAGCAACTAATTATTATTTGGTGAACAGTTTTTCCCCAGATGTTTTTTGCTGCTAATGAACCAAATTAAAAAAAAAAAAAACCCTAGAGAGTCCTAAAAGAATTTTTAAACAAAATGATAGATGCACGAATTAGCCAGGTTCTGGTGTTAATAGGATTTTTCTTATAGTTAAATAAATAACTTGTCCATACTGCTCTGGAGAACACATTCAAAGGGAAAATATTTGGATGGGAAAATGTACAAATAATTATTTGTTTTTTCTGAAAGACAGACTGTGCAATCTAAGCAAGCAGAAATAACAATCTTAAAATAGCAAATATTGTTTCTGTTTGTATTGCTTCATCAGCTAAACTGCTTCATGATACTGTTTCTTTATCAAAAAGACATTTAAATCAAGGCAATGATTTTTAATACTAGGGCAGAAATTAATTTCATGCATCCGCTAGCAAATGCCTACTCTCTAGAACTGAATAAACAAACATTTGCACATCTGCTACTGTTATATGCAATCAGAATATAAAATTGTAAAGGGAGCTGGATCTTCCTTTTTATTTTATAATCGTGTTTTACACTGTACGGAATACATGTCATGACATAGAGTTTGGTAGGATAAAGTCACCTATCTCTGTCTTGGCAGAGAAGGGAGGAAAAGATTACAGGGACTTTCACTGGGCACTTATTGCTGGATTTTATCCATTTATCTTCTGAAATGGGTGGGACTTGGAGAAGCACACAGAGGACTAAGCTTGAAAATCCCACCAAGCTTATTTGCACCTGCCTGCACAACCACATGTGCAATGCAGTTAGGAGTGGTTCTTTCAGAATGTTCCCTAACCTCCATTCTGATAGCATGGTGCCCCTAGGAGCTATGGTCCCATTGTTTTTCCTTTTCACAAGTAAAAAGTGTAGTGGAATGTAAATGTTGGTGAGCCCATCTTTAACTACAATGCCATTTGGATAGGGTGCCATTTGAACGGCTGTCTAACCCTGGTGTGTTCCTTCTAGCCAAATCCATGGAGCTTTTACCAGGTGGAGGGTCTTCTGTTGGCTTCCAAGGAAGGAAGAGCACAGACAGCAAAACTCCTACCTTTCTTTCTTGTGCAAGAGCATCCATGCAGTGTGGATGCTCTCTTGCGCAAAAGTGCATCACTTTTGTGATGCGCTTTTGTAGTGTGGATGTGCTTTTGTGGCAGAAGTTTTTGTGGAAGATCTCTCAAAATGGTCTTGGGGCCATTCGATCCTTTCTTATGGCCTTAGCTCCCTTTTATGTAGAATGGAAGGAAGCATATTGCACAGTGGTGGGCACCCCACTGGGCCCATCAGAATTCCAGATGTAGCCCACAGGACATTTTGTTTACCATTGCTCAGGGTTGCCAGATGCTGCTGATTTCTTTCTATGTCTTTTTTTTCATACCAGTATCACAAAAGTGGCACACATGTAAAGCAAGGATATGTGAAGTGAGATGCATGCTGATTGTACACAACAGTGACTTAAAAAGCAATGTGTTCCCTCTGCATCCAATTAAGCATGACTAAGGTTCAATCAGCACACTCTACAAATTCTAAGCACGCAAACACAGTTAGCAAAATTACCCTGTGTCAGAAGACCGTCTTGGTTATGACAATCTTGTGGCTCATTGAGATGAAGGAGGGCCATTTGTGCAGTCCATTCATTAACCTAGGTTGCCCATTGCTCATATAATGTATTATGATCTCTTGCATACTTGAGAACTACTAATGCATTCCAACTGACCGGCTGTGTCTACATTGGCACCATTTTTCGGAAAAGGGATGCTAATGAGACCAGTTGGAATTGCAAATGCCGTGGGGGATTTAAATATCCCCCGCAGCATTTGCATGAACATGGCTGCTGCTTTTTCCCGGCTCAGGGTTTTGCCGGAGAAAAGCGCCAGTCTAAATGGGATCTTTCGGAAAATAAACCCTTTTCCGGAAGATCCCTTATTCTTACTTTCAAGTACTCATTGCAGAAGGAGTAACGGTAGTTCGAATTAGGAGCTCTAATTTGAACTACCTAGCTCATGCCATGTGCAGCCGTGGGCAGGAGGTTTGAACTACCGGGCATTTAAAAATAGCGGCGCCCGGGAACATGCGAATAAAGCCCAGGATATTTAAATCCCGGGCTTCATTTGCAAGTTCGAATGACTACATTAGCCACCCTAGAACTGGGGTGGCTACTGTAGACATACCCTTACAGAACTGGACAAAGTGGGAAAATGATAAAATGTCAAATTTGTTCTCATGCTAAATCCAAACTCTTGATAGACACTCTCTTCTGGAATTAGAGTAGCCTCTTGTGCTGTCCAGCTGAAGCTCCCAACAGCCAGCCCAGAGCAGTTCATCCACTGGACCATGTGGTCTTTTCCTGGTGTATCACCTCTTCAGCACTTTCCCACACCTCATCTACTCCAGTTTCTGGTTAGCTAGTGTAGCCAGACAGACTAACCCCATATCATCCATCTTATTTGCCTCTCTGAAGCACAGGACAGAGAAGGAGCAATAAAATCAGCATAGTTTATGCTGGCTCATCTGATCCTGAGAAGCTGAAACATAGATATGAGGAGAGATCAGGATATGCGAGACTGCCACCGGCTGGCACCTATGTTGATTCGAACACACACACAGTCCCTGGAAGAGGAATTTCCCACTGAGAAAAGAATCCCCAGTAATTCCAATTTAGTTATCTCTCTTACAAGTGTAAATTAAGTTCACAACTCCCTTGTAAGAACTGGTCTCACAAAAGACAGACCAGCCCCATTTGGCATGACAGATAAGAAAGAGAAATACGTGACCCCATGAGTATAAAAGATGGGCCCAGCACACACTCACTTTGAGTGTCATTCTACCCTCTACCTGCTGGTCGGGTTAGGTGTTTGACCTCCCGAGGTTCTATGGGGACGCCCACCTCGTATTTTCGTCTTTCCTAGGAATTGAGGGACCGGCCCTGGCCTGACATGCTGGAGTCGAGAGGCACAGAAGGGGGTAAAAATTGTACCTGGATGTGGTCCTCTGTCTTAAGTGTATACATAGAAAGAGTAAGCTGTTACTTGGTACCATTATTTCTATTTTTCTATCTTTATCTTCTTTGTAACCATTTTTAAGATCCATATTTTGCTAGCAGTATCTATATTTTGCTAGTAGTTAAGAAATAGAACAATAGCCATTGCAACCATATGATTTATAAGCTTCTTTAATAAACCTGTAACTGTTTAAGCTTTAACCTGACTCCTTCAGTTGCTGTAACAGAACCAAGCACAATTTAAAAGAACTTCAGCCGGTCTTAGGGAAAGATATAGGGAGAGCTTGGGCGTTTGGATTTGTGTCACACCCAGGTGGCACAATCCACTGGGGCACCTTTCAGTCTTTCCCCAACGCTGCCCGCTGCAAAGGAATTATGAATTCTAGCAGCTGAAATCTAAGGTGTAATAAGCTCTTCCTATATAACGGGGTGTCTGTTGGCCTGCTGGCCACCCTCTGTGATGGGACCCAGGTCCTAGCAGTAAAGGCACGGACGTTAAACCTTTTCTCGGAAACATACACACACACACACTGCCCTGACCGTCGGCTGACAGCTAGCACCTATAACAAAGCTTGGCTCTCATTTAAAAGAAGCATGTTAGAAAAGAAAAGGAGTGCTACAGTGCAGAGCAGGTAGAGAGCTGCCTGTGATGGAGCTACATGTAACCAGAAAAATCCACAAGAAAAGACACTGCTAGGTATTGAACAAGTGCAGTATCTGCTTAATGTCTGTGTAGAAGCCACTATTAAGAGCAGGAAATCTGGCATGTAGTTAGCCCATACGCTCTTTGATAAAGTTATATAGGGGTGTGATTTCCCATCCAACTGGATGAAGGAAAACATGCAGCCAGGAGGACATGTCTGCTGCCAGGACTATGTCTGAAACTTGTAATATTCAGGCCACAGGTAAGAGTCCTTTCAGACCAAACAAACTGAAGACATTCCTCAGCAGAGGACCAAGTGCTGCTGACAAGAAAGATCCAGCATTTCTATTTGCCAGAAATGTTGCCTTTGGACTTGCAGTTTGCTTTTGGTTTTTGAAAATTCAGATTATACGTGACCACATGATAGACAAGCATGAGCAGCCAGCGACCCAGCCATTGGAGAGACCATCCCCTGCTCTTCTTCTCAAGGCCTCCTAGCCTCCTCTCATTTTGTCTCATTCCCCTGAAAGAGCCCAGAGTATCCTCACCCCAGTTTCAGCACCAGGTGGCATGACTGCAGAACCCCAACCCCAGCGTGCAAGGTGGCCAGGAAGCATAGCCCTAGTCCCCATGGCAAGCCAACCAGTGCCAGCCACAGCCAGAATGGGTGAGTGCAGTGAGCAGAGAACTGCAGGAGGTAACCTGGCGATGGAGCGTGGGCAGAGCTACAGCCTCCCCCCAGCTTGTGACATCTACCGCCATGTAGGCAAGGAAGTGGTCTCTAAGGAAGGTGTTTTGTACATATAAGTGAGTGTTAAAACAATGGTAAGTGAGTCTTCTACCTCATCTCTGTATTCTGACACAGGATTATATAAATGTGTACCGCAGAAGATCAGAATGAGTGAAAGTCTATACAGGAAGGATTTCATTGGTCATCTTATTCCCTAGTAGCTGTTTTAGAAATAACTTCAAATATTTTTAAAGGGCTTTTAAAAGTCATTATTACACTAAAGGTAAACTTTTGTAATATGCAATTCTCCCTCAAACAGTGACAGGAAACCAGTTAGTAAAACCTAATCCCAAGGTTTAAACTCAGTTATCTTGAGTTGGATTATGTAGCCAGTTAGTTTATTTTATCATCCATTTATCATTGTTTTATGTGATATTATGGACAGTTCATATGCTATTTTATATATTATCAATGAATGCTAAATAGATTTAAATTGTAGGATTATAGATACATAAGTTTGACAAATATTTATGAATGTGTATTGCGTATATAAATAAAGCTAAATAATGACTAAATAAAAGACCTACAGAAACATGTAGATTTTAGTTTAGTTTTACTGGGTTATAGATTTAAAAATGCTTGTCATGACCAAGGAATAACCCTATGCCAGTAAGGGCACAAGGCTACTTTAAAGATGTGCTAGCATATTATCAAATTAATAGGGTGCTGGGTATGGTCAGAATTTCAATATAAGAGAGAGTTCTGTGGTTGGGTAAAAGTGGGAAGATGCAAGGGGTGAGTCTTTTGAAACCCCAGCAAGAACTATTCTTCTAGAAATGATAATCTATTGAGCAATCCACTGGACCCTACAATATCTTTGAAGCTGTATGGATGACTAAGTATACCTCGTGCATGGGTTTGTGTAGGATTTCTATATGTCTAAATAATTGTAACTTTACTTACATCATTATTAAAACTTCAGTATATATAAGACTTAGTACTTGTGATTATGTCTGTGGTACTTGTGATTATGTCTTTGTGTTTCCTAAAGTCCCCAGATTTGAGAAATTTGAGGAGGTTTTCACTCTATTGAACTTGAAAAAGTAGCAACCAGAGTCAAACTCATGGTGAGGTAGCATAATATCAATTACATTCATTATAAACAAACAAACAAAGAAACAAAAGACACAACTTTGTATATTGCTTCCTGAAAAGAAAAATCTGCCATGTGCATCATCAAAAGGTTAAGTCCAAATAGAGGTATTGTAAAAGCAATGAAACATAATTAGCGCTGAGGTCCCAGATAAGATTTTACCCCTCCTGAGAACTCGTGTAACATAGCTTATAGACTAAGAAGAAAAAACAAACAAACAAAAAACAATGAAATACAGGGTAATGTAAAGAATGAATGGTAATAGTATGTGGACAGGGTCACTTGAACAGTTTTCTATAGTGCTGAGAACCATTGGACCAGATTGTAAATTGTGTATATAATGGAATCAAGCCAGAGGGTGAGGCAGCACCCCAGTTACACAAGTTCCAGCAGCTATCCTGTGTATATTTTGTATGTATAAGGAAAGAAGGCAAAAATAACTCTTATGCAAAAAACAGAAACTAATACTGATACAATTGATTCAGGAATTTACTCCTTCACAGTTTGGTTTTGTGTTAATCCAGCATTTAATAAAATGTAACAAAGCTTACAATAATTAATAAATCAGAGGACTCAAATTCCATCCTTTTGTAAAATATTGCTATCATCTATCTGGCTACTGTTTGTAGTATTCTGTCTATTAATAGCAGTGGGTAAAAACCTGACCCCAAGTCAGAGTTTTGTCATTTTATTTCATTAAGGCCAGGCTCTCACCCTATACATTTCAAACACAGAGCCTGATCTAAGATGAGGTAAGTCAGTGTAAGGCCTTTTAACGATGGGCCTGGTCTACACTAGGACCTTAGTCCAAAGTAATACCCCCACCAGTTCAAATTTGCAAATGATGTGTCCACACTGCCAAGCCTGTTATTTTGGAATAAGGGACCATGGAATTCAAACTCTGTAATCATGATTTTCATGAGATACAAGTTCAGAATTAGATTGTAAGTCTGAAATCACATTAGTGTGGTGGCTCTGGTGTCCTTATTCGAAGTAATTGACCTCCAGGAGGGTTCCCGCAGCTCCCCAGAATGCATCCTGAGTCCGAGGTAGCACATCCAAATTAATGGAGCCTGCCTCGGACTACATTTGATGCTTTACCGTAGACATGGCCTTAGTGTAATGTATATAATGGTAACTCTTGATGCTGAGCTCTCATAGAGATATTTTGAAAACCATAAAATACATGTTATCAACAAGAAATCTGATGGTTTGAGGGGCTGAATATCTACAGCCCTGATGACTTAAGAGACACAAAGTTAACGGGCTTCACTTAAAATAAGGCTGCAGATTTAAAAAGTAACCCTAAATAAACTTGTTAGGTGCTACAGTGTGGAACATGGAACATGTTTAAACTATGACTATGGAGAGCTCACAGAGAAAATAAAAGAAGAAATAAGCCACAGCTTATTCGGAATTAAAGGACCCAAATCTTAATAGGGAAAAAAAGTGTAAGACACAAATCTCTTGAATTAAAATAACTGACTCTCAGGAGGGGTGAAACAGAGCATGGAGTAAATCTCCTCAAATGAAATACCAGCACTCTAGAGGATTAGTTGCATGCTCTATTTCCTTCTTATAAATGTGCCTCGGGGTGATGGGCAATCACCCTTATTCACTGCTAGGGAAGGTGTGCTATCACTGTGATGCAGAGATAGTCAATCATCATAAACCTCTTGAACTAGGTCCTTAAATTGTTGTTGCCTGTTAAAGATTTCAAAACGATCGGTCTGCGGAAAATAATGAATTTCTCATTGCACATTTCAAAATCATCTGCTGGACTAAATAGCGATGTTTCAGTTACTTGGAGCCCATCATACACAAGCAATGCAGGACAGTTGCAGATATCTCAGTTAAAGATCAGACTAGCGTTCCCACTGAGATATCTGTTGCGCTCAGTTTGCGTCTTGTTACTAGTAAAATGTATCTTACAGCCTGTCCTGTGCAAGGGAATGTTTCTAGACATTTTGCTGGCATTCCTATTCCGTCGCTCCCTTGACCCAACCCTAAGTGAACAAGCAAAAAGAGCTCCCCAAATAAATGAGCAGCACAGGAAATCCAACACTGCCTACCTGTGCATGCCTCTCACACCTGTCTGATGAAGAAGCTCATCAGCCAGGTGAGAGTGTAATGCATGGAATGCAAGTACTTTCTCCTCACTCCCTTAGCATTTGGGGAATGGGATGAAAAGCAAGCCCCATCCCAGAGCATGCAGCTGCTGCCCCCCTACCCTCCCGAAATTTTGCCCTTGTGATTCAGTAGGGGCAGATGTCTTCCTTCCTGCTTTGCTGCATACAGTTAATGTAGAAAGTGCAGGGGAGTAAGAGAACACCTTCAGTTTCCCATTTTGGTGAACAGCAAGGGTTGTTAAAATGGAATTTTGGCTGAGAGTACCTATCAGGAGTTTACGGATCAAGAGCATTATAAAGATGTTGCAATTATCGTAGAATGAAGCACTAAAAATACAGGACATTTAGAATTATATTTATGCTTCAAATTATTCTACATATGTCATGGTAAACCTATATATGTTATGGTAAACCTCAGATAACCTCATCCCCGCTTTGTAGTGATGCCCTACAGAAACTATATGATTCTGATTAAGGTCCTTGATTTTGTAGTCCCAAATTAAACTAATTTTTTTAAAGGCACCTTAGATTTTGTTCATGTGTGTGCCTTATCCTCACCCTTGCTAGCATAATAGATAATAAGCTTGTCTTGAAGACTTTACAACATAAAAAAACAAATTGCATTTGAGTGATGCATGGTGGCTGGGTGGAGGGGCAGGGCAGGGATACAATTAAATATCAGTATTTATATCCAGGCCTGAAGAAGAGCTCTGTCTGTGTCGCCAACAGAAGAGGTCTGATAAAAGATACTATTTTTACCCACTCTATCTCTGCATAGTTGTAGATGTTCTCAAAGTTTAAATAATTATAATGTAAAATCTAACTATCTCCTTTTGCCCCAAGTCCGTCATTTAGTTGGTGTTTCCTAGTTGCCATTATAGTAGGTCTTGAGGAGGACATCTGAGTGCCTTTCCTGTACTCTAGCTTGAATTCAAGTCAAGCAGTTGGTAACTGTTGAAGCAAAGGCCATCTTGTAGAGGTCTCGCTCAGGCATTCCTGAAAACAAAGTGAGACTTGTATTTTATAATACCATTTATAATGGATAGAGGAAAGGATTTCAATCACTCTATCCCACGCATGAAAGCATTTTTGCTTACATAATAGCTATCAAGATGTACAAATGTGCATCAGTGAATATCATGATCTCATTTTCTCTTAGGTCACTTTCTCTACATACTAAGAAGCAAATACTTTCTAGTTCTAACCCATATTTTGTTTTTTCTAATATTTTCTCATTTTAATGTACAAGAGCCCAAAGCCTCTAAAGTATGTAAGCAGCCAAATCAATGGGAGCTAGGTGTGTAAATATCTTTGGGGATCTGTATGCCTTTCAGTAAAACAGTAGCACTAAGGACAGGCTGATGCCCATGTGTTCCTGATTATGTAAATTCAAGATTACAACTTTGTATTGTTCCTTTAACATGTGAATTACAAAAATGTGCAAGTCAGCTGCTCTCAACATTTCAACAAATTTCATGGGATCATAGGTTTGTGGACAAAAAAAAAATTCTCTTTTGACTGGTCTCCCAAGCTGCTAATGCTGCCAACACTTGACACTGGTTTTTTGCTCATACATCCAACAGCTCCTATATGATCCCAACATACACTCTTCTCCTTCAGCCTGCATGTGTCTGTAAAAGGCAAGGAGTGACAATGGTGGCCACTAAGGGATGGAGCTGGTGGCAGTAGTTATTTGGCCAAGGGATGCTCTCCTGCCAACACAATGCTGTCCACAATGTGGTGGTGTAACTTATGTTGCTTGGGATGTGGTTTATTCACAACGCTAAGGGTTTGTCTAGACTACATGCCTCCTTCGACGGAGGCATGTAGATTAGCCAGATCGGAAGAGGGAAATGAAGCCGCGATTAAAATAATCGCGGCTTCATTTAAATTTAAATGGCTGCCCCGATCTGCCGATCAGCTGTTTGTCGGCAGATCGGGGGAGTCTGGACGCGATGCCCCGACAAAGAAGCCTTTCTTCATCGACACAGGTAAGCCTCGTGAAACCAGGTTTACCTGTGTCGATGAAGAAAGGCTTCTTTGTCGGGGCATCGCGTCCAGACTCCCCCGATCTGCCGACAAACAGCTGATCGGCAGATCGGGGCAGCCATTTAAATTTAAATGAAGCCGCGATTATTTTAATCGCGGCTTCATTTCCCTCTTCCGATCTGGCTAATCTACATGCCTCCGTCGAAGGAGGCATGTAGTCTAGACACACCCCCAGTGACATGACTTATAGTGACCTAAGTTGTACTGTGTACAAGAATGTGTTTGGTCTATCTAAAAAACTCCTAGAGCTGGTCAGGATTAATTTATTAAAGCTACAGCTACAGTTAAGATTATGTGAGCACGAATCTGCTAACTCATTATGAAACAGATTGTGGGAGTTTCACTGTAGCTTCTGTTCTTTTGTACCATCTGCTTCTGCATGACAAAGTGTTTTCATATATACCTTGGAGGGCTTGGCAAGCAGTTTTCCCACAGCAGTGGTAACTTTGTGTTGTAAAGCCAGTAAGAGGTGCTCCAAGAATATGAACTGGCCCACCATTTTCACTACAGCATCTGTCTCTCTGCTTCACTGGGTTAGGAAGGTATAATCTGTGTCTATTCCAAATGGGGATTTCACACATGTCAAGATGAAGAACTGCAGTCCTCACAGAAAAACAGCTGCCATTCCCAAGTGCCCAGCCTGAGTGTCTCCAATGAGCATTTAGGAGGATCTGCAGCAGAAAGAGAGGGAAGAACACTGTCCTGCCAGGCTGTAGAGAGGACACGAAGCAGCACCTCATACTTTACCGCAGCCCCAAACACAAAGAGTCATTGCAGAAAGAACAGGGTATGGTCATTTAGATATTGCTTTTGGGAAAACATTTCTGTGAACAGGTCACTAAAATATGAGGGAGGTAATTGTATCAGTTGCTGGCAACTCTTTCCCAAAAGATCAAATCCAGGAGGTTGTGGGGGAACTGTAGCGTAAGCAAACAGTTATGCCTATAGATGCTTTTCTTATTTATTCCATTTTTATATAATCTTCTGCTGTAGCAAGAGATAATAAATGAGCAATTTGAAACAACTAAAACAGCATCTGTCTCATCCTGAAGTGGTGCTTCATAATAATGTTGGGTTACTGTAGATTACTTTTGTGAGTATAAAAAAAAATACAAGAAATAGGTGTAGCTGCAGCAGTCAAACCTTTGATTGCCCCCCAGATTAAAGTGAATTAGACTGGAGTCTAGCATAAAACTAGAGCAGAGAAATGCAAAGACAGTTTCTTACTTGTATAGGACATTGTACTGCAATGCAACAGAAATAGAGGTCTTAAAATTTAAGGATTATAGTGATAATAAAAATTTAAATTTGGGGCAGAGCCATATGAATTAATATAGGGCCATTAATTTCAGTAAATCAATGCTGATAGGCCCTTTGAAATTGTAGGTGCTCATGCTGGTGTAGTGCACCTGAGGATCTGGCTCATATATCCAAATTCCCTGCTGAAATACAGTGTGTGTGTGTGTGTGTGTGTGTGTGTGTGAGAGAGAGAGAGAGAGAGAGAGAGAGAGAGAGAGAGAGTGAAAATTATGACTAATATGCTAGTTAGTGCTTTACACAATACTAAGCTTAAAAAAGAAAACCTGAGTTTTTGGAGCCAATTATCTTGTATGGCAGTAGTAATCGCTTTTTTATGGCAAAGAAATGCCTTGGAGGAATAGTGCTTAAAGAAAGGAATTGTAAAAGACATCAATGTATTGCCTGTGACTACCTAAGATATAACTTAACTGCAAGGTAATTAAGAATGTCCAAAAACTAAGTATTTTCAGAATAGATTTTTATCTTTGTCTTTTTTTAAATTGTAGTACAGAGGGAGGAAATATAGTATTACTGATTTTGGGACTCTTCATATTGTAAATGAACTAATTGTTGACCAAAATGCCAACATTTTAGGCATTTAATGTAAGCCAACCTAATTTAGCAATACTAATATTATCTTCTTTTATTTAATATATATTTGAACAGATTTGAACAGTTAACTTTAAAAGTAGTTTAATGAGTTACTATTGGCAAATTGAATTATACATTATAGAAAATACTTGCTTACAGAGAGCACTTAGATCATTCTCCTAGCCTTTCTAGCGTACACAAAATTATTATTGATTGGCACTTTTTTTCTCTGCAAAGCTCTCTTCATGTTTTCTCCACTCAGGCAGAACTTTCAACATACTTCCAAAAGAATGGGTAAGGAAAACAGAACCAGACCTGTTATTACTTGACTATGGAGATGCAAACTGTAGGGGAAGGTTAAAGATTAAGGAGAAAATGATAGGATTAGCAAAAAAAATAGTAAAGAAAATTGATTCACAGACAAAATATTCTGAACATAGATAGTCTGGGCTTCAGGGATAGTATATGTTGGTAACTTAGGATTCATATAATATGAGCTACAATTTATATAACATGCAAACCAAGCTGACACTGATTTTGTCAGCATTACAAGAGTCTGCTATACCATTGTTTATGAATGTCTACACTGTATGAAGCAAATGCTTTATTTGCAACAAAAATAGGCTTTATTTGCAACAAAAATAGGGTGTGAGACATTGAAAAAAATAATTATTATTGGGAGCAAAAAATCCTTCTAATTTACACTGAATTCTCCCCGGTCTCTCTTGAGGTTTTTCAGGGTACTGTATAAATACTAAATATTATTCCAAGCTCACATTTGGGTTATGTTGCTAGCAAGAGTAAGTCTCAGGTCCGACACTGGGTTCTCAAAGTACAAAAACATGCTGCACGGGTATCTGTCAAACACAAGCAGTTTATTTTCTGACAGCTATAAGCTGCACCCCTTAACTAAAGAACAACATGATAGGAAAAGCAACGTTTTACATCCCTTCTGCAAGCTGGGAACCCCCTTTCGGCTGCAGATGAAGCGAGAGAACATCTAGGCACTGGTACCAAAGCCCATTGGTGAGGTCCAAATTGCTGTGCTCTGGTGCAGCTTTAAATACAGTGTCTCTACCTTGTTTGGCAGTTTGGAAGTTTCCAGGGGTTACTCATTACTTGTCACATTATGGTTCAGCTGTACTGCTTGTCCTTTGACTTTGTTTACGTGATCAGTACATTTGGGTAAGCAGGATTGTTATGTTCCCGCCCTTATCTATAATTCATTCTTGCTACAATGGCGTAAGTTCCTAGAGGCTTGCTTCTGGCTCATCAGATATAAGGGAAGAGGGGTGGGAGAATGCAGGCCTCACTACCCCTATACTTCAAACGTACAGAGCTCTTCTGCGATTAACCGCTACATTCCACCCCGGGTGGTGGGGCACTGTACCTCACCCCAGTATACCCCTTAATTAGGGTGTGAGACATTTGAGGATGACCTGGTGTTTTATTTGTTGAGCCAATAGTGTTGTGCGGTGGGCCAGATGACATACATAACATGTTAGCATACTAATTTTAATAAAAACTATTATAAAACCTAATAATACAATAACCATAGGATGGAGGATCGGGTTAAAAACACCGGTCCAGAAAGGGTTATCTCCCCCAGAAAAATATCATACCAGTGATGCCCCTACACTGATTCTAGCTCTGCTGTTAGTTTAAGTAGTTTCCCCTTCTGACGTATTATGTGGAGACTAGATGCTCTCTCATTAGCAAGGGCTCCCTCATAATGCCGTATCATTTTGTTAAGGGTATGGAACTGATGCCACACTGTTTGCCATTTTGGCCTGAGGGAAAGAGCAATTTAGGGGAAACATTTTAGCCAAAACCTCAGACTGCTGATACACTGGCTTGACATAAATGTGGCTGCCAGCTTCTAGGGCAGAGGCATCGTACCTGCATTCATGGATGGAGGGGTAAACTAGGAGGCTAGTCACTCCAGGTAACATGTAGTAGATACCACACATGAGCACCACAGTGGTCTGATTGAATGTAACACACTCCCCCACTGTATCAATTTCTATTCTATAAGCATTCAGAATATGGTGTTTAAAGGGACACGTCCATTCATTCTGGGGTGTTTACACAAGCGTGCCTCTCTTTGGATGTCAGTCTCCAGCTTCTGATTAGCTCACAAGCTTGGATCCCGGACGAACCCCCATATTCTGATTGGGTGCGTAGGAGTGGTAACGGTGTCTTCCCAATAGGTGATAGGTGTGGTCCATAGGTGCTTGTCTAGTGGTATAAAGCAAAAACAAAACAAAGATATGCAGCAGTGTTTATAATATGTCTTTGGTAAATTAGCAAATTGGGCTTGAGAAGGGGGGGCCCTATTTCTAGTTCCTTAGCAACAATTCGTGATTGGCCTTAAGAGGTCAACTGGGTGTCTCTTTCCCATGCAAACTGTGGGGCACCTCGCAGGGCCATAAACTTGAGTGTGCATGTGAAATTCATGATAGTGGTATCCAATTATGGCTGTCTGTTTGGTGTTGTGCTGCTTAGTTGATAAACAGACAGGGCTGATTTTCTGTGTCCGTCCTGTTTTCTCCAAGCTTCCTGTTATCTGTTTTGACTTCAGCTAGGCCTGCTAGGCCTTGTCTCTTTGCTCCAACTGAACATCAGGCTTCTGGGGGGACAGCTTAGCCACAGATCATAGTTTAAGGTTTTACCTATATATCAAAGGGCTATTGGCTACAGTGGGTTAAAAACCTGTTCCTAGAGTCCCTCCTCTTACCCTAAGGTTCTTTAACCCACCAGGTTAAATACAGCAATGTTTTTAGCTTACTTTGGAACCATTGGTATAGCACTAGTACCAGTAGGAATGTTATAATTGATGCACCCTACATAATTTGGCAAACTAACACCCAAATTCGGCCCCAGCGTATTCCGCCCCCCAAGATGGCACTATCCATGATCATAGCTTTAACCTCCACTTCCTGGTTTAGAGCCTTGGAATACTTGGTATTAGCTTGGTCCATGGTTTCCCCATCTGAGTGTACCTCAGTCAGCCTTCCTGAATGCGTCTCTGGGCCTCGGCCACCAACTCCTCAATCTTCGCCTGCAGGGCCTCCTCTAGGTACTTACTGCCATAGTGCAATTCCGGATCCCATGTTAGGTTACCTGTCATTGGTGGAATACGGTAGAGCCGCATCCTGTTAACGGTCAGGGTTGCTTATCGAGGGACCATCATGCACATGGATAAGTGTGTTGTCGGCAGGGCTTTCCATTTAACTTGATGGAGTGGTTCTGGGTAGTCACACACCAGTAGGTACCATTCATTTGGACCAACTCTGCATGCGTTAGTTTCTTGGTAACAGCCACATCGAACTTAGACAGATTCATTAAAGCATTATATGGACATGTACATCGATTTCTTTGTCAGAGTGGGTACAACATTCACTGGGGTACAGTGCCTTCCCAGGAACTTTGTAGTATGCCACACCTTTTATTCTGGTAAAGTGACCTCGCCTTAACATTATTAGGGAGGTCACCATTCTCACTAGTTGAGTGTGAGGGATGCCCATGGATGCTTGCCCACATTGTGCGCCAGGTGCAAGAAGGGTAAAGATCATGCGATGGCCGGTCCATATCATCCTTTGTATTCTCATGGATTCTCTGTTTCCCCATTCCCACAGAGGGATATTGGGGAGATGGGGGTCTCACCACTTCCATAAGAGTTGGGTGGACTCAGTCATCTATATGGTCTGTTACAATTCCTTGTGTGCTGATAGCTAGAGTTTGCCCCATTCTTATCTTGCTTCTGAGAACTCGGTTAATTGTTCTCAGCAGCGGGCGCTTCAACATGGGCCATTGCTTCACAAAGATTTGCCATGCTTCCAGGGTGACATCTGTCTATGCTTTAAGTGGGAGGCCCCATCAGGAGTGGGCAGGCCTGATTTCCAAGCACACTATGCCAGTGTAATTAACGCATGACTTGATTTCAGTGTTTGGTTTGTTACCTATGAGATCTCACTCAAGTTCTAATACAGAGGATTGTGTTGTTCTTTCAATGCCAGTGTTGTTACAGTATGCAAAGTAGTTGTGTTTAAATGAAGGATAGCTCAGCACCTTGCATTTTCCTTGGCTATCAATACGCAGCTGTCCTCCTTTAAAGGTGATTTAGACGCTGGTTGTATTAATTGCAAATACTGTCCCCCAAGAGGACCACAGCATGGTTTAAGAATGTCTTTCATTATTAATGGGGAACCCATGCAATTCTATGATTCTCTCCAGGGAGTCTCGAGGTCTTTTAAGGCGCCAGGTACCTGACACCAGCAGGTAACTGGGCAATCGGCTGTTATTACAATGCTGAGGTTACTAGTTTCCCTACTGTTGTGAGCATTGGTCTATGATTTTATCCAAATTTTCTGATGTTCCACTTGCCCATGTCCTAGTTGCAGATTTATTGTTACCTCTGGCTAAGCCCCTTTCCTGGTTAGTGTGTGAGTTTTGCAAAAGCTAAATATTTCATTAGAGTGGCAATTCAAACAAAGCATACCTGATGGAGGGGGGTTGGTACCCCACTCCCAGTCCTCCTTTTTACATGGCACACTCCTTGCTTCCTCTTTCAGGCTCCATAGGGGTAGCAGGAGCTGTGGCAAGAACGGCCTCATGGTTACCTGTTAGTTCCTTTTCTTGTTCACCTGTGGAGACATTGTTAGCATTCAACTAACTTAAACAATTACCAAACTCTTATCCTTCCACTAAGTTTTTTAAAGTCGCCGTTTGATTGGGCCCAATCTTTTTCTTTCCTTTTCTCTTGCTGAATAGTTTTTTCCCTAGCTCACACTTTTACTTTACTTAGAATGTCCTTTCATTTAAAAAACAATACACAACATTTCCAATTCATGTGCCAGAAGACAAAACAAAACAAGACAAACGTAGACAGAGCACAAAACACAACTTGTTATGTCATGACAGTAGAACCATGGGTTTTTTCCCCCTTCATCTGCTCTTCAGCTGGTACCAGCTCTTTCTGATGTTCTGAAAGACAAAAGAACATTTTCCTACCCTCATGGGGGTGGCACATTATATTTTGTAATACTCCTTTACTTTACAAGTATTCTTGCTGACTTCTTGATCAGCCTGCTGTTACCCAATAATTACTTATGCTCTTATTTTGTAAACCAGCTTTTGAGGGTTTGAGTAAAGTACTTCACTGCTCAATTATTAAGTTAAAGATGGTATGCCTCAATTTCCCTTTTATATCGCAGACCAGGTTTTTAATCTGTCTGTTATGAAGCTCCAAATTTATTCACAGGTAGTAACTGAAAAGCTTTACTGCTATAGCAATTTTCCTTAGCACAAGGTATTTGCTAGTTACCATTCCAGCAAGCCTAAAAGGCTTTCTCTTTGAAGTATATGAGGTGTTTTACAGGTTGTATGTTGCTTATTAGCATAACAGGTTTTTTTCTTAGAAAAATTGTTCTCTTTAGCTTATGAGTTTAGGACAAGAAGCAATGGGCTTAAAATGCAGCAAGGGAGGTTTAGGTTGGACATTAGGAAAAAACTTCCTAACTGTCAGGGTGGTTAAACACTGGAATAAGTTGCCTAGAGAGGTTATGGAATCTCCATCTCTGGAGATATTTAAGAGCAGGTTAGATAGATGTCTATCAGGGACAGTCTTTAGACAGTACTGAGTCTTGCCATTAGGGCAAGGGACTAGATATGATGACCTCTTGAGGCCCATTCCAGCTCAAGTGTTCTATGATTCTATGAACTTGCTATAGATGATCCTATACTTGAATCAAGTAGTTAGTAGATGTTTCATATCCCCCTTATAACACCCTTTTAGATATCTGAAAACCACTATCATGTCTCCTCTCAGTCTTCTTTCCAAACTAATTAAGCCCAATTCTTTCAGTCTTCCTTCATAGGTCATATTCTCTAGATCTATTCTAAACTCTATTGTACTAAACTCTGTTGAAGGTTCTGCTTCAATAGTTCTGCTTCAATAATTAATAAAAGGCCCACATATAGAAATACCATTTTAATTGGGATTTTGGTTGAGTGCTGAAGTATAATTGTCTATTTACTGCTAGATTAATCAATTTCTTCCTCTAATGTACTGCCTATAGGTGTTTATCAAGCACATTATTTTACTTATATCACTCCTGGTTTGGACAAATGTTCTGTACAGGAACAATGGTGAGGCTGTTATGGGAAATGCCATGGGTCAGTGCAACCTCAAGTCACCTTAGCTACCTGCTTCATTGGACTGGAACTGCCCACTTTGGAAGTCTCACTGACTTTACACCCTTGAAGTTATAGGCACATTCGGATGCCTCATTTTCTATACAGGCAGTCCCCGACTTACGCGGATCCGACTTATGTCGGATCCGTAGTTACGAACGGGGCTCGCCTCGGAGGACACGGACTGCGGGACCTCGCGGTCCTGCCGCCCGTGTACTCCGGGGCTTTCTCCGCGTCTCCCTGGTCTGCAGACCAGGAAGACGCGGAGCAAAGCCACGGAGGGGCTCGGGCAGCAGGGCAGCCCAGGCGCTCCTGGGCTGCCCCGCTGCCCGAGCCCCGCCATGGCTTTGCAAAGCCTCGGGGAAGCCGGCAGCGGGACAGCCCAGACGCCCCACGGCTGTCCCGCTGCTGGCATCCTCAGAGACTTTGCTCCCCGTCTCCCTGGTCTGCTGGTCTCCAGCAGACCAGGGAGACGGGGAGCAAAGCCACGGAGGACCCAGGCGGCGGGACCGCGGTGCGTCTCGGTCTGCCGCCCGCGTCTTCCTGGTCTGCTGGGGTGGGGGGGCGCAGCTAGTACGCCCTCCCCCAGCAGACTAGGCTTTTCTCCGGATGCCTGTGGCAGAGCAGCTGGGGTGCTGACGGTTGGTCCCGTAGCGCCGCTCTGGGCTCTACGGGACCAACCCGGCAGCACCCCAGCTGCTCTGCCCCAGGCGTCCTGATTCAGCCACTGCTGGTCAGTTTCAGCAGTGGCTGAATCAAGACGCCTGGGGCAGAGCAGCTTGGGTGCTGCTAGGTTGGTCCAGTAGCGCCGAGGAGCGGTGCTACTGGAGCAACCCAGCAGCACCCCAGCTGCTCTGCCCCAGGCGTCCCCAAGTCAGCTGCTGCTGAAACAGACCAGCGCTGACTACAGGAAGCCTGAGGCAGAGTTGCTCTGCCCCGGGCTTCCTGGAATCAGCTGCTGATCAGTTTCAGCAGCAGCTGACTTGGGAACGCTTGGGGTTCTTAAGTTGATTCTGTATGTAAGTCGGAACTGGCGGTCAGTTTCAGCAGCGGCTGAATCTGGACACCAGTTCCCACTTACATACAGATTCAACTTAAGAACAAACCTACAGTCCCTATCTTGTACGTAACCCGGGGACTGCCTGTATCTTTGCAGACATTTCATATCCATCCATGTCAATTCTATTATCTACTGGAGAGATCCTTACATTATTTTGATGCCAGAACCTGTAGTACTTAAAAAGAAAATGATATTACATGGTATTTTCATGATAAAGTATGAAAGTAGATTTATGTTCCAGTAAATCTACGTTCAACTTCATGGACTACATAGCTACCGAAAAAAACAAAGATGTATATCAAGAAAGACTTACCTGTTATCTTATATGAGGCCACTCTATCATATATATCATCACACTTTTCTTTATATATTATTAAGCAAAACAATCTCCTAATTTAGTCATCTAAATCACCAATATTGCATGAAGGAGATTGCAATTTAAAAAAAGTTATGAAACAATTAAATGGCTTTTGAAATTGTAACTTGTTGGTATGAATTTTATTAAAAATATTAAACTGTGGAGAGCCTTGCTAAGGTTGATATATTAGAGGGAAAAGCAAGTCCACAATAACTGACATTTTAGGGAACATGCTAATTCTGGAAGTGGCTGATTATTGTTTGAAACATCGTAATATTTCTAGAAATGAATATTCCAGCAAATGATTTGTACCCAATACACCAATTGGAGTCAATCAACACTTATTGATATAGCTAATCAGCATATTCTATGCAGTTTTTTCTTTAATCATAACCAACTTTTCTACTAGAAAACAGGAATTCTTGTGAAAAATTAGAAGTGTGAGAAATCAGAAAAAAATCTCCTCTCTCCCACTGTCTGATGGTTTTCAATTATCAAAGGTAGAGAAGTAGAATTCATTATGCATGATGGAGACTGCATATACTTGCATGTGAAGGACTGAAACAATGACATTTTTCATCAGTAATTATATAGTTAAAATTTGTCTTTTTGTAACTACATACTGTCATCTTTTAAAAGAAGGGAGGGATAGCTCAGTGGTGTGAGCATTAGCCTACTAAACCTTGGGTTGTGAGTTTAATCCTTGAGGGGGCCACGTCAGGATCTGAGGCAAATCTATCAGGGATGGTATTTGGCCTTGCTGTGAGGGCAGGGGACTGGACTCAAGGTTCCTTCCAGTTCTATATCTCCTTATATTACTAATAGAACTGCAGACTTCCACAACCCTCCTCCCCCACCAAAAAAAAATCACTGAATATCTGCAAGATGCATTTGAACAATTATTATTGTTCAATTGGTGCTGTTATCTCTTAGACTACCAGTTTAAGACTCAAGACACCATTATGCTAAGCAGCGAACAAATAACAAAAATATGAGCCCCTGACCTGAATATCTTATATGATTTTCTCAAAACATTATTCAGGGCATAATTTTCACATCATTAGATACTAAAGCTGCCAATTTTAAAAAAAAATAGCACATACATAGGGGATTGCAAGTAGCTAGTTTTTGTTGTTGTTGTTGTTGTTTCTGTAGAATTTGCTTACATATGGATTGATAAATGCCTAGATTGTGCTCAGAACTAAATACCATATTTCCAGCTGGTATAAACCAACTTAGCTGAATTGACTCATTGAGTGAAATCCTGAGCCCATGTCAATCCTGTGTTCATGTCAAAACTCTCATTGGCTTCAATGATCAGGATTCACCCACAGATTACAATGGACCTTTCTGAATAAAAACATAACTCATATACAATTATCTATTCTATATTGCTACATGCAACATTTAGGAACTTTTACATGTTTTTAAATTGAGCCTTAATGTTAAATATCAAACAAGCCATATCCGGACATTTTTGTGAAATCACATTTTCAAAGAGGAGTTACCTGCATTTTCATGCATGTCCGATTCAAGTATGCAAACCCTGATATCTGTACATATATGTCATGGCTGGCATGCAAGACAGACATGTGGGAAAGGGGGTCATGCACATCCTTGAAAATGTAGTTCTGATCAAACACTAAAATTAAATGAAATACCTGAATTTTACTGAACTTCAAACCTAAGTTTGAAGCTATTGACAAAAAATTATCATAGCTCTTTTTAAGACTGGTATTCATATTAATAGAGATGGTTTATTTCAAAATAATTGACTAATCCTGGAAATAATCCATTTAATGTTGATTGTTGCACTGATCTGAAAGCAAACTTAGAGTCACACAAATTGTAGGGACAAACAATTAAAAAGAAATAGATGAGTAATGTGTTTACTTATACAACAAAGACTTCCAGGATAAGAATATGTTAAGTAAGAATGCTATGTGAGAGATGCTGTGAATGAAGATTTCATTATCTCAGAACAAATATTTTGTTTCTGAATATTACTATTAAGGGATAATTCCAAAGTTCTTTCAATACCAATAAGTCTGGGCCCCAAATTTTCACAGTGTTATGTTTTTTTTCAATGTACTATATAAATCCCAGTTTAGTATTCATGGTACAACATCAACAACATTTAAAGCAATTTGTTTAATTTTATGTAATACATAAGCAGCTATGTAATTGCATAAAATGGAAATGATTATTTGGCGACTCAAAATAGGTACAAAGTTCTGCAAAGGATGCAAATTAGTCATTTACATATAAGTCACTAGTTCTATTAATACCGTTACATGGCCAACAGGCCCCCAAAGTAGTTTTCTAGTCAGCTTGGACTTGTGCTGTAATGAAGCATTCTTAAACTTAAATTCTTTCCCTGTGGTAGCATGCTCCCGGAGAGAGAAGGCTAGCCAAGTGGTATTAATCTGTGGGCTAATAGAAACATTTCCCAGGAGAGACATGAAAGGTGGGTTATAGATTTGCAGAGGTGAGACTACAGTAGCTACCGAGTCAATTCAAGCAGCTTTAATATAACCTTCTCGTTGATTAGTTGAAATAAGCCCTAATTTAGGGAGAATGAAAAGGTGATATATTGGTGATTCATATTAAACGCTCCTAATTTCTGATTTAAGAATGATCTGGGAGACTTATTTATGGAGGTTTATTCTTACATAAAATGTCATGAAGTTTAGGTTGATAATGAAAAAGTGTTCAAACGCATGAAGATGGGTGAACACAGTCTGAAGCAAATAGTTTGTGGAAGGTGGGATCATTTTTCTATGTTCCAATCTACAGTCCACCATTTCTTCTGGTTGAGAAGGAACCAACTGACCTTTTCTAAATTATATTTTTCAATATTTCTTACAGAGATTACTCTATACCTTGGCCTCATCCTATTTCATTTGTGAGATAAAACAGTTTCACAGCATGTAGAGATATGGTTGAAAGGCTAGTTCGGACAGTTACAGTTATGTTCTGAAAAGGGGGGGGGGAATTAGGGGGAAAATAATCCACTGGTCTACATACATTGCTTCTCTGCATTCTTCAGCTACCTGCCCAATGACACTCAGTACTACCGTCATGCACTATGAAGTTGGCAAATGGGAACTTGAATATCAAGAATTCTGGGACGAAATTCTTCCCCCGTTTTATTTGACTTCAGTGTAGCTAGGATTTTATCTTTGGAACTTAATGTCTTTTTACCACTCAAATCCTTGCTGTTTGTAAGTGATTTAAAAACAAATACACCGTACAATGAGGTCAGCTCACAAAGGTAACCTAGTCCCATGATATGGCATATGTTACCAGTTTCTCTGAACGCCTGTGTCTAATGCAGCCGTAGCTAGGGCAGCAGAAGCCACATTCTTTGTGAACCAGGGATTACCACTCTCTGATGTGAGATTGATGCAATTGTAGAACTTGCTTCCAAAAGAGATTGGAATGATGATGAAGCTTGGCAACTTCAATGCCAAGTTTAACATTTATTTCTTCAACCTAGTCTTTCCCAAACAATCCCATAAAACATATTTTTAAAACAGTCTCTACAGAATTGAGGCATAAGAGGAATAGGGAAAAATATATGCATCAGAGACTATAGTGGTGGGCACAAGCTAAGAATATATACTTTCACCCTCGCACAATACCTGCAAGAGATTAGCAATTGGATTAAAAAAAAATGCTGTCTGAAAATATACCTAAGCAAAACTGAAGTGATTCTTTGAGGAAGAGAGGGGGAAAAGTGAACCAAGACACATACCTCGCCATTCACTGAAAGCCTCTGTCCTCCAACCATCAACACTGTACAAGTCCTTGGAGTCTTACAGGACTCAATTTGTTAGTGGCAGGAAATAATATGTCCAACTTGACAGGAAGCTTTGTGCCTTCTAGTGCTCATTGAAATATTTTCATCTAATTTTTTTCAACAAAAATAGTTCTCAGTTTTTCATCATTGAGTCTATTCACATTGAAACAAAAATGGGTTTGGTTTTTCAATGCTTTCATGTTTTTTTTCTTTTCTATTTCCAACCCTCTTTCCCCATATTTTTCCGCAGCAGAGGAAAGGCAAAGGAAAGGGAGAAAAGGCTGGGGGAGGGACACAATTTAAAAAATTCGAATGGAATTGAAACAAAGCCCTTTTAAAATTAGGAATCAAAGGTAAGTTATTTTTCACTTCAGAAGTAACATGAAAATCAAAGAGCAGTGGAATAAAACTATTTGCAAAAAATAAATCAAAACATTCTGAGAAAAAATGAGTTATTTTAAATGGGAAGCACATTTGTTTCTATCAGCTCTAGAACCTTCATCCTGAATAAGGGATCATTTGTCATCTCCAGGATTGACTATTGTTACTGCTTGGAGCAGTAGGTAAAGGGAACATGGAAATTTTAGTTTAATACCTTTTGCATACCATTAAATATTGAGAACAGTGTTTTCCCTGACTGTCAACATCTACTCTTTCCAGCGGATGATAAACAACTTCAGAAGACAAATTCTCTATTGTAGCTTTCCCATATAATTCACCATATTTTTGCTACAAAGTGTCTTTCTTACTGACAGCTGATCCTGTGCTTCTGCTGTTGTCCAAAGAATTATTCACCAGAGACAGCATTATTTGCTTGACTAGGTAGGTCAGTCTCACCTACATCAGTTTACCTTTTGAATCAATTTGAGAGCTCCATTAACACAATGTAAAGTTCATTATCTGGCACAAAAGCAGGCTGCACATTTGACTTCTCTGCAAGGGAAAGTAAACAATACATCCTTTCAAATATTAAGCATGCTCAAAATAAGGCAACTTGCCAATTTTCATCTTTATTAAGAAGCGGGATAAAATTATTTTAATTTACGATGTGGTCAAGCATCAACAAATCTTGCATGCAGCACAAATTGTACGTCCTGACCACACACTTATAACCATCCATAATCAGTGGTAGAAAACTTAACCTCATGGTAAAATGAATACAAATATCTGATGAATCAAACTGGTAATAAGTAAATATAGTCTTTGTTTTATTAATAGTGGTAGCATTTAAATTAATTATACCTCTGTTCTTAAACTTGAAATACTGTTTTCAGTCATAACTATATCTCTGTAGGAAAACTGCCAAATGTTTACACTTGTTGAATAGTGGCAGAACTATATTTACAACATACCAAAATGAAATATTTTGCTTCTGTTTTTCATTTTAATAAATTGGAAAGTTCAGAAAAGCTATAATGGGACCTCAGACAAAGGAATGAAGACTTTGAAGCTATATTGGATCCTAAGAACCCAAAACTCCTATGATAGAGACCGTTGTAGATACTAGCTATAACCATGTAATAAAATGAACCTTTGTCTTACCAGCACTCTGCCCCCTTAACCCAGCTGAACTAAGTATGTCTGACATATACATGCTTAGATCTACCCTACCAATTCACTGGTTAGATAGGAGAAGGAATTGTGTTATAGTTAGTAAACACCTGTAAAAAACTGCTCGCCTCAGGTGCAAAGAGGGAGCTATCATACACTGAGGAAAGGTTCCATCTATGCTGGTAGATGGAATGAGGAAATGAATACTATTTACAAATGAAAAGTCGATATAAGAAAATGAAGGAATGGATCTTATAATGTGTAAATTCCTCCCATGACTTTTCTTATAACCAAGGATAGAGAAAATATACCACACAAATGCCCAATTTTACTTGGTCTTAAAATAACAAAACCTTAGTTTTGTTTACTTATGGGAAAGATACAATTATAAGGCTCAAAAGATGCAAGTGAGGTAGGAATATATTGTTCAGAAGAGGACAGGGAGCTGTTCAGTGTGCTCGACCATTCAATAAAATGGATGGAATTAATTGTATTTTTTAATTTAATAATTATTCTGAAGTTCTTTTTGAATTAGTTTCATTGTTTAAATCCCACCCTCCCTCTACACTGCCTTGCTGCTATAGTGAGCTACATTCCTCCCTGAGTTGTCACTGCCATCACTAATTATGTTTTCCATTATTTAGAAAGTTGGAAGTTGAATTGCATCTTTTAGAGAAATGTAAGCCATGCTAGTTGCCAAAAGGGATTTTCTCTGAAAAATGAGATTTGCAAAAACATTAAACCAGACAACATTCCTCTCATAGCTGCCATTTACCTTGCTTTTAATTATTTACAAAAATAATTTATGTGATTTTTTTTATGGAACTGCATGTCTCAAAAGGCTACCGTGCTAAATGGATGAGATACCATTGCTGGTATGTGTAGTCCTAGCCTGTTGACTGGTTTCCTTGGTTGAAAGAGAACCAGTCTAGAGGTTTGTCTCGCCACCTGCATCTATCATTGGGGTTTATCATGATCCAAAATAAAACTGACAAAGGTGTGTGGATATCAACAAACAAGGGTCTTTATTTAAGCAAACAACAGTTAAAGAAGGAAGGATAAACAAGTGAATTGATAAACCTATAAGTACTCCCCGCACAGATGGTACAAAGGTAATTAAAGGTTATAACCAGTGATATGTTGTGACCAATGATGTATTCGTCCCAGGACTGGATCCAGGTATAAGAAATGGAGGAGTAGAGGATCTCTAACATATCTTGCAGCTTTAGAAGGACTTCACGACCAGGATCAGCTCTGGATTTCCTCCAGATGGAGCTGACAGGCAAGGAGTGGATCTCAAGAACATGTATGTGTTGACTCGGCTACAGTGATGATTCTTCAGTTCTTCCTGTCTGCATCATTATGGGTGCAAATAAGTCTTCAAACAAAGATGGCAGTTGGCAGATGCAAGTAAGATACCCTCCCACAACTAGTAGGTGCAATGTTCTGCCACACCTAAGGTAAGTCTAGACTACAGAGCTTTTCTGGGATACCGGAGGTATCCCGAAAAAGCTCTGCCACATCCAAGGAATGTGTCTGCTTTTCCCCAAAAAATTTTGGAAAAACAGACGTGTTTTTTTGGTATCTCTGTAAACCTCATTTTACGAGGAAGAAGGGATGTTCCAAAAAAGGTTTTTTTCCCCCCAACATTTGGCCCCATGTAGACTGGCCAAATTTCAGAAAAGCCTCTTTCAGAAGAGAAGTGGAAAAAGACACACAAATTACCATTCGCAACTTGCATATCTTTTTCTGACTTTTCTTGGTAGTGTAGATATAACCCTGCTTTAGGCAGCCTAGAGACCCCTGGCAGCTACGATGTTCTACTTCACATTAAAGCAGAACAGCAGCACCAAGACTCTACCACCAATATGGACAGCCCTGCCGCTCTGGTGATCTGGCCTTTATATACCCAGAAGTTACTGGGCAAATTTGGGTTCAGTCTATTTTCCTGCCTTTTAGGAAAAAGTGTGCTACAGGGTACTAAAGAAGGGAAGGAGAAGGGCAACCAAAATGGAGTCTAGGTTGTTGTTTGTTGGATTTAAAGGTGGTGTGCATGCAATATTAAACACCACGTTTTTCCCTTACACGCCCACATGCATAACTAAAATGTTCAGAAAGAACACGGCCAAGAACGTATATGTGCAAAGTTGCATAGAGATAACAGTAAAGCCAGAAATGGTCTGATGCTTGGGTTTACCATTGACTAGTTCTGATGCCTCAGCCATTGTCACTGACATTGGTATCCCAGCTGACATCACTATTCTCACTTTGAGTAGCACAGTAATAACTCCATACCTACTTTTCTTTGTTAATTGTGAGAGGTGGACTATGACATTGTGCCAGGTAAAAGTCTGTTAGACTGTGTGCACTTCCTTTTTCCCAGCCCCTTTAGTTTTGTTTTTGTTTTGTTCAACAAGTGGCCATATATCTCTGAAAGTCGCTCTTAACCTTTAGTGCCTTTTTACTTGCCATAGGTATCATTTTTGGACAGCTGAGTCTTTGTTGCACCATTAATTCATTTACTCTAGAAAAAGATGTTTTAATTTTTATTTAGTTTTATGAGAACCATGAAATAATATATAAATATTATAGACTTATAGCTACAACTCTAAATGCCATCCTGTCATATTTGCTGTCTAGATTTAGCGTAGCAATATCTGTTTTCAGAATTACAGTCAGTGAACAAGTTACCAATCTTAAAAATACCAGTCAACTACATTAACAATAAAAAGTGAAACATCGGCGGCTAATCTAGCAAAATCTATTTGCACTGTAAACGTTCTGGATTACACCTGTAATCAAATCTAGTCCAGTGTTTTGTCTCAGAGTGCTGACAAATTAGATGCTTTGGAAGAAAGCGCAAGCAATCTTGCAATAGGGTAGATTTAGAATAAACTGCCATCCAGAAAATACTAGGAAGCTATGCCCCCGTTCACTATGCTCACTAGCCTTCCTCTCTCTGGGGATAGGCAGCTCCAGCTTCCTCCCTCCCCTTCCCCCCAGCTACCAGGCTGAAGATGCACCAACCCTGACTCTTCCCCCTCCCCCTGGAGCACTGGGGATGAGGGAGCGAGGGAGAAAGCTGGGTGGCTGAAGGAGGAGGCAGGCAGCAGGAAAAAATGTTTTATATACATATAGAGTGAGAGCGAGAACGAGAGCGAGATGTAATCCCTAATGGCCAGAAATTGAGTTAAATTCAGAAACATGAGATTTTATGTTCTTTACTAATTTATATTCTAGTGATCCATATAAATGTATAATCATTCTTAGAATCTTACAGTGTTCTTGGTCTCAATTCTATCCTATGGTAATGGGAGCTAAAGATGTGTTATGTGAAAAAAAGTATTTAATCAATCTTCTAGCCTTCTATTATAAAGAATGCCCCAATAATCTTATATTACAGGACTAGAAAACAGAAGTTTCCTTTTCTAACACATTCGTTATTCTGTATTGTTAAATCATGTCTCCTCTTATTATTCTACCTCTCTAAAGTCATCAATGCCAATTTTTTAAATCATTCGCCATATGACTTTTCCATGTCTGTAATCTCTCCCATTTCCAGTCTCTGAATTTCTTTAATTCAGTCTGGTCAGAGATAGCATGAACAACACTAAACACAATAATCCAGATGATGAGTGTGAAACATTGGTTTATATAATGGTGTATTTTGTTCTTTTCTGTATAGTTGTCCATCCCATTATTCATGCATCCCATCAATTTATTTGTTGTTTTTTTACTGCAGTTGCACAATGAACAGTGCCTGTAGTACAGGCAGTCCCCGGGTTATGTACAAGATAGGGACTATAGGTTTGTTCTTGAGTTGAATCTGTATGTAAGTCGGAACTGGCGTCCAGATTCAGCCGCTGCTGAAACTGATCAGTTTCAACAGTGGCTGAATCTGGACGCCAGTTCTGGCTTACATACAGATTCAACTTAAGAACTCCAGGCATCCCCAAGTCAGCTGCTGCTGAAACTGATCAGCGGCTGATTCCAGGAAGCCCCGGGCAGGGGCTTCCTGTAGTCAGCCACTGGTCAGTTTCAGCAGCGGCTGACTTGGGGACGCCTGGGGCAGAGCAGCTGGGGTGCTGCTGGGTTGGTCCAGTAGCGCCGCCGCTGGACCAACCCAGAAGCACCCAAGCTGCTCTGCCCCAGGTGTCCTGATTCAGCCGCTGCTGAAACTGACCAGCAGTGGCTGAATCAGGACACCTGAGGCAGAGCAGCTGGGGTGCTGCCGGGTTGGTCCCGTAGCGCCCAGAGTGGCGCTACGGGACCAACCGGCAGCGCCCCAGCTGCTGTACCACAGGCGCCCGGAGCAAAGCCGCGGAGCACGGGGCAGCGGGACAGCCCAGACGCGCCTTGGCTGTCCTCCTGCCCTTGGGCTCCGCGGCTTTGCTCTGCTTTGCTCCCCGTCCCCCTGGTCCCAGCAGAGCAAAGCAGAGCAAAGCCACGGAGCACGCGGGCGGCGGACAGCCCAGACGCGTCTGGGCTGCCCGCTGCCCGCGTGTTCCGCCGCTTTGCTTCCTCTCCCTGGTCTGCTGGAGACCAGGGAGAGGGCCCCGTTCGTAAGTGCGGATCCGACATAAGTCGGATCCGCGTAACTCGGGGACTGCCTGTACTCATGTCTCATGTCCAGTCTTTTACTTGGGTGATACAGTTAACTTAGAATTCAGTCTGGTAGCTCAATTTTTCCTCTCTAATATACATTACTTTGTATTTATTAACACTGAATTTAATTTACCATCATCTTGCTAATTCACATTGCTGAACTTTCATTGAGATGTAATACAGGCATTGGTAACTGAAAATGCCTTCATTATTTCATTATTATTGCATTTTTGGGTGCTTTTCTTACTTAACATTTAACTTATTTCATGTAGAAATTCCTTATGCTCATTTTGACCCAGCTAGCTTTTAGGACATTACGTTTCCATTGCCATATCATATGTTTTGGGAGACAAATGATTTTCCAAATGCCAGTGGAATTCCTATGCAAGTACACATTTTACTCTCATTAATACCAAGAGAGCTCATGATCATTATTGCTAATACAATGAATACCAATGTGATGTACAATCTGCAACAAGCTCATTGAATGCTGAGGAAATAAAATGGTAATCCTAAATTTACATTCTTGATAGTCCATTACCTCCTTTTATTTGATCATTTGGAAGAGTGCCTGTGTAGCTCTTAAGTATGTAAAGAGGGTTATCAATGAATGTATTCGAAGTTTGGGGTCAGGGAAATGGATTATTTTGGCTGGCATTAGTCATGGTATGCTCAGAAGAATCAGACACAAAGGGCATATCTACACTATGGGGAAAATCAACCAAGGGCAGAATTTTGGGCAGATGGGAGGCTGGGTGACAGCAGCTATGGGCTCGGGGATGCAGCTTGCCTTTCATCTCATTCCCCAGATCCTAAGAGAGTGTGGGGAAAGTCCTTGCATTCTGTGAATGCCTCTTAGACCTGCCCCTCACCAGCCAGGTCTGAGAGGCATGCATAGAATGCAAGGACTTTCCCCTCACTCCCTTAGCATCCTGGGAATGGGATGAAAAGCAAACCATATCCTGGAGCTCATGGCTGCTGCCCCCCCTAGCCACCTGAAATTCTGCCCTTAAGAACAATGCTGCCATGGTCAATCTTCTGGGGTTTGATTTATTGAGTCTAGTAAAGATGCGCTAAATCGAACACAGAAGGCACTTCTGTTGGTGCTGGTACTCCTGCTCTTCACAAAGAGTAAAGGAAGCTGATGGGAACGTTTCGTCCCATCGACTCCCCGCAGCATGGATGGTGATTTAAGACATGTTGACTCCAGCTACACAATTAATGTACCTAAGGTTGAAATCTTAGGGTGCATCTAGACTACATGGCTCTGTCGACGGAGCCATGTAAAGTAGTTTACTCAACATAGTCAATGAAGCGGGGATTTAAATAATCCCCACTTCATTAAAATAAAAATGGCTGCCGTGCTGTGCCAACAATGAGCTTATCTGGCACAGCGTGGCAGTCTAGATGTGGCGCAGTTGACAAGGGAAGCCAAAGTTTTGGGGTTTTTTCTTGTCTTCTCCACAGTGAATTCAGGAAGGGTGTACTTAGTTGGTGGAACAAGAGTTGATTGTGAAACTATGATGTTGCAACTCATTATGTTGCCATGGGGCAGATATTTAGTGCAGGTACTTCCAAGAGGAGGGGTACAATTATCAGATAAATGGATTGGTAAGGGTCTTGAAATAGGTATTTCTTAAATGAATGGAAATGGAAGCAGAGTCTTGAGCTCCTATGACACAGAAGAAAGCTAATACCCCCTCCTATATAACCCACTTTAATTCTCATTTGATGTTGGAGATGGTGTAGTCCCAGAGACAGGGGATAGGAAAGTGAGGGAGATGGCTGACAGAAGCCCTCCAACTATATACGAAAGTGTTCATGGAATTATCTGCATTTTTATCTGCTGGGTACTCCCAGATACTTGTTAATGAAGTTGATGCCTATTTAAACCACATCCAATGTCTCCTATCCCCCTTCCAGCATAGCCTGAAAAAGGGTATATGTGAATTTGAGGGGGAATGGACTATATTTCTGAACTATTTAAGCACGACATTCAGAAACTTGGGGTATTCTACTTTGGAAAACAACAATAGAAATAAAGAATAGCTTCACTATTGTAAATACTTTACTCCCATCTCCCCACATCCACAGTTCCTCCCCACTCCCTGCCAATCTCACAAAGTTTAAAAAAATGTTTCCAGAAGAAACTTTCTCAAAGTGTGTTTTATTAAAATTGTGCTCACTACTGACACATTGATGAAGCTCTTCTTTCAAGTTGAAGCTTCGGTGCTTTTCATTTCATCAAGAAAATACATAAAATTTAGTAAGAGAAAAAAGCATTAAACTCCAATAAATCATTTAAAACAAATTAAAGTGATGACTGAGCTGACATATTCCGTTTTCAATAAGCCAGATTTCCAACAAACTACAGACATTATTACTCACAGATTTAAATCTGGAAAACACAGTTCTGCTTGTTTGTTCACACTTGAGTACACAAAATCAATCTGGTGGCTGGGTGATAAAGCAGAACACTAACAATGCTATAGCACGCAAGATGGTAGCTTAGTGAGTTGGGACACTGCTAGTTCTTTTATTACTCAGAGCTACTCTTGGATCATGTCAAATGGTGGAAGTTCTAAACATGAATGATGTGAGAGATTAATAAGATCAAGTGATTATCTTTTAGGGTTAGATGTAAAGTTATATATTTTAATGAGAATTGAATAGACTGGTGGGAGAAAACTCAGAAAACTATATGCTTGGAATTTCCACTGTTCATATATCATTCTCCACTGAATTATGCTAAACACAGACAAAGAGGAGTTCTAATCATGTTTATAGGCCCCTAGAGTGGATAAATGCTTATGAGCAAACAAAACAATTTAAGACTGGAAAATGCCTGTACGAGTTGCATGACTAGGAAGCATATGCTGTAAATAAAGACAACATTGTACATTTCACAATAGGTAGGGGCCTGAAAGTGTACTACAATGATAGTGACCTTTTCCAACATACCCAACAAGTTCCATAATTCTCAGCACTGTGTGAGTATGTCATTGGCTGTATTTTGACACCAACTGAATCTTTTGTTTTCAAGCTAACGATTTTCTGCTCTTCCAATCATGGAACAAATGTTCACCCTAACATTTTTTGTGATCTTATTTAGCATTGTGGGGAACTCTTTTATTTGAAAAATATTGAAGGGCCAGATTTCAAATAAGCTAACAGTGAGATTTCCAAGTGCTCAGCAGCCACAACTGAAGCTTTTGAGAAGAGCTCAGAACATGTTTAGGCACTCAAATAAAGGCAAATTTCTTAAAGTGTTCAGTGACTAGGAGCTCCCATTGTGACAACAGGGCAAATAATCAAAATTGCTCATCCCCCAACATGCAACTGATAGGTTCAACTTTTCTGTGAGCCTGGCCACGTATGTAGATGCTTGAATTAGAGCCAGTCTTCTCAAAATCCAGGTATTGCTGGATAAGGTTGGTTGGAAAAATTTCTGTCAAAACTGGTTTTAGATGGAAAATTGAGTCTTCAACTAAAAAACATATTGCATTAAAAGTATCTGCTTTCTGCTTAATGTTTAGTTATTTCATTGAAATATTTCAGCAGAAACCTTAAGGTTTTGGATGACAGTGGAGTTGTAATGCCTCCCCACGCCCTCATTCAATTGTATGCAAAGATCTGAAGCTAGACTATGGCTCCCAAAAAGCACCTTAGGAAGGGATTTCATGCTGAACAGCTTCCACTCACAAAAAGTGGAAACTGAGATACAGTTCAGTTTCATGTATTTTAGCAGGAAGATCCTCGCCTATCAGAGGGACTGACAGAATTGCTGGGCCTCAGGGCAAAGTTGAGATGGGGCAGTCTGTGCTTCCAGAAGAGGCAGGACCTCAGGTGGAAGGGACAGAGTTGGAAGCAGCCAGTTCTCAGCACTGTTTCGACCGCACCATGTTCCCTTCCCCCACCAGGCCTCAGTGCCACCTAGGGTTCTGGTGGTGATTTAAAGGCTCCAGGACTCCAGCCTCCACTGCTGTCACAGTAGTGACGACTGTGGCTGGGAGCCACAGGCCATTTTGCTTCACTGGGTCCTAGGGCAGTTGCCCCCTTTGCCCTCCGGTCGGCGGGCCTGTGGCCTATAGGGGAAAATGGAGAAGTAAGGCACAAACTGCAACCGCTGTGAAGCACTACAAACCCCATACTCTACAAAAAGGTTTTGGTTTCAAATTTTCACTGTAAACTTGAAATTTCCTGTGAGGAGTTTTAATTAAAAAAAGATGTTTTCATCAAATTTCCATAGGAAAAAAAGTAGATAAGCTCCAGTGCTGAGCCTTTCAGTAATGCTGACTATATCAGGAATTTCTCCACTATCCCATAAAAAGTGTCTATGTTCAGTGTAACAATAATCTATATCAGTCCCCCATAACTTATATATGGGGAGAAACTTAACTCCAACATAATTTTCTTCTATGTCGGGGTGGAATTCATAAGTAATGGGTTTTTTTCCCTGACCCAAAACTTTTCCGTAGACACACTGCCATAAATTTAGTCATTTTTGAAAAGACAGCATCTAATAAATGTCATTCCAAAAGGAATAACATTATAGCACTAGGGGGAAATGATTTTTAGTTGGTTCCATCATATCAAACCATAGCACTTTGTGGACAACCTTTTCATATAAGGGGGGTTTGTAGAATGCCCAAAAGGACACTGAGATATTAATGGTTTCAACACCTTTCTGTCACAAATGGAAAGATAATTAAATCCCATAACAACCTAGGTCAGCCACACACAAAAAATTACAGCCAGCATACTTTGTCTGCATTACATTCCTGTCATTTGTTTGTCTCTCGCATATGTCACCGTGTCTCATACAACCAGCAATGAGGTGTGTCTGCATTTATGATGAACACCTAATGAGTGACTAAGAACAGCGTCAATCACTCTGACTTTACTGGTACTCTCGGCTTGATGTGCTTCTTATTAACCTAAGAAGCATTTTTCAATCAAGAAGCAATGTTAAAATATTCTTTAAGTGTTGTACAGTAGATGTCATAAATCAATGCATATCTTTTCCATCCACGTGCAAAATGAATTTTTATGTGCACTGAGGAATGTGCAAATGTTCACGACCAGTAGAAACAAAACCTAGCTGTGTGTGCTCTGCTAATCAACTAGGTGGCATTTAGTATCAGAGGGGTAGCCGTGTTAGTCTGAATCTGCAAAAGCAACGAGGAGTCCTGTGGCACCTTATAGACTAACTGAAGTGTAGGAGCATAAGCTTTCGTGGGCAAAGACCCACTTCGTCAGATGCATGTCATGCATCTGATGAAGTGGGTCTAGCATAAGCTTTCGTGGGCAAAGACCCACTTCGTCAGATGCATGTCATGCATCTGATGAAGTGGGTCTTTGCCCACGAAAGCTTATGCTCCTACACTTCAGTTAGTCTATAAGGTGCCACAGGACTCCTCGTCGCTTTAGGTGGCATTTGAATCTCTCCTGAACTGCCATACAAGTACACAGCTTACAGGAAACACTGGTCATTATAATTACAGTTCAATTTGTTCACGTGTGGGATCATAAGTGGACTCCCTATTTTGAACAGTTTCCAAACTTTATTGTCTTCAATGTTTGTGCCAGAATTGGTTTATTGCAATAATGAATATAGGTAACAAAAACACATGGCATGGGTGCTAACAAATGCAGTTTAGGAATTCCAATTTTAATATGGGATATTGAAGCAAAAGGCCTCCTGTATCCCCATGACTCAAATGTTCCCTTTATTCTTAATCTTGGGTGGAACAATGTGGGGTGTATTTATCAATGTATCTATTTATCAGTGTGAGAAGAGATATTATTTTAATTAAAAAAACATAGATGCTACATGAAGCTACTTTCCACTTTTTATGAGTAAAGCTCGGAGAATCTCTTGTATACTGTACATAAATCTTTAGTGGAGATAAGGTATTTGTATGTGTGTCATAAAACCGACTGTTAATCATTTCTACTAAATTGCAACATGATTCAAAGGTCACCCATTAGCTTCTGAGAGGTTAAGAAACGTATTGTTCAGTTACCATTTTTTTCTAGAATTTCTGCCTGATTTCAAATGTCTGTCAAGCATGACAACAGTGTTTTACCAGGAGTTAATCTTCTAGAATTTTTAAGACTTCTGTGACTATCTTGACCTAATCTTTAGTTCAGTCACATAGTTTCACTTTCTAAATTCAAAAGACTGATGTGTTAAACAGATGGATCGTTTCTTTTGTTTCATGTTAATAGTTCTGTTACTGCACTCTTTTGATTCTATTGGTATTGATGCATTCTGGTCCCATCCTATTAACCAAAAAGCCCTGCAATCATGTCATTAGTTTAAAGCCTACTAGGACAATAGTAATAGAGATGTCTTGAATAATTATAGGGGAATTATGTGGATTAAGCAAATGTTCAGTCATTGCTTTACCAAGACTAACACTATAGGAAAGAAAAACCTCCCAAATAATATCAATTCCACAGAAAGACTTACAGTAAGACTTTTATTTCAGAATTCAGTCATTTTTACTGAGCAATATAGTGACATTTAAGGTTATCTGAAAAGTACACCAGTTTCTTTTTTTAATGAATATGCTGATTGGTTATTACAAATCCTTTTTGCTTCAGGTGAAATTGACAGAATTTGTTATGTATCAAAAGTTACCATTTGTTACACAGGTTGTTCTTACTTAAAAGAACACAGACTTTGTCACTCTGGATATATTTTCAGGAAAGAATTTAATGGAGGAAAAGTTGTTATCGCGCCTCTTTTCTGCCTCAACAAAAAGAGTGTCAGTAACTGAGCTTTGTGAGGCATGGCACAACTTTATGCACTCAACCATGGAGCCAATTGCATTGTATCTGGTCTATAAAGCTACTTCTGCATTTCAAAACACTTTTCAGTGCTTTTCTGCACCCCTCCATTCATTATTTATTGTAAGAATCCAATTTGAGTTTGGTTATTCAGATATTTTAAATCAGAAATCAACTATCATGCAAGAACCCACCATCCCACAGAGAATCTGTGAACTTCATAGCAAATGGCTTGAAAATATCAGCACTGGAAAATTCAGATGCCTATGATATTTCTGACCTATATCCCTGCCTGCATGGTGCAATGTTCACATTTCTACTCTTGGTCATAAATGGGAAATTAAAATGTAATAAAGACGGTATATGTGAATATTTTTTATTATTGTAAGTGAGGGGTAAATTGATTTAAGAAATACTGTATCTGAACCTACTTCCAAAACTAGAAGTGAACAGAACTGAGGCTACTCTTGAAGATTGTCAGCAATACTTCTGGCTGTAAATCTGCCATATTTGTACAAATGAGTCCATGTACAAGTTTGCATAATTAGTACATTTGTATTGCTCATTTGTGCAAAATTTCCAGTCAAACCCATGAGCTTTGTCTTCTTGCTCCCCATCCACTAATTCTCTGTTTTGACTCCTCATCAAACCCATAATTCCTCTTTCGAATTTTCTCTCATTTCTCTGCTTTCCACGCTTTCCCCCTCAAGTTTCTCTTATCCCCAACAGCACTTCCCCCAGCTTCCTCTTGAATCTGTCCCTTCACTTCTCTCTCCAGCTGGTTCCTTCTGGTTCCATCCCAGACTCTACCTTTGGTAATCATTGTGAAGTCTCTATTTTACCTGTGGCCATAGACGTATGACTAGAGCAATGTCTAAATAGCAGTATTTGGAGGGGAAATGTGCTGGGTATTGTTCTAGTACAAAGGTAAGGAACTTACAGCCTACGGGCTGGCTTGCCTGGATCCAGCCCCCAGGCTCAGGGCTCATCCCCAGAACTGGGGAGCTCACACTGGCACTCCAGTCTTACCGCTGTCCCCATGAAGGACTGGATCACACAAAATCTACTAGCCTGGGCCCTCCCCTAAGCTCTGGAATGCAAGGGGAATGTGGGGAGTGTCTTTCCCCTTCTCAGTCAGGGCCATATCAGACTTTGTTTTGTTTTTTGATTTTCACTTGTGTGCCCCCCCCCCCCCCTCGACTAATTTTTCTGTGGTTTAATGGCCACCAATCCAAAAAAGATTCTCCACCCCGTCCTAGACACATCTCTGGGGACGCTCGTCAAATGGGAGACTATGCTGTGAGACGGGAGATATTTGTATCTCTGTGCTTTAAGTCTTTGAGAATTTTAGTCAAGATTTTTGTAGTATGGATTTCTATGCCTTCACACCTGGAAAATCAATCAAAAAGGCAATGTCTTGTGCCCCCTCACACAATTCCCTGTTTTTCCAATCAAAATATTATAACAACTGCCTAGGAGAGGTCACCCAAAATGGGGTAACTGAGAAAAAGTTATGACTGATTCTTCATTTCCTACTTTCCTTTTGGACTGAACGCAGAAATCCCATAAGAAAGAGATATTTACAGGATTATTCAAACCTGCTGATAAATTTGTAGACAGCCTGTGTTTTCCAGGTCTCCAGCATATTCTAACTAAAATTAGGATACACATTTACATGTTAGGTTCTTTATCTGAACTAGCCAATCAGTCCTTTAAACAGGTGATATCTCTTCTCCTGTGCCTTCCATTACTATTGTCTCAATAGAGTAGACAATGTCTAGCTCTAGAAGTCAAGCCAACTGGTTCTATGTTTGGCTGATTATTATTATGGGAGAGAAAGTCAAACTGAGGATGGAAAGTAAAGAAACCAAAACAAAACAGAAAATCACCTCAGTGCATAGACACCAGTTTGTTATTGCAGCATTGCTTAGGTTGAGGAAAGCTCATTTACAGAGGATTGAGGAAAAGGGACTGATTGCAACAGTGCTAGTAGTTTCCCCCTCCTTTGCCACTCACACAATATTTAGCCCATACGTTTATCTTTAAATGGCGCCGGAGTCTAGAAGGTGTTGAGCACGTACATTCTTTCAACAATATCTATGGTACCTTCCAGGGTCAGGCCCATAACCTCTTTCACCCTAAGGATTCCCAAAGCACCTTACAAATGTTAATAAGGGATTTCTTCCTCACCTTTAGGGATTATAATCCATAAAGGTATCCAAAGCACTCTTCTCATTAATGATGTGCAACCATCTCTTGGGTGAAATATAGCAACAATTTACTGGTGCAGAGCAACAGTTCATGGAATATGAAAGCATAATGACAATAAAGGTACCCAAACTACCACTGAAAGTCCTCATCTGAACTGTTTGTTTGATTTGAAATAGAGATGATCTTCTAAGTTTAAATCACATTTTATTTTAACATTTTTTCAAGGTTTAATCAATGCAATTTGCATGATTCTACAGTTCCAGCTTATCACTCTTGTTCTTTAACATTGTTTGTTAATTACAAACCCATGTTTAATTATGGAACATTAAAAAATTGCAAGCCAAACAAAATGAGGTTTTCTAAAAGATCAGAAGCAGCAAATATCTCTGAAAGCCAACTTCACTGTTTACAAAGGATAATTAACCAATTAACAACACATATTTGTACTTTAGTCTAAATAAGTGGAAAACTACAAGGAACACTTACCATCACTTACTAGAGTACAAAACATTTTGTATAACAACGAGCTACACATTTTTGATAAGTCTCTATTCTTAATGTATGGTAGATCAAAAGAACCAAGTTCAGGCTTTCTGTACGATACTTGCATGCCTGTAGAATGAAATATTCTTCCGTTATTTATTTTATCTAAAGTTTTCAGTGCATACTGAGCACCAAAGAAGAAATAAAAGTTACATTGGAACAGGAAACATTGGAAGAGAGGTATATTGGAAGAGAGGTACATAAAAAGGATGAAAATGAAAGAAGGTATATAACTATGTGAAAGTGTATCAGACAAAATCCTCTTCTTGGTTTTCTCCTTATCGATAATACTTAACTATGTGTTTAGCTTTATTATGAGTAACATAAAACTAATAATGTACACTTATTCTTTTGGAGAATTGCAAAGCATTTTCTAAAAATTGTAGTAGCCAAGTATTACTGCAATTTGGACAAAGTTTATGCACAACTTACAATATCTACATTATGGAGTATTCTTAGCATTATTTTTTGCAATTATTATTCTGTTAATTGTATTCATGTTAAACATATAGGCTGTGTCTAGATTGGCAAGCTGTCTACACTGTCCGCTTGAATTTCCGCAAAAACACTGACTTCCTACTGTCTGAAATCAGTGCTTCTTGTGGAAATACTATGCTGCTCTCATTCTGGCAAAGCTTTGCACAAAAGGGCCAGTGTTGACAGCTCAGATTTGTTTTGTGCAAAAAAGCCCCGATCGCAAAAATGGCGATCTGGGCTTTCTTACTCAAAACCACGTCTAGATTGGCAAGGATGCTTTTCCGCAAAAAGTGTTTTTGCGGAAAAGTGTCCGTGCCAATCTAGGCGCTCTTTTCCATAAATGCTTTTAACGGAAAAACTTTTCCGTTAAAAGCATTTGTGGAAAATCATGCCAGTCTAGACGTAGCCAGCATGTTTAAGAAATGTTTTCTTTAGAGTCACTCACTATGTTGATCAATATGGAATTTGCAAGTATCAATCTTTATTACAAAGTTGTCTCTACCTGAGTTTATGTATATTATAAAAAATTGAGAAAGTATAGGTAATGGCTTATCAGTTTTCAAGCTTTCAAATCTAATCATATTTTTAGACATGGCATTAAACACTGGAGGTTAGACATATCACAACTCTAGCCCATTCTATTTGCTGTAATAATCCTTCTTGATTAAGACTTATAGTTAAATTATATTAGAGATCAGCAGTAATTTCTCAGTGGAGTGACATTTATATTTCTTTCTTTAAACAAGCATTACCGACATTCAAATGAAAATGAACATTTTAGATGCTTGCATCAGACTTGTCGTTTAAACATTTTTTCCTTGTTTATTGTTTCATTATTTCAGGAAATAATAGTTTGTACCCTTACTTTAGCAGGTGTAAAATAATATTATAATTTCATCTAGCAAATGTTTAAGTCACTATTGTTATTGAAGTATAATGCCCTAAACTGCCACTACACATTTAGTAATTCTGATAAGTACAATATATTTTCACTGCAAATTCCTGAAGCTTAAAGACAGCAGATATTTTAATGAAGGTACAAGTGAGAGCTTGCTATTTATACTTTCTGATCAGTGCAGAGATCTTTACGAAGAGCAGATGCTAGTCTGCAAGACAGCAGAATTGAGTACAGATCATGGAATTCATAGACTAACTGTTGCTTTAATGCCTTTTCCAGTTCCCAGGGAAGTCAGGGGGACTTTTACCACTTTCTTTGATGGGCGTATGATTGAATTCTTTGAAAAGATTTAACAATAAAATGAGAAATAAATACATGGAATTAAATGTAATAGTGTACACAAGCATTCAGCATGGATATTTCCTGGTGTAAAGGACCATGCCGTACCGTGAGGTTGCTTACTCCCACCACCCTATTTATTACAACACTCCTTGTGTCCCTAATCCCAGCATAGTCTTGCACATTGGACAGAAAACCCCCAACCTCTCCCTGCTTTCCAGAGAAATACGTTTTCTTTAAGTCTCGTATGCCCATTTGTGGGACTTGCTTCGCTCCAGAGGATGGAGTAGGGGGGTTTGGGCCCTCCCTCTCTCCGAACCCCGGCCCAGGACCCTAAGGCAGGGATCACCTATCCCTGCTCAACAGCTGGGGTATTGCCCCTAAACCCACCCACTCACGGGCTTCACGACCCTGCCCTGGGCCGCTTCCTACTCCGTCTCTAGGGGTAACTCCATTCCCAGCTCCCCACTCACCGTTGGCCGGTCCCTGTACCTCTTGGTCTCTTCCCTCCTCCCTTCCCCCTGGCTGGGGGGACATCTTTTTAAATCCCCCTCCACAGGGGCCCCAACGTCATGCAGGGTGACTCGGAGGCGCAGGCAGATGACGTCACCAGGGAGTGACTCCGTGTCGGAGAGGCAATGACGTCACCGCTGGCCACACTAGCTCCTCCTCCCGGAGTGTTCCCGGCTGGCTCTTCGTGCTCCCTGTGTACCTCAGGGCCGGTTCGGGGTTCCACACACCCCTCGCCCCGATCCTCCCGAGTGCAGGGCAGGAGCGCCCCGTCACACCTGGGTTTTTCAGTCCAAAGGAATAAAAATACCATGCGGCTGATAAGATTTCTAGATAGGGTGACCAGACAGAAAAGTGTGAAAAATCAGGACAAGGAGGAAGAAGGTAATAGGGACCAATATAAGACAAAGCCAAAATATTGGGACTACCCTTATAAAATTGGGATATCTTTTCACCCTTTTTCTAAAGGCTCCCTATAAAGGATAGTGTTCCATCCAACATTACTAATTTTGAATGTGTGCCTAGATTAGATTTAGAGGGAGGAACTGTATACACTGCAACCAACAAGGGCACTACTGTGGTGTACATCTGAGCAATCCAAAGTAGCACTGTGCTGGCACTCATGATGAATCAGGATGCACAGTCACCCTTTACAGGTTCCTATTAAAGGCTTATCTTCTCCTGAACACACCAGGCTGTGAATTTACAGTGCACTACCTTGCCTCAAACTAATTCACTCTACCGACCCCACAACAGTGCATTGCAGCAGAGCACCATGCAACTTTCAGTGTTCTGCAGCAGGCTCCACACGGTGAGTTAGGGTGTGACAAATTAGTATGCTGGACATTCACACCTTGGCTTGCTACACACTAGCTTGCTATGTAAGTGAACCGTAAGTTCAAAACAGCTAACAGTGTCTTGACTGTGTATACTGGGCCATTTTATTGATAGTTGCAAGGAAAATATTTAGTTCTGATGATGTATTACTGGATGAAAAAGAAGTCAGAGTGAGTAGGTGCTATTACCTCTAACCCTTGGTTTCTGATCATCAAGTTTTCAACCAAGATAGTGGCTAATGATGTATTTATGATGTCAATTTTTGGCTGAGAATCTAGCAAATAATATGAAGTGTTAGCAGTGAAGTATGAAATATTTGGTGCACCCAAGTAACTATGTCTACCAGCAAAATAATCACATTTAAATCAAATAACCTGACATCCTCTACTTCAGAAAACTTTCTGTTGCATGTCTGGTACTAAAAAGAATGCCATAAAATATGACTGGTAGGCATTAGCCCAAATACTATCCTGATCATTCTGCACAATTATGCTATATTGCAAGGAAAAGAAAGAAAACCATGCAACAGGCTTTGAGAAGAGAAAAATACCTGGAAAGAAAAAGAAGAATGAAATTATGGCCTGAATTTCTTTGTTTAAGAAGTTGTCTTTTCATTACTTTGAATACATGGTTAGACCTATTGAATTTATTGAGTCACCTTTCTGGCTAGTATGGTGGATCTGAAAATAATCATTGTAAATAAAATAATGAGTCGGTAGTGCATTATGAAAAGTATTCCAAAGTAAATTCAATAAAACATGCAAGTCAAAGTAATTACGTAACACTAATACCTTCTACCTTAAGAGGGGTCATAAATATTAGAAATCAAACATTTAATTGTAGTTTCTAAAAGATTTTATGTCAGGTAAGACATAAAAAACTGCCTACTCCAAAGAGCTTACCAACTAGATATACATACGAGTAAGCATTATGTAGTATTTAAAGACATCTTAAAAGGATACGTTAGTACAACAAATATTTCAAAATTCTGTGCAAGGACACAAGGAGTGAACTGGTGTAATAAAAGCTGTCATGAATATTCTGAAATAGTATTAAACATAGTTTCTTTATGAAGTGGCTTATGTGTCAATTGAAAGCAGCTATATTATAATTCTTAAGTCTTAAGGATGATTACTTTTAAAGTTAATAATACAAACATTTTCTATGTAAATAATGGATATACTCTTATGCTTAGTGAAAGCAAGGTTTTTCAAGAGACTTGATGTTTTTTTCATAAATGATTTTTATGCATATAAATAATGGAAATGTTCTTCAACATATTACTAGTTCATTCTATTACTTCGGTAATTTGAACTGGATTGTAGTGGTATTACTACACGATATGTTTTATTGCTGTAAATATAGATAATGATAGATTAATGTCAAAAGAATGTAAGAACATAAGAACAGCCATCCTGGATCAGACCAGGACCATCTAGCCCAGTATCCTTTCTGCCGACAGTGGCCAATGCCAAATGCTCCAGAGGGAGTGAACACAACAGTTAATCATTATGTGATCCCTCTCCTGTCATCCATTTCCAGTCTCTGACAAACAGAAGCTAGGAACACCATTCTCACACATCCTGGCTAATAGCCATTGATAGAGCTAACCTCCATGAATTTATCTAGCTCTTTTATGAACCCTATTAAAATCCTAGTCTTCACAACACCCTCTGGCAAGGAGTTTCACAGGTTGACAGTGCACTGCATGAAAAAATATCTTCCTTTTGTCTGTTCCAAACCAAGGCTTGGGATTTTTAAAATAAGCATGTTTTATTATTTTTAATTGGAAAAGAAATGCATTTACCCCACTAAGAAGACTTTTTTTAATTTTTCATGTTTTATACCAGAAAAATGGGTCTCCTGTTAGATAGCTGTCTTATACTAACCCTGAAAAAAGGTTAAAATTCTTTTTTACGGTTGTTCAAACCTCTCATATTTATGGTAAGTATAATTTTATATTAAATTCCTTATAATGGAAGAAGCAAAAGCCTCAGAACTCAGCTATCTTTGGTCTATGTTTGAACTAACACAAAGGGCATTGGTCCTCCCCTGAGAGATATATGTCAAGCTAACAGCCTGGGTTTACTATGTTGCAAATCTACAGCACTTTTTATTATGGCATATCTAGAGTTCTGTCTCAGTTGTTCTCCACACATTTCTTTTATAATCATGAAGGAATGTATTTCTCTGAAAATAATTAATATGTTATTTCTATTCAGTCTACTGAATAAGAGAGCATTCTTGTGTATACAAGTATATCTGTATGATAACAGCAGGTAATTGCTCCCTGATGCTTATCTTCATATTTTTTTAGCAACTCAATTCAAACATCTTTGTAATACAGTTCAAAAGTAAAAAATCTTTTTTTAAGTGAAGGGAAAATATCTATGGTGTGGCAGATACAATTTCAGTTGGCTTTCTAGAAATAGGCTTTTTTGCTAGATGTGCTTATATCTACTTAGTATCCATTTACTTCTTAAAATCAGTGCTACTCCCTGAAGCTCAGTGCAGAACATGGCATTGCCAATATGGATAAATAGTGATGTAGGATAGATTCTTGAAGTCTTTTTTAGTCCTTATTGAGGCAAAACTTCAGCTTACTTCAATGGGAGTGCTATTGGAGTACTCATTGGACTGAATAAAAACCTATCCAAAACACAAAAACAAAACAAAACAAAAATATTTTTCCCTAACAACAATTCTTCAAAAAAAGCATGCTCGTAGCGTATCACCGCCAGGTTTAGGTACCTGTGGCAACTATATTTACAATAAACTCATCTAGTAGCTTATGTTCTATGGCCAATTAAGAGCATAAAACCATATCTTCAGAAGAATAAGAATGGCCATATTAGGTCAGACCAAAGGTCCATCTAGCCCAGTGTCTTTCAACAGTGGACAATGCCAGATGACCTAGCTGGAGTGAACGCAACAGGTGATCATCATGTGATGCTTTTCTTGTCATCCATTTCCATCCTCTGACAAACAGAGGCTAGGGTCACCATTCCTACCCATCCTGTCCAATAGCTATCGATGGACCTAATCTCCATGAATTTACCTAATTCTTCTTTAAACCCTGTTAAAGTTCTGGCCTTCACAACATCCTCTGGCAAAGAGTTCCACAGGTTGACTGTGAATTGAGTGAAGAAAAACTTCCTTTTATTTGTTTTAAACCTGTTAACTATAAACTTAACTTGGTGACCCTAGTTCTTATATTACGGGAAGTAAATAATTTTTTCTTATTCACTTATTCCACATCAGTCATGATTTTATAGACCTGTATCATCTCTCCTTTTTTCCAAGCTGAAAAGTCCCAGTCTTTTTAATCTCTCTTCATATGGGACCCATTCAAAACCCCTAATCATTTTTGTTGACCTTTTCTGAACTTTTTCTAATGCTAACATATCTGTTTCGAGATGAGGCGACCACATCTGGACACAGTATTCAAGATGTGGGCGTACCATGGTTTCATATAGAAGCAATGAGATGTTCTCCATCTTATTATCTATCCTTTTTAAATGATTCCTAATATTGTTTGCTTTTTTGACTGCTGCTGCACATTGGGTGGAGGTTTTCAGAGGACTATCCACAATTACTCCAATATCTCTTTCTTGACTGGTTATAGCTAAATTAGTCCCCATCATATTGTATGTATAGTTGGAATTATTTTCTCCAATCTGTGTTACTTTACATTTATCAACATTACATTTCATTTGCCATTTTGTTCCTCAATCCATTGAACAACATAGTTGGGTGAGATCTTTTTGAAGATATTTTGGTCTTAACCATCTTGAGCAGTTTAGTATCATCTGCAAATTTTGCCACCTCTTTCTCCAGATCATTTATAAATAGGTTGAATAGGATTGGTCCCAGTACAGACCCTTGGGGGACATCACTACTTACCTCTATCCATTCTTAAAACTTACAGTTTATTCCTACCCTTTATTTCTTGTCTTTTAACCAGCTATCAATCCATCGGAGGACCTTCCTTATTACCCATAGCAACTAACTTTACTTAGGAGCCTTTGGTAAGGGACCTTGTCAAAGGCTTTCTGGAAATCTATGTACACAGTTTCCACAGGATCCCCTTGTCCACATGTTTATTGACCCCCTCAAAGAACTGTAGGGCTATGTCTATATTGGCAAGATTTTGCGCAAATACTCTTTAACGCAAGAGTTTTTTGCATTTGAGTATTTGCTCAAGAGAGCATCTACACTGGCATGTGCCTTTGAGCAAAAGATGTGCTTCTACGCAAGAGCATCCGTGCCAGTGTAGACTCTCTCTTGCGCAAGAAAGCTCCGATGGCCCGTTTTAACCATCGGCTTTCTTGCGCAAGAAATTCATGTTGCCTGTCTACACTGGCCTCTTGCGCAAGAACAGTTGTGCAAGAGGTCTTATTCCTAAGTGGGAGCATCATAGTTCTTTTGCAAGAAGCCCTGATTTCACACATTAGAACGTCAGTGTTCTTGCGCAAGAACTCCCTGCCAGTGTAAACAGGCAGCAAGTTTTTGCGCAAAAGCAGCTGCTTTTGCGCAAAATTATGCCAATGTAGACATAGCATAGTAGATTAGTAAGTGATGATTTCCCTTTACAGAAACTATGTTGACTTTTCTGCAACTAATTATGTATATCTAAGTGTCTGACCATTTTATTCTTTACTATAGTTTCAAATAATTTGCCCAGTATTACTGGTCTGTAATTACCAGGATTACTTCTAGCACCCTTTTAAAATATTGGCATCACATTATTTATCTTCCAGTCATTAGGTACAGAAGTTGATTTAAATCATAGGTTACAAACCACCATTAATAGTTCCGCAATTTCAGAACAATGACATTTTCGAAGAACTGCAAAAAAAGGTTGGTTTTTTTTTTTCAGATTTCATATCAAGGCACCAATATTTTTGGAACTGCAACCTGTATACTAGTTCAGAACAAGAACGTGGCAAAGTACTCAAGTGTAGTTATACATTAATTTCATTGGTTGCGTGCACACAGAGGACAAGAGTTGCCTAGACACAGCAGTATACTAAAGTCTCTGAATTTTAACACATCTGCAGCAACAATTGTAAGTGTGTGGATGTGAGCTGAAGCATATGAAGGTGCACACAGTTCTTAGAAGCAATATGCATCTTTGGAAGGCTCTTGTGGCTAGAAACCCCAAAGCAGTTATAACCTTATTTACCAATGGTATGATGTGATTATACTGAGTAGACTTTCCAATCCCCCTGTTATCTCCTTACAATTACAGATTAAAAACTATTAAGCCAAATACTACATCTGGAACAGTTGATGGACTATCAGCTGTCCAAAAGAACCGTTTGATGCACCCAACTTTAGGCACATCTCATACATTCTTGTTATTTTGTCTGATGTTTTTCCTATCTTTATTCTTTGTAATGAGAATGAGACACTAAATTGAATTTCCTGAATATATATGGGAATTTAAATTGTGCACTTTAGGTATTGACAACTCATCTCTGTGTTCTGTGATTAACAATGCTGTTTACTAAATACTGCGTGCATAAACATCTTCAGGGGCCAGACTACACAATAACTACAGCAACTTTATTTTTATCTGTCGGTAGATATTATACCTAGGAGTTGGTTACTTAACTGCTGTCCTGCTCTGATGTGAGCATAGGTACTTCAGTGGACAAACCATACATAGTCAAATATGCTTTTATGTGGTGTAGCAAGGCTTTTACCCTTGCCAGAGTCAGCTATTCTCCCTTTGGTGAGAAGGGCCTCAGGCAATGCACCTCAGCTGCATCTAGACTGGCAAGATTTTGCTCAAAATCTTGCCACCTGTCTACCCTGGCCACAAGTATTTGCGCAAGAACACTGACTTTGTACTGTACAAAATCAGTGGTTCTTGGCAAATACTCTGATGCTCCCGCTCAGGGATAAGCCCTCTTGCGCAAGTATTTCTTGTGCAAGAGGGCCAGTGTAGACAGCCAAGTTAATGTCTTGCACAAGAAAGCCAGATGGCTAAAATGGCCTTTGGAGCTTTCTTATGCAAGAGAGCATCTACACTGGTACAGATGCTTTTGCACAAAAGATGTCTTTCACGCAAAAGCATCTGTGCCAGTATAGACACTCTCTTGTACACATGCTTAACAGAAAAGTTTTTCTGTTAAAAGTATTTGCACAAAATCATGCCAGTCTAGATGCAGCCCTCCTGCCTCTCATGACAGAGCAGTTAGCTTTCTCCTCAGAAGTAGATTATTTTAGTAGTCTATCCCCGGGGGCAGGAGGAGAAGGAAGCCCAGCCTCTTCTCCTAGAGCTCCTCACTCCCCTCCTGTTTCTCAGGTTAACTACAAGCCTGTCTCTATGCTTCCCTCACTTCTTTCTTTTTTTCCCCCTCCTCCTCCTCCCTAACAGGGGAGGCTTTTAAAAGGTCTCTAGCAGGCCTGAAGTGAAGTCAGCTGGCCCTAACTGAGTCAAAGGTAGCCCTGTCTCAGCTGATTCCTAATCTGCCTGAGCCAGTTCCTTCTCAGCTGCTTCTAATTGGCCTACTCATTAGCAAAGGAGTTGGCTTTTTTTTTTCTCCTAGGGCTGACTTTCTCCAGCCCTCTGCCCTAACTGTGTCACAATAGATCTACCTATCAAGGGAGCTTAGTAAGTTTTCTGGCACTTATGTAAAATGATGTTAAAATATCATTAATTTAAAAATTTAGAGATCTCAAAATATGACCACATTTTAGGCCACTGTCATCAAAGTCAATTTATCTGACTGATGCAATGACAAGCCTTATTTCTAAAACCTGCTTTCCCCCACCCAAGTATCATTTGTTGACTGTGAGTGTTACTCATGTCAGCATAATATCTGTCAATAACTTGCCATTGTGATGGTTCAAACAACTTCTTTCCTGTCTAGAATCGCAAATGTTATGAAAAATTGATTCAAAACTTTAGGGAAAGTAAATTTGTATGGCAGAAGATTAATATTTTATTAGGAATGATAAAATGTGTATAGAAGGCAATGTACAGAACAATAAAATCAGATTATAAAACAGAGGGGTTCAAGACATCCAAGGTAGCTTCAGACAGTCAGGTACAATAGGATGAGGAATACATACTAAAATGAAAGGTCACATAGTAAATTATACAGTAGTGAACCTGTGGCAACAATGTGATGAAAGAGTGAAAAATAACTTAGGACAGAAAATTAAAGAACAATACAACAAAAAAGCAGAGCTATTGGATAAGATAACTGGGGGTTAGCAAACCAAGCATGTGGAAAAACTAATGAAAGGGGAGGCAAGCCGAAAATTAATTGCATGATAGACAGCACCAGCTACAGTGCATTGAAATGCTGAATGCTTCTTATGGAATGATGGCCTTAATTGCTGGAGAGTTTTAGCAGAGTCAGGCCTGGTAAGACAGAATCAATTTTGTAGGCAGAGGGTAGCTCTCAATGGCCAAAGAAGGCATTCTTTTATTGGATATATGGCTTTGCTACTACTTAAATTGGAGACCTTGCTATCCACTGGAAGATTTATTTATTTTTTAATACTTAGACTCTGTGTTATTCAGAATAGGGACTGTCTTTTTGTTCTTGACTCACACATACCCTAGTATAATAGGCTCCTAGGCCAAGGCTGGGACTTTTGAATACTACTGGGTAAGACCCAAATTGCCCCCTGCATAATCAGGATCTGATCCTGCTTCCAGTGAAATCACTGAGAATTTTGTCTTTAATTTCTTTGGAAGCAAGACTGGGCTGCTAGTTGTAACTCATTCGTAACTCCACTGTCAGGCAATCAGTGGAAGGGTAGCAGTCATTCAGATTTAAAAGCAGAAAGGTGAGTCAGTACAAATTAACATGCTTTAAGAATGTTTAAATTGCGCAGATCGCCTGTCTGTAATAAGAAAAATTACTACTGTGGGTCATGATGCATTGCAGTGGGTTTTCATTGTATAACCTCTTGGCAACCCCGTGGCATTTTCCTGCATTCATACAAGAAAAAAGATGATATTTACAAATGTAGCATCTAATCTACAATGCAAAAATCTAACAAACCTTTAATTTGAAATACTTGCTGTGTAGTACAGTATTTGTCAATATTTTCCTGCACTCAATTAGCAATTCCTATGTATCTCACTATGATATTTTGAATCGTGTAAGGTTAATTCATGTTTTTATTTTAAGCTTTAAGTAGAGTTTACTAAATAACTAATATTTGCATTTAAGTTCATTACAGAGCACTCTAAATTCATAATTAATAGCTTTATTGCCATATCACTTTTTACTGGCATTTTATTTTTCACTGTATTACAACCCATCTTATGCTAATGTTTGAAATTACCATGATCGGGAAAATTCAGTAAGAATCAGTTTGGCTATAAATAAACCAGCCTAAATATATAAATAAACTGGCAACTAGAAAAGTGCTATGTGATAATGGGAAAATACACGTTTTTATTAGGTAACTGTGCTTGTTAAATTAATGACTTTTCATTATGACCTATCTGTTTCAAGTCCTTGAGAGTTGCAGAAATTATTTCTGGATTTAAAAAATGATTTTTCCCCACTTGCTCTTTGTCTATTAATGATTTTCTGACAAATTCTTTTTCTAATTTCCCACATGGTACATTTGGCTGTTAGGGTCTATTAGCCCCATGTCATTGTCATTTTCCTTTTAAAGTTATATGGACTGATTCTCAGTTGGGGTAAATTGACACAGCCCCATTAACATCAATGGAGCTTCATGAATTTATACTATCTGAGAATTTGAATGATTAAAGGTACTTAAGTGCTTAAAAATGAAAATAAGCACCTAGTGGACTTTTCAAAAACTTCTAGGTGCCTAACTCCAACTGATTTAATTGTAAGTTAGGCATTATGGCGCTATTATAAATCCCACTAAGTGCTCCTCTACACCCTTAGGCACTGAAATATATTTATAAAGTCTGACAACTTATTGAATATACAAAAAGGACCTGAGTTACTCATTCTGTGGATGAAAATCCCTGAAAAGGACTCCTTAGAGAGGAGAGGGATATTTTCCCTGGATTTTTTTTTTAAAGGACTGATCATAAATAGGAGATTTGGAACCCAGAATCCAAGTTCTTACAGAGCCTCAGAAGCCAAGTCTATCAGCATGGAGGTCTCAAAACTTCTGTACTGGCTCTGGATAACCACTTCCCTGTTTCCTGCTTCCCTTGATAGCCTCCTCAGTAGTAGATTTCACAGCCTGAAAGGTGAGCATTAACTCAGAAGATCTATCTCACCATTGCTTGTGAGAGATTGTGTGTTATTACTACCAAGAGTGAACAAAATAAACATGATTTATTTAAGTGCCATAGGCACTAAGAATTCAGAGTAGTCTTTGAGTGCATATCAATATCTTTGATAACAATATATGCAACACGTTTACAATTCTAGTGCCAAATTCTGCATGTTCATATCAGAAATCAGAGTTATTAACAAACAGGAAATTCTTCCAGCTCTCTCTCTCTCTCTCTTTAAATAAACTGACAGAAACAGAACATCAGCAGTAGGTGTACTACTGGAAACAGTTTGCTAATGAGTCAATATTTCAAATCCCAAACTTATTTAGTCTAAGACTCATGGCAAGATTATCGGAACTGAATGCTCTTTAACCAACGGTTGTATGTCTCCTCCTTCTGTTGAGGAACTGACAACAAAGTGCAATAAGATGCTCATGTAATGAAACACTACAAAACAAGTATCAGAATACTGTGATGTGATGATCTTGACAAAAGGAGTTACTTTGGCTTTATGGTGATACACAAGACGGGAAGCTGGCCATATACATGAGTCAAGTTTTTTTCAAGGCCAGATCTGGTTTTATGCCTGAAATATTTGCTCAGACCCACAGAAGCTACAAAAATTTTGGGGAAGCCATTAATGTTATAATCCAGATTTCATACATAAATCTACCAAACAATATAGATGTGTAAAACACTTGATTTGTGAAGATTTTAGTCTTCACCGAACACATTTTTTTCTTTCAACCATCAATTCTTCTTTGTCTAGGGAAAAGAACAGTAATTATAATCACAGAAAATCTGTTTAGTGCTTCCTTTAAACTGCAAACTATTATCTATTCAGTACCCAAAATGTACTTGAAGCCTAATTATATTTCCATTGGGTTCTCAGTAAAAGTTCTGATCCAAAATGAATCACAATATAAATGTGTAAGTTTGGTTCACTATAACATCTCCAATAGAAAGACTCTATTTTGAATGAATAACTTCTCTTCTTAACCACAGATTCTAAAATACAAAGGAATAGATAGTGATACTAGGGGCATTTGATTTACTTTGGATGTACATTTGATACAAACAAAAGGAGCCGAATAGTTGATGCGAAGTCAAAGAACATCTATCTTCAAAATATGAAGATCTGCTGGTATATCTCACTTCCTGGGATTCACAATATACTATTGTTATAGTCTACATTGCATGCATGTTAGACGTTTGTGTGTTTCCTTTAATGTGGTCTTTTCTTTGGGTTAAATACATTGCATTTTCCTATGTGTATCAGTAATGGCTTTTTATTTATTTTTACAATTGTATGCTACAACTGGGATTTTCTTTGGAATAAATATTAATGTAACATCCACGATTCTTCCAGGTCCCTTCCATTACCTATCTTTTATTTCAGCATTCTCAAATATAAAACATTTTAGACCATGAAGAAAATGTTAGATTTATGGAGAAGTGCACTAAACTTTTAGACATTTTTCAGCTTTATTTCCTGTTACAATTTTGAATGTGCATTCTGCAATAATGACAGGAGTTGGAGGGTCAGAAATTTGAGCTTTGCAAACTAGAGAACACCGTAGCAAGGAATCTCTAATAAAAAGGATTTTCAAGTCTTCAAGGTTTATGAGCCTCAGCAAAAACTCAGCATCAGTATATTATTGAAAAACAAGCCACAACATATTAGATACATAACAATGCTGTTTGAGGATGAAAAAGTAATTGAAAAGATTGCTATTATGATTTTGCTTGGGAAATGTATTGCCTGATATTGGAGTCCTCAACACACACTTCTCAGTAGTGTTTCTTTTTCTCCATTTGGTTTAAAAATCACTTTCCTCCTCCTCCTCTTAGTCTTTTCGATGCTATACTTGGAGATAAGGGAAGTACTGATCTGTGATGCTCAATTTTCCTTCTCATTCTGTTACCCTTTTTATGCACCAATCCTGTACAGACTTATCTCAAAAAATATAAAGCCCCCAAACAAACCCATCTTAAATGTCACCTTCACTGTAATATTTTCTTTGATTATGGCAGCTCTCTTGGACTCTCTGCATTCCATGGTTATTCTGGCAAGCATCTGGACTTCACTATTGTTTATCAGGCATTTAATGGTGATGTCCAATCGCATGAAGAAGACTGAAGCTTACTGCTTTTTGCTCGGAAAAGCCTATATGACTGTGTCAGTGGCACCCCTTTGAATGTGCTGCTGCAGCAGCTGTCACTTAGGAACCTAATTGAAATCCCATTGAAGTCAATGAAAAGAGTCGCTGTGATTTCTGTGGGCTTTGGCTCAAATCCACAACGCAGTTGTAAAAAATGTTATGGAATATATGTTCTCAGAATCCAAAGTGCTCCTCCTTGCTTTTTTCCATGATAAATAATGAATATGTGGGAGCCATGGATTGACATTGTTATTTTGGAAAGCATTGTACAGGGTGTTTCATGCAAGTTCAGTTGGTTTAATGAATTTCACATGGTGATGATACACTTCAGTCCTTGGCAACTCCCATTATAACCCACATGCCTTAGGCCATTATTCTTGAGAGACCCCATTAAACAAACTAGTTCTGAAGCCAAAACTTGCTCACCAGATATGGACAATCCCCATGAGAGATTGACATTGACTTGCTGGTACATGGATAGATTGTCCTTTCGGGAATCAGGGTGTTGGGTTTTTTGTTTTTTGTTTTTAAATAAAACACCTCAGGATAGTCCTGGCTCGGATGAGGCACTTGTCAGGGATGTCTGTGAACAGAAAAGGAAGCTGGCATCCTACTTCCCTACTCTGTTGATTCTGTGGCACAATGAATCTTTTTGCTCTGTGTTTCTGCTCCATCTAGCACAATGGCATCCTGGTCCATAACAAGGGGTCCTCCATGCTAACACAATAAAAATAAATCACATTAAACAGCATAATAGGAGACTTTTTGCTTATTTTAAATAATGTACATTTGCAAAAAAGTGCACAGAAATAATTGATTCTCTGGTAAGGAGAGTGGAAAGCTTCTGTTAAGTCTGCATCTGCTAATAATTTGTAACATTTCAATTTAGGTTGCATTTAGTGTTGCGGTACTTGTGTTGTCTCATACAATTTCTTTGAAGGAACAAGTTGTTATTGCGGCTGTTAAATGCTTAACTCCAAAAGCTTTTTGGAAACAATGAAGATAAGCTAATGTTTCATCCTTCTGTAACCTGCATTTACAAATGTATACATTCATATTTATATTCCATATTTTATTTGTGTACTATGTGAAGAACTGATTTTACATCAGGTTTGTTGGTATAGCAGAAAGGAAAGTTATTTTAATAGCAGATGATAGTGTTGGGTGTTATTTTTTTATTTTGTATTTTTTTTGGAGGAAGAATGGTGCTTGTTATGTTAGTTTCAATTTAAAAAATGCAAGTGCAATGGTAAGTTCACTAGTGGGAATGAAAGCTGCTTTGTCTGAATTTGAACTGTAGACTGCAAAACCACGAACAATAATAGTTTGTGAGTTCTGTGCTGAGGCTTTGCATATGGCACAGTACAGAGTCAGAGCACTGAACGATTGGTTCTAAAGACAGTCTATGTTAGTGCTGCTGCTCTTCACATATATCGAAATATTGTGGAGTGCTCTAGTTTTGCTCTCTGGATTGGTGTGGCCTGTTTCCATTTCTGGTAAGAAGAGTGGCAAGAAAGGTCCAGAGAGGGATTGCTTCATGGATGCTACTGAGCCCCCATAACTTTACCACACAGGCTGGTTCACATTTACCCCTTCCCTGATCTGTCTGTATTTCACCTCCAAGTTCCCACTGCATGAAACTAAGCATTGAGCTGCACCAGAGCTGAACACTGTTTAGCTTCAGAGGTACTTGTCTCCAAAATCTGATCCAAAATGTTGCACAACAAAAGGTGTGCTGCAAGGTGCCATCCACGTCAGTGAGGTGGGGACACAATTGGTGTCATTGTTCCTTTTAATCCTAAATATTCAACGGTATAAAGGGAATTTCTGCACTCAGTTCTCATTCAAAACCAAAGGTAGTGGGGTGCCTAAATCCCATACATGTATTTAAAAATCTTCCTTTTTATAAATGTCATGGAAAATTTTAAACCATAAGGAGTCATTTAAATTAATACTGAAATGCACCAATTCTAGGTGATGTAAGGTACCTCTGATGCAGCAAAGAAAGAATTGTTACTTGAGATGTGTTTTGTACTTTAACCTGAAGACTTTCGTGACTTTTCTTTTGTCTTGGTGGTCTTACCAGAAGCTCCAAATATTTATTCATTATATTTGTTTTTTTCACATCATAAAATCTGCTCCTTGTGGCAATGAGACATTCTAAACTTAATGTGTTTATACTCAGACAGCTGTGTAGTGATGAAAATGGTGCAGATAAGTGTCTTGGTTATGTGCGTGCAGTATAACTCATTTTTATTAGATCAGTCAGGATCTAAATAGATGTAATTGCTAACTGTTTATTGATTTGAATACATGGAAAAATACTACTTTGTGCTTTTTTCCCCATTACAATATGGCTACGTCTAGACTGGCATGATTTTCCGCAAAAGTTTTTCCGTTAAAAGCATTTACGGAAAAGAGCGTCTAGATGGCACGGATGCTTTTCCGCAAAAGCACTCTTCACGGAAAAGCGTCCGTGCCAATCTAGACGTGGTTTTGCACAAGAAATCCCCAATCGCCATTTTCGCGATCGGGGCTTTTTTTTGCGCAAAACAATACCGCGTTGTCTACACAAAAGCATTTGCGCAAGAGGGCTTTTGCCCAAATGGAAGCAGCATAGTATTTCCACAACAATACTGACAATCTTACATGAGATCGTCAGTGTTCTTGCGATAATTCAAGCGGCCAGTGTATACAGCTGGCAAGTTTTTCCACAAAAACAGCTGCTTTTGCAGAAAAACTTGCCAGTCTAGACACAGCCTATATGTACAGTAAAACTTCAATTGTCCTGCATCCAGTGGTCCGGGACCCCCAATAGTCTAGCACCAACTGGAACCCAGAAGTGCTCTGGCAGCCGGACAATTGGAGTTGCTCTACGCCACTTCTCCAAGTCCACTGCTGCCGCTGCTGAAACTGACCAGCTGCAGACTTGGGGAAGCAGTGTGGAGCAGAGCAGCTGGGGTGCTGCCCGGTTGGTCCCACAGCGCTGTCCCTCACTCCCCTGCTCGGCGCCCGGCAGCACCCTAGCTGCTCTACCCCACGGCTTCCCCAAGTCCACTGCTACTAAAACTGACCAGCTGCAGACTTGGGGAAGCAGTGTGGAGTAGAGCAGCTGGGGTGCTGCCCGGTTGGTCCCACAGCGCTGTCCCTCACTCCCCTGCTCGGCGCCCGGCAGCACCCTAGCTGCTCTACCCCACGGCTTCCCCAAGTCCACTGCTACTGAAACTGACCAGCAGTAGACTTGAGGAAGCCATGGGGCAGAGCAGCTGGGGTGCTGCTGGGTTGGTCCCGCATCACCGTGCCATTCCCCCCCAACCACGCCCCCCCAGACCCGTCAGAGCCCCCCTGCTGGAGTACCTCCTGATACTCCGGCATATCTGATAATCCGGAAGCCCCTAGGTCCAAAGGTGCCGATTATTGGAAGTCTGCTGTATTGGCTTTCAGTTTATAGAGAGTACTAACTTAGAATAAGTTGATCTGGAACATAGGAAGGTTTTTTTTCCCCCAGAAATTGCTTGGGGAGTGATCTTCCAATAGAACCTTTTAACCCTGAAATGATAGTTATTTTTATTTTATTTTGTTCTAATAGTTTACTTTTTTTTTTGCAAGAGAACCAGAGAAAGTACTCAGAAACAAAACTCTGTCTTCAAGGGGAAATTGCAAAGGACAATCTTTTTTTGTAGCATTAGAAATAAAGTTCGATTAAAGCATTTGGATATTACAAAAGTACTTCTACTTCAGAAGATCCAGTATTATTCAAAATAAACTTGTTAGCATTAGAGAAACAAATAATTTTACCCTGTTGAAGCTAATGAAATGGCATACTACATTAATGGCATATAAAAGTCTAAAGAAAAAAATTGATCCCCATGGTCAATAGCTAAGTAGTTTGGGTAAAACCCTGACCCTTTTGAAGGCAATGGGAAATTTTGTTGATTTCAATGCCAGGATTTCGACCTTTGTGTTTAGAGAGGTACTTTACAAATAATGTAATTGAAATTTGGTAAAGCAGATAGGGTGTTTTTTTTAAACAGGTTAGCATATGAACCATCAGTTGGGAAATCAATGGGTATCAGGCTTTGAAGTGTTTTTGAAAACTTCACTAGATGTCTAAATTACTTTAAAATCTGTCCTTAGTAGGTCTTTTGGTTGGTTGGTTACTCTACTTCAGGTGTGGGCAATAATTTTTGAATGGGGCCTCTTCACAAATTTCAGAAGTGGCCATGGGACAACCTGGATGGGGCGGAGTTGAGAGCTATCCTACTGGAAGCTTTGCTTGGCCTGGGGTCCTTCCCCCTTGACTTCTGGCCAATGGAAGGGACCTAGAGAAGCTGGGGGCTAGCCTCCTCCCAGAGCTTTCTGAGGTGGAGGCTTAGAATTCACATAACACCGCTCGCAGCTCCTGGCCCCTTTGTGAATTCTAAGTCTTCACCTCTAAGTAGTCCCCAGTCCCTCCCCCATCTCTCTCAGGCAATTCAGTTGATCAGCAAGTGAGAGCCCTTTAATTAGAAGCAGTTGAAAGGGCCCACATGTCTCCAGCTCCCTAGCAATGTGCTAGGGACTCTCATGTTCCCCACAGATGCCCAACAGGCATGGGGAAGGCACCTTTTCTGGTTTCTTCTGATTTAGTGCCAACAGCTGTTTTAGCATTGTGCTGGTTGACTTCTTCTCATGACTTAATCATCTTGCCAGGTCACTAATAGTGTCCCACCTTCCTCCGAAAAGGTCAATAACCTGAACAGTGTCCCACATGACAAAAGTCATCAATGTGAAGTCCTCTGCCCCTCAAGGGCTTCTTTTATCTCTTCTGTCTGAGTAGTGGACCTAGGTCTGCTCCTGAGAGTGTCTCAACCAAATAAAAAGTTAAACAAAAGTAACTTCTGCCACTTCCTTAGGCTAAAAGTTTGAGCCCATCCTCCACTGCTGTCCATTTTCTGCAAAACACTGGGTTTCAGGGATTTCCCCTCTGGACCCTTGCCCCTAGTTTGGATCCTCTCTTCCCACCTGCTCCCAAAAGTATCTGCCCTCAGATTGACCTTTTCTCAGGCCCACTTCAAGAGTCTCCTTCACCTCCTTCAGGGTGTGTGAAGGGAGGGAGGGAGGGAGGAAGGGAGGAAGGAAGGAGCCTGCTACATCCACACTGGAGTGTAGCTCCCCATGTCGGTGAAAAGATTCTGGCAGGGAACAAACAGTAAGGAAAAAGTTCAACAGCTCCTCTCTGCCACAGTCTCTTCTTCTTGTTAATGTCTTTCCATGAGGCAAGCAAAGGATAGGCTCTAGCAGGAGGAAGATGGGGGAAGGGGGCGAGGGAAAACTTCATCTCTTTCCTGCTACTGGAACCTTTCACTGCAGCAAGGAAAGGTTCTGGTAGGGGGAGTCATCAGGGAACTGGTAAGCTTTTCCCATTGCTGGAGTCCTCACTGCTATGGGGAAGGGCTCCAGGAAGGGGAACTGGCAGAAACTTTGTCCATTACCAGCATCTTTTCCTCTGTCAAGGAAGGGGAGGCAGTTGGAATCTGTACTGCTAAAAGCAGATGGGGAGGTACACTTGGGAAAGTAGTCACATACATATTCACATTCTTCAGATGTGTATTCTGCATGCCCCTGAAAGGAGCATGCAATGTAGAAATAACTTCATCTGAATACTTCCCTGAGTTTCTTTTCTCGAGGTCCAAGCCCTGCCTTTTTTATCAGGAGCTTCAGAAGGGTAGCCGAGTTAGTCTGGTTCATCATGAGTGCTTGGCTCTGCCCTAGTTGCCAAGAAGGGAACTACAACATTAGCGATTTTATTTTTCTTTCTTCGTTTTCGATGCAAGACCTCCTCCTTTTATAGTAACCAACCAGTTCCTTCCCCAGCTGTGACTCATCTTTAAATGGAACAAGCCTGCACACCAGCTGATCTGTCATCTCTTTGCAGAAAACCTCTGCTGGGTTCAATCATTATCCAAAACCACCTTATCCCAGCTGATACTCATCAGAGACCTGGCTGAATCTGATTCTCCTTAAAACACTATCCTGCCTATAGCAACCTCTTGCACTTGTTTTGGCTCTGAATTGAAGGTCAAAATATAGACAAAATGCTTTCTTGCCATAGGTCACTTGCTCTATGATATTCTAAAGCTCCTCTGTCATATACTCAGCAGGATTTTGACATTAGGATGGAGGAGTTTCATTTTATGTGCATGTATGTTATCCTGCCCAATGGGGCTCTGATCTTAGTTGGGACTTCTGGGTACTATTGTAATAGAAACCTATTGGACCTTTTCCTGCTCTTGTGAACATTAGTATGTTGGTTGACACACTAGGCAATGCTATCTGAGTCTTCTACCGGATGATCTAAAGGGCTAGGCTTTGTCATGGTGAGGGGAGAAGCTAGGCAGACATCCTCTGTAGATGGCAGAGACAGAGAGATTAGTAGGTTACACAAGTGCTTGGAGTCCAGAATCAGGCTCAGCCTGTGATCGGGCCATGGTGCAGTTGCTGCTGCTGGATTAGACTTTTAACGTGTAATTTTGTTCAGCAAGAATAGTTGTTTGGTAAGAACTGTTATTGCTTGGAATAGTGCAGAGTACATCAGACCCCAGCGATAATTAAAAATACATAATGAACATGCACATACAGAGGTTTGTAAGTAAATGCCATGGCAAGAATGAGTTTATAATTCATGAGAAAAATATTGATTAGTTCATCAAATATAAAAGAAGAGGTAATGGTGGTATTTATTAAAATCTTTACTATAATGCAGAATTAACACAAACACTGCTTTCATTTCAGATACTTCCACAGCAAAGCATGGCTGCTGGGCTAACTAATAATAATAAAAAGAATTAATTATCAACCAAAGAAGTGGGTTGTACCCACGAAAGCTCATGATAACATCTACACTTTTTTTAGTCCTGAGAGGCAGACTAATATAGCTCCCTCCCCCCCCTCCGAAACTTGTGCAAGGGATTAGAGGTTTGGTAGTCTGGTTCCTTAATATATTAAATTGATGTCCTTTCCCTAGGTTGGTAGGTCTCATCTTGTGTTCTCATCAGATAATTGTAAATCAACTTTTGCTGAGCTCATTGCAGACTTGCCTCAACTGCTTTTCATGGTATTTTAAGAATACATTGTATTAAGCACTCGAAGCCAATAACATCCCAACACAGTTTAGTTATTACAAACACCTTTCTATCTTTACCTAGTTGTTCTCTTCTGATTCCCAACTAAGATCATCCATTCCATCTTGACATCTATCCCATCTTTCTAACAGGGAACCTCCTCTGACTTCAGTTAGCAGAGCAAGGTCAAATGACTCTCAGATATTTGGTTGCTGCAATCCCAGACAGAGAATTGCTTTTGCAATGACTATATCATAAAAATATCATTATTCACTAAGTGCTATCACATGCACATAGTGCTCTACAAATTACTGCATGCCAAACTGGTGTACTGAAGGTTAACTTCCTGATTTGCCATGTGGTAATGTAGAAGCCTCAGTGCCTAAGATGCTTTAGAAAACAGGACTTAAGCTCATAATGCACATGGATGCTTTTGGCAATTTTATCCTTGAATTGTAAATAATTGTATTATTTGAACATTATTTCTTAAAAATGGTTTTTCAATACAGGACAAGGATCCTGCCCTGCAGAGCTTCTACCCTATCATACAACATTGATACACTGGGACAGCAGTGAAGATATGGAGACATTGTAAGTGTTTGTGAAATAAATGGGTTTCCAAGAGAGGCACTGGAAGTGGAAGGCTGGTCCAAGTGTAGAGGTAAGCACTGAAGACAAGTCACTGAGTATGAGCAGGAGATGAAATATGTGCCTTAGCGAACTGGTGTGGATGTGGTTCGGTGGGAAGCATCAAAACAATGTGACATAGATGATCTGGAGAAAAATTGTAACCAGGAAGCGGCAAATCCTAAACCTAACTCTATCCACAGAAGATTCCTTGGTTATAGATGAGTCAACGTTGAAGAAATGAGCAGGTTCATGGATGGAAAATGGGAGGGGATTGAGGAGACAGGAATCCTCATTAGACAGATCCTTGCATCCTTCTCCTGGGAGGTGCTATGCAAGGAACAGTATAGCATCCTCCATTTCCATACCTGATAGAATTCATACTGGGCATCATATCAGACCTGAGATCAAAGGATCATAAAGGTAACAAAGTTATTAAGTGCAACTTGGTTTGACCACAGGATTCAGCACACAGAAACCTTTGTTCCAAATATTCATGGTAAGATCATTTCTTTCAATTCCAATGGATTTTGAAACCAGAAACTGTTTCAAGGCAAGTTGAAAGGCTTATTGTATTTATTTAGTAAATGACTACCTAGTACTCTGGGAGTTGCATGGAATTTTACAATCAATGCATTTCAATAGACCCTACATCCTTTTGGAGATGTGCACTTTGGGCAGCTTTTACAATAGATAAGCCATTAATAGCTTCATACCTAAGACTTTCCATTGTCACTAACAGAGTCAAAAAGGTCCAGCGAGAACCTCTGAAAAAACTTAAGGCTTTATAATGGTAACAGCGATTGACCCTAAACTGAAAGGTCAGAAATGCAGTTGTTGTAATTAAAATGTTCTTTTGTACTGTTGACAGCATATTTTTCTCCCTATTGATACAGGCAGCAGACATAAATCCCAAAAGATTATAGCTCACTCTTGTCAATCACTGTATATATTTTTCTGAATGGAAAAAAAAGGGCCTTGTATTAAAATTACAAGAATAAATTCAGACACCTGAATATCATATTTACAGTGGAAATGAGAGAACATAGCTGAGCAGATCCTGCAGCTTTTATTCATAAAAGCAATTCAATTGAACAGAATTATGGCCTCATTTGTGCTTGTTTTACACAGTTAATTCATATGAGTTGAGTGGAATTAATCCTGATTTACTCCGGTGTATACATTTGCTTTGCATTTGATTACAGTCACAGAAGATAGAGTATAAATGTGGGTCATGTAGTTCAGTGCCTCCCAGGGCCCAACACTGAACAGCCAACCACTTTATAGAGTGTTTATTGAAATACAATGTATGAATATGCTCTGGCACCAAACCTGCATTATGATTCTCTATGAGAGACTCCTCCTGCAGTGCAAAGCTGATGAAAGTTGTGGAATTCTACATAGGTTCCAAGGACCATGATAATGTTTCCTGGTGCAGGATTATGATGTATTTCTGGAGTTGTCTGTCACAAAATAATCCCAGTCAAAACTACAGGATGAAATCTAGGATTTGTCTACATGATAAATTACTGCAATTAAAGCCAGCATGTGACCTTATTGCACAAGACAGAGTTTGAATCTAGCGCATGCCATCTTGCCATGCAGTAATGTCCCAGTGCACTGAGGATACATCTATAGAGCAACATTATTTCGGAATAACTAACGTTATTCCAAAATAACAAAGAGAGCGTCCCCACTGCAAGCCATTATTTCAAAATAATGGCAAGCTGGAGGACTTCTTACTCTGACTCCTGTAACCCTCCTTTCAAAATGAGTAAGGGAAGTTGAAGGAAAAGTGTTCTTCCTTCGACTTCCTGCTGTGTAGACAGCACCAAATGCCAAATTAAGCTATTTTGATTTCAGCTACGCAGTTGACATAGCTGAAATTGCATAGCTTAATTCGACTTTTCCCTGCCGTGTAGACATACCCTGAATGTCATAAATTGAGGTGTATAGTGCATTCTATAAGTGACCATACTGCAAATTACTTCATGCAAGCTGATAGGTTCACATCCTGACGTGCCACGCAGTAATGTAGAGTCCTCAGTGCCTAAGACACTTTTGAAAAAAAGGATTTATGTTCATAAGTCCTGTGGGTGCTTTTGTCAATTTTATCCTTGGATTATAAATAATTATATTATCTGAACATTATTTCTTAAAAACAGTTTTTCATTCTTTGTTATTTTCAAGGCTGTTCCCCACTCTGACTCTTTGAGTGCGGAAGGTGTGGGCCTGCAAGACACCTAAAAATACTCTGCCACTAAAGGCTTCTGCTAAAAAGCTCTCCAAGGTCATAGACTCCCTGACCTCTGGTGGTACACTACCACCACCCAAATGGGAAAAAAAAATCAATAATCTTGAAAGCCAGGAAGAAACACTTGGGAACTTCTTCCTGTGGGGTAAATCCAAGCTGTTTAACTCTTCCTTAGGAGAGAGCTTGAAAGCAAACTGTAACTTCTTAATTACAGCTGCCCTTTCAGTCTGAGGCACATGCTCACTGAACCTGCTGCTTTTTTAGAATACAAGGAATCAGCTCATAGTCTTAAGAAAGGTAATTTTATTAACAAAACAAAGACATTCTTTGTAAAGCATACTTGGTTGCTAGGTGTTAACAGAGCAACAACAAAAAGATTAAAGCATAGACAATTGCTTCCCTGGGATTTAGTTTGTTACAATCTACAGGGGTGAAGGAGGGTTAGTACAGAGGAGTTTAACCTCCCTCTCCCCCCCCCCAAAAAAAACAACAAAAAACAAACCCCAAGGAAAATAACCTGATCGTGTCTGTCTAAACATTTCCTGTTCTACTTTTGTCCGTTGCTCCAAAGTTTAGGTTTCTTCCTTAGACATGGATTTTTCTGGGAAACCCATGCCTTATTCCTGCTTTGTCCACTTTGTTCCCAGCTCCACTCTGAACTCACACACAGGAAGGAGACCGAAACAAGCAAAACTTTTTCATTTAAAAAATCTTTCCTTTCTTCCTATTGGCTCTCTTGCTTCCCTTCCAACACTTCCTGGATACCCTTTATTTACTGAATACTGGGGTGTTTAGAAAAGGATAATAACCCTCACATCCATCAGTCATGTAAATAAAAGCTGAATATTAGATGATGTTGCATAAAGTCATATGTGATACGTTATTTGATGAGAAAAGAAAAACTACGTAGAAAATGTTTCTCAATGGTAAATGTATAGGCTTTATTCTTCACTTCATTACTGCAGTCTTGTAACAGTGTGACCTATGGATGTTAATGGAATTACACTATTTCACTGACATTATAAAGTAGTAAATTCAATCTGTAATGTTTGCTCTCATTATCAAAATGCTTTAAAACAACATTGATATTAAAGCAAAACCATCAGATGTGAGTAGATATTGCAAATTAGAGTGTTTGGCTAGTGTGTTTTTAATATATTATTTTATTCATCTTGACTTGTGGTACATGATATCAGGAAAACAACCAAAGCCTATTGCTTCCTGTGTTGTAGTAATGTGTGCTGTAGTACTATTGGAGACAAGATAGGCAGGTAATAACTTTTAATGGACCAACTTCCATTGGCGAAAGAGATAAGATTTTGTGCTATGCTTTTCACTTTATCAGACATTCAGAGACCCAACCTGGTTCCACAACTTCTTTCGGAGATGCCTTCCTCTTACGCCCCTCCCAGATATGCTTTACAAAGAACCAGACTCCTTATTGAACAAGTTCATACACCTGAATTTGACCGACTTGAATTTTACCTCTTACCTTACCAACCAAGAGGCTGCACAATTGTGTGAAGGCAAAGAGAGGGAAAAATTCCATCCCAGACTCAATTCCTACAGCAGACCCCTTAAGCTCAGTCCTATACCTAACCCTGAGGTATGAGCTGCTGTTTTGGCAATGAAATGGTGCCTTTGTTGATGGGAAAAGACTTATGTGACTGTCCCCTACAGTGCAAGGGAGCAATGGCCTTTTGCTACATCCCTAACAAATCAGCTAGACTATTTCTCTTCCCAGACCCACGTGATACCTTATAATCCAAGAGGAGGCAGGATAGGTGATAGGCCTTTAAAAGAAGCCACAGAAACCCCTGCTAGGCCAGACACAGTGTCATCCACCTCTGGAAGTGGTTAGCAGCTGGTCTGGCTCCTAGGCAGAGGGATGAGGGGGAGGGGCTCCACACTCCCACTGGCCAATTCCCAGCCAATGAGAGCTGGGGGATTTGCAGGCAAGAGTAGTATGCAGAGCTGTTTGTGTGCCTCCACCTAGGTACCAGACCTGCTGCTGGCTTCTTCTGGGGCACAACATGATCCATGGTATCAGGAGAGGCAGGAAACCTGCCTAAGCACTCCTGCTGTGCTGCTGATCAGGAGTCCCTGGCAGTAAGCCTATGCGCAACCACAAGCACCAACCTCCCTGCCCTAGCACTGAGCCCCACACGCAACTTGAAACCTTCTCCTTTACTCCAGATCCCTCATTCCCCCACACGCACAGAGCCCGCACTCTAGTCAAAAGATATAATTATGTCAGGTCACAGACATCAACAAGTGAGTTGCAAGAAAAAATATTTGAAACACTGGTCTAGTCTAGAGTTCTTGTTTAGTTGGTTGCTTTTTATTTTATAGGAAGGGAATCATTCAGTTTTTAAACCTTCTGGCTGTGTCTACATTGGCCCCTATTCCGTAATAGGGATGCAAATGTAGCACTTTGGAATAGGCAAATCCACGGGGGATTTAAATATCCCCCGCGGCATTTGCATTAACATGGCTGCCGCTTTTTTCCGGCTTGTAGATAAGCCGGAGAAAAGCGCCAGTCTGGTCGCAATCCTCCGGAAAATAAGCTCTTTTCCGGAGGATCTCTTATTTCAAGTAGGAATAAGAGATCCTCCGGAAAAGAGCTTATTTTCCGGAGGATTGCGTCCAGACTGGCGCTTTTCTCCGGCTTATCTACAAGCCGGAAAAAAGCGGCAGCCATGTTAATGCAAATGCCGCGGGGGATATTTAAATCCCCCGTGGATTTGCCTATTCCAAAGTGCTACATTTGCATCCCTATTACGGAATAGGGGCCAATGTAGACACAGCCCCTGTGTACCAAATAATAGTTCTGCATAGAATTCACTATATCCTTAACTAGAGATTTTTCTTTGAAAGGAATCCTCTAAAACCCTTCCTGGTTACAAACTGTTTAAGCATTATTCCTTCAATTATTATAACAGCATTCAGACATTCATGCTTGCCAGGGTTGCTATCAGCATGTGAAGCATTCAGCATAAGCAGAGAAGTTTCTTTCAGTGGTAGTAAATCCTTAAATAGTTTGGAAGTGTTAGATAATCTTCTAATGCACAAAACATAAAATTCTTGTTCAAGGAGGAGATGAAACCATACATTTAGATAAGATCTGGATAAGCTTTTTCTGTAAATATGAAAGACATTATGACAGAGTATGAAAGATTTAATAAACTGATGCCATTTTACCTTTTTAGGCATAATAGCATTAATATTCCTGCAAATCCCCAGACATCTATGTCTGCAACATCATAGACTGCATAATGTGCAAACTTGTTGGTGCTAAATTATACAGCAGGTCACCCGAACTATAGAGTTAAAGAAGTTTGAAAACAGTTGAGCAAAGTTACGTAGAGAAAGAGCAAAATAAATCACTCTTTGTTCTGTTATACTACATAATTGCTTGGATTTTTATTTTTCATTGCATTATCCTTCCCAAATAACTTTTAATTTGTGAAGTAAAAAAAAGAAAATGGCAGATTCAGATTCTGAAATTAAACAATTTAAATATTCAACTTTTTCCAGAATCATGAAAAGTACATTCTTCAGAAAATGTAAGTACTTTTGAAGATTCTCATGTTTCAGTATTTTTGACAGAAACTTTATGTAGAAACATATACTCTGGGATTTTTGTTCTCTTTTTTTATTGCTACCATGTAAATTTTGATTGGTCATTTTCAGACTTTTCAATAAAAGTCTGGAAAGAGTTACATTTTGGCAGAAAAAGTAGTCCAGCTTTGCTAAGAAGTAAAAAGAAGAATAAATAACTATTAGCCTGGCTGCAGATGGCCACTGAGGACTTCCAGGGCAATGTAATCAGTTAGCTGTGCCATGAGCTTTTTTCTGAACAAAGAATAAGAAAGCTTCGTAAGTGTGATGTTCGTAAGAGCTCCGTAAGTGTGATGTTCTACATTGGTTTCCCTTCCCAAGGGACTAAAGGAGAGAAATCAAATGGCACAACACATGAAGGACAGAACTCCCACAGAGACATTGAAGGATTAGACAGTACAGGGACTAGTGATGAATGTGGAAGGGAAAATAGAATCAAAGGATACATAGAAATTGTATGTAAGACTAATGGACAAACATCCATGGGAACTTTCAGTCTGTCTTCCTCAATGAAGTTCTCCGGCCCTTCATGAGGGTTATGAAATGGAGACTGAAACTCTGGTTCATTATATCTCTGTAATTCTCTTCTGTCTCAACTTTGCAACTCGGTACAGTAATCGTCTACTGCTGGTTGACATAACTATTGATGTGTAACAAATTAGTTTTAAAGGACTAGCTCATTCCCCTTTCTGGTTCCAGAAAAACACTGCAAACCTGTGCAAATTAGCATGCTTCCATCAAACCTGAATTCTCTTGAGTTGCTAACAATGGGATTGTTCATGCAAACCTGATCTTGGGGGAAAAAAACCTGTGCAAACCTATTCTGAGCTAATTTTGGATTGGCTCACATAGCTTTCATTCAAAAGGAACCTAATACTAGTCAATTTATCTTAGAAAAATGATGATGCAAATTAAAACTGAAAGATGACCTATATCAAGCAGTTGCAGTCTATAGTGTGAAAAATTGTTATTAGTGTGCAATTCTGTTTATAAAATTCTTGCTGTGAATTTTAATATATGTGCCCAAGGCTGTGTGTGCCGAATTCCTAACCCAGTCATTTCCATTATATGGAATGTAACATTGTTTTAATTCAGATTTTAAATTACTCAGAAACTATGAAGTGGAAGCATTTATATTTCTGGTCTGTGGGGAATTATATATGCACACTATTTGTATTTAGCTATCAAACTATTTTCAAGTATTTCTTGCCATCTTTGCTCTTGCTTAAGATTAAAATACAGCACAAGAGCAAAGACAGGCATCATGCTGTCTGATGCATGACTGCCTACCTCAGGTCAGACTGTAAAAAACAGGGCAGACACCCCAAACTGGTGGTATGTTCTGTAATTAGATTTCACAAACCAATAACAAATACAAACAAACTCCTGGATCATTATCTCAGTCTTACCTTCTAGTTACAGACAGCCCCTTTAACCTCTCTAGTCTATCTTGCCACCGAGGAAGGCTGTACTTAGTGATAAATGCTCAGTTACAACAAAAAATCACAAAACATTTAGCATGTTTCTACTTCTAAGAAACTAATTGTTTACCTCAGATCAACTGGTAGCCATGATCCTACATGAAAGCCACCACTGATAGCTAATCCTATAATAAACTATTTAAAGATTTATTAAAGAGGAAAAATGAGGATTATTTACAGGTTAAAGCAAGCAAACATACACACACAAATGGGTTGCCTTCTATTGGTGCATCTACACTGCACCCATAGCTTGAAATAAGCTGTGCAATTTGAGCTATGCAAATTGCGTAGGTTACTTCAAGTTAATTTTTAAAAATATGCCACTGTCTACATAGCACTTATTTCAAAATAAATTGCTATTCCAAAATGTTCCTTACTCCTAGTGGAATGAGGTTTACAGGGATGTCGGAATAGCAAGCCTGCTATATTTTGAAATAATGGGTGTGCTCAAAAGACCCAGAATAGCTATTTCGGGAGACCTCTGGTATCCTGAAATAGTGCTGCAGTGTAGATGTAGTGTATGATTCCTAATGATTGCCACATTTCTGTCATCTGTCCTTTCACCATGTTTTTCAGTGTGGGCTCAGACTGTCTCTGAGGATCTCTGCTTTAGCATAGAGTCTCTGGCTCTCTGAGAGTTCAAACATCAAAGATATGATTATTCCTGCTGAAGAATTTTTTCAGTCTTCTCTCCTCAGAAATCAAGTTGATAGCAACAAACAGGCCCCTTCTTCATGGAGTTGATGAAGAAAGGAACGCACTTAACAAAAGTATTTGATCCATAATCTTTCACCATGGATCATTTGTGTTTAATGAACAGGATTTAGCATCTTCTAGTTAGAGAACATAATTTCCATTATATAAGATTTTTTCGCTTATTTGATGAGTTACATAGTACTCTCAGCCATTTACAGTAAAAAAAAATCTTGCTGTCAGTTTATAACATGGGGTATATTGGAGTGAGAGCAAAACATGCAGCATTCTAAAAGCATTTTCTAAAATACAAAACAGTCTTATCAACCTCCCATCTAATATTTACTTTGATAATGCTAGCTCTGCAGTTGTAAGTGTTCAGTGAAACCTGGGACTGTGGTATGAGCTGGGGTCTGATTTCCCACTCTCACAATAGGAAAAGCTTTAAAAGAGAGAGAAAAATTAATTATATTTTGAAAATCAAATAAAAAATTATAGCGAAGCTAGAAGTTCCTCTGAATTCACGTGAATCAGAATTTGAAAAAAATCAGACACCTATATTGTAAGATGTCCATTTAGAGATTTGTCTTCTTCCATCTCTAGAAAGGCTTCTGCCAATAACAGTTGACCTTTTTTCAGGATGTCAAATTTGCATATGAATTCCAGCTCAGCTGTTTCTTTCTGCAATCTGTTTTTGAAAGTTTTTTTTTGCTTGAGAATGGCAAAGTGCAAGTCAGAAACTATGTCCAGGGAGGTAAAAGTGCTCCCCCACTGGTTTTTGTAATTTGACATTCATGTCTGATATGCATACATTTATTCTTTTGCATAGAGACAGTGCAGTTTGTCCGATGTACATGGCAGAGGGGTATTACTGGCACATGATGGCATATATTACATTAGTAGATGTCAATTAGTGAATGAGCCTTTGATCGTCTAGTTGATGTGGTTAGGTTCTATGATGGGGTCACTAAGGGTGTGTCTAGACTACAGAGTTTTATCGACAAAAGTTGGCTTTTGTTGACAAAACTATACTTGTGTCTACTCTACTGCTGCATTTTGTCGACATTTTACGAGGAATAACGCCTTTTTTTGAAAGTACTCTTTCAAAAAAAGGCGCTATTGCATGCAAACTGTGCTTTTTTGAGAGAGCGTCTAGACTCTCTTTCGAAAAAGCAGCTTGCTTTGTCAACAATACTGATTGTAGTCTAGATGTCTTTTTTGACAGAGGCATTGTCAACAGTATGTGTCAACAAAGCCTCTGTCGACAGAGGGATGCAGTCTAGACGTAGCCTGAGGTAGATGTGTGGACTGTGTCGGCAATAGGGTTTGTTTCAGAGATAGTTCCTGGATTATCTGTTGTGGGGTGTAAAATTGTCTTAAAACTGAAGGTGTCTCCCTTCTTTGAGCCAGGTTAAGTATAGTCTTTCTTTTCTGTATTACCATAACATTTACAGACATTGCAATTAGTATTAACAAAATCTGTGACCTAACAGCAGCCAAGGTGATAACAATGAGAAAAATGCCACTCCATCATCTGAATATCTAACAGCTCTAAGCAAGGCAAGAGAAATTGGTATTACATAAATGCACCCAGGGTCGATTCCCCTCTTCCCAGCTACCTGTCCGCAAACCATTCATTCAGATCCTGCTTATACTTGTTTAGACTGGAACAGTCAAGAAAGCCAATGCACTTTAATGTCACACTTTTAGTTCATTCATCTTAGCTTTCCTTAGTGCCCATACATAGACAATCCAATTTGCCTAAGAGTCTTGTACCAGTTTGGCATCATGGAACAGCTCTAACTCCCATATAAGTCAATATATGTCCTCTTTCAATTGATTTCATTGGACGTTATGTGGATGATAATAAAATCATGTGGATGATAATAAAAGAGCATCATGTGGATGATAATAAAAGAGCAAAAGAAATATGGAGCAAGGCTACTTTAATACATAACTACTGTATTTCTGGGTGTTCTCCAGGTCTCCTGAATCAGTCACACAAGACACTCTGAAATGATCCTATCCCAAGGAAGCCTAACTTCCCTTGCTGGCAGCCTACCAGATTGCTATGGGAAAGCCAGCCTCTGGGTTCCTGATTGTTTTAAGCTTCTCTGGATTTCGCTAGGCTGCAGTATTGTTTCTTCCCTTGGCTTGTCTTGTACAATTCCTTGGTACCATCTTTTAGCCTGTTACTCCTTCACAGAAATGGGGGCCTGCAGCCCTCCTGCCTTAGGTTCCCAGACCAGTGTCGACCCCCCAAAATATCTCAGTCTCTCAAACACACCTTCTCCCTGAATTCTACCATAGGTATAAGCCTGCTGGGTTATAGTTTAACTCTTTCAGGTGGCACAAAGTGGGTGTGGCATATAATACTTTGCATGGATGTCTAAGATATCATTTCTTTATACTTAATTTTATCCATACAAAAATAATAAAGCATTACATGTATTTTCCTTCATTCGAGTGCACTATCCCCTTGAGAGTTCTTGGGGGATCATCTAGGTTTAAATACGGACAGCTCCCCTACTCCAACAGTGAAGTATAGTTATTGGCTTTTCTATGATTACACGGTAGTGTAAATACCAAGGTTCTTAGTAACAAAAGAGTCTTATTCACATAGGCTATGTTTAGACTGCAGAATTTTATCAGAAAAAATATGCTTATTGTGAACCGCAATTTGCATGTCTTTTTCCACTTTTTTTTTTCAGAAGAGACTATTCCAAAATTTGGCTTGTCTACATGGGGCCAAATTTTGGAAAAAAACTCCTCTTTCAGCACATCCCTTATTCGTCTCATTGAGAGGAATACAAGGATGCTGAAATAATGCGCCCACTTTTTTGGAAACTGTTCCGAGAAAGCGGATGCATTTTCTGGTATCCCGGAAAAACTCTGCAGTCTAGACATAGCCATAGTAAATTCATACCCTATGAAAGTTTTATTAATGACTGAAGCCACATAGGTGCTAAATTTGCAATACATCAGCATGGTGGATTTCAACAATTATTAATTTTCATGGCTAGAGTGCAAATCAACAATTTCTCCCCATACTCCAACAGAGGTGATCTGTAATGGGAATACAGAAAGATTGTATTCCCGTTGTAACTAGTGAGCACAGTTATAGCTGTATACTTGAAAACTCTATTGTGTCAGCTTCTTTAGAGCAGTCTTAAAGTGATTGCTTTGTCAGCTGCATCAATAATACAGAGCAAAGATCAATCTGTAATGAGAGAAGATGAGATAATTTTCATAAGTGTAGTACTGTGATTCCTCCCTGGTAACTGAAAGCTGCAATTACAGTAGTTATGCTGCATATTACTCTTCAAATGTACTGTAGGTCTGACATTTGGGATATCCAATGATAGTTAAAATGAAACTATGTTAGTGACATATATCTAACTAGCAACAACTTTCAAAAATAGGTCTTCTTGTGTATCTGGAATATAATTTAAATCTATAAAGTCTATAACTACATCCTCCGTTTCTGTTTCATTGCTACAATGTAACACCAATGTCTATGGTCTTACTGTTGTATTTTCCTGTAAAAAAATTATACGTATGAATGCTCAGCACAAGTAACCTCCAGTACTGTAATCCAAGTTACATATGTAAATATCTCATTGTTAGCCACAACACTGTTTCTTGCTCATGTGTGAGGTTATTAGTGACAATGTATACTTTTCTTTTTCTGTTTTATATTGTAACTGGAAATATATTTATTGTCAATAAAGACTAAAAGAATAATGACTCTTCTTGTTCCTATGCAATCTATTAATTAAGTAATTCTCAATTCTTCAGGCAAGGAACTTTTGCAGTCTCCCACATCTTCTAACTTGTGAATTCCCATCCTATGCAGAAAGAATTTTCGTAAACATGATCTTTAATGAAAATATCATCTGCCTGCCAAAACTTTTATTTTTGTTGTTATTATTTAATATCACATTCTCCCTCTAATCTTCCTGGAACTGCTGTGGATGGCTAGCCATTTTGTTTTCTTTGCCCTTCTTTCACCCTTCTATTTTGTAGGTGTTGCTATGGGAGCTCAGTATGTAACTTGTCAGGCCTTCTCCTTCCATCCCCATCATCCCTAATTCTATCACTGCTACTTATTATTGCTTTTCTTCTCTCCCCTTCCCACCCTTACTCCTTATCATTATCTTGATTAGAGCTGCTATTGAAAATGGTGTTTATTAAGACTATCACTTTTCTTGCAGCAAATGTGTTGGGGCTTCTAACAGGAATGATGAGGTTCTGATCACTACATTAGTGCATACTCTTCATCTAGGAACTATGGATAGAGCCATATCATCTGTGCTCAGTGTCAGACCTCATTACTGCAGAGAAAATAATAAACATGGCTTGTTGCTATAGAGAACAAACCCAAATTAAAGTTGGGAAGAATGCTGGAATAGAGTAAGAATTCCCTGACCTTCACCTCTTCCTCATCTTTGGCAGAAAGGAGTAAAAAATCTGTGTCCTCTCCGTGATCACAGGAAAAAGAGAGCAAATCCAGACACATCCTTTCTGGACAAAGATATAGGCCAATAGCCATATTTTAACATTTCTAGGACTGAACTGATCTTAGATGTCAGAGAATAGAGTTGCTCCTTTGGAATTCCAAGAAAGTCTCTCACCGCAGCTCCTGCTTTCTATTTCAGTTCTTACACCACCCTCATCACTAGATTATCTGAACTCCCTCCAGCAATGCATTAAATGCTTTCACAATCTTAAAAAAGTAATCATGAGGAGTAGGTGAAGCATAATCCTTAACAGGGTGCAAGTCTTGAAATACACTGTATTAGTATATAGTGTAGGCAATATCTAGAGGGACAAGGAAACAACATGATTTGAAGGCTACATTGTCACTCCTTTACACTATACTGTTTGCTACCTTTTCCTACAAGAAGTCTTGCAGAATTCAATGGAATTACCACTTTAAGATGCCATTCAAAATCTGAGAAAAGATATTACAAACTGTTCCTGAGAGAGCCAGACAACTATCACTAGTACATTTTTTTCTTGCCGTATCTAGCTCAAGTTTTCACTTTCCCAGTGAAGGATGGAGAGAAAAGGGAAGAGTGTCATGATGAAAAGTAAGTTGTGCCATCCAGCTTGTTCTGACAATACAACAAAAAATATATGGTGGCAAGGTGTCTAGTTTGGTAAATCTTCTTCCAAAAGAGTGGTAACAAGAAGTGGTGATTTGGAAAGCAAAGTAAAGGAATTTGCTTGCAGTTTCTTCTAGTAGCTGTACTGTAGAGAGAGAAGATCAAATTTAAAAATCCAACGACATATCACATACACAGATTATCAAGACAGCTCAACTATGTTTTGTTGAAACTGGATTGATACATTGGATTTTGCGTGAATTAAGTGATAATTCTTTGTGTGTTTCTAGGATTATTTCTGTAATTTAAACAGTTGCATTGTAGTTTATTTGCTGTTGACGTACAACTCTGCAGCAGATGCACCACAGCATTTCATACACCTGAAAGTTGATAACAAACAAAGTGTATAGTTTCATTCATGATTGCATAAAAATGACTCACTTCTGTTCAATAAATAATTGCAGATTGGCATTATGCAAAATCTGGAATATATGATTTGTTTTTCTTTTTGAACCAACTGTGGTTATGTCTATATTCCCTTAGGGTATGTCTACACTACCCCCTAGTTTGAACTAGGGGGGTAATGTAGTCATTCAGAGTTGCAAATGAAGCCCGGGATTTGAATTTCCTGGGCTTCATTTGCATGATGCTGGCCAGCGCCATTTTTAAATGCCAGCTAGTTCAGACCCCGTGCTGCGCGGCTACATGCAGCATGGACTAGCTGGTTTGGATTAGGCTTCCTATTCCGAACTAGCTGTACGCCTCGTGGAACGAGATGTACAGCTAGTTCGGAATAGGAAGCCTAATCCGAACTAGCTAGTCTGTGCCGCGTGTAGTCGCGCGGCACGGGGTCCGAACTAGCCGGCATTTAAAAATGGTGCCAGCCAGCTACATCAGAAATTCAAATCCCGGGCTTCATTTGCAACTCCAAATGACTACATTACCCCCCTAGTTCGAACTAGGGGGGTAGTGTAGACATACCCTTAGTGTTCTAGTTTTACAGTGTATGTCTATTGAAAACATATTTAACAATCCTAATGAACAATGTTGTATATCATGATCTGTTGCAATATTTTCACTACCATTATTGGATCAATTTTCCCATTTTATTTCAATCTTTACAATAAGGCCTTCATCTACACTAGACCAGGTAGGTCGGCTTACGGTATACCACCCAGCTATACATTTTGCATAGCTGAATTTGGCTTACCTTAAGCTGAGGCACAGCTGCATCTGCACTACAGGACACTGATGGAGCACACGCTCCCGTCAGCTTCCCTTACTCCTCACAGAATGAGGAATACACAGTGCCAGCAGGGTCTGCCCTCAGCATTTGATTTGGGGGTCTATACTAGACTCACTAAATCAAACACTCGAAAATCAGCCTCCGGAGGGTCGATCTTCTCTGTAGTGTAGACAAGCTTTGACTGATTTACAATTTTAAACTTTTATTCTAGTATTTCTGTCCAGTGTAGTTTATATCTAAAATGATATCCATTCTTGATGGTCTAAGACTGGAATTTTGCCTTCCATGTTAGACATCCAGTGCTTGACAGTCTTTCTTCTTAAAGAGACTTTAGAGGTCCACCAGTTGTATTGTAGATAGAATATCTATTCATCAGCTGGCTCCTGAAGGAAGCATGCATCGAGAAAGATCTTGCCAGAACACAGTGCCCAACCTGGGAAAAAAAATGTGATTATGGGGGAAGGACTCAAGAAGAAATGTAATAAGTTTACAGGCTTCTTCTAATTCTGTTGTTTCATGGTAAAGCCGGGAGAAAGCCACCGTAAAACTCTGACCTACTTCAGATGTATACGAAATATAATACATTCTTGCTGCCATGAAGTGGCACAAAAGAAGAGAACTGAAGAGATAAATAAAAAGAATAATGAGCTGAAGCTAGAGATTCAATATCCAAGCGCTTTTTAAATTTTCTGGTTTGTAGCCTCTCAATTAGCAAATCCCCCTCTGTTTACAATGTTTTCAAACATTCTGGGTTTGAAGAAGCCCCAATAGGACGGGTAGTGGAATGTAAACCTATTTAAGATCATTAATGATGCTGCTCACACCAGAAAGATCACATCCCTGAAATGTCTAGTCCAACAGCAACTGTTTTGTATGTTAGAATTAAAAAAAATTGCGCTGAAAGTGCAAGGCCAGGGTTCTTAACAAAATTCCGTATAAAACTCTGGGTGTCTTTTGACCTACACATAGCTCTTGCCACTGATAGTATTTTAGAGGGCCCAACTGAGTCCCACTCACAATATCTCATGTTCATGGTGTACATTAAATACATTGTTTCCACCATCAGAGGAGAGCCATATTAGCCTGTATCTGCAAAAAAAGAGGAATCCTGTGGTATCTTAGGGTGTGTCTAGACTACAGGGTTTTGTCGACAAAAGTGGACTTTTGTTGACAAAACTATACCTGTGTCCACACTGCCTTTGAGTTATGTCAATATAACGTCGACAAAACTCGGCAGTTTTGTCGACGTATGTAAACCTCATTCTACGAGGAATAACGCCTTTTGTCGACAGAGTTCTGTTGATAGAAGGCATTATTGCATCTACATTGTCCTTTGCGTCCACACTGTTATGTCGACAAAGTGGCTTGCTTTGTCGACAGGCCTGGATGTAGTCTAGACACTCTTTGTCAACAAAAGCTTTGTCGACAGTATTTGTCGACAAAACTTCTGTAGACAAAACTCTGTAGTCTAGACATACCCTTAGGGTGTGACTAAACTACAGGGTTTTGTCGACAAAAGTCCACTTTTGTCGACAAAACTACTCCTGCATCTACACTACCGCTGAGTTCTGTCGACATGATGTCGACAGAACTCGGCAGTTTTGTCGACGGTGGTAAACCTCATTCTGAGAGGAATAACGCCTTCTGTCGACAGAAGGTGTTATTGTATCTACACTGTCCTTTGCATCTACACTGTCATGTCAACAAAGTGGCTTGTTTTGTCGACAGAACTGGAAGTAGTCTAGATGCTCTTTGCTGACAGCTTTGTCGACAAAGCATCTGTCAACAAAAGCCTGTAGTCTAGATGCACCCTTACAGACAAACCAAATTATTAAGTGGGCTTTTGCCCTCAAAAACTAATGCCCAAATAAATCTGTTAATCTTTAAGGTGCCACAGGACACCTCGTTATTAAGTTTCTAGTTTCCAGTTATGGCTCAACAGACAGAGCAATCTAAGAGTTTTTCCTCTGGAGAGTTCCACAATATAACTGAATCATTAACTGAACTCATTTATCTCTTCCCACAGTAAAGAAATCTATAAAAATAAGTTTGAAAAAAATGTGAAGAATGATGAGAAGGGTTTGATTTAAAGGGACTTAAGGAAGGAAATCCAGAGATTTAGGGCTATCACTTTGACCATAACTCTTTCTATTGTGCTGAGTGTCTCAGAACAATGGGCAATCTGACATATCATATGGTTGGGAACTCCAATAAATTGACACAATGGCGTAATTATGGATGCAAAAGCATCCATTATAGGAAGCAAGCTGTGCATAATGTATGTATTGATATATTTACTGGATCCTGTGTGTAGTATTTCTGCAGCATTTATATTTTATTCCGGGTACATGAATAAAACTTGTCAAATTTATCCTTATGGGTGCAACTAATCCATGCCTAGGACTTTCTAAACGAACAGGATTGAAACTTAGCTAGTTGGGGGGGGGGGAGGAGGGGTTGTGACAGTGTAGGGAGTGAACATATCTGGTTTGAAAAACTGTTTATGACAGAAGAATTGTATTAACTCTGTTGGCAGCCAGTCCATATATGGTGAGGAGGGGAGAGTGACACAGTTACCCTTAGTCAGTAACTCAATGGAGGGTAGAGAAGAGGAGGAGAGGAACACAGTCGAAAGGAGGAAAAGAAACAGCCTACTCACAAAACCATCTTCCAAGGGCATGAATGAGGGGAGAAGAGGATTTCCTGCTCATAAATTTCATAAATCAATATTTGTTCCCTCTTCCTATCTGGGTGAGGGAACAAATATTGAAGTCATTGTGAGTAGAATATCTGAGGCACAGCTCAGAGTAAGGCACAATAATGTTAAAGAATGTTAGAAAAAAAGAAAAAAATATATTAAGTTTTCTAGCTAATTTGGGGTGGAGGGAAGGAAAAATGGTTTGATAATTGATGTAACTGAATCAAATATTATTAATATAATAAAATAATTATAATAGAGTTTCTGAATATTGGATCCAAAGAGAAAATAAATCAGTTACACGACAAAATACTTTAAATTTTACACTTCTATACTATTAAAAATTCTGAGTGAAATCCTGGTCACAATGAAGTCAATGAAAGTGGACCCAGGATTTTGATATGCATACTAAGATCTAGATTATCAAACCCTGGAGATCCTGTGTTAGGCATAAATAATTTCAGTAACAAGTTAAGCTTTCATATGTCTAAATATATGAGCAATAGGCACTACAAATACAATGCTTTTTTAAGTTACAAGAATTGTACTTTTGCACAAAATTCTGGATCCCAGATTGTTAATGGCAGTGGTTCCCAACTGCCAGAATGCAGCCCGCTGCCAGGCCGTGGATGCTGCCAGGCCAGACTGCTGGTCTGTGGTGGCCCCGGGGGCCTGAGCTGGAGGTACGCTGCTCTCACTGCAACTGTTCGGAGAGGTGTGTCCTGCCCCTCCTCTCAGCCAGCCACTGACAGGCAGAGACACCCTTCTAACATACAGGGAAGCACTCTTCCGTGGCCAGGAGGACATCCTGCACCGCGGGGCCCTTCCCACATGCAAGGAAGCACTTTTCTGTGGCTGGAGGAGACTCCACCTTTGCCCAGCACTGGTTGGCTGACAGGTGGGGCAGGACACGCTTCTTCCAACAGCTGTGGTGGGAGGGGAAGCACTGGGCAGTGGTACCCCAGCCCCAGCCCTCAGAGTTGCTGTGATGCAGGTAATAGCTCAGGGCTAGGTTAGGAACTGGGGCAGGCACTGGGGGATCCAAGAGCAGGGCTAGTGCTGGGGCGCTCTGGAAGCTGAGCTAGTGGAAGGGCTATGGAGGCAGGGCTATGGAGGCAGGGCTGGCACTGGGGGCTCTGAGGCCAGGGCTAATATTGGGGGCTGGCACTGCGTAGGTTCTGAAGAGGGTAGTTGCATTGGGGCTCTGGAAACAGGAGTCTCAAACTGAGGGGGGTTGGTGGTTGGGGGCTCTAAGGGTGGGAGCTGGCACTGAGGCATTTGGGATGGGGGGCTGACATAGGGAGGTGGGTGGAGGGGACTCTGGGGTAAGTGGCTGGTGCTGGGGGGTAGTGGAGGGCACTAGCAATTAGGGCGGGCACTGGGGACTGGTCTTTTGGCAGACCAATCATGTTTTATTTGCATATTTCATATTCAAAATATTGCTGGTCCACCAAAGGTTTGTGAATGGGTCTGCTGCTCCCTGGTATCTAAAAGTTTAAGAACCATTGGTTTATGGCACTGTTTGTCTCCACAGAAATTGAAGGCACTGAAAAAGACAACCAGTAAAGACTGATCTGAAAATTTGGCATTAAACCATTAATCATAAAGATGATTATATGACAAAACTATTGTGTTAGGTCCTCTTAAATCTTGTCATACATACTTGGGGTTTGGAGATATTAATGGATTTTATTGTCAATGGGAAGGTCTATAGGTTTTTTTCAAACCTTGCTGTGCTGAACTATTCAGAAGAGAGAGTATTTGGATACTTGTCTAGCAGTACTATCCTTACATTGAGCTCATTTTGTTTATATGGTACTGTGCAAATATGGCAAAAGATATGGTCCTTGCTCTAGGAATTTATACTCTAATATAGACGAAGGCAACATAGTTCAAACCAGGGGCGGATGAGAGTGCCGCGGGGCCCAGGGCAGTGCCGTGGGACCCCGGGCAGTGCCGCGGGACCCCGGGCAGTGCCACGGGGCCCCGGGCAGCAAAATTTCGCGGGGTCCCCCCCTTTGACACAGTGCATGCGCCGTGGTGCCAAGGCAGGCTCTGTACTGTATACAATGTTTCATTTTAAACAGTAATACTTTCAATGCATCAGTACTGTCTGATCCATCCAGCTGGAGCATCAGTAGAGGTTGGAAGAAGTTGAAAGGCTGAATACCTGCACATGAAACTTCAGTATCACATAAAGATAACCCTGTTACTTGGAAATCAGCTAGTTGAGCAGCAAAAGCAGATAGTTCAAGCAAACTTACTCCTGAATGAAATAAACACAGAAACTGATAACTAGTAAAAACTCCTGGGCAATAATGAATGTCACTCTTTTTTCTATCTGAATGAGGATTTTGGCTTTGTTTAGTTCCAGTCAATGTATTGATAACCCTACAAATGAAAACTTTCTTGGTATGCTTGAGCTTCTTCGCAAGTCTACCCACTTTTATCATGCCATATTAAGCATGTTCATTAATTACAAGAGAGTGGAAAATGCATGCAAGTCCATTATCTGTCTACCAGAATACAAAATTAGTTTATTGAGCTGTGTGTGGGACATTTGTGCAAACAACAATTCTTGGAGAGATAGCACATAAGAAGTACAGTAAACTTCCGATAATCCGGCACCTTTAGGACCCAGGGGGTGCCGGATTATCAGATATGCCGGACTATCAGAAGGGGGGGCTATGAGGGGTCTGGAGTGGGGTGGGAGGGGATGCCACCCCAGACTCCTCATAGCCCCCCCTTACGATAGTCCAGCTCTGCCCCAGGCATCCCTGATTCAGCTGCTGCTGGTCAGTTTCAGCAGCAGCTGAATGGGGGAAGTCTGTCCGGCTGCCCCAGCACTTCCGGGTTCCTGATGTTGCTGGACCATCAGGAGTCCCGGAGCATTGGATGCCGGACTAATGGAGTTTTACTGTACTTTTCAATTATTTTTTATGCAACTCCAGATTGTTCTCATAAAGAGCAGATAACCTTGGTTGTTTGATATGTTAAAATTGCAAGAAGTTCAAAGGTTTCAATTGGAGAACGATTCATTTTGTTCAATAATTTCATGAAAAAAATGGAAAACACCACTTATCTATTAGAAATTCTGGAAGGCTTCAAATTAAATTTTCAAGTCTGCATTGGCCAAGCCTATGACAATGGATGCAATATGGCTCAGAAGTACAATGGAGTACAAGCAGTCCTTCTTGAGCAAAATCCAAACTGTATTTTCTCCAGTTATGGCAACTACACATCAAATGTTGTTGGCATTGATTGTGGTGAATCATGCAAGAAAGTAATCACATACTTTGGAACAATCCAGCAATTGCACAACATCTTCAGTAGCAGTCCTCAGAAGTGAGAAGTTCTGAGGCAGCATCTGCCTCTTTCCTTCCTGGCATCTTGACAACGAGATGGTCTGCATGAATTGATGGCGTTAAACCGTTGCACAACATTTGGAGTCTGCCAGAAAGGCTTTCAGTGAGATTGAATCTCTTACTCTCACAGCACAAACTCACACTGAGTTTAAGTCAAGCCAGAAGTATACATCCAAATCTGAATGTATTTTAATGTCATCCATGTGGATGAAGCTGCTAAAAATGATCCATGAAACTAATCTTATAATTGAAGCATGCAGTACTATATTGTATGTTGAGAGGGATAACATCGAATAACTTCATAAAGATATTCAAAAGATTCATGATCAGTGGGACACAATTCTTTCTGAGTCCAAATCAGTAGCACAAGGTATTGATATTGCATCTGAGTTTTCCACCAATCACAGCATAACATCACAATCTAATGCAGAAAGGCACTATCAAGTCAATGTTGGTTGTTTTTTGTTTGTTTGTTTGTTTGCTTGTTTGTTTTGTTATTACTGTCTCCTTCAAATCTTGTCTTACAAATCGATTTGAGTTACTGAGACAAACTTGAACTCTTTTTGGATTCCTTTGGGAATTCAGAGAACTAAGAGATGACAATCTATATTCAGCGGCTGAACAGTTTTAGCAAAGGTACAACAATGAAATTTCAAGAAATCTCTGTGATGAGATCATTTTCCTGAAATGTGTACATTCCACCAATTTTAAATTGGACTGCAAGCCAAAAGAACAGCTTCAAGAAATATTCGATCTCAGCCTATTGACTGTATTTCCTAACATCACAATTGCATTACATATTTTTGTCAGTCTCTCTGCATGAGTGGCTTCAGGTGAATGCACATTCAACATGTTAAAACAAGTAAAGAACTATCATTGTTCAATAATGGGACAAGAGCATTAACAGTGATGTTGCACATGAATTACATTTTTTTTTGCTTATAAATGAGTTTGTCCCCAACAAAGCCAGAAAAGCATTCCTAAAATGAAGAGTTTTGCTTGAAGTGGAAACTCACAATTAAAGTTACATTTTTAATATACATGCTATTGGTATAATGACATAATTGTTAATAAATAAATACTTCAAATGTTCATTTTCATATATTCTTTTGGGTTTAGTATGACCCTGTGGATGAGAAGTGATGCTGGGCTGAGACCTCTAAACTCTAAGTGGCCGAGGCTCTGTCATTCTCTGACACATTAGGTGACTACTCAAGCTTGAAGTGGAACAAATCTCTTGAGCAATAATTGTTTACAGTCCAGAGAGAAGAGTTTACCTTTTCAGGAGCAATTGGAAAGAAAATTACTTTAAAGCATGTGGTGACCCACACCACTTGTGGATAGATTCTCAAATTGACACTTTAGACACCTAAATCTGAGATTTAGGCATCATTAATTTACAAAAACCCTGATCAGTTGTTGTCTAACACTGTAGATGCCTATGTTTTTGCAGTATATTTCCTATATACTATAGTACCTATATTTCTGCCTCTGGACAATAAATACTTCAGCCTCCAAGCTATCAGATACCTAAGCTCCAGAGCAATTCACAATCTGGGGAAAGATAAGTGCTATTTTGACTAGCCTGAAGGGCCTAATCTGCCCTTCATGTATGTCCAATTCCAGAAAAAAACCCAACAACCCATAAATGGGGAAAGAAAAAGAATCTCCCTAATAACTTTTAGCTCAGTGAGGTTAGGATATTCCCTGAGTTATGGGAGACCTTCTATTCAAGTCCCCCTGTGGCTGATGAGGAGAGAGGACTTGAACAGGCACCTGTCAGAGGTATGTCGAAAACCACTGGGGTACAGGATATTGTTATGCGGTGGAGGGCTTTCTTTCACTCTTACTGAAGTTTTTTCACATGGATAAATTATGAAGACAATTATTTAATGCCATGGCATTGAGAGAGAGAGAGACAAAGTCAGATTTGACGAGTTGACTGACTAACTCTATCACCCAAGTACTCACCCAATGGGTGTGTCTAGACTACAGGATTTTGTCGACAAAAGTGTCCTTTTGTCAACAAAACTATACCTGTGTCTACACTACCACCGAGTTCTGTCAACATAATGTCGACAGAACTTGACAGTTTTGTCGATGGCAGTAAACCTCATTCTATGAAGAATAACGTCTTTTGTTGACGGAGTTCTGTAGACAGAAGGCGTTATTGCATCTACACTCTTAAAAGTCCTTAAAAGTTTGTCCAAAGTAGGACATTGTAATTCCAGAGAAGAGAAAGACTTAGGATGCACTCCTTTCCTTGTCATCTTCTATTGGCTAGCTTAAGCCATTGTATGCCTAGTGTCCTGCTTTCGTGATCCCACTTTGGGCACCAGTCTCTCTGCATCATTGTATAGGAAGCTGAACACCTAACTTGGGGTTTGTGAATCTAATTACCTAAAAGAAAGGTATTGCAACACCTAAGTCCCTTGTGAATCTAGCCCTTAGTAGCCAAAAAATTAATAAAATAACTGTGTTCTGCCTTTAAAATACATATATACACTCCCATTGAAATGCAAAAGCTGTGTTAATCTATTAGATGGCAGTATATTTCACAAACGAGACAATACAGTTGATGTGGAGTTGCAAATCATTCTGGCATAAATCATGATCAGTCACTGAATGTGCAGGTGTGGCTTATTTCAATTCAAAAATCTGGTATGTGGGGCAATAGTTGTAACCTTGAGAAGGGAGTGAGTCTTTTTATCTTCCTGCTTGGGAAGAGGAGAATCAGACATCAATAAGGACAGGCTTTAGGAACAAATAAATGTATGTTGGATGAGTTCCAACACTAGTTTAAAACAGATTTTTATACATGTCCAATTTTATAATTCTGTGCAGTCGGATGCCCTTCTAAGCCATCCAAAGTGGATGCCCTTCTAAGGTTACTAGATGGAAAAAGTAACCTTAAGGCATCTGTTGAGTTGTATGACAGTGAATGCAGGAGGAGAAAACCACTAAAGTTATAAATGATGCACACAAATCAGTTCCCCACTTCACTGTGTGCAAGTCATTGTGACAAATAGCCACAAAAAGCAGATTTTGTGAATTCATCTCTTTAGAATATTTCAAAATTAACATATCAGTCCAAACTAAATGAATTATTAGCCCACAACACTTGCTCAAGATATATAGATTAATCAACCAGTTCCATTCTTTATCTTTTGTTGGAACTCAGTAAAAATGGCATTTAGAGTAAGGCATTTGTCCTAAGAAAAATCCAAGGATGCAACTGACTTACACTAGACTTAAAAATCATTTATACTCTTTGCTTCATTTATTCAGGAAAGAGACTGTGATTTTAAGCAATGTTGTTTTTGGTCTTGTCTGAAGTTTATGTAATTTTCTTGGGTATGTCTGCACTAGCTCGTTAATTCTAGCTAGGTAGGCAAATCAGGCAACCGGAGTTGCAAATGAAGCTCGGGATTTAAATATCCTGGGCTTTATTTGTATGTTCCTGTCTGGCCGCCATTTTTAAATCCTCCTTAGTTCGAAGGGACTGCCCGCAGCTACACAAGGCAGTTTACAGTTAATCCGAACTAAGTCCTTAGTTCGGATTAACTGTTACTCCTTGTGGAAAGAGGTGTAACAGTTAATCCAAACTAAGGACTTAGTTCGGATTAACTGTAAACTGTCATGTGTACCTGCGGGCAGTTCCTTTGATCTAAGGGGGATTTAAAAATGGCGGCCAGACAGAAACATACAAAAAAAGCCCAGGATATTTAAATCCCGGGCTTCATTTGCAACTCCAGTTGCCTGATTTGCCAACTTAGCTCAAATTAACGAGCTAGTGTAGACATACCCTTTGAAGTCATTCTCTGTTTTACCAGTATAAATTCTCTGAACCCTTCAAAATCTCATTTGTTTTGGTCTGTATCCAGTGTTCCCTCTAAGATTTTCCATACATCAACAGAGTAAGTTTTGTCTTGTGTGCCAACAATGAGTTCATGTGCAGTCGTTCAGATGTGTGCCACTATGTCACCCTCCCATCGGAGAATTCCCCTGCCAAAGCAGCAGCTCTGTGCTTTCCCTTTCCTGCAGCTCCAGGAAAGAGGGCATGAGGGCATGAAGCTTAGGGCAGGGATGACGTGGATATACATTTGGTGCTTCTGCAATGGGGAGGAAGCCCATAGCTTGACCGACTAAGGTGAGATTAGGCACTCAGTATAGCAGATAACTGCTTCCCCTTTGCTCTGGCAGACTCAAGCAACTTTTCCCACATTAATTCAACATGGAATCCCAAACCTTCTGTGATGCTTTTGAAGTACAATGTCCCTATGTTATAGAAATACAGAATAGTCCAAAAATTGCCTGAAGTCACACAGGAAGTCATCAGCAGAGCTGAGCACAGATAAAAGCAAACTGCAATAGCTCTAACTTCTCTCCTCCACTTCACTACACACAATGCCTCCTACACTTCAAGGCTGCAATAAAATACACAGTACAGCTCTTAGCTCCAGATTATCTATGGCGTATATTCTTGGGCAGGGATCCATTCATCCAGTATATACAGCAAGAGGGCTTAACATCCAGGAACTGAGAGCATTTAATTTTTTTGGTACCTTTCCTTTCTCTGTTTTTAATTTTAGGAATGAAGAAGCCCTTCAACCCTAACCCCTGATGGCAGCAACCCTCTTCCCTGCATCTCCAACCCTCAGAGGCAGCAGCCCACAGCCTCAAACTGGCAGCAACGTGCTCTCCTGCCCATGGCCCCACTCCCAGCGGCAGCACCGCACCTGCCTGCCCACCTGTGGCCCCAAACCTCGGCAACAGCAGCCACCCCCCTGCCCACCAGCTACCTGAGTCCTCTGGCCTCAGCCACTGGAACAGCTGCCTGCCTCCTGCCACTCTACTGCACGGCTCTGCTTAAGCAGTGGACGCAACAGAAATTTATTTGTGTGCATGTGCAAGTGCGCAACTTAGAGGGAACTATGCCTATGTCATGAATTCTGTCCATCTATTTATCTATCTGGATGAGTTTTGAATCCTATCAGAAACTCATTCTAAGTAAAAGTGACACTTTATATAGCTGAACATGAATATTATGGGAACATTGATTAGATGGCACATAAAGAAAAAGAAATGAACCCAACTGAGTACAAAGCAAATTAAATAAAAAGAAGGAAAGTGAACTTGCCTTTGATGCCCTGTACAGTTTCAAACTATCTACCACCAGTTAGTACAAAAATCTTCAGCATTGCAAAAATGAAATGCAAAGGTAAGGAGAATGGTGCTACAAAATCATTTTAAATGATGACCAAGAGAAGCTGCTAGTGACACTAGAACGAGGAGAGGTGAAAACAATACTTTCAGAGTCTTAAATAAAGCAAAGCCCTTAAGGAAGACTTGCAACATGTAATCCTAATGTGGTAGCTGAGGCTGATATAATGGATAAAAAGTGCAAGTAATGAAGAATGATAAGGCATAGGACACAATAAGGTGAGAGCAGACCTATTGAAAGAAAAAGTGAAAAAGGCGTAAAATGGACGAGCTGAGTAGTTAAAGACATACATCAAGAAAGGCAAATTCTCAGAGACCAATGGCAATCAATCAATATTGATTAGCTAAGACATCAGGAATTAGGATGGCAAAAGGTGAAAAGTTGCTACATGTCATAGCAATAGGATCATGCTCAAAAGAAGTCTCAGAGGAAAGAGTGAATAGTAATATCACCAACTAAGCTGATATGGGATGAAAATGAACATGACCAAGAATGAGTTCATGTGAGTCAGTAGAGGTGCCATAGGGAAACTGGATATATAGATAATTGTAGAACTACTAAATCAGACAGACTAGTTCAAGTACCTAAGCATCTGGGTCACAGAAGATGACAAATTTGAATGTGAGATATAGTGGGGAGTGCTGGAAACAGAACCAACTCTAGGCACCAGCAAATCAAGCACGTACTTGGGGCAGCACATTTCCAGGGGCAGCATTTCCAGGTAAGCAGCCGTCCCCTGCAATGCCCGGCCCCATCCCACTGATTTTAAAGGGCCATGGGAGCTCAGCTCTGGCTGTGTGTCCCCGGGAGCTGGCTGTGGAGCACGGTGCGGCCCACCCCACTGGCTCCAGTCCTGCTGTAGCCCCAACCCCTTCACCAGGGAGAGATTGCTCCCTACCAGCCGCCCAGCTCACTGTGCCTACCCCACCCTGCCCCATGCCCCTCTGGCTCCATGCCAGCCATTCCCCGTGCTTCTCCTATGCCCCGCACACTGCTCCCCTGCACCCCAGACCCCCTGCTCTCCCTGTTCCCTGTGACTCTCTGGCTCTGTGCTGCCCTTGCACCCCACACCATGCTCCCCCCGATCCCTGCGCCCCTCTGGCTCTGCGCCACCCATTCCCTGAGCTGCCCTTGCATCCCAGTCCCCGTACCCCTCTGGCTCTGCACCTCCAATTCCCCATGGTGAACCCTGCTCTCCCTGTTCCCCATGCCACTCTGGCTCTGCACTGTCCCTGCACCCTGCTCCCCCTGTGGGTTGGGATTGAAGGGTGCTTGTCCATAGGGTGGGGCTGGACAGGGCAGGGAAAAGGCTGTTGTGACCCAGCAGTGAGTGAAAGGGGAGGGGGAGTTTACTTGAAGTGCCTTTGTCTTTATGGAAAAAAAATAGTTAAAATTATATTTGTAGGGCTAAAATGCCGACAAAAACGAAAACAAAAACAAAAAACCATTGTGAAATGCAAACATGTAAAAGCCAAAAAAAAGGGGGTGGGTGGCCAACATTTTTTGTTGCTTGGGGCAGCAAAAACCTAGAGCTGGCCCTGGCTGGAACAGTGTGGACTAACACCTCAGATGTTCTGTATTACAAGCATTAGCCACTGAGACTATAAGCCCTCTATAGACCACTGGCACTCCCTGCTATGCTTATGGCACAGAAACATGGGTGGTAAAGCACTGGCAGTTTCAACACCTGTACATGTTCAAGATACACTGTCTTTATACACTTAAAAAGTTTCACAAAGGGGCAAATTTTAAAATGAACTCATTATAATAGAATCAAACTCCGAGAGGAGGCTGACAAAATCCCCAAAATGCAAATTCACTGGTTCAGACACGTACAAAAGATGAATGGAGGGGACATAGTGAAGACAGCATGGCAGGAGAAGTACTTCGCGAAAACAGTAGATGGATTGCATCAAAGAAGCAGGTGGAGCCTTAGTGCTGGATGATGGATGTTTGCACAACAACCCAACCCCACATGATGAGATAGGGGTAAGAAGACTACTGGGTTCATTTGTTTCCTTATTTCTTCCTGTTATCTTATAAGCCCGTGCAGTGGTAGTTTTTGGCTATGACCAAAATTAAAAGTGGTCAAACAGTAAGGCTGTGTCTACACTGGGCCACTTATTCCGGAAAATCAGCCGCTTTTCCGGAATAAGCTGCAAGCTGTCTACACTGGCCCTTGAATTTCCAGAAAAGCAACGATGCTCTACTGTACAAAATCAGCCGCTATTCCGGAAAAACTATTCTGCTCCTGCTTGGGCATAAGTCCTTATTCCGGAACACTGTTCCGGAAAAGGGCCAGTGTAGACAGCCCAGTAGTCTTTTCCGGAAAAGTGCGTCTACATTGGCCACAGACACTTTTCCGGGAAAAGGGCTTTTCGGGAAAAGCAGCCTGCCAATGTAGACGCTCCTTTTCCGGAAAAACTATTCCGTTTTAAGCAGTTCCGGAAATTCATGCCAGTGTAGACGTAGCCCATGTGAATGTTCTAATACTTCCAGCATGTGGTGTTTGATGGGGTGAGGATATGGAGGGGGAAGATTTATGTGCTCCTGAGTCTACATCTTCACAACATTTGCTATTTGGAACAGGGATCTGAATTTATAAATCATCTATCCTGATAGGGTCCTGGACCTTCCTGGATCGCCTAGATATTACCACTATACCAGTTGAACTAAATATTTTGTGTTTGTTTAATAGACAAAGAAGGGGAGGCAGCATGATTTTTGCCCTGGTAGTATTGCCTGTCTCCTGTCATTTATCTGCTTGTTTGAAGCTCACCAGCACATCTCTCATTTTCCTTCTCTTCTTTCTTTTCCATTCTCATGACACAATGATAAGAACACTGGCAAATTACGACCAGTAGCCTGAAGGTAGGCATTAATCTAAAGCAGCACAGCACTGAACATTTCTCAAGTTTTCAGTGTTTATTTGTTGTGTGGTGGAGGACAATTCTTTGCATCCTAGGGAGGAGTAAACTGCTCTTGAACATATGTACTGCCTGGTCATATTGATCACTTATCTATATCTTGGGCCCTATGAACTCCACAGCACAATAGGACCTGGTGTTACAAGCCCCCCTATCACCTTCTATGAAGGAACCCTTAAATTCTGCAGTGTAATTTTTTTTGCCTTCATAAACTATTTTTTCTCGTCCCTTCCACATAAAAAACAGCCCAACTGCAGCTTATAGGTGAAAATATTCATTGATGTAAATTGCATCAGTAATATTGCAAGGGTTTTTTTTTTTTTTTTTTTACTAGGTTTTTCCAGAGACCCAATTCCACACCTCTAGCCAAGGATCCCACAATTTAGTTCAGGTAGTGGGGTTTAGACTCATCCCCTCTCTGTGTCTTAGCTTCAGCAATTCATCTCCCCAGAATCCCTGGCCTGTGGTTGACACACTGTTCTCAGGCAAGCTACCTAGCCAGTTTACACATGATATTACAGGATTCCTGTTCTGGTTCCAGGACCTCCTGCCTGGTTCTATTGAACAATGCTGAGAATGTAGCCGAGTATGGTACTACTTAGCATGACTAAGGCAATCAGAATCTGAGCCTATGAAAATCGTCCTGAAGTGCCACTTTTCTTAAGTTTGATGTCCGAATTCTGTATACTTACTACCAATATTTTGTTTAATCACTTCTTGCTCAGTTTTATTTATATCACTCCTATGAGCTCCTTTAAGGCAAATCAGATCCAATATAACTTACAGATAAAACATGTTTTACAGTAGGGTTGTATGAATACTATTTACTATAAAATGATTTTTCTATGCTTTTCCTGCACAGTGTTACCCATAGCTGTGAAAAAGTAATATTATATCTGAAAAAAATATGTAATTGTCCAGAAATGGGAAATACATAAAAGAAGGAAAATAATAATTAAATAAAAAGACAAAAGTATTTAAAATTTGTGAAACAAATCCATTTTCCTTTTCCTCTTCTTTATTTTAATTGATATTTGGTCTCTATAGAACTTTCTTCTAGATCCAAGGTGAATATTGTGAATCTGGGTTGAAAGGACACAACAAATACCACAGTATGTTGATCTTATTGCAGTAGCTGTCCCTGTTGAACAAACAGGGATTTTTCCTTTCATATATCACTCACAACTAGCCAGATTGATTTCACAATACCAACTCAAAATATAGTCTTAGCATAAAGAAAAGAAGAAAGGAAAAATCTATCTTTTGTTGTTTTGATTATTAGCCACACTGACTCTAGACTTCATTTCCTCTGCCTTACATCACAGGCTTCATTGATAGCAAAGGTTATATATATATAGGAGAGAAAAATAAATACAGCATTTTCTGCTGTTTTCTGGAAATTACTTCTATTGTGTATTCACACAGTACACATATATCACTTTGCTGATGTATCCAGAAATGCATTGATTACTGTGTTTCCTTGCCTGCATTTTCATCCCAATTAAGATGATTCCATAGGCAGAAGGGCATTTAGGTGACCAGCTCTTGTTGAAAGTCAATGGGAGTAGGTAGCTTAATATTTTTATTTGTGCTTTTGGAAATCTCAGTCTGTAGGATTTCTGTTTCTCTAGTGATGCAGCACAGCACAAATCAGAACATGCCAAAAACCAAAAAGACTCAGAAATAAGAATCTAAATCTGGACTCCTAAATCCATATTTTCTCCCCTGCCCAATGGGGCCTTGCAAGTGGGACATGCCCCCTTTAATATGGTCTTCATTTGCCCGTTATCACCACTCCTGGGATGAAGCACAGTCCCTGATGGTACCACTCCATGGTTGCCCAAAGCTTTCCATTTGTGAGGAGCAATGCCACCCCATTCCTCCCCAACTATACTCATGTTATAAAGTGGGAGGGAGCGTGACTTTCTGACTCTCACTTCTGGTGCTGGTGGACCCCCACTTCTACAGATCTCCTATCACCTTTGCAATCTTCGAAAATGTAGCTCATCCAATAGCTCCTACTGACCAGCACGTTTACAATTTGGACAGATGCCTCAGCATGAATTTAGGATCCCGTCTTTGGGCTTCTATTTTTGAAACTCTTGCAGGAGTCATTGTCAATGTCAGTGATGTTTACTCACCTTATATAGTATTGACACAGCTCACACTAAGCACGAGGCAGTGGGGTGACAAAAGGAGGAAATACCCAGGAGCCCTGCCCCCTCTGTGGTCCCATCCTTGCTTCTCCTATTTTTCCCATACTCCTTCAACCTCCCCATCCCCAAGCCATGCCTGAAGTTAGAACCAGGCCATGGTAAGAACTTCCCAAAGAGTCCAGATCACAGTAGAGAACAAGAACACGCACCACATGTCCCTGCTCCCCAAATATGTTGATCATCATTGTAATTATATTATAGATGCTGTGGGGCAAAGACCACCTCTGTGTATTTGGCATTGCCTGATATGAGGAGTCCAGATCCTGACTGAGGGCTTTCGGTGCTAAAAGAATATAAATAATATTACTAATAATGATTAAAATAAGCAGTTGGAAGTATTCAGTAGGTAGGACTAGGTGAATTCAGAGACTTTGTTTTGGAGTCATATCGGCTTTTGCTGTTGATTTTTAAGTTTTGGATGTTGATCCAATGTTATGAATAGTATTAATTTGTATTTGCATATTAGGTTTGTGCATGTAGAACTCAGAATGTGCATATTTTAAATAAGTAGGAATGAAGAGTTAATTTCTCTGATAGGAGTCAGCACTTATAAAGAGATTGTTCTAAATAATGGCAATTTTTGTTATGGTGAAGTTTGCTCAGACCATGGCCTAAGTTCGACAAGGTACTCATAAGAAGTCAGTGCTTAAAGTTACAGGTATTTCAGCATTTTGCTGAACTGGATTTTTTTTTTTTTAAATCCCAATTTCATTCTTAAAAATTGAATATTGTAAAAATACTCAATTATTTAGTATAAATGAACTGTTTGCCCTCTGGCACCATGACAGTATCTTTGACAGAATAGCCAGAAGGAATGGCAGAGTTTGCCTTGAAGCCATTGATGATTCCGTTAGATGGAGAGCACTGTTTGGATCTCTACATGCCTCTTCCACATATCCTCTTCCAGTCTGTTTTAACACAGCCTGGGCAGCGGCAGGACAGTTAGGATGAAAAGCTAGTTGATCCTCCTGAGGGAAGAAAGGGAATGGAGCCAAGCACACCTTCTTCATCTCCCATCTCTAGCTTGATGAAGAATAAATGCAGAGTGGAGACAGCTCCAACACCAGAGAAATTCAAGCTGGCAGGAGCAGACACAGTAGAAGCTTCATCAAACTCTGGAGTAGGGACCACAGGCTGCTTTCTACAAACTTCATTGGCTCTTCTCTCCCCTATACTGTTTGCACCAATTCCCTCCATCAGTTTCTCTTCCCCTTAACCTCAATCCACTTCCATTTGCTTCCCCTTCCTCTGTGCCTTATTCTCTTCCCTTCCAAGGAGCATCTCCTTTCCTTTTTCTTTCCATTTAGCAAATCAACTTTTAATTCCTCTCCTCCTCACAAAATTAACATGACATTTCCAAAATGTCACTCTGTATGTTACTTCCCTTCCCCCCCACCCTTTATTTGTGTTGTTTATATGGACTGTCAGATGTTTGGGTCAGGTACTGCCTACTATTCTGTTTTTATAGTGTTTAGTTGTAATGGGGATAGACCCAAAGGCCAAAAGAGCCATAGAGAAGTCCTCCAGGTGGCTAGAATGGCTAGGAAGAAACCAGCCAATCAGAGGCCAGGAGGAACTATATAAGAAGCTGCAGGCCGAGTAGCAGCTCAGTTGCAGACCAAACCTGGAAGGAAGAAAGTCAGGGGGGCTGGCTGGCAGAACCAAGTACAACTCAGAGTGGAAGGTGCTTGGGACATTGTCTGTAGGCTGAGAAGCCCTGGAGGCACCAATCTCATACTGAGTGGGGAAATAGACTAAGGGTATGTCTACACTACAAAGTTAATTCGAACTAATGGACGTTAGTTCGAATTAACTTTGATAGGTGCTACACAGGCTAGTTCAAACTTAATTCGAACAAGCGGAGCACTTAGTTCGAACTAGGTAAACCTCATTCTACGAGGACTAAGCCTAGTTCGAACTTACTAGTTTGAATTAAGGGGTGTGTAGCCCCGTAATTCGAACTAGTAGGAGGCTAGCCCTCCCCAGCTTTCCCTGGTGGCCACTCTGACCAACACCAGGGAAACTCTATTGCCCCCCTCCCGGCCCCAGACCCCTTAAAGGGGCACGGGCTGGCTACGATGCCCATGCCAGGTGCAAGCCTGCCAGCACCCAGCCAGCAGACCCTGCACCTGGCACGGCTCGAGCCAGCCACCCGATGCCCCCCAACCCTCCCCCTCTTCCCGGGACCAGGCTGGCGGCTCCCGGGAGCTTGCCCGGGACCGCAAGAGGTGGGCACCCGCCTGGTCTAGTGCGGACATCGTGAACCTCATCCACGACCTCTGCACTAGGCACAGGAAAGCAGCCGTCTAGGGCAGGAGAGCTGCAAGCCTGGCTACCCAGGAGCAGGTATGCATGAAAATCAAGGTGGTCCACTGAGAACCCCGACCCTGAGCCCTGAGCTTACAATGGTCGTACTGGGTCAGACCAAAGGTCCATCTAGCCCAGTTGCCTGTCTGCCGACAGTGGCCAACCCTAGGGACCCTGGAGGGGATGGACCGAAGACAGTGACCAAGCCATTTGTCTCGTGCCATCCCTCTCCAGCCTTCCACAAACTTCGGGCAGGGACACCACTCCTACCCCCTGGCTAATACCACTCCATGGACCCAACCTCCATCACTTTATCTCACTTCTCTTTAAACTCTGTTCTAGTTCTAGCCTTCACAGCCTCCTGCAGCAAGGAGTTCCACAGGTTGACTCTTTGCTTTGTGAAGAACAACTTTCTGTTACTAGTTTGAAGCCAGCTACCCATTCCTTTCCTTTGGTGTCCTCTAGTCCTTCTATTATGGGAACTAATGAAGAACTTTTCTTGATGCACCCTCTCCACCCCACTCATACTTTTATAGACCTCTATCCTATCCCCCCTCAGTCTCCTCTTTTCTAAACTGAAAAGTCCCAGTCTCTTTAGCCTCTCTTCATATGGGACCTGTTCCAAACCTCTGATCATTTTAGTTGCCCTCCCCTCTCCCACCTCTCTCTTCCCCTCTCCCACCTCCTTTTCCCAGTCTCCCCGAGTTTTGTTCAATAAAGAGAGATTCTATTTTTGAGCACACGTTTTCTTTATTTTGTGCATCAGGAAGGGGGGCTAGGGAAGGGTAAGTGGAAGGAGGTGAGGGAGGAATGGGGTAGGAGCCCCCAATGGGGAGGACTGGGCTGGCTCTGCGGGCTTCTGGGGGTTCTTGCAGCCCCCCAATTGCCCCCTCTCCCCAGATGGCAGCCTGCGGCAAGTGCAGCCGGTCTGATGGCCAAGTGCTGTGATGTGCCGAGTGTGGGCACTCAGTGCACTCCAAGCCAGGACTGCTTTGCAAGTGGGGAACCCCTGAGAACTGTCTGTCTGGGGTGGGGGTCGGGACCCTTTAAGCACAGCCCTCGGCTAGCCTGAGGCAGCAGCTCCATGCTCTCAGTCCTCATCTGATGCCCTGCCAGCACTGCTTCTGGCCATCCTTAACCCCGGTTCAGGGTCCACTTAATGTGGACATTCAAACTAGTTTTTTAGTCTGGATCCGTTAGTTCGAATTAGCTTAGTTCGAATTAACTAAGCAAGGAGGAATTAGAGATCCTCCGAAAAAGGGCTTTATTCTGGAGGATCGTGCCAGTCTGGACGCTCTTTTCCGGCTTTTCCCCAAGCCGGAAAAAAAACGGCGGCCATGTTTATTTAAATCCCGTGGGGGATATTTAAATCCCCCGCGGATTTCCCTATTCTGACTTGCCTGCTTTGCATGCCTCTTCCAGAGAAGGGGTCAGTCTAGATTTAGCCTAAGAGAATAGACTACAGGTGGCACTGGGATGGGTCCCCGATAAAGTATATACCCTGGAAGGGGTCATGATTTCACACAAGGCTGTGTCTTGGGCTGAGTAGCCAAAAAGGCTGAAGACTGAGAGCAGTGCTGGCACGTACACTCGGAGAAACGGTGACACTCGCAAGAGGTGAGTGCTACTCCATTACACTAGTACACAAGGGTTCTGTTCTTGTAATACATACACTCGGACAAACGGTGACACTCGCAGGAGGTGAGTGCTACTCCATTACACTAGTACACAAGGGTTCTGTTCTTGTAATACAATTCATTACTAAGAACTAAAACAAACAAACAAACAAACCAGGACATCTCTGCATGTTGCATAGTTGTGGATAAAGTGGATTGGAATTGGGGTATGAATTAGAAGAGAGATGACGAGTTGTTTTTTCTTTTTAAAATAGCTGACTTACCTGATGATACACAAATCCCAATAAGGTGAAGTGCTTTTCTGCAAGAAAAGATGTGGAAGAATATTTCAGAAGAAAAGGATGTTAATATTTTTCTTAGAACAGAAAAGCTTAAAATGAACTCATTATAAGCCTCTGTATTTCACGTACTGCTCAAAGTTCTGTCACAGTTTTGTAAAAGTCCAGATTTCCAATGCACTTAGACAGCTGCTACAGAGCAAAGCTCGACAGAGATGTCATATTCCTAATCCCTCTGAAAACCTTTCAGAGCAATTTATCATTCCACTATGTAGTGCTGAGCATCAGTTTTCCTAGCCCCTTACTAAAGCTAAACCTTAACAGTTCACTTATAAATGAGGGAAACATAATAATTTATTGGGTAGTTGTTGAAAAGTAATATAAAAAAATCAATTTAGAAAATGATCTTCTCTGTATCTAACCTGCAAAATTTCCAAGACTGTAATTTCCCCGGTGTGAAATCTATTTCATTGAGAAGTATTACTATATATGTTGGCTACTTCTCCATGAATTATAGCCAAACTGTTGCATAACCTTCTGACATTTTACACAACCACCTATAACAATGGATCAAATATATGAAATTAAAAAACAAAGGAAAACATAAAACAACCTCTGCAACATTACTCCCTCATGCTTTTAAGTTTACTCTTCCTTGTTGAAAAAATGGATGCACTACAGAATACAGTTAGTCCTGCACAGGGTACTTTTTCAATTAAATACAATTTCTTTTATTTTCAAATTTCAGTGATAACCATAAATGATGTCTTCTCATCTCCATATAAACTTTTAAAGCCATTTGTTCTTTTGCTACACATTTCTCCTTATATCAGAAATTGCTTTCCTGTGCAAAAGAGGAATGTGGAGTTCCCTTGGAGAAAATATATGTCTTCGGGGCATTTTATAATGAATTACTTGCCTTTCTATCTGGAAGTACTTGTACTATTTTGAGAAATGGATATACATAGGGTGGTTACCAGCAGTTCACTTTGTCTAAAATAGAGCTTCCCGCGTTTCAGATAACAATTGATTTTTTTTAAATAGAATTCCCTTGTCTATATGACTTGTATAGCTCTCCTCCTCCTTCCCCCAAAGGCTTAATTACCTTTTTGCAATAGTACACAGAATTAAATCATGCAGTTGCTAGATAGGTGGTTTCCAGTATTCCTTAATGTCTGCAGGGAAAAAGATACTGAACTTAGATTCTTTCTTTTTTATTGCAGACATAGTAACCAGGAGATAATAATTCCCAGTGATAAAATTAAGGTCTTACTTTCAATAAATGAATATTCATACACAGGAAACAATGTTAAAACCTTGTTGAAGGTTTGGCTTTATCCATTGAAGTCAGGAAACTGAGACTTGTGACTTAAAATGTATCTGTATGAATATCCTCTTGTGCCTAAATATTGCATATCATGCAATATTATACTGTATGGAACAAATACAATTGTCTTCTGAAACCCCATGATAGAGGATTAAGACCCTCAATAATTAAAGGGGTAGGCCTGACCTAGGTGAGTAGCTTTAAAAGCCAGAGGCAGAGTGACCAGGGGACTGCAGACAAGGGAGTTTAAGAAGGAGTTTTACAGAGGGAGGCCTAATATGATTAGGAAGACTCACAACACCTGTGCCAGCACTGCTTCTGTCTCCTCCACCTGCGCCTGTAGCCAGACAGAATGCCTCAGCATGGATGCCTCTGTCCAGATACTGGTATGGTTTTGCAGGGACTGTGGCTTACAATTCCCACTTACTGATATCCAGGATGGGGGGACCATCCAAAGTGAAAGGTACCTGCTGGTGGAATCTCTCAGGCAGCAGGTGAGAGAGCTAGAGGAGGAGGTGGCTAGGTTGAGGAACGTCTGTATCCATGAGCAATTCCTGGACACTGTTCATGTGGAGGCAGCTGAGGTAGCTGTCCCAGTACACAGGACTGCTGACACACCACAAATGGCTGACACACCACTGAAGGAAGAGATGGCTCAGGGTGGACACTGGCAGCTGGTTACTTCTGGCAACAGGCAGTGCTCCACCCCTGCGCTGAACCCTCCCACTGTGGTACTAGGAAACCATTATGCTCTTCTTGATATAGGAGATAAGGAATCACCCCCTACAGTAGAGGAGAAGCCTCATACCCCCAAGGCTGGGAGGTCTGCTGCCACCACTGCAAATAGGAAACGTAGGGTAGTGGTGGTTGGAGACTCTCTTCTGAGGGGGACAGAGGCGCCCATCTGTCACCGTGACATGTCATCTTGGGAGGTATGCTGCCTGCCAGGGGCCTGTATCCAAGATGTTATGGAGGCATTGTTGAGGATTATCCGGCCCTCTGATTACTACCCCATGCTACTCATTCATGTGGGCACTAATGATACTGTGAGATGTGACACTGAATGGATCAAGAGTGACTACAGGGCTCTGGTGAAGGAGTTTGGAGCGCAGGTGGTATTTTCTTTGATCCTTCCTGTCAATGGTAGGGGCCCAGGCAGAGACAGGTGCATCCTGGAGGTGAATGCCTGACTGTGAAGATGGTGTCGCCAGCAGGGCTTGGGCTTCCTTGACCACGGGGTGCTATTCCAGGAAGGACTGCTAGGCGGGGATGGCATTCACCTTTCGAGGAAGGGGAAGACCATACTTGGATACAGACTGGCTAACCTAGTGAGGAGGGTTTTAAACTAGGTTCCATGGGGACACGTGACCAAAGCCCATGGGTAAGTGAAGAACATGGAGACTTGGTAATGGGTTGGAAGTGGGAGGGAGTGTGGGCTATAATAGCAGAGAGAAAGGAGGGACAAGGCAGAACTGGGAGGCAAGATCAAATTAGAATCTTAGATGCCTATATACAAATGCAAGAAGTATGGGTAATAAGCAGGAAGAACTGGAAGTGCTAATAAATAAATACAACTATGACATCGTTGGCATCACAGAGACTTGGTGGGAAAATACATGATTGGAAAATTGGTATAGAAAGGTACAGCTTACTCAGGAAGGACAGGTGGGGGATAAAAGGGAGGAGGTGTTGCCTTATATATTAAAAATGTACACACTTGGACTGAGGTGGAGATGGATGTAGAAGTCGGACATGTTGAGAGTCTCTGGGTTAGGCTGAAAGGGGTAAAAAAAAGGGTGATGTCATGCTAGGGGTCTACTACAGGTCACTTACCCAGATGGAAGAGGTGGATGAGGCTTTTTTTTAAACTAACAAAATCATCCAAAGCGCAGGATTTGGTGGTGATATATATGTTGGGAAACTAACACAGTGGGGCACAGACTATCCAATAAGTTCCTGGATTGCATTGAAGACAACTTTTTATTTCAGAAGGTTGAAAAAGTTACTGAGGGGGAAGCTGTTCTAAATTTGATTTTAACAAATAGGGAGGAACTGGTTGAGAATTTGAAAGTGGAAGGCAGCTTGGGTGAAAGTGAACATGAAATATCATAGAGTTCATGATTCTACGGTATGGTAGAAGGGAGAAAAGCAAATTAGAGACAATGGATTTCAGGATGGCAGATTCTGATAAGCTCAGAGGGCTTGTAGGTAAGGTCCCAAGGGAGGCAAGACAGAGGGGAAAAACAACTGAAGAGAGTTGGCAGTTTTTCAAAGGGACATTATCAAGGGCCCAAAAGCAAGCTATTCTCCTGCATAGGAAAGATAGAAAATATAGCAAAAGACCACCTTGGCTTAACCAGGAGATCTCTTGCATGATCTAAAAATAAAAAAAAAAAGAGTCATATAAAAAATGGAAACTTATGACAAATTACAAAGGGATGAATATAGGCAAACAATACAGGAATGCAGGGGCAAGATTAGAAAGGCAAAGGCACAAAACAAGCCCAAACTAGCTACGGGCATAAAGGGAAACAGAAAGATATTCTATAAATATATTAGAAGCAAGAAGAAGATCAAGGACAAGCTAGGCCCATTGCTCAGTGAGAAGGGAGAAACAGTAACAGGAAAATTGGAAATGGCAGAGATGCTTAATGACTTCTTTGTTTCGGTCTTCACCGAGAAGTCTGATAAAGGAATGCCTAACATAGTGAATGATGTTGGGAAGGGGGTAGGTTTAGAAGATTAAATAAAAAAAGAACAAATTAAAAATCACTTAGAAATGTTAGATGTCTGCAAATCACCAGGGCCTGATGAAATGCATTCTGGAATACTCAAGGAGATGATAGAGGAGGTATCTGAGCCTTTAGCTATCATCGTTGGAAAAGCATGGAAGACAAGAGAGATTCCAGAAGACTGGAAAAGGGCAAATATAGTGCCCATTTATAAAAAGGGAAATAAGAACAACCCAGGAAACTATAGACCAGTCAGTTTAACTTCTGTGCCAGGAAAGATAATGGAGCAAGTAATTAAGGAAATCATCTGCAAATACCTGTAATAAGGTGACAGGAAACAGCCAGCATGGATTTGTAAAGAACAAATCATGTCAAACCAATCTGATAGCTTTCTTTGATAGGATAACGATTCTTGTGGATAAGGGAGAAGTGGTAGACATGGTATACCTAGACTTTAGTAAGGCATTTGATATGATCTCCCATGATATTCTTATCAATAAACTATGTAAATACAACTTAGATGGAGCTACTATAAGGTGGGTGAATAACTGGCTGGATAACCATTCTCAGAGAGTAGTTATTAATGGTTTACAATCCTGCTGGAAAGGTATAACAAGTAGCGTTCTGCAGGGGCATGTTTTGGGACTGGTTCTGTTCAATATCTTCATCAATGATTTAGATATTGGCATAGAGAGTACGCTTATTAAATTTGCAGTTGATACGAAGCTGGGAGGGGCTGCAACTTCTTTGGAGGATAGGGTCATAATTCAAAATTATCTGGACAATTTGGAGAAATGGTCTGAGGTAAACAGGATGAAGTTTAATAAGGATAAATGCAAATACCAGATAGCTGGATCATTTTCTGCCATCCTAGCAAGGTTTTACACATACAGAATGGGAACGAAGCGACTTTCTAGGAAGGAGTACATCAGAAAGTGATCTAGGGGTTATAGTGGACCACAAGCTAAATATGAGTCAACAGTGTGACACTGTTGCAAAAAAAGCAAACATGATTCTAGGATGCATTAACAGGTGTGTTGTGAGCAAGACACGAGAAGTCATTCTTCCGCTCTCTCTGCACTGATTAAGGCCTCAGTTGCAGTATTGCGTCCAGTTTTGGGCACCAAATTTCAAGAAAGATGTGGAGAAATTGGAGGTCCAGAGAAGATCAACAAGAATGATTAAAGGTCTAGAGAACATGACCTATGAAAAAAGACTGAAAGAATTGGGCTTGTTTAGTTTGGAAAAGAGAAGATTGAGGGGGGACATGATAGCTGTTTTCAGGTATCTAAAAGGGTGTCACGAGGAAGAAGGAGAAACCTTGTTCTTCCTGGCCTCTGAGGATAGAACAAGAAGCAATGGGCTTAAACTACAGCCAGGAAGGTTTAGGTTGGACTTTAGGAAAAAGTTCCTAACTGTCAGGGTGGTTAAACACTGGAATAAATTGCTTAGGGTGGTTGTGGAATCTCCATCTCCGGAGATATTTAAGATTAGGTTAGATAAATGTCTATCGGGGATGGTCTAGACAGTACTGGGTCCTGCCATGAGGGCAGTGGACTGGACTTGATAACCTTTCAAGGTCCCTTCCAGCCCTAGTAGTCTATGATTCTATGTAATCACCAAAATTCTAGCCCAAATTTTAAACCTTTGCTCTGATACTTCTAGCATGTGTGGGTTTAAGATGTTGTAGAAACTCATTAATATAATGGTCCTGCCTCTGAGGGTCCCTATGTATGGTAGTTCTCCTGTGGATTTGAATTGGAATTATTCATACAAAATTATCATATGACCGGTCAGTTACAGTTCGATTCCCTTGATGCTATATATTCACTACTCCCACTAACATCAGCTGGAATTAACTTTGCATATGGAGGTAAAAATGAACAATAGTTTGTGGCCAATTTTGCCACCAGGTAGGGGAGACAAATCTGTGTAATAGATTAAGAATCCATTTAATTCTTGCAAGCTTTCTCAGGATGGGTAATTTTCTTAGTGGAAGATAGGACTATGAACTGATTATAATAAAGAAAATTGGTCTGATCAAGGGTTTAATTTTGTTTTGTGATCTAAAGATAGGGTTTGGAAGGAAAGAAGAAGGAATAAGGTAGCCAGTGGTACAATGTTCCCTACCTTCTGTCATGCATAGAAATGTATTTGGAAATGAATTCTCGATACTCTCAAACACTAGGTCCACAGAGAGGAACAGTCCTATGAAGTATGTCTTTTTATATTATACCACATAGCTGGATCATTTGCTGCCATCCTAGCAAGGTATATTTAGGGTCAGGAAGGAATTTCTCCCCAGAGGATTTTTTGCCTCTCTCTGCAGCATGGGTCACTTGTAGGTTTAAATTAGTGTAAGTGCATGATTCTCCGTAACTTAAGTTTTAAATCATGACTACAGGACTTCAGAAGCTTACGGAGATTGTGGTCAATTACAGGAGTGTGTGGGTTAGGTTCTGCAGCCTGAAATGTTCAGAAAGTCAAACTAGATAATCATGATTTTTCCTTCCAGCTTTAAAAGCTGAGTCTAAGAGCTCTAGTGAGTAGGTGGGAAGTGGGCATTTGGTTGTAGGTCAGGATGCAAAATGTTCCCCTTAAACTGGACCCCTGGAACACATTATGAAGCTTTCCTTGACCCGCAGGAGTTCACTGGTAAAACTACATTTCTGCTTTCCAGGGCAGTATTTATCCTTATATTATCCAATTGCTCTTGTGTTACTGTCTGATTTGTAACTTGAATACAATATTTCATTTTGGATATACATATTAACAGCTTTAGTAAGATTTTTATTGCACTGTATCTATTGGCTTAAAAATTTCCTCTGGTTAAAACTAAATTAGTCCAGAAAGGGTAATGGAATCATTTCAAAGTAAAACAAGTAAAGAATATACATATGTCATTAGAGAAATTCTCAGGCCCAAATAGCAGTAAAGCCTCCTGAATTTCTTCTCTCTAGTAAGCAGCTTTTGAGGCAGAAGGAGAAATTTTTTAACTGAAATTGCAGCTGCTCATTGTATCTGCCTCTCTTCTAGCTGGTTAATGTTAATGCCTGATATTGTTTTTCTTTTGTTGAGAGAGATAGCACATTCTATAAGCTACTGCTGTGAAACTGCACTGTGGGAAACCAGGCACTAGAGAGAATACATAAGGGACCTCATAACTCCTAAACAAATTTGAGCTTTGTTACAGCATACTCTGTAGGAACAAGGGTGGGAGCAGTTTGGGTCTTTCCTGAGCAGAAAGTTCTTGATCTTCATAGACCCACTCACTGTCTATATACCCTACTTGGACTGCACAGGCATGTGCATACTGTGGTCTCATTCTGAGTAGACTCCACTTCTCCAAGGACATATATTCTGACTTTGTTTTACACCTATTTATCTCAGAATGGCTTGTAATCATTGCTAAAGCTTGCTTTCCTTAGCCAGGAGTGCACAATATGAAGACAAATGTCCATCCTAATTAAGTTCCACATTAATATTTTACACTATTAGCAACAGGAAGTGATCCTATGAATTTACATATTCTTACCTCCTTACAATATATTGGCAATTATATAGTAATTCACCAATGAGTATTGGTTTGATCCAGCTCTGCTCAGGCTTTGCTCATTGCACGAAAAACAATAAATATAATGATACAAGTGTTGAGACTGTATGTGGTAGTTTGTAAAGCATGCTGACATTTTCAAAAGAACAATGCTCAGTAAGTGTTAACTGTTTATATGGGGACAAATAATGCATCTCTTTGCATGCAAAAGCTCAGTCATAGAGGGATTTGTGAGTAAGGACTTTAAATATTTTTTCCTCTCTAGCGTAATTGTGGATATTTTTATTATCCATATAATGCTTGAATCTTTTTTGAATCATATCAAGTAATTAGCATTTTTGTTCTCTTGTGATAGAGTTCCACAGATTATAGATCTCTTGAACACTACACTATTTCAACTTTTCACTGAGGGTGTGTCTAGACTACATGCCTCCTTCGACGGAGGCATGTAGATTAGCCAGATCGGAAGAGGGAAATGAAGCCGCGATTAAAATAATCGCGGCTTCATTTAAATTTAAATGGCTGCCCCGATCTGCCGATCAGCTGTTTGTCGGCAGATCGGGGCAGTCTGGACGCAACGCGCCGACAAAGAAGCCTTTCTTCATCGGCACAGGTAAGCCTCGTGAAACCAGGTTTACCTGTGCCGATGAAGAAAGGCTTCTTTGTCGGCGCATCGCGTCCAGACTGCCCCGATCTGCCGACAAACAGCTGATCGGCAGATCGGGGCAGCCATTTAAATTTAAATGAAGCCGCGATTATTTTAATCGCGGCTTCATTTCCCTCTTCCGATCTGGCTAATCTACATGCCTCCGTCGAAGGAGGCATGTAGTCTAGACACACCCTGAGACTTTATTGCCATGAGTTTAAGATCCTTTCCATACTGTGAGTCACGGAGGCAAAAAGCAGTACATGATCCCGCTTATTTCTGCTGCTCATTGTTCCTTTTAGGCATGTAGGGTGAGATCAGTATGTTTTGGGAAGTCACTGTTTCTCCCTAAAGATAAGGCTCATGGGCACAGTCAATGCACTTAGCGTAAGTGTAGCCATCTTGTTCTCCAAATTGGAACAGCTACACCATGTTCAGGTTGAATCAGGTCTGGTAACATCCATGGTCAGGCATAATTTTAGTTAGCTGGATGTTCACTTATCATGAATGTGGCCAAGTTTCCCTCCATCCCATTTAGTTTGTTTACAGCTCTCAGTGTGGTTATTTAGCTCTTATTTACCTCTAAATGTCTTTTTAGAGCTCAGTAAGCAGTAGAAGTGTTGGTAATGTTGCTAGACATTGTTGCCCTCCTGTGGTTTGGCACCAGTCAGGTCCCAAGGATGCTGGACTGGAGAGGTTCACTAGAGAGTTTCAACCTATACAATATGCATAAACTGCAGATACAGAAAAAAAAATCAGCGATGCTGATGGGGGAGCGGGGGGAGCAAAAGGAGCAGATGCCCCAGGGCATGGCAATTTCCATTGTCACAATACTGGCAGATGGAGTCCAGGGTAGTATAGGCCAGGAAGCACTAAAGAGCCCCATTCCTTCCACCTGAACCGCTACCCCATATGGCGGGCCCTGAGCAGACCACACACTCCTTGCCTCAGAACCTGGCAATTCTGTTGCTAGCTTTGTGCATAATAAATACATTAGCACTACTGTGAAATAAATACATACTGCTAAAGGTTGAATATATGTAAGTAGTGTGCACATTAATATACACATTAGTGAAAGCCATTTGTAAATCTCTACAGTGGTACTGCTTCCTTAGCATGACACACCAAAGCAGAGCTATCCCTTCTAAACCATATCTCAAATACAAGGATACAGATTTACATTCAGTCATGCTGAAAACCCTTCAAATGAAAACAAAGTTGATGACTTAAATCCCCCCGGACTACTAGAGGCAGCTTTTTGGTAATATTTCTGACACCAGTTCTATTGTGGATTTTTTTTCCTTATAATGCACTGACCTAGATCTGTTGGTATAATTTTTCAGCTTCTAATACTGATAATATTGCTTTTAGACAGTGGTTTCAGGGCCCTTTTGAGATGAGTTCTTCAAAGCTGTGGCTTAATCCATTCTTTATTAGCTTCTGTAAAGTGATTATTTCTTCAGGGCTGGATGGAAGTACTTAAAGGAAATGAGCATTCTGTTAGAAAACATTGCTGCTCCACTTCCAAAGTATTTGCTGGAATTTTAGCATATTAGGGTTGAGTGATGAGGATATAAAACAAAAGAGGAAACCAATAGAAAAGTTTCTTATGCTAACCATGTTGACTCTGATTTTTTTTGTATCAAATCCCCAATGTGACAGGTGTTCAGAGACTGATGGTCTGTGACGGGTGTTCTTGAGGTCACTGGAGCTGATATTGCTGTTGAGGTGTCAGGGTTTTTTTTGTTCAAAATGAAAAATAGCCATGTGGGTAGGACTTTATTTCACTCCCGTTGCAGACAGAGTGGTGCTATGGGAGAGGAAGTCACATCACATTGTAGTTTATCTTTGCAATACCTGAAGCATTGCTTACAAACAGTGATATAAATCCAGTTTATAAGCATATAAATCAGATTGTAATTAGATGCAATATAAGACTATATCCTCAGCTGGTATACATCGGTGTAGCTCCATTAATTCCACTGTAGCTATGCTGATTTACTTCAGTCAAAGATCTAGTCTCAGTGATGGTTATTTAAAGCATAGTTACAGAAAATGAGTAACACCTGCTAGCTTTGGGCTGGTCAGTAACTTCTAGGTGCCTTTATGGCCATTTTCACGCACTCATCCCTGTAAAGTAATATGAAGCTAAATTAAGAATCAGGAGGCATTTCCTTTCAAGGCTTGCAGAATTTACTCCCCTTTGTAGCAAAAAAGTCCATGGCCCATCTTCTCTCTGTTTGGATGATTGCAATCACTAATGGCGATAGACTGTGCAGTCTTTATGACAGTGAGCATAGGGACTGTGATTGTGACTGAGCTCTGGATTTAGGGGAAGTGCAAGATAGCTTCTTCAATCACTCCCTCCTCCCCCGCCCCATTGTACACCAATGTAGTGGTAAGGCACAATCTGGCCAATAGTATGTGAAAAACTTGCACACCAAAGCCCACAAATCAGGGTCAGATTCTACCACTGCCTAATGTGAGTGTGGATGGCAAAAGAGTGGTGTCTAAATTACATATATTTTTAAAAGGATGCTCATGTAGTTAAGGCATTACACTGGGGGGTGGGGAGGAAAGCTCCACTCAACACCCATGATGGCAGGGAAATGATTAAAACTGTGTCTACACTGCCACGTTTAGCATTGAAAGTGGCAGTGTAGACACAGCTTTAATTAGCCATTCAACGGGTTGGAAACACATACCTGAAGCACCAAAAATTTTAGTGCTGAAAGCATCAGTATTGATAGCACTTTACTGCAAATAGCTGCTACCAACCTCCATTGAGGGTGTTTATTTTTTATCACAAGTGATAAAGTGTGGCTACGCTGCCCATGTCACTGTTGCAGACATGCTATAACATGGGTACTGTGTATATATCCTAAGTGAGAGAGACCTGATAATCCTGACCTAATCCCACACACTGCAGAGGAAAAAATAAATCCCAAACCACTGACAATCTAACCTGGGGAGAGGAAGGGAGTTCCTTCTCAACCCCACATATGGGGTACATCTAGACTACATGGCTCCATCGATGGAGCCATGTAAAATAGTTTACTCGGCATAGTCAATGAAGCGGGGATTTAAATAATCCCCGCTTCATTAAAATAAAAATGGCTGCCGCGCTGTGCTGATGATCAGCTGATCCGGCACAGCGCGGCAGTCTAGATGCAGCGTAGTCGACAAGGGAAGTCTTTGTCGACCACTCCGGTATGCCTCGTGTACTTTCCCTATCTTAACATCAGTTTGCAGGCCAGCCACAATCTGGCTGTTATTTGCAGGGTGCTTTGAGATCTACAAATAAAATAGCTATAGTTATATATGTGAATGTTATTTAGTAACATCTCAAAATTATTTTATAAATAATATCACTTTTTTGAAGAGCAGGGAAAGAAAGGGAAAAATCTTATGTCTTCTTCTTGTATTATTTTATGAACTGGCTGTTTAAGACTACTAAAATCAGCTGTGATTACTCCAAGTTGAAAATAGGCAGTGTTATGCCACCTTTGTGTGAAAGCAACCTAATTTTGCCTCAGACAGTTGGTTTTTGTAAAGCTAAAGCAAAGGGCAGAATGAATTGCGAAACATCAGTGAGAGAGAATATACCCCTCTTTTCCCACCTGTTGCACTATTGTAATAATGATTGTACAAGTTACTCCTTGTGAGGTATCATTGAGAAACTCCTAATTTGCCGATCAATAACATGGCTAAATGTGCGTTGTACCATTATGTGTGAAGAGAATCTGAAATCATGACTGAAATCATGTTTTCCAAATAAGTCTGGTGAGTGCCCTGCTTCTAGGAAGCCATGTGGAGCTGGGTAGAAAGCCTGCCAGCCCTGCCAACTGAAATTATACCAATTCTGTCAATAGTGCTGACCAGAGTGCTTTTTCAACTGGGTATTCCATTCAAAAACCAGACCTCTGGCTACCCTATTCTCTGCATTTGAAGAGATAAAGGAAGTAGCAGTGGACTCTGGGACCTAAAGCATTTAGCGAATAAGACTGCATGTGGTGAGAATTTTATGTTGGATCTAATACAGTACATTAAGTAAGGCACCAATAAGCATCTTATCTTTATTTTTCTTTAAAAAACTTCTGGCTTGTGGCACACATTATTTATTCTCATGTAAAATCTCTTCATAGTGAATAAACTTGTTTTATTGTTTTATCTATTCTTGATTATTCAAATGGAAGTATCTGAATAACTCTCTTTGTGGAAACAGGTTTTGTGCATGGTATTTTATTAGGGTATGTCTAGACTACATTTTTTTTTGAAAAAACGTCACCTGCATCTACACTGCATTTGCGTTCTTTCGAAATTAAATCAAAAGAATGCAGGTTTTTTTCCAACATTGGTATACCTCAAATTACGAGGATCACCTTTTTTGAAAGAGCTCGTTCGAAAAAAGGCATGTGTGGACACACAACAGGGATATTTTTAGAAAGAATTGCAAGGCAATTGAAAAAAGCACAAGTTCACTGGTGGCCATTCTGTGAATAGCTATCAGGGGTTTCTTTAGAGAGACTGGACACTCTCTTTCAAAAAAGTAGGTCACTTTCGATCCGGTTTTGAGGTGTGGATGCTCTCTTTCTTTTGAAAAAGCTTCTTTTGAAAGAAGCTTGCAGTCTAGACATACCCTTAGAGGAATAACAGGTTAGATATATTCTGTTCTGGATTGAGTTGGGTGGTACGAGACATGTCTTGGGGAGAAAACATGGGACTGGGACTCTTTTTGGGTCAGTAATCTTTAAGACTGATGAGAGCCATGGGAATTACTTACTTGCTGGAGAGCCTTTGTGGGTAGTCAAGTATAGATGCTTGTAAAGGGTACCCCAGGTTACAGGGCATGGTCTGGATTGTACCCTGGTATATCACAATTGGATAAGAGAAGAACAGGCTATTTGAGACAAGTACTTTAACAAAACCAGCTGAAAGTGCATTTCCACTCCCCATTCTAGAGTGTATAGATTATGAACGGAAATTTCTTGTAACAAGAGGGGATTGGATTTTTAGCTATTCATGCACTTTGAGATATTTGGGGAATTCTTATATTGACAAAGCTTGGCCTTTGGAGAAAGTATTCTGTAGCTGCTACTTTCACTTTCACCAAGATTTGTTTTCCCGCTTTAGTTGTTCTGCCCAATCAAATTCATTTTGATTGGTGCTATACCTATTCTCTAAACCAGGAGTGGGCAAATACTATTCTGTGAACTCCTGGCAGGCTCCCACCATTATACTTACTTGCACAGCTGCAGGTACCAGGTACCATTCCCAACTGATGGGAGTTGTGGGAAAGTGTGTCTCAGTCTGTGCCACTTCCTGATGCTCCCATTGTCTGGGAACGGTGATTTGCAGCCAATAGGAACTGCAGTCACTGGTACCTATGGCCATTCAAGTAAATATAGCAGCAGCAACCAGCGAGATGCTACCCATGGTGAACCACCACCATGTTATTGCCCATCCCGCTCTAAACTTTACTGTGAAAGTTTACTGAAAATATAGCATCTTGATGTTGGAAGCACTGCTCTATCAGAGAAATCTTTCTTTGAGTTTGAAGTAAATTTGGTATTGCAAGCCAGAATATAAAGTTTTGCAAAGCTATTAGCCTTCCTTTTTACACATGAAATTTTAGAAGCTCATCTTTGAAACAAACAGTTCACTGCCACTAAGGCAGAAGAATGTTGCAACAATATAAACCAAGGAATTGATTAACAAAGATAAATGTAAGTAAATATAGGGAGGATTCTAAAAGACTATGACGATGAATATTAAAAAAACAGAAAAACTTATTTGAATTCAAAATAAAGCATGAAACACAGCAGTCTCATTTTCAAAATTGAATCCCAATTTTTTCTGTTATTATATATACTTCTGGTGAGCTCTTTGAACCTAATACAAGAATTAATGATGAAATACATGTTCAGTTTCCAGGCAGCAACAGTAAAATGTATGGTGAATTACATGGTACCAAATGTTTGCATAACTCAGCACAGGCAAATAACTCAAGCATCTCAAATGTCCATCTATTTTGTTCTTCTTCTGTCTTTTCTTTCATTGCATTACAAACAAATGGAGAAATCTTGTGGTTACTGATGAAGATGCCCTAAATGTTTCGTATGCCTTCCAAAAAAACAGGATTAAGCTCTGCTTTGAACAAGGAAGTAAATTGGCTGGTTAGGCTATTTTATCAGTGGCATTAATAATATTCCACCTCTTCATTTAAACTGGGGATAAACCAAATAGAGGGAAAAACCCATTTGATTCCAATTTGTTTTCCAAAGCAAATACAACTTGGGAGACAATGTAGATCATAGTATATAGCATAGTGCTGGGATTTTCTCTGAGAACTTTTCCACTCAGTTTCTCCAGAATACCTTGTCCAGTTCTGGGAGAACACTTCATTCAGTTCTCTGGGATCCAATAATAATTAATAATTAATCATTTGAATTGTATCATCTTCTTCAATTAACTCTGAGAACTGGTTTGATAGTGATTGGTTAGCTATGTAAAATTTTCCTCAGGATTTACTCACTCTTGAACTCAGCTTTGCTAGATATTTGTCTGTGTGGTGCACTTCAGACATCAGTGTGCCTTTTCATCATCCCATGATATCACAGGGAATCATGGGTAATAGTTTATTTTGGGGCATTTTCATTCTTATGGAAAAATCCAAGATCAAATACACTTTCCCTTTGCACTACTTCTGCTACATAAAAAAACCCATACAAGTAGTGTAATCAGGCAAATGTTAGGTTTGTAGCTGCTTTGCATTATTGGAATAGTGCAAAACAGCTTAATGTCTTAATTTCTTCAGAGCTCAAGAGATTGAAAAAACAATTAATATTGTTAACATGATGTGTTTAATATTGGCTTTCATGAATGTTCTTCCATCCAGCTGTCAAATTCAACAAAATGTCCAATACATTATTTATAGAAAAATGGGAGCATTGTACAGTTGATCAAATACAGGTCAAACCTCTGTTTAAAAATGTTTCTTTGATGTTGTAATATATAGCTATGACTATAAGATGCAAATGAATACACACATAAATATGATTGAGATTGTCTATAACCTTCACAAAGCCACATTTACCTTCCCTAATTTCAGTGCTCACAGTACCATTGTCAGCATGTGCCAATTCTATGAGAACTGTTCACATATACTTTCTAAAAAGCAACCTGGTAAAGGCAAGATCTACCTGTATGTTTCGCAGTGGCTTGCTGTATTGAACTTCCCGTAATTGTTCCGATGATTTCACTGACCCATTTTTAATGTAACTGAGCCCTTTCAGTTTGTGGATACCCTACAGATAGAATTATTTTCAGATCCCATTCAGTAGCTCTGTCTGTTCAATGACAAAATGAGTTCCTCTGAGCTGAGTAGCCTAAAAGCTGTAAACACAGGTATATAAAAGAGCTTCTGAAAAGAAGCTTAAAGGTACATCTGGTTTACAAAGGAGTGGTGGGTTTATAAAGGAGCTAACAATTTAAACATGACCAGTTTTATATGCCGGATAAAAATACTGCTTCTACTAATCAGCTTCTTTCCCGTGACATTTAAAATAATGGAAACCACAGGGATGGGCAAGTTAGAAAGCAATTAGAATCATGGACAAGAGCTAATGGCAGTTCATATGTTGTCATTTATTTGAACTGCCAGAAAATCCCTAATAAAATTCCCTATGACAGGATTCTAAATAATTCACTGGTTAAATCTCAGTGACTCATCACAGGGATGGATGGACACCTGGTTATGAAGAACAAAAATTGGAACAATACTTGCAACAAAATGCTACAGGAATGGTGTCTATGATTGATTAGGTAGCACCCTCTCATCTGAGTAAACCGAATCACTAACGGTAAATAGTGTTACAGAGGGTACTTTGCTGCTACTTCTTCTAGAGGAGGTGTGAAAATCTAACCCAATGGTGATCACTAAATATCCAATGGCACCTATCAAAATAATGGTGTTATCTTTGCTGCTGAATAGAATTTCAATTTGGGTACCTTACTCTGTGTACCTAAAATCCCCTTCCCGTCCAGTTGTAATTAAACTGTTCCTGACTCTACTCTTAGCTTGTAAATAACTACAACCAGGGATGGCAAGTCTGTATATATTTTGATATATATACAACCCTATCCACCCTAAACTCCCTCTCCCTCTAGGCCCTTTCCTAGAGCCTGCAAACCTATCTACCTAAACTCCCTCTCCCTCCCCAGCCTAAGGTTGGGGAGAGGTACTTTGGTTGGGGAGAGGACCTGGGTTGCATACTCTGGGATAGAGTTTGAATGCTGGGTTCAGGCCCGGCCTGAGGGCAGGAGACTGGTGTGTGGAAGGTGGTACAGGATATGGGAGGGAGTTTGGAGGTGGGAGTGTATGTGTGTGTTTTGGAGGGAGTGTTGAGGGAGTGGATGAGGTGCAGGCTCTGGGAGTGAGTTTGGAGGTGCGAGGGGGTGGAGACACAGGCTTTGAAAAGGGGAAAGGTGCCTGGGAAGGGGGTGAGGGGTGCCATGCATATCTGGGGTATCCCCCTCTGGCAGCAGCTCCCAGGCAGGGAGTGCCAGGGAGTCTCTGTGTGCTGTCCCAAGCTCCCATTGGCTGCAGGGGTGTTTGGGGCAATGACAGCATGTGGAGACACATACATATGCCCAGAAGCTGCATGGATGTGCCAGCAGCCAAGCAGAGCGAGCAAGCAAGAAGCCACTCTATCTCTGCTGCACTGCCAGGGCTGGTGGCTGGGGACCCTGGGATGTTTTAAATCTCCAAAGCATGATAGACAGGTTAGAGTATGCACCAGGGGAAGCAGATGGGGGCAGCAGGCAAGGCCGCGGAACACCAAGCCCAGAACTTTTCTGGATCCAGGAATATAATTTGATACCATTGACTACCAACTTTCATCCCAGACGTGACTTATGACATATGAAGGTGCTTTTGAATAATTATTAATCTTCTCTCTGGGTGGGCCACTGGCATAGTTTCTGTAAAAGTTATTCTGCCTTAGGAGGCAGTCTGGGTAGCAGAGCCTACTATCTTAGGGTATGTCTACACTACCCCGCTAGTTCGAACTAGCGGGGTAATGTATGCATACCGCACTTGCTAATGAAGCCCGGGATTTGAATTTCCCGGGCTTCATTAGCATAAGCGGGGAGCCGCCATTTTTAAATCCCCGCTGCTTCGAACCCCGTGTAGCGCGGCTACACGGGGCTCGAACTAGGTAGTTCGGACTAGGGTCCTATTCCGAACTACCGGTACTCCTCGTGAAACGAGGTGTACCGGTAGTTCGGAATAGGCACCCTAGTCCGAACTACCTAGTTCGAGCCCCGTGTAGCCGCGCTACACGGGGTTCGAAGCAGCGGGGATTTAAAAATGGCGGCTCCCCGCTTATGCTAATGAAGCCCGGGAAATTCAAATCCCGGGCTTCATTAGCAAGTGCGGTATGCATACATTACCCTCCTAGTTCGAACTAGGAGGGTAGTGTAGACATACCCCCAGGGCAGGAAGGAGGAGGCTCTTATAAAGTCACCTAACAACTTCTATTTAAGGGTTATTAAAGTACAATGTCAAAGCCATTAAGGCTAATGACTCTAGTTTCTTATCCTGAGCAGCACACAAACCAATTTGACCAGGCGGGTTGGGGGCTAGTTGTATTAATTTAGATGGACTATATAGGCTAATGGTATTAACTAACCTACCTCAGTCATTGCCTACCATTAAACAATGTTCAACAAGGTTCAGAACTTAGTGTACAGAGATCTCAAGCTGTTTAGTAACCACACCATTAAAAAATCCTTTTAACCTTTTAATAAAAATACAGAAAAGAAGGATAAACATTTGAAATCCTTTAGTTAAAGCATTTGATATATAAAGTACTAGCAGATTTGCCCAGCACTGCTTGTGTCCATAATTCAGAAATTTCATCTAGTGTATTTGGTTTCTTCATCCCTATTAACTATGTTTTAACAACAACAACAAAAAAGCTATAGTCAATTTGGTTTCCAATAACAATTTCTTCAATTTCCAAACCTTAAAAATCGATTTAGCTGTGCCAAAACAAAGCACTACTCCAAAATTCTCCATTTTGCCTCTATTCTGCAAGGTTTATGGAGAAGCAATCCTATTTCATGTTCATCCTATTTTTCTGACTCATTTTGATTCATTCTCTTTCATTATTTTCTGTTTTATTCCAATTTTGAGGACTATACTTGCTTTGAGGTCAAACCTGGAGTAAATAACTGAGATCAGGAACAATGTAAGATGATGTAATAGAAGAAAGAAATGGGAAGGAGTCAGGAACTTAATCATAGTGTCTGGCCAGCAGCTGGTCTATCAGTCAAGGGGTGTGACAGAAACAGGGAGAGTATGAAAGGTAGTAATCAATCAGCAGTTAGCTGTGAGCCCACTGATCTTACTGAATCAGTAGGGATTGACTGTTCGTGGGATGGGTGTGGATAAGAGCATGGGTATGGGTAAGAGCATCAGCTGGGTGCTCTCAGAGGGTATGTCTACACTACCCTCCTAGTTGAAACTAGGAGGGTAATGTAGGCATACCGCACTTGCAAATGAAGCCCGGGATTTGAATTTCCCGGGCTTCATTTGTATAAGCCGGGCGCCGCCATTTTTAAATCCCAGCTCGTTCGAACCCCATGCCACGCGGCTACACGCGGCACGGACTAGGTAGTTTGGACTAGGCTTCCTAGTCCGAACTACCGTTACTCCTCATTCCACGAGGTGTACCGATAGTTCGGAGTAGGAAGCCTAGTCCGAACTACCTAGTTCGAGCCCCATGTAGCCGCGCTGCACGGGGTTCGAACCAGCGGGGTTTTAAAAATGGCGGCTCCCCGCTTATGCAAATGAAGCCCGGGAAATTCAAATCCCAGGCTTCATTTGCAAGTGCGGTATGCCTACATTACCCCGCTAGTTCGAACTAGCGGGGTAGTGTAGACATACCCTCAGGGGTGTGAAAAATTACACCACTGAGTAGCATAATTTTTTCCAGCATAAGTGATAATGCATTATGTCCTTGGGGACTTGGGGAGCTTCTTCTGCTGACATCTCTACAACCACTCATGAAAGTGGTTTTATTATATCAACAAGAGAACTCTCTCTTAAGCAATCTTACAGCTGTGCCATTGTAAGCTCAACTACTGTAGATATGGTCCAACATAACTATCCCCATACAGTGGTCCTCTGTGCACTGAAAACAGTGACAAATTCCAACGATGTAACTTATTCACAGTTACCTATTTTCTTGTTAAAATGTACAATACAATCACCACTGCATAACAGATGCTATAAACATACAGATTACATTTTCCTTATTGAGGTACCATCTGGACCCATATATTCTTCTTCTTGACATTCAGTGCTGCAATTGTGTCTTCATATATCCTTTAAAAACACGGTTAACTTTTATATATATAAAAGAAGACAGAGTCATAAAACATGTATGAAGGGGATGCTACAGAAAGGGGGGTTAGCATTGATCTTTATTTCCAGTTATTTGCATCAAGAACACAAACTACCAGAAACACTTATGCCTCATTTCATGAACACATGACATTCCCTATTTTTGCTTGGGTAATGCACAGGAGCCCTCTAGATGCATTGTTAATTGGGAGCTCTGCCTACATAGAATTTACACCTAGTTTAGAAATGTAAATGTAAAATCTAATTCTCAGGGACAAAATGTAGGTTTATTAATCCCTCTGGAGGACTGTGTATCTTTAAAACCATGAATGACCTATGTTCACTTATTTAGACTTATTCACGGAAAAAGTTGATAAGATTCTAATATGTGACAACAGCTAGTCAAAAAAATGGAAAGAATTGTCATGATTTGTTTTGTATAAAATATGTCCCATTTTATTGGAAGGATTTGCAATTCAAAAATTTTATCCCCTCTAGCAGCTTTTTTAATTTTACAGTTTGCATTTGCCTAGCAGCTTTGGTCAAAGTGCTTTACAAACATGGATATAATTAATTTCACCAGATTCATGTAAGATAGGTAGATATCCTCACTATTTAATGATAAAGAAGTTATTTGTCTAAGGAAACAGGTGAAATCTGCAGCCAAACCAGGGATAGAAACTGACTATAACATGCGGTGAGTGGTCGCATTTAAGCAAACCGTCCCCTTCCCTTGGGTTCGCTAGGACTGTGCAGAACTCTGGTCTGCCCCCTTGCTTATCTGGGAAGTCGTCAATAAATTTAGACCAAGTACCAATTTGTGTTTTAATTAATGAGCATAACTTTATTGATGTTGCCCCTTAATGAATAACAAAGTTAAAAGATAACAGCTAAGAATTAAAAGAAAATGAATAAAAAAAGAAAAATATAAAAAGCAAATTGTTTCTGCTAGCGTGATTACAAGGATACTTAGTGACGTCAGCTAACTCGTTATCTAGTTTTTTAATTTCTTCTAGATTCTTTTTTTTTAAAGAACTGCAACTATGAGCATCCTTGATCTTATAGCTTATCAAGATTATTTTGTTTCCTTGATTTGATTTTTTGACACTCTGTCAGATTTTTTGACTCTTTTTGTTGGGTCTTTTGTTAAGTTTTTTGACTCACCCGATCAGGTGTAGCAGCATCTCTCTATTGGCCAGGTAGAGGACAACGAATGCTATTACGATGCCTGCCTCGGTATGGACCTCCTGCCTCCTGTCGTCAGAGAGAAGCACGTGAGTTCAGTTTCCAGAATGAGTTGTAGATGATGAGGTACCCGCAGTCGTTACTGCAGGGTATTTATGGCCTGATCTCCCATTGTCTATTCAGTTCTGTGGTTAATTTGAGATGCAGATAATTTTTTTCTCTTAAAGGCTAGTGAATTAGCTGAGGATCTTGTAAGTAGATGCAAAGAATTTTTTCTACTTACACCAAATTTGGTATGTTACTCAAGAGCCAGCGACTCAGATGAGGATTTTTACTCTTACAAATTTTACGGCTTATCCTCAATTATCATATTTCCTAACACATTTCCTAATATATTCCATCTTAACAGCAAAAAGACAATTCATGTAGTCTGTGGTTAGGCTACTTCCTTTTAAGCATAGCTGTCTGTGCTTTTGCTATAGAATTAATTTTAAAGAGCTGCTAAGCATACATGACATAATGTTATGATTTTACCAGGCTTTGCAAATCTCAGACTTTAGCAGGTTTTATATTACATTCAAGAAAGCTATGGGTTTTAGTATCCATCCTGGAATGGTCCCATATTTGGAAATAAGGAATGACCAAATCACTGACCCAAAAGTGGCACAAGAACAAATAAAGAAACTCAGTGAGATTTGCACATATATGCATCTTCCAGAACAAACTGATTAGTAGAGTGTGGATAATACATTGTTTTGCTTTGATAATGTGTAGATATGCCATTTGCTCTAGCTATTTCAATTTTGTTACTGTTGTTCAAAATGTTGAACCTTTGGCTGGCTATCTGAAGAACAAGAATGTCCCCCACCCATAGCCTCAAAGATGGGAAGGCCTAGTCTAGGCCAGCAGGAGAAAGTAACCTCTGTCCCCTTTCAGGATTGTAACCCTCTTGTCTCTTCCTTTCTGGTGTTGAAGAAGGGAGAAGGTGGATGAATTCGTTGGACAGAAGGGCACAGCACAAGGTCCCTTCCACCTGCCCGGTGGCATCAGTTTGCACGATGAAGTAAAACTGAGCAGAGGCAGGAGCATCAGGGTGAACAGCAGGGAGGTCCAGCAATAATGAGCTAGAAATCACCTTCAGAGAGTCTATCAGGGTAGCTGGAGACCATGTGCACAGATGAGGTTCCCATAGGGTCTCCCCTTGGGTAGGAGTTTAGAGGTTCCTCTATATAAATATTGAATAGTCACCTTTTCTTGAGATTTTTCAGGAGGTAGCTGCAGCCTATATTGTAGACTCCAGATTCTACAGCTGGACTGCCAGACTAGGGTGGAAATATGGATTCCTGGGTGCTAGTTGTTGTTGTTCTTAGAAGGCACCATAAAGTTACATCACAATGAGCATAAGCACACCACTCAAAAATAATTAGCCAATAATTTTCCTCTGTGTTTCACTGTCCTTCACTCCCACTTGAGAAGCACAGCATGCCGCATCCCAGCCTGTCAGCTGCATCATTGAATTACACTCGCCATGGGCTTCCTCGCCTCTTTAAGGGATTGTTAATGCAAATGCTCCTTTGGTGAAATCTGGACATAGCAGGGGGCAGTATTAGGGTAGAAGCAGAAGTCAACAAAGTAGAGTTCTTCCTAGCGGATAGAATATTACAGATCAAATACCTATAAATCCAGCTAAGAGTGATAATATAGGTATGTGGGCCAAAGCCATAGAGAAGGCTGTACTTGTGTGAGGGGGCATGGAGAGTGGTGGATGTCACTGCAGCTACCAGTCCCAATCTTCCAGTGAAGGAGGCTTAAACAAGAGTTTAAGACTGCTCCAGTCATAATTTTCCTTCTCAAAACTTAAAGGGTAATAAATATGGAAATAAATACCTTATGGCATAAGGAAGTCATGAGAGAAGGTTGGGCCGCCTGACGTAAGAAGGGCATGGAGACTGACTAACTTGTGTGTGGAAAAGGGGACCACCCTCCTGCTATGTACAGATATGTTGCCAGGGAGGTTTGGCCTTGTCAAAATACTGCTAGGCCCATAATATCTTTAAGATCATATCATGGGCTGTTTCATAGGAATTGATGTTGATGACTGCAATCTAAACAGGAAAGAAGTGGAACCAGACTCATATAGACCTTTGGTTAGACTGGCTGTCGTTGGCTATTCTGATGGTATCCAGTGCACAGAGAGTAGTTTATATGTTCCATAACAGGCAAACCAGAGTCCTGATCTTAGCAAACAGTTATTCTGATTCTTCACTAACAGCAAATGTTGGAACATATGCAGCCATACTATGTAAAATGTTGGCACCTGCACAGCATGTTTGCTCTGGCCCTCGGGGAGGTGACACACTATTAGAACAGCATCAGGCATGTCAGTTAGAGGCTTGCCATCTAGGTTCAGGACCAGTAGAGGGAGTCTGTAGATGGCCTTATTTGCAGCTGAGCTATAGGTGCTTTGGTTACTCCTGTGGGATTACCATGGCAAAGGAGGACATAGCTTTAGTGCTACTGATCATTGTTCTGATGCTATCATAAAGAGAGGCAGGCTCGATGGAAGAATAAGAGGAATAATTAAGAGGAAAAGTAATGTATTTTATTTTGTTTCCTTTTGGGATAGTGGATTGCTACCTGGGGAACACCGTTTGGATCATGACCCCCCCTCCATGTGAGGAAGTTAGTGAATAATGGGAAAGACCTTGAATACTATCACTCTTTGCATACTTTCTTCTATAGACATGGTGAAACTTTGTAGCTTAAGTTACATTCATATAAAGCATCTTCCTGATTATTCCCAGTCCTCCTTGGATGCTAATCTGCTGGTTTTTATTATGCAGGTCAAGTTATTTGCAAAGGCCAAGGGCATGAAGGCTCTTGGTCATGCTCAGCTTCTCAGGTTCAGTATGGTATCAGGGTAGCCATTGGTATGCAGATTAGGTTTGTGCCTTACAGGTTATGGGCCCCATGGATAATTTTGCATTTACAGAAAAGGTGGATTTTAGGAGATATAGCCATTGGCCTCATTTCAAGTTGTCTGATAGATTCTGTTTAAAAAAATACAGAAAGAAAAAGAAATACAGAAAGGCCTCCCCTCCCCACACACATACACACACACTCTAAGTCAGCTTGGACATTGAGTTAGATACAGAGGCATGTAACTCTACTCCAAACTAATAAATTGACAGGATTTGAGGAGCAAGGCAAAACAAATTGCTGGCACCGGTGGTGACAGGTTCTCCGTGCACATAATTGTTCCAGGTGGGGGGTGTCTGGTTTCCTGATAAAACGCAATTGGAAGCAGATTAGAAAAAGGCATCTCCTACGGCCGGTAGGGAATGGGGATGAAGCTCCTAATGTCTAGTGCAGTGAAAAAACATCTCTGTCTTCCCCATTCTTTTAACAGTGTCCTCCTTTCAGACAATAAGAGTTCCAGCAATGGTATAATTAGGTTATGGTTTGAAGAGGGAGCTGAGGGGAGCACTCTGCTAGGTAGAATGGATGATATCCATGGGACATGTTATTGAGGACAATTCCCAGATGTGTTGTTTAATACATTTGTGGTCCTAACATAACATAATAATGGATATACTAGGTCAGATCAAAGGTCCATCTAGCTCAGTATTCTGTCTTCTGACAGTGACCAGCACCAGGTGCCCCCGAGAGAATGAACAGACAGATAATCATCAAGTGATCCATCCCCTGTCACTCATTTCCAGTTTCTGACAAACAAAGGCTATAGAATCCATGAGTCCTGGTTCACCACCCTCCAGTCCAAGCATTAGATCCCACTGCCACTGTCCTGTTAAAACGCATAATCTGTATAATTTCTTTTATATGTAAAAAGAAAACCTGCAAACTGTTGAAGCTGGCTAGCTTCTCCAATCTTCAAGTAGATATGAGTTTACAGATTCTGCCAGTTACATGTGCCAGGTAATACCTTACTCTGGGGGGGTAGCTCCACTGAAATCATTCAGGCTACTCATGGAGTGAGGAGCTTCCCAGGATGAAGAGGGTGTTAGAATTTGGTTCTTTGTTATTATGAGGCAGTAAGAGGGAAGAGCTGTATTTTGGTTTTTTTCACTTCCTGGTTTTTCACTTCCTGGTTTTATTTTCAGGAAGTGAAAAATCTGCTACTTCCTTTAAATAAAAAAATGCTGAATTTTTATTTCCTTCCTTCTAGTAACCAATTTACTACATATACATAATTAGATCAATATGCCCATGAAAGTAATAATCTCAGAAACTGAGCATTTGTTCTCAATAGATATACAGATAATAAGATATTAATGGCATAGCCCCTCTAGAGACTAATGACACCTAGATTATTAGTAGAACTTGTTGAACCTTTCTGGTCAGGGACTCTCCAGTCTGGCAACATGGTACTGAAGAACAATGGATGTTACAGCATCAGAAAGCCCCAGCAGCAGGGAGCAGGGCCCATCTGGGAGCCCAGAGGCTGGGGGCGATGGCAGCTGGGAGCCTGGCAGCTACAGCCGGGAACAAAGCTGGACCAGCATGCAGAGGGCTTGGAGTGAAGGTGGGCCAGCAGCTCAGGGGCAGGTAGTACAGTGGCTAGTGCTGGCAGGAGTGGAGCCCAAACTCCGTTGTGCGAGACCAGTCATGTCCTGAGGGTGCCGGACCAGGATAGTAAAAATGCAATATACTTACAATAGCTCAGCAAAAGCTCTGTTTTCTGTTATTTTCTTCAAATACCAGAACTTTCCCTTAGCATGGCAACATTTTAAAATATATACACATACATTTGGTTGATTTGGGGTTTCTATATTTAGCAATGACAGCTGGTCTCAGTTTGATGTCTGTGTGTCTATATGTTTCCCCTGCCTCCTCCAAGCTGTTAGATGATAGCGAACATAGTAAAAATATAATAAATTTAACATTGGATACAATCCAAAATGTTCACAGTACTGCTGTGTCAGAATGCATTTTAATGCAGATTATATTGATCAGAGGCCTACTGCTAAGTAACCAGAGCTGCTGACCTTTGATATGTGCTTTCTGTGTCTTTGTAGGTGACAACAACTTGGAAGAGAAAGAAAGGGCATTTACAAAAAGTTTAAAAGCTCAGCTACTGAGAACCTCATTTAATTGAGACTTACTGAAACTATGAAAGGGAGGAAAGGAGAAGGGATCAACAACACCAGAGGAAAAATTTAAAACACCCTCCTCTCCTCTTTATAGGGGGCTGATAAACTGTCTCAGGATGAAAATAAGTAGTTCAAGGTGTACTCATAGAAACTCCCATAGGGCATTCATTGTAGCTAAGGCCAGCTTTGATGGTATCAGGAAAAATGTTGGATGTGATCCATTTTGAATATGTTTATAAATAACCCTGCAGCTGGCCTTGAGTTGAAATGTAAGACTGGTGCCAGGGAAGTAACTTTTTCTCCTCCAAATCAGTTGAAGTGGGAACATCATATGTAAGAACAAACAGCTACAGCTTCTGTGGCAAGATGGCTACTTTAGTACAGAAGTGAGTTCACATTTAGTGGCTGCATCAGCAGTAGCAATTTGAATGAAAATATATTCTATATATGGCTCTTAAACTGCAATGCCATAGTGAGTCAGCACATACAGAGATTAAAGTAACTATCTTTAATGCTCAGCCACAATGCTAGAAAGAATATAAAGGGTAGGAGGCTGGCAAATAAAGGTTATGTAAATTATTTCAGGGATCTCAAAATCTAAGCTGCTTTTAATAAGATTCCAAAAGGGACTGGGTATGTGTAAATGGATGTCACAAATATCCAGAGATAAGACAAATTTTAGAAGTAATTTTAAATCTTGTGCATTGGAGTTTAAGACAATCTCTAACTATAAGATCTCATTCTAACCTCTGTGTGGGGCAATTACTCCACATCTGTTAACTTCAGGGTTCTGACACTGTCCTCTAGATCATTGTTTCTCAACCAGTGGTATGAGTACCCTTAGGGGGACTCGAGAAGTCTGGGTGGGGGTACAACAGCTGAAATTTGGAGAAAACTGATTTTTTTAAAGTTTTATAGTGTTTTATTATTTTTGTACTTTACACCCCAAAATTTCATCACCAGCCCAGCTATGATTAAGTTGTTTAAACAAATATGTTGCAATGGTAGAAAATTTTTGTGTGTGACTGAAAACTATAGGTACTGGGGGTACTCATAATTTTTTTAAAGGGGCACTTTATAAAACAAGGTTGAGAAACACTGCCCACTGTTGGAGGTAGGCTGCTGAAAGAGGAGTACCTCAACTTAGTCTGATGTGGGAACTCCTATGCAGTGTTCCTTCTAAACTGTAGGGCAGCACAGCTTCACAGGGGATTAATCAGTCAGTGGCTCAGGGCATGGAGTAGACTGACTGGGCGGGGCTGATTAATCACCTGTAAAGCTGTGCTGCCCCACAGCTTAGAGGAAACACTGTTCCTGTGAAACTGCAGGGCAAACTGAACCACTACAAAAAACAAAGTGTGTAAGGTACTATCTTTTATTGGGCCAGCTTATGTTGGTGAAAAAGACAAGCATTTGAGCTACATGGAGCTCTTCAGTAGATCTGGGGAGGTGACACTGAGTTTTGAGAGATCAGATGTGGGGTGACTATTTTGTGAACCTACAGGTGTTTTTGTCTTTTATTATTTTGTCTGTAAATTTATTCAAGAGCATAGTGATTTTTCAGGTTTCACTCACGTAGTCACTGTTGGGGCATTTAATTCACTGGATGAGATGTACCAAATGCGATATTAGGAACCAAAGAGCTTGAGAACTACTGAGAACTACTATCTCTCATTGTGCCAATGGAGATAATGTCTGCGGGTTTTGTATCTATTGTTACAGCAGGACCTAGTGCTTCTTTGAGATAGTGGGACGTGTTCTGTGGGGAGTTTGCTTATGGTCCAAGAAAGTCAGAATGCCTGAGATCATCCAAAACTTTCTCCCTTCCTTCCCTTTAAGGAGATATACACTAATTAGGGTACGTCTAGACTACATGCCTCTGGTGACAGAGGCATGAAGATTAGACTACCCGGCATAGGAAATGAAGCGGCGATTTAAATAATCGCCGCTTCATTTAAATTTACATGGCTGCCGATCAGCTGTTTGTTGGCTCAGCGCAGTAGTCTGGACGTTCCGCAGTCGACATCAAAGGCACTTGTCGACCTCCCAGGTATGCCTCATCCCAGGAGGCATACCTGGGAGGTCGACAAGTGCCTTTGATGTTGAACGTGGAACTACCGTGCTGACAAACAGCTGATCGGCTCAGCGTGGCAGCCATGCAAATTTTTAAATGAAGTGGCGATTATTTAAATTGCCGCTTCATTTTCCTATGCCGGGTAGTCTAATCGTACCCTATGTCAGCAGGATAGCTCTAGATGATGCCTAAGTTTTGTTGTTTTTATATATATATATTTGGGGTTCAGATTTGTCTTTGAAGTCTGACAGCAGCTTATATACCAGTTCAGATCTGACAGCTCAAGCAAAAGATTTGGATTATGTTCTCACTCCTCTTGCCCACCACAGATATCAAGCAGTAGGGGGAAAAGCACCCCATTGCAACTTCAGATTCAAGCTCTTTCCTGTTTCATATATTTGATGACTTGGTGTGGACTCTCATTTGATTAAGAGGGTAGTGACTTGATGTTGTCACCCCTACTGCACAAGGTGCAGTGTGTGAAATAATCAGCAGGTGGGCCCATACTGAAAATATAGAGGGTTGGACTGGATGGAAGGCTGTAAACCCCTATAGGATAACAAACAGAACCCCGTTTTCTGCTTCTGAATCCCAGAAGCACTAATTAGCCTTTTCCAGTTTCTGTTTCAGTTTGGCTATATAATGTAGAAGATAGTGACCATCCAGAGGAATGGAGGTGTTGTGATTGAAACATACACTTATGGGTATATTTTTACAGATCCTGCTCTTTGCACATCCACACAGGATATGAGTTGTGTGATAGACCCATGGTAGCTTGGTGGAGGGCAAATATACATGAAACTGAATGAATAGTTTTCTGTTCCCTTAGGAAACTGGCTAGGCACTGCTGTGACATAATCAAGGCAGGCAGGCACCTGGTGCCACTTAAGAGCTTGCCTGAAGCAATAAGCTAATTGGAGGCACTTGCAACCAATTAAGGCCTACCAGGTACAGTTTAAAAGGCTTCCTCTCAGGAGGTGCAGGGGAAAAGGGCAAGGAGAGAGTGTTCGTGCTATGGAGGAGCATGAAGGCTTGCTTGGATACTAGGGAAGAGGTACTAGGAGGGATGGTTGCAAGACTGGGAGTTGAGGAAATGCTGCCAATTGCCACTGCCTTAGGGTTCCCAGGCTGGAACCTGGAGCAGTGGGTGGGCCTGGGTTCCCACAACCCTTCCTATACCGCTACAGAGTCTGCCCCTGGGGGGGAGGGGATAAGGACTACCGAGTGGCTTCACCCCAAATTATGGACTAGCCTATTATGGAAATGGTTCAGTAGGCTGTGACCTTTGCCTTTAAAGGGTCAGAGGCAATGCGGAGGGTCACAGTGAGCCTCTGAGGCAAACAACTGCCAGTGCAGGACTCTTAGGGCATGGCCAGAGCTTTGTCACAGCTGTTGTAGAGCCTTACATCTTTGGCTTGAACCATAGCAGCTCATACTTTCAGGTATAAAGGTTTATACACCATGAATTGACCTCAAAACCAAAATCTCACTACCATAGAATGTTTACTGGACAATGGTGTTGGTGTGTTCAAATAAAACAAATTTAGTGAAGCGGGCATTTAAAACCCATCTATCTTAGGAAACTTAAGGGGATTATGTCAGAGTTCTTGGTGGTTCTTCTCTCAAGGATGTGGGAATCTGACTGCACAACTATCTACACTGGGGCTAGAGTCTCAACACAGACCTCACTTCCTACTATTTGCAAAGGGGGATCAGCTCTTTGTGAGCCTTCTTGAGTCTGTCTGGTGAATCAAAGTGAAAGTCATGCTTCCACACACTCAGGGATAGTCCCTCCCTATGGTCATAGAAAATGGGAGGGATGGTAAGTTTACAATGTTGCCAATGATCCAGCCCCAATGTAATGGGTTTGTGGGATTGCTCTGGCTGTCTCTGAAGCAGGCTCAACCTGTCTATCTTACTTTGGAGTCCATTCTATTCAGGGTGAAGGTCTCCTGCCACAGCTTCAGCTGTCCCCCCTGCAGACTGCTGCTTGGAGCAATCCTACTCACTACAGTTCCTGCCTTTTAAGCTGCCTCCTTGTCCTGCATGATTGACAGATTGAGTGGGGTTAGCCCTGTACTTGGGCCTATCTCCCTTCTTCCTTATCTGTGTGGGGCCAAAAGAAGTTTGGGAAATGCACTTGGTGTGGCTCTCTTTTCTTTATGCATGTCATATGTGTGGCATGGACAAAACTATATACATAAGAGGCAGGCTCAACCTGAAAGATGATTTTAGGGTCCCGTCCACTGCAAAACTGTTCCTGTGTTTTAATAAAGTGCTGATGAAAGGAGATGGAGTGATCAATAAACTATGTGTATTCAATTTAAAATAGATCATAGAGCAGTTTGGGTATAAATGCCACACTTTGAGCAAAGGTTGTATTTCAACTCTGAATAAAGCATATTAACTTTCATGTTTTCATTTTTTTTGTTTCCTGTGAGGGCTTAATCTCATCTTCCAATATTTGCACTGTTGTTAGAGTTTCTCATTGAAATAAATGGAAGGGCATAAACAAACTGCTGTTCCTCTTAATTCTTCTTCACATACCTTCCCTCTATCCTCTCCTCCTGCTAATCTTCAAGAGTGCTGTTCCAACCAGAGACAAAGTAGAGACATTCATGCAAGAAAATAGAGGGCACAGTCTAAAAGCATCCTCCGCAAAGACTGGATGCACTTTGTACAAACCTTCATATTGTGGCTCTCATGAACAAAACCAAACTACCAATGCTATTGCTATTCAGTTCTCACTAGCGAATGACCCTTTGTAGCAGATTTGTCAGGGGAAGGCCATGAGAAAAAGTCTAGGCTTGTGGTTTATGGTGCTGAGCTGGCATTCAGGGGATCTGGCTATTCCCCTGTTATGCTACAGGCTTCCCATGTAGCCTAAATTGCTTATATCCACACCCTTAAAGCTACTTAAGCATCTATCTAGTGTTTTTTGGGGTTCACCATTTAGGCTCCACTTACTGCCTAACCTTGTACACTAAATTTCCATCAGTCATGCATTTGCAAAGCCAGATATTTAAGCTCTGAAGCCACCCCGTCTCTTTCTCCCCGCTGCCCCCGCTGCAGCAAATGAGCAGCCCAGAAGGACCCTTTCTCAAGCCAAAGCCCCATGTGCTCCAAAGTGGGATTCTTAAGCAGTGCACAGAAAAGACTATTTTGCCATCATTCTCCTGTTATGTTGGTATAAGCTGACAAAATACCTAAATTAAAATAAATAAATGGAGATTGCCTATCTCCTAGAACTGGAAGGGACCTTGAAAGGTCATTGAGTCCAGTCCCCTGCCTTCACAGCAGGACCAAGTACCATCTGTGACAAATTTTTGCCCCAAATCCCTAAATAGCCTCCACAAGCATTGAACTCACAACCCTGGGTTTAGCAGGCCAATGCTCAAACCACTGAGTTATCCCTCCCCCTGTTACATATTACTGATTTATCTAAGGGTAGCCCATCTCTAGATTCATGAAGTTAGGCCTGAATCTAGAGATGGGCCACCCTTAGATAAAACAGTAGCAGAATAGCCATGCAAAGACAGTCAGAGTTACAGAGAAATGTAGGACAAGTGTGTGAGCGAGATTGACTACGAGACAAATATACGTAGTGAAAAATAGCTTGGGTTGCTAAGAAAATGAGCTTCCTGTGTGGCTTACCTGGTTTAGGTGTCTAACTCTAGGAAAGGTTTCTTGGTTGTCATCCTCCCCCCCGCTGCCACACACACTTTTCTGTGACTACATGATTCTTGGTTCCTGAGCTCTCTGGTGCAGTAAGTCAATGGCTGTCAAGCTACAGGTCACAACCCAGCACTGGGTCATGGAATGTCAGGCACTGGGTCTCATTGCTGCAGGATGATCAGGTGACTGGTGGGTGTGCTAAGGCAGGCTTCTTGCCTGTCCTGGCACTACAGACTAAGCTATGCCCCAGCAACAGGCCCAGCTCTAGGGTGCGTCTAGACTGGCAAGATTTTGCGCAAAAGTGGATGCTTTTGCTCAAAAACTTGACAGCTGTCTACACTGGCTGCTTGAATTTGCGCAAGAGCACTGACTTTATAATGTACAAAATCAGTGCTTCTTGCACAAATACTTTCACACTCCGCTCGGGAAAAAGCCCTCTTGCACAAGAATACTTGCGCAAGAGGGTCAGTGTAGACAGGGAGAAATGTTTTGCACAAAAAAGCCCCAATGGCTAAAATGACGATCGGGGCTTTCTTGCACAAAATCGCGTCTAGACTGGCCACAGATGCTTTTACGCAAAACTTTTCCGTTAAAAGTATTTCCGCAAAATCATGCCAGTCTAGACTCAGTGTAGGTACATGTGTAGGGTGAGGGGGAGCACACAGGGCTCCAAGCACTCCCCCTGCCCTATGCGCCAGCCCCGCACTCCTGTTGGCTGGGAACATGCTGGTGGCTCTTTCTGGGGATCAGCATGGTCTGTGGTGCCAGGTGTGATGGGGTGGGGTCACAGAAGACCCTTTGAGGGTGTTTCCCAGGATGTCCCAGCAGTTGAAGACTCAGGTGTAACACACACACACACTGCCCTGACCATCGGCTGACAGTGGGAATGACCAGCTGGTGGCCGGAGGAGCAGTGGCAGGCAGTCAATGGTGCGGCTGGTGGGAACAACCGGCGGGTAGCTGGTAGGAGTGGTGGCGGCAGCCGGTAGGAGCGGCTGGCGGGAATGACCGGCAGGCGGCCGGTAGGAGCAGCACAAAGGTGGCATAGCCTCAGGCTCAAGGAGTAGAGTCATCAGGATGATATGTCAGAGTCTGCACTGACTGGACAGTGCTGTTAGAGGGGCTTTTGACGTGGGGTATGGAGAAAATTTGGGTAAATGAATGGAACCCTTACCTTGTTGGACTGGTGAGCCTAAGAGGCAAAAGACATTGCTCAATACTTTTTTAGCTGGGATAGTTACTCGTGGGGGAGGAGGCTATGAACTCTGTTTGTGATATTTTCCGAAGATAATGCCATGTGACCTCTCCCTCTCTCTCTCTCTCTCATTAAAAGTTTCTTTTCAACTCAGACTCTGTGCTTGTGAGTAGTGAGGCATTGCTTCTCAGAGGTGCCCAGGGGTGTGCGAATTTCCCAGGCTATTGGGTGGGGGCTCGAACCAGTTCTGTGAGAGATAAATCCCTAGATATTGAACCCAGCCCTGGTTGCTGCCAGGCCTATCCGGTGGAAGGGTTTCACAAATATGAGATGATACTACTTTTCTCCTACCTTTGGTCTGTCTTGTCTATTCTGTTTGTAAGCTCTTTGAGGAATGGTCAGTTTCTTAGTATTCATTCAGCTTCTATCACAACATGGCTCCAAACTCTGTTGGGGCCTCAGGCCCTATTGTGATTATGATAATAATTATTATTAATGCATGGTTCCATCATAACAGTGGTTGAGACAACAGGGATTACACGTATCTCACTTTGTCCCATTGTTACTGTTGACAAGTACTTCTGAAGCAAGTGACAGGAATTTAAATGCTTGTATATATTTGATCTTGTATATATTTGAAGCTGTAAGTGGATCTCGCTTAAAACACAGTGTAGCAGCTGTGTTCTCCATCATCCAAATTGAAGTGATTCATTCCAAACCAACTCTGCAAGTTCCCTTATAAATCATGGAGTGGCATATTGATTTTTCCATTCATACTTTATTACACCAACTTTCCCTTGAAACTAAACCATTGTGTTTTCTCCTTAAATTATTACCTTTTCATTGTACCTGAAAACCTTCATTCAGAGTTTTCCTTCACATTGTTTGTGTGGATGAGTGTGCACATACACATGCACACACACATTCTCCTCCCCCCAAATATAATTTAAACAGAACATGGATGTCCATTTTTCGTAGCTTTCAGATGATGGTTGAAGTGATATGACCTTAGACTACAAATCTTGTCAATCCTGTCAATCAAAGGAAGAGATATCATCTTCATCATTTCACCTACATGTTTCCTGTATTGACTCAGCATTACATCAGTTTGATCTGGTTTGAGACTCAGCCAAGGATCCTGGGGAAAGCCAAGGGACTGCAGTGACTTGGTCTGTTAAGACACAGTGAAGAGAGACTAATGTGTTCTGATGTCACTGCAATTGGAAACATCTGACTTTCTTTCCTAAGATCTTCATGCAGACCTTAAATATAACGGAGGTTTCACTGTAGATGTTTTATGTTCTAAATTTTAGGTATAAATAGCTATTTTAATCCAGGATTTTTAAAACAATACATATAAACGACATAGATGTAACCTGAACTAATGCTCAGCCCCATCCACTGCACCTTTTGTGCTGTTCTCATTGAGTATTTACATCGACTAGAAGACTTAGCCAGTATTGCTTGGGTCCTTCAGGGCGTGAGGCTGGCAGTGTGCAGAGTGCAGGAGTCAGGCAAGGGTCTTGGTGTTGTGTGAGGCTCAGGATAGGAGATGGGGTGTATAGGGCTTGAGGAGGGGCTCAGGGCATGGGTCTGAGGATATGAGAGACTGTGGGAGTCAGGGTTGGGGTGTGAGGAGAAGCTCATGGCAGTAGGTGGAGGATGCAGAAGTCAGAGCAGGAGCTGAGGAGGGTTTCAGGCCAGGAAATGGGGGTGTAGGAATCAGAATAGGGGTTGGCAGGGGGAGCTCAGGGAACAGGGTAGAGGGGCTCAGACCAAGGTGTGAGAGAGGCCACCAGCACTCCACCTGCTGGCCCCTCCATGGGAGGAGGTGACTGCACACCCTACCCTCTGGCATCTCCCTGGGGCTGGCCCTGGGGTAGGGTGGGGCTGCATACATTGGATGTTGGCTTCACTTTGGGGCTGGCCTGGGGGAGGAGGGTGCAGGCTGCTCTCTGGTGCTCCATGGACCTGGCTCAGGGCTGGCTGTGTAGGCCTCCTGCTGGTGCTCCCTGGGCCTAGCTGGAGTGACAAGTGCTGCTGAGGAGCGACTGCTTGCTGGAGTGCTTGCTGGCCCCCCTGTGATCATTCCTCATCCTGTGCTTACTGCCCTCCCAGCGGTCATAGGTGAGTATAACTGTCCTTGCTCACACCCTTCCCTTTTCATCTGAAGGAAACCCATTCCATGCTCATTCCATTAGCCTAGTATAACCAAACCCTGACCTTGCTTTACATAATGTTAAGAGGAAGCTGCATACTAAATTTGGTGTCCCTAGCTCTTACCATTTAGGTTTCAAAGACTGACTGACAGACAAACACACATTTCTAAAATATATAAATAGATTTTTAAAACAATAATTATTTGCAAACTGCTTTGAGAAGGGAACAGTTTGGGTTCAGTATGTGGCCAAAGAGCTACACTCTTGTTTTTGTAGTGATATTGGACCCTCAAGAAGTATGTATTTGTTTGTTTGCAAGCCAGTTGGCAGCATAGTGATTATGGACAGGTTAGACACCTGTCAGGTATGGTCTAGATCAGTGTTTTCCAATTTTATTTGGGCACGGACCCCTTTTAAACTAAAAAAAAAATGGTGGAACTCCTAAGTCTTGTATATGAAGCTAAAAAAGTAGACCACAAGTAAGAAAGGATAATAATAAACAAAAGCTAAACAAGATCATGAGATCAGCACAACTGAAAATTGTTTTCTATAAAATTCATAAATGCTTGCATATTAATTATTATTTTTTTTAAATCATAAACTGTTGTAATGGAATTTTCTTGCGGAACCCTTATTTTAACTTCATGGAACCCCAGGGTTCCATGGAACACCATTTGGGAAACACTGGTCTAGATGGTTCTTGGTCCTGCCCTGAAGGCAGGGGACTGGACTTGATGACCTTTCGAGGTCCCTTCCAGTTCTAGTGTTCTGTGACTCTATGATTCTAAATATCTGACTGCGAATATGGAAGTTCAAAAAAAAAAAAGACTACAGTGAAGGTTACAATAAAAATGGCATTCACTAATGAAAATGGAGTTCACAATTTGACAAAGATATGTCCCCAATGTGTATCTCATGCTATCCTTTTTTTTAATGAAAACCTTTTCTGCGTTGCAACTGGTATGTGTTTGGGGGGATCAAGACACGGTAAAATTTACTTCCTGCATAAGAAGTACTCTGAGCTTCACAGAACTAGACATTTGTTTCCATTGACTTTACAAAATATGTTTTTATTTGGAAATTTCTGGAAGCTGAATTTGCTCTTGGGAACTGAAAGCAAACTTGCAATAACTTTTGTGATATGGAGATTCCCTAATGAAAGATTTCAGGTTTCCTAACTCTGAATCCTTGAATCATATTCCTTTCAGATAGCATCAGAGCCTTCACTGGGTGACTAGCCTAGATTTTTGTTTTACAGGAGGTGTACTAAATTTGTATATGAGAATTATATAAGCATTATCTTTGGTGTTGCAGAGAGCTATTTATTCAGACTCTGGAAAACAAGCACCTGTATGTTTGCCCACACAAAATTTGGTCCTAGGATTTAATTACACCTAAAGCTCATATGAGTTATACTTTTACATTTCTGAATTTCTTCCTGTTTTGTAAATATCAGTTTATCATCTTTACTGTTTCCGTTTTTCATATGATTTTTTTCTATGTAGATAAAAATGTAAGCCTGCCCTTACATCATCTAATAGTTAGCTTTGAATTACAATTTCTGTTGGTATAACAATAGGTTTTATGTCTGAATGTTGGCTGGATTTAGGATCATGCTTTTAGGTAACATGGCACTTATGTCTGTCCATCAGTTTCTACAGTATTATGTAGCATCCCAGTTTTTAAGAAGGATAATGGATTCCGTGTTCACTACACTATTCATTCTTATGTAGGGAAAAGAGTCAGGCCTCAAATTTCTAAAACCTCATTACTTTTGAAAAATATTATACATAGTATAAACATAGTAATATACTCTGAAACTTCACAAATTAAAACTAAACAGCAATTCTTAAGATTAACAAAGTATACTTTGAAGTATTAATCTACTTTTTAATTATATTGTTAAATGTAAAGAATGTATTATGTTGTTTGCAATTGGTCTCCTGTTTAATAACAGCAAATCAACAAGCTTCTACAAAATTTCTTTTAATGTCAAAGTTGAAGGTAACTGGAAAAGTTTAAAAAGAAGGTTCAATAGTAAAACTTAAACTAAGCATGCCATAAAATAGATCTTGACATTTATTTTACTTTTAGTAATATAAAATAGGATTAGTAATACAGTAAAACTCCAATAGTCCGGCATCCAATAGTCCGGCATTCCTGATAGTCTGGCATCAAAATGGCAAGAGCCTAGTGAGTGAGCTTCGGCAAAAAAGGAGTCACAAGGTATCAGCGGCAGCAGCTGAACTGAGCAAAAAGAGTAAAAAAGGCTTAAAAAAACTAAAACATTACAGTATACTGCATACAGTATGTACAATAAAAAGGGTTAAGAACACTTTATATATAGTATAACCAGCTTATAGTACCTCCTGATAGTCCGGCATATCTGATAATCCGGCACCACCTAGGTCCCATAGGTTCCGGATTATCAGAAGTCTACTGTATATGGTAGGAAAAGATATATTTTAAAATGTTTTTTTTCCTCACAGTACCTCATTTTATCAGACTCCCTTATTTGTACAGTAACAAAGTAATGCAAATGACAAACTGCTTTGGTCAAGACATCCTTTATAGAGTGGGGGAGGGGATTGTACGTTAAGGTCTATAGAACTGGAGACTGCAAAGAAAAATGTCTCCCATAACAGATTTGTTTCAGCTATCCTTCATTTTCTGTGTCCAGAGTCAGTTCCCAACCACTTTTCTCCTTATATGTTATACTAATCAAAGTCAAAAGAATAGTACCTTCTCAGAAAGTCCTAAGATGTTTGAAATTACTAAGTTTCTGTGTTCAGAACATCTGTGTGAAACTACGACTGTTTGAATTTCATTTTTGTAACAAATGCCAAGAGACCAAAAAAAGAATAAACAGGAACTCAGAAAAAAATACATTATTTTTTTAACTAGACTCAAGAATTTTAGACAAATAATCTTTTCCTCTAGTGGTATTATGTACTTAATTACATTATTAACAATTAGCGATCTGGTAAGAATTCATGAGGTTGTGTACATATTCCCTAAATTTATATCTGGAATACCATGTACTTCAAGGGCATGATGTGAGACCTTCCAAAATAAAAACAAAAGAGTGAGGATTGTTAATAGTCAAGGCTAGAAGTGACTAAGGGGTAAAGTTTTAGATGCAAAGACCGAGAAGAAAAAAGATATAACCTAGTGATTCAATAAGAGAAGAATGAGTAATTTGATCAAATTGAGTCTTCATGGTTGATTGCATTGTTTCCTCACATGTAAAAGATGGATGGTATTTTTGGTCATATTTGTAATGTGAAGTATTCTGAAATATACAATGAACAGTTGCCTGGATGCTAGTTCATGATGCTAATTTAGATTTGAGATGATATATACTGAATGATAAAAAAAATGTATCTGCCTTGCCAGGTAGAAGATCTATTGAGAAAACAGTTTACTTCCTCTGTCCTGAATACATGAACCAGAATATCATCATTAGGATAACCACAGATCTTATTACTGCTAAGTAATAGTCATGCTTTGCATGTGGGGAGGTGAATAGCTAGAGGAGGTGTAGCTAACTCAGCTAAGTCATGAAGAGTAGACTGGAGGAGGTAACTTGAAACCCATAGTACATAGACAGGGACAATGGAAAGAGCATGCTACAGGGGCAGTGTAGACTCCCGCAAGGAAACCTCTGAGATTGGGTTCATAAGTAAAGAAGAAGGGTATGTCTACACTACCCCCCTAGTTCAAACTAGGGGGGTAATGTATGCATACCGAACTTGCTAATGAAGCCCGGGATTTGAATTTCCCGGGCTTCATTAGCATAAAGCCGGCGCCGCCATTTTTAAAAGCCGGCTAGTGCAAACCCCGTGCCGTGCGGCTACACGCGGCACGGACTAGATAGTTCGGATTAGGCTTCCTAATCCGAACTATCTGTACACCTCATTCCACGAGGCGTTCCACGAGGTGTACAGATAGTTCGGATTAGAAGCCTAATCCGAACTATCTAGTCCGTGCCGCGTGTAGCCGCGTGGCACGGGGTTCGCACTAGCTGGCTTTTAAAAATGGCAGCGCCGACTTTATGCTAATGAAGCCCGGGAAATTCAAATCCCGGGCTTCATTAGCAAGTTCAGTATGCATACATTACCCCCCTAGTTCGAACTAGGGGGGTAGTGTAGACATACCCGAAAAGACTTCAGTAGTCCAAGAGGGTAGGAGAACTGTTTGGTGTCATTTGAACTTGTTTGATACCCCAGAAGAGGTCAGAAATTAGGTCTGAACCACAAAAAATCTGGGATCAGGGAGCTAACTGGAGGCAATAGAGCCAAAGATAGCATCGACATCCTGCACCAATGCAAGGGGGAATTCTTGAGTGAACCCTGCCAACCTTCCAGATGCTTTCTGTTACCTACCTATATTTGTTCCTTGACAGTAACAGAGACATTGTCTTAAAGAATTACCCCTTTGAAGAAGCCTCTATTGAATTCAGATAAAATTCCTCATTCTAGGTATTTTCTATTTCTGTCTACACAGTTCTTTCTCAAACTCCGAAATGCGATAAAGAACAGGTTAACAGTAGAAAGGAATTAAATTTCTGGGAAATATGTTAATACTTGAGAATCTCCTTATTAGTTTCTTGCTGCGGTATTTTTTTAAACACAAAGTTGTGCAATCATCCATCATCTCATATTAAGGTAATATGATTTTCCCATAGCATAACTCAATCAGTGTTATAATGAAGACTGATATGAAATGTAATCTTCTGGTCATCTAAGCACCATTTTTAAAACAATTTCACCATATTGTATTTAATTTAAAGGTGTTTTAAAGATCAAATCTGAAACATTAATTGATGTTTCCCCTGCTAATCCTATGAATGAGTGTTGGTATTTTTCTTGAAGTAGTCTAAAATGAAAATATTACTGGTTAAAGATTTCTAGAAGCATAGGAAAACCAATATAAGAACAGAAAAGTTGTTTCTGGCCTAATAGCATTTTCTATACTAGAAGCTTACGAGGAAGGTCAATACCTCCACAAAAGCATTAGAATAGAAAATATTTGTACAAGTCTGTACAAAGCTCGTCAAAATTCATTTTGCAGAAAAGACTGACCTTTAGAAATTTGGATATGTTTCAAACTAGATTTAAAACAAATATTTTTAAAAATCCTATAAAACCAAAATTCTGAAAAATCTGTTCTGAAAATTTCACTTAGGAAAAAATATTTAATTTACTTTCAAGCAAAATTTAAAGAGAGAATGAGGTAAGATAAGATTAGCACCATACTAATGGAGTGACTGTCTTCAATGTTGCTGTGCTATCTTGGAATCACTATTTAATATATTGAGAACACCTGCTGTTCTAATTGGTACAAAGTAGTTAGCTTATTTTCTTCTTCAACAGAATGCTGGATCAGGGCCACGTATTGCTCTGAAATAAAAATAAAACTATGGGACTTTGTATACACTGTAGGGCTTTTGCGTAAGAAGCGTTTTGTGGAAGAGATCTTTCACAAAACGTCTTGCACAAAAGTGCATCCACACCTCAAAACTCATCGCTTTTGTGCATCCACACTGCAAGGACACTCTTGCACAAGAATGTTCTGACTTCCAACCACAGAATGGCCATCAGAGCACCTGTGCTTTTTTTGATAGGCTCTTTTTGCACAAGAAACCCCTGCTGAGTATCTACACACACCTTTTTGCACCAGAACTCTTGCGCAAAAATGAGTTATTCCTCGTAGAAAAAACCCCTCTGTTCTGCCATTTTCCTGTAAATTTTCTTGCGCAAAAATGCACTTAAGATATGGATGCTCTGTGGGTTTTAGTTCAAAAACCCTGTAGTGCAGACATAGCCTGGGAGTCCTCCTCACCCACCATAACTATCACAGATCAGAGCAACTGGAGGGCCACCATACAAAGAGAATGAGTGCTGGCATACACACTCAGCAGGGGCTGCTCATCAGAGATGAGTGCACCCTGTTACACTGTCACATTACATTTCATCCACAAGTGTTCTTTAGTGTGAAAAAAATGGTGCCTGGGATTCAAGTTAATGCCAACTAGTCCAAAATATGTAGACATTTTATCTAAATACATTTTACTGTCTAAATACCTGTGTTTAGCTCTATGCATAATGGGTGTTTACATACATCCAAATAGACACATACATCATATATATATGTATTTCAATGGTCTGTTCAATGAAGGGCACCCACACTCAGACTTCCAGCTTCCCTACCATTGTCTTTCTTGGATGGACACCTCATTCCATTCTGACCAATGTATTCTCAGACTACACCATTCCCTGCCTCCACCATGTTATTCCCAGAAGACACAGGCTGTCCTACTTGATTTTATTCTGATAACAGAGTGATTGATAACATTTACAGTTCATTCTTTTTTCTAGCCTATTTTATTTCAAGGTAAAAAGCACTACAGAGAAAATGTATGTTTAAACAATAAAAGAATGGAAATGCATGTTAAAAGGGTCACCAAACAGCCAAGGCTTGGCTCTCCATGGACTAGGGATCCTGACCATTTTCTGGAACAGTAAGATGGCACTAGGTCAGCCTCAATTCAGGTTTTTTATCCAGAAATCTTTTATTTGTCTGTGGGTATCTAGAGAATTGAGAGTATCTAGTATATGTACAAGTCTCCAAGTAGTGACTTCAAAGGCCTGATAACAGAGGAAAGACATTTTATCCTCTTGCTATTAAAGAAGGTATGTATAATTCCATAATAAAACATAGCGTTTTATTTCTAATACAGTGTACTCCCCAAAAGTAGTGACCATAATTTAATAAAGTGAAACTTAATTCAGTACAGTTTTTTTTCCATACTGTTTGTGCAGAATATTATAGGATGGTGTCAGTCTGTCTGTGATGGGGTGCACTAGGCCCTGAAGCCCTCTGCCGGAGGCCTCGTGGCTGCCCCAAAAAGGGCAGAGAGATCCTCCAAATTGCCTAGAGAGGCTGTGTGGGAAGGAACCATTCAGGAAGCTGCAGTGCATATAAGAAGAGCGGCAAGGTGGTTCTTTGCTAGAGCTGGAAGAGATCAGATGAGCTCTGGGCTGGCTGCTGTGACTCCACTGGGACAAGTTCCTGAGGTAAGGGCAATGTGCTAAAGCCATGGGAAGGCAGTCCCAGGGAATTATAGCAGCAACTCAGTTATTTAAAGAGACCTTGCAGACAGCTACTATATACAGGAGCTATGGGCTGGTAACCCCCCTTATTAGCCATTGGGAGAAGTGGCCTGGACAGCAAGGCACCCCGGAGGGGGGGAGTGGGAGGAAAGGGGGAACTGAATTATAGGGGATTTACTTTATTTTATTTCACATTCTGACTATATGTGGCTTGGCTGGAGGGCCACCATACATAGAGAATGCATGCTGGCATACACACTCAGCAGGGGCTGCTCATCAGAGATGAGTGCACACTGTTATACTGTCACATTACATTTCATTCACAAGTGTTCTGTAGTGGGAAAAAGATGGTGCCTGGGATTCAAGATAATGCCAACTGGTCCAAAATATGTAGACATTTTATCTAAATACATTTTATTGTCTAAATACCTGTGTTTAGCTCTATGCATGATGGGTGTTTACATACATACAAATAAACACATCATATATAAAAACCAACATATGTCTTCTATGTTATCTTTATAAGAAGGTAGAATTTTCCAGTCTTCTTTCTCAGCTTTTAAGGAGTCAATAACTAGGAAAATGTACAGTTTTACAATGCCAAGGCACATTTAATGCATGTCTTATTCATCTTCTGCATATATTAGAATCCACAGTGGTGGCACTTTACACAATTCCAACCATGTTCTCTATATCTAAAATTTCAAAGTCTCTTTCCATATCTCTGAAGCAACCATTACAGACACAGTAAATTAGCTATTATAGAATAGGGAGTCCCAAATATTAAAGCAATTCTTATTTTGTTGATGCTGCAGCAGATTATAATGTAGGCACCTACCCTAGCCCTGATATTGAACTGCCATGTATCATAGCTTGACCCCATTGAAGTCAATGGAAAAGTCTTATTGATCTACTCGTAAGAGCTCATTCCATGGGTGTTCCAGCTCTGGAGCACCCATGGAGAAAAAGTAGTGGATGTTGAGTACCTGCTGGTAGCCAACCTCCCCTTCTGCCTGCCTCCCACCATGCCTCTCACTTGCTGGTGGCTTCACTGACCAACTTCTCCTCTTTCCTTCCAGTACTCCTGGAGTGTCACAAACAGTTGATTTGCAGCCTTCAGGAAGCTCTGGGAGAGCAGGGGAGGTGTGGGACAGGGTGCACTCAGAGGGAGATGAGTCCTAGGGTGGCAGAATGGAGTCTAGCAGCACCCTCTAGCGAGGGGGAAAGTGAGACCCATGATTTAACTGGAGGCAGAATGGGTCTCAGTTTAATTTCCCTTTGCTTGTTCACTTTCATAAAATTATTTGCTTTGTGAGGTGTATGTGATTGCCTTGTTGCAAACAATAATAATTCATATTCATTGGATTTAAAGCCGGAAAGGACCATTAGATATGAAAAATCCAACATATCTACTGGTATCTTGTTCTAATGGTTAATAAAACCCAATGTTAAAAACTTATGCCTTATTTCTGATTTGAATTTGTTTGGCTTTAGCTTCCAGCAATTGATTCTTATAATGTCTTTCTGTGCTAGAAAGCCCTTGAGTACATGGCATTTTCTCCCTAGGAAGATACTTCTACATGGTAATTAAGTCACTTTTTTGATTAACTAAGCAGATTGAGCTCCTGTAAAGCATTTTTTCCAGCCTTCATAACATTTTTGTGGATCTTTTCTGTGCTTGCTCCAACTCTTAAATAGTCTTTTTAAAATGCAGACACCTGAACTGTACTCCAGTATTGATTTAACCAAGGATTAAAAAGTTAACATCATCACCCTACTTCTACTCATTACTCCCACTTACATACCCATTATCACTTTTACCACACTGGAGGCTCAAATGGTACATTGTCCTCTATGTCTCCTGGATCCTTTTCAGAGACACTGCTTTCCAGGACACTGTCCTCCATTCTGCAGGTGTGATCTATATTCCTCATTCATAGACCTATAATTTTGTATTTGGGTCTAATAAAACACATTTTATTTGAAGAGTTCAAGTGATCCACATTTCCCTGTGGTAATGTCCTGTCACTATTATTGATAGAATTGCATCAATAATGTATAATTTGCAAATGTATCACCAGTGATTACATATTTACTTCCAGATCATTAAAGAAAATGTGGAATGGCACTGGGCATAGTATATAACCCTACTAGAAATGCTTCCATTCAATGATGATTCTCTCTCCACATTGTTTTCTGAGATCTATCAACTAGCTAATTGTTACTCAGTTTAACATAGGCTATCTTTATATGGTATAATTCTAATTTAAAAATAAATAAAATGTCATCAGGCACTAAGTCAACTGTCTTACAATAGTTTAAGAATGTGAAAGATATCTGCATAGATGTATCGACTCAACCTGTAATCTCTTCAATCAATGATAGCAAGCTTGTTTGGCAAGACATGTTTTCCATAAAATTCTGGTGACTGGCATTATATTCCTATGTTTTAATTCATGTAAATATTCTATGAATCCATATTCCATGCCTTTTACCAATTCTCTTGAAAACATTTGTTTCTTAAAGGCTTTTTATAAACAACTACTTTTTGTTCAAAATGCAATCTGATTAAACATACTGGATGGAATTTTGTATTGCTTTGGAAAGCTACGTGAAATTTTATAGCACTTTGTCATCAAAGTGTCATCTATGAGGACATTCTCTTGAAAGGGGCAGAGAGCAAGGTTTGGTCTACAATGTAGACCTATATCAGTATAACTATGTTCAGGGGTGAGAAAATTCCACACTCCTGAACCATGTAGTTATGCCAGTTTACCCTCCCTGCATTTAGACAGCTCTGTATCAGTGGGAGAGCTGCTCCTATCAACACCGCTACTGGCTTTCAAGAAGGTGGCTAAACTGCACCAAAGGGAATGTTTTCTCCCATCGGTGCAGAGTGCATTCATTGAAGGGCAGCTGCACCAATGAAGCATTTTAAGTGTAGACATGTCCCCAGTGAAAAGGTTAATTTCCTGGCAGAACTTGATAGTAAGTTGAACGTTCTAGTCAGGATCAGGAATCAATTTTATCAGAGAAAGTAAAGCTGTCTCTTTCTTGTCACTCATCTGAGGAAGTGGGTTTTGCCCACAAAAGCTCATGATTCTATATATATAATTTTGTTAGTCTCTGTGGTATGTCTACACTACATGCTTATTTCAAAATAAGCCTATTTCAGAATAAAAACTCCGAAATAGCTTATTTTGAAATAGTGTTTCCACACTGATTGGAGCCTGAATTGCATTTAAGGCCACCCAGAAGCACTTTGGGCAGGGCGTCAGGATTCCAGTCACCTCCTGTACCTGCTGCCTGAAGCTCCCGCTTAAAAGACTCCGCCTCTCCCCTCCCCCCTCCCGTCCCCATACAGTCTTGTCTCAAGTTATGTCTAGACTGCAGAGTTATATCAGAAAAAGATATAACTGTCCACATTCCTGTGCCTGGTGCAGAGATCCTGGAGACTTGCCTTCTCTTCCCAGATCTCAATGAGATTCAGGACCTCTGAAGCAGACTAAGAGGGGCCCTCCTCTTTCACCCCATGGGTAGAGGCTTGGGAGCTGTCTGCTGGCTCATTTGCAGCTTTGGAGAGCTCAGTGGGAGCACGGGATTCTTTCCTGGTGGCAGTGAAAGCTGTGAAGGATGCTGGTGTGTGTCACAGAGCTAGCAGGGTTTTCCTTGTGCCACAAGCCCTTTCCCCTGTGGCTGCAGCTTTAAAGGCTGTGATGGAAAAGGAACTATAGAGTTCTGATGTGTGTGGACAGTGGCCACCAGGATAGCTGTGAGAATCCCTGGAGGCCACTTATTTCAAAATAACAATAGCTGCGCTGTCTACACACAACCTAATTTGAAATAGCTATTTCAAAATAGGTGTTATTCCTTGTGAAATGGTTACAGAATTCAGAATAAGCCTGTTATTTTGAAATTATTTTGAAATAACGAGCTTGCTGTGTAGATGCTCACCTTGTTATTTTGAAATAACATTGGTTATTTCTAAATAAAGCTGCAGTGTCGATGTGCTCTCAGGTGCTACAGGACTACTTGTTTTTTAAAGTTACAGACTAACAAGGCTATCCCCCCAGACTTTTGAAGGAAAGATTAGCTAGTAATTGTGAAGTGCTAGGTATCTTTAAAGAGCCACGTAAGCATTAAACATTTAATCCCAACATCATATCTATGAAGGTATTTTTCAGAAGTATCATGGGGGTTTGGCACACAACTCCCACTAAAAGTCATTTTAGGCTCAGAGACAGTTGTCCTTTTTTTGCCTTTGGAAATGTTCCCTCAATTCCTGCTTTGCAAATTATGAAACTGAGAGATAAGGTGACTCAACTGGAGGCTGGCTATCTCCACCAGCTGCATGTCCCTGGGGCAAGGGGTGGAATGAAAGTTGGAAAGGAAGAATGAGTAGGTATATTTATGTCCCAGTCTCTGTGCTCCACAGTCCTAGGAATAGAGAAAGTGTATGGTCGCTCTTCTCTATGCCTTCACATTAGCTTCCAGTTAGGGGACAAAACCAAGATTAGAGCTGAAGAGCTTTTGGTTTCCAATCTTTAGTTTAATTCACTAGGCCATACTGCCTGTCATTGATAAATTCTCCCAAGTGAAGTGATCTAGCTATCTGGGTGCTGTCAACCTTACAATTAGAATGAGAGTTTTGTGATGATTAGACACTCTAGTTTCTCAAATGAAGTAACTTCAAGGTTTTTTACTTGTATCCCAATTAAAATATCTGATTTAGGTCTGAAGGGGAGTTAATATCTTTCACCACCATTTTTGTCCTGCCTTTTCTTTTTGAGAACAAAGGGTTTGCATTAGCTCCGCAGTGTTCTCTCATCAACAGACATTAACTCTTGCAAGATTATCACCCTCGGAGCTTTATTTTTGCCCTTGTCTAGTTCAAGTTTTGAAGCTGACTGAGATAAGATTTAATCATTCCTCATTCTGTGGGTTGGTTAGTATCCTTGTTTGGAGAGAGTGATAGGTATATGCATATAGGTGCAGCAAGTATAACACATATATTTTTGAAAAGTCTCATTAAATATGCAACAGTACATTTAACATGATGCAGACTGAATTCAAATGTCTGGGCCAATCTTCAATGCAAGTATGTATCACTTTGATCCCCAGACCTCTTGGGGCCAAAAGTAAAGTCACAACAAGAGTAAATGGGGGTTTTATAGATGCCTCTATCATCAGATATATGCAGAATAGTTTATATCTTTTATACCACCAAATGGTGATATGTAAGGCATCTATGTAGCCCCAGTAGTTCACTGGTCATTGTAATCATTGTCACAATTGTGAATATTTAAGACTTTCTGCAATCACACTGAAATTTATTTTATTAAGGTCTTGGAGTGAAGACAGACCATCAGAAGGTAATATTCCTCAGACACGTTCCTTTCAAGCAGGAGGTTACAGATGCTTAGCTCCCTGTCTGTTCATATGTGTACAGCCTCACAATGTAGTCCTATTTTCATACTGAGCACTGGCAAAAGAAAATATTGTGAAACATACTAGAGAGGAAATCAACAGGCTAAAACAAACAGCAGAGGTGTCCTATTATGACTAAGAACAAAGGATTTTTAGTATGTATATATAACAGGCAAGGAAACATACAGGATCTTCACCTACAAGACAAGCTGACCATGTGCCTGTCCCACAAAAAGTGTCACAACTAAGATTGCCTCTAAAATGCTACAAGGGTTTTGGGTGAGCAATATTCTACAATACATGAGAATACCTAGTTAATAATGTCTATGTTCTGGAATGTGCCTTAGGGTTTTATTTTATACGTATCAATTTGTTTTCATTACTTTATTTGCTATTACTTGAATCTCCATTCTTTGTTAAATAAACATATATTTGATTTTACTGTAAATGTATCTAAGTACTGCATGTTAAATGGACTCAGTAAGCTGAGGTGTACCATTTCTCTGGAAGCAGTACATCTGTGAATACTCTGTGTCTAGTGAAACGGGCTGAACTCTATAGGGAAATATTCAAAGCATTTGTGGATTTGAGGGTCCCTGTCAGTTACCTGCAGAGAGATTGCAGTGTCTGCCTAAGTCTAGAGGAAATGGTTGTGCTGCCTGTGGGTTGTGGAGTTGGGGAGCTAGCACTTAGCAGGCACAAACAAGATTTCTTCACACTAGGCACAGGTGGTAATGAGGTACAACACAACCCTGGGTTCCCACAGGAAACATCATAATCTCTCCCCAAATTTTCTCTGAGGCTTCAGGTTTTTGCCCTCATTTTCTGTCCATGGCTGTAATTTAGCAAATCAATGATCTCACTTTAAGTATATGAGTAGTTCCACTGATTTAAAAAGAAATGCCCCGTAGTTAAGGTTAGGCAAATGCTTGAGGACCATGCTAAATCAGGTTGCTAGCTTTCAGCGGGATTTCTGTACATGTTTCAACAATTCAGCAGTCTATTGCTTCATATTGTTTCAAGTAGCTCAGTGTGATGATACTCTGCCTGAATTCTCATCAAAAGAAAACAATTCAGCACTTTCAACAAAGTGTCTATAGAAAAAGGAGCTAAACCAAGAACAGGAATAAAAGTTTGAATCCTTCCACAGCATTTCAGACAGAAATGTGAATCAAATGTAAAATAATACAGAAATAGGAAACTACCATAACTAAAATATGTGTATAGTTTTTTAAAATTACTTTTACCCATAACAGCTATATAAATCATCAACTGCAAATTAAATGAGGTAAAAACAAACCTGAACAAAACTGTTCAGTTCATTTATTTTATACACCTCATTAGTGTTTGTCTATAAGGAATGTGTTGCTTAGCCAGCAGCCTTGAATTAAAAATGCAAATGCCATTAGTAACAACAGGCCAACTCCTACTTGCTTTAAGACTACAAAGAACCATGCTGACTGCATTGGGATTACCAGGAACAAAGCAGGTAGAATTTTGACTTCAAGCAGCCACTGCAGTCATGGACCACTTTACTGTTGCTGCTGCCCTTTTGGGGTATCTACTCTTAGAGTTCTAGTACAGGACCTAATTTCTCACTAGCTCACTATCCTCTGTCCCAAACTAAACATTTTCATACAATGTGTTCAGAAGAGACATATTAACTTAAAATCCATGTGCCTCTCAACTTTCTTGCTTTGATTCACACTGGAGTCTGAAAGTCTGCCGTTACAGGAGCTCTATCCCCATTCCCAAACTCAAGAGGATTCCAAAACGGGTAGGTTTTTTTTAATAACTTTTGCATGTTTGTGTGAAGGATTTTGCTGTTAACTTAAGTGAAAGCAGGACAGTACACTCCGCCTCTCACTATTATATACATCATTAGAGTTTAGTCTATTTTTGATGTTGCCAAATTTGTTTTTAATCTGAATGATTTTTAAAGAGTTTCATTAGCTACTTTTTAAAAACCGTGTCCCTATAACTCTTGTTTTAAAAAGCTAATTAGAATATGTGACTGTTAGATTCCTCTTTTGATAAATGCTTTAAAGATGCACATTAACGGTGTCTTAGCAATGAAAGGTATATGAATAATACATACTTTGACAATAGAACATGATTTCTGAATACTAGGCATATTTTGAACTACTATCACTCCACTTAATCCAGACATACTTAATAAATCATAATTCAGACCTCCATAATAGATTTGTTGTTTAATTGTAAAATCTCTGCTGTGTGGAAATGTATAAGGCCAGGTCCAAGTTGTTAACTTGTGTTTAACCAGATATTCAAAACACAACTCTAAATTTTGATTTATTAATACAATAGTTACCAATTACAGATTACAAGAAATGCAAGTATGGAATATAGTGGTAAATTTTATTTCTCCATAGAATATAGTGGTAATTTTATTTTTTGTTTTATTTGGTAAGATATTTTATGCCAGGTTCTTTCTTTAACATGTCTTCTCTAATCTTAATAAAAGCTGTTTGATAGGATGGAATTATAGTTCCTGTATTCAAGATTTGTGCTCCTAAGTTTAAAAATTGAATCATATAGAACATCCTTTCAGGGCATGCATATATATACTGACATTTTAAAAGTTTCTCAGTTATCAAACATGTAGGAAAGCCCATGGTTTTATATAGTTGACCCTGATTCTCTGACAAGGCTAATGGAACATTCTTGTCTCCTAGTTGTCTTCAGTACACAGTGGATCAATGCTGCAGTGATCGATCCACTGGCAGTTGATTTATCATGTCTGCTTAGATGTGATAAATTGATCTCCAAGTGCTCAGCTGTTGACTCCAGTACTCCTCCAGAATGAGAAGATCTCCACCAACCTGACAGCATGGTAAGCCAGTTGACTTCAGCTACAGTATTCACTATTTGCATCAATGAAGTTATTTGCATAACTTAGATCAATAGGTGAGGGTGAACAGTGTAGACTAGGCAGAAGGTATGTCCACGCAGTCTCTGATGAGCTTCCCAGCCTGGGCTAAAAGAGCTTGCACTACTGTGCTTGCAAATGGCTGTGAACCCAGAGCTTTGATGTTATGAACTGTACTGGAGCTCAGGCTCTGAAGCCCACCCTGCTCTATAGGCTTCATAGTGAATGCTCCAACCCATGTCAACTCTCATATTTACCAGATCCACAAAGGTATTTAAGCTCAACTTCCACTGCTTTAGTTAGGAGCCGAAATACTGTGGTGTACTTAGTGTGTTTCTTAAATCCATTGCTCCTGGATTCTTGTTGTTATGAGCATTTTTCAGCTTTCACTTAAGGAAAAAAGGGGTTTCTAACACTCTGATTTCTACAGAGTAGCTTGAAAACATGAATCCAACAGGCTTAAAATCCAGAAGATAAATGAGAGAATCCATATTTATTCATTTTTTCCTTCAAATTTCATTATTTAAAACAATGCTATTATTCTGGAGAGAGAGAGGGCTAAGTCATTAATTTTGAATTCTTGGAATTGACAAAATTGTGTGTAAAATGCATCATGGGTGGAGCTGGTTGTGAATTTTTTTGAAGGAGCATTTTTACTCTGATCATACAAATTCTTTTAAAGGGAAATTTATTACAGAAATATATCCATTTTCACTAAATTTTTGTCAAGAAGTTTTCTCAGATCTGGAGAGGAGAGAGACTTGAATCTGGAGCTTGCACATCCTGGCAAGTGCCCAATCCATAACTTACACCTACAGTATGATAGAGTATAAATTAACAGTTACCACTCAAGAAAGAGAACTTGGAGTCACTGTGGCTCCTCATCTACAAATATCTGTTCATTGTGTAGCAGCAGTAAACAAACAAACAAAATGAACCCTAAAAGAATGTTAAGAATCATTAGGAAAGGGACAGGAAATAAGACAGGTAAAATGATCATGCCACTACATGAATCCATTGTATGCTCATAACTTGAATACCATATGAAATTTTGTTTGTCTCACTTCAAAAAATGATATATTAGGACTGGAAAAAGTCAGAAAAGAGCAACAAAAATGATTAGGGATATGAAACACCTTCCAGATGAAGAGAGATTGAAAGTCTGGGACTGTTCTGCTTAGAAAAGAAATGGTCAAGAGGCAATATGATAGAGACTTATAAATCATGACTGGTGTAGAGAAAGTGAATACGGGACCCATATTTACCTCTACACATACGCCAAGAACTGAGGATCATCCAATGAAATTGATGTGTAGCAGGTTTAAAACAAACCTAAGCAAGTTCTTCACATGATGCACATGCCTTGCCAGTGGCAGATGGTGCAGCTGGCCCCAGGGCTGCCTGAGCAGTGGATAGTGTAGTTGACCATGAGGCTGGCTGTTGGAGGAGCGTTGGATCACCTGCACCAGCTGCAGAAGTCCTGGAAAATCAAAGAATCTATGATTCCATGACCTCTGACAGATTCAAATCCTTATTCATAATGGTAGCATCCCTTTAACTTCCACCTTTCCAAAGTCTTGCTTCATAGGAATGTATAAATTTTAGACCAAAGTACATAGATTTCATTGGCTGTACTGTTTATTATTGGGCTTTATTTGTCTCTCTATATACCCGGGCTTGTGAAAGTAAAGTTACCTTTGCCATTTTTCATTTTGTTTCTATTGTTTCCCCGATCATCTTTCATTATGGCATCTATATAATACTGTAATATGTTGTTCCTTTTAGCTATATTTTTAGAATGAAAATAGGTAAGTAAACAAGTGGCAGTAAGGCTGAGATTTGATAGGAGTCTTATATGAAGCTGCGTCTGTATTGCTATTGATTCCAATAATTGCAGTGGAAAGTTATTTTTTTCCTCCATTTCTTAAGGGGAAATACATACAGCAGATAACCTGCTGCCTTGGCTATATATATATATGTATGTGTATATATATATATATATATATATATATATATATATATATATATATATATATATATATATATATATATATATATATATAATGCAGTACACATATTAAAGCTGTGATAGATGGTGACCAAGATGATTTTTTAAACATAATGGACACGCACAACCTATATCAATCAACAATAATTATACTGACTATATATAGATCCCCATAATTCTATTCTGAAGATGATGCAATAGCTTCATTCTGTGTATTGCTTTTATAGTCTAAACAGTTCCAAAGGTTCCTCTGATCTGAGCCATTTGTATCTTTCTAGAAGCTTTGAGTAGGATTCACAAAAGGGATATTTAGAGGCCTTGGTGTATAATGGAATTCTTAACCCTGATTTAGCTAGCTAGTCTCCTCTCCAAGGAGACAATGTGGTGAATCCCATTCCTAAAGCCCTAAGTCAGCAAGCTGCGAGAGAAACCACATAAGCAAGCCAATATGAAATGCCCACAGTAGGGATGTAGCCTGAACCCTGCTGCTCAAGGCTAGAGGGATTCATAGCCATGAACTTTCTCCAGGAGTTAGTTGCCTAAACCAGATTAGTCTTTTTTTTCCCCCAAGAAAAAATTAGGAGGATGTGATGCTCCTAATAGCCTGAAGCCCAGTGGTTAGAGCACTTCCCTGGGAAAGGAGGATGAAGGGAGGGAAATTTCTCAGGGACACCGGTGATTTTAAAAGGGCCCCGGGGGTTCGGCTGTCCACTCTGAAGCAGCTCCTGTAAGCAGCCATCAGTATGGCACATCCCTGCATCGCTGCGGGTGGGATCTCCACCGGCTGCCCTTTCACTGAGCACTGAATGCTCAGTTTCCAGTGGGAGATGCAGGAGCAGTTACTACAGGCAACAGTGCACAGAAACTCCCTAGCTGCACTGTCTAGGAGCTGCTGCTAGAATGGTATGTCTGTCACTTTTGGAAGCCAACTGAGGGAAGCACTGACTTGCTGACCCTCTCCAGTATGCCAGCCCGGAGCCTGTACCCCATATTACCTTCTGTGCTCCCTCCAAAATGCCAATTCTGTGCCTCAACCAAGAGCCCCCACTCTCACCTGCACCCAAGCCTCCTTTCTTGAGCCCATACCCTGCATCCCTTCCTGTATCCCAGCACCCTGCCCCACCGTGGTAACAGTGAATGAGAGTGGAGGAGAATGAGTGATGGAGGGAGGGGGAATGCAGTTAGTGGGAAGTAAGGCCATGGAGAAAGGAACACGATGGGCATGGCAAGAGGGAAGGAGTTGGGGTAAGTGTCTTTTGGTTTGTGCTATTTGACACTAGGTAAGCCTAGTGTGTGGGCATATGAAAGCCCTGGCTGTGCTGGAATGCCATGACCAGCAGCACAGTCAGCAGTGTATTGGCACCAGCTAGTGCAGGCACAGAACCACCTCAGGACAGATGGCTGTGGGGGCCCATTGACTGTTCTGTCCCAGGGCCCAGAATTGCTGTCAGTAGGCCTGCTCCTGGGCAGTGTTATAATTTAAACATCTGTTTGCATGGCCAGCCACTGAATTAGTTTTAGGAATGGAAACTAGGAAATTAGGGAATTTAGGTTCATATAGGGTTAGGCAGCCCCTGAGCACAGTTTGGGAAAAGTCAGTATTATCTAAAAATTGGATTAAGGTGTATAAATTTCTCTTCTGAATCCCAGCCTTAGTAGCCCACTTGGTCCTGGTCTACACTAGGGAGTTATTTCATAGAATCATAGAATACTAGAACTGGAAGGAACCTTTAGAGGTCATCGAGTTTAGTCACCTGCCCTCATGGCAGGACCAAGCCTGATAGATGTCTATCTAAGCTGCTCTTAAACATCTCCAGAGATGGAGAGTCCACAACCTCCCTAGGCAACTTATTCCAGTGTTTACAACCCTGATGGTTAGGAAGTTTTTCCTAATGTCCAACTTAAACCTCCCTTGCTACAGTTCAAACCCATTGCTTCTTGTCCTATCCTCAGAGGCCAAGGAGAACAATTTTTCTCCGTCCTCCTTGTGACACCCTTTTAGATACTTGAAAACTGCTATCATGTCCCCTCTCAGACTTCTCCTTTCCAAACTAAACAAGCCCAATTCTTTCAGTCTTCTCTCATAGCACATGTTCTCTAGACATTTAATCATTCTTGTTCCTCTTCTCTGGACTCTCTCCAATTTCTCCACATCTTTCTTGAAATGTGGTGCCCAGATCTGGACACAATCTCCAACTGAGGCCTAATCAGTGCAGAGTAGAGCCGGAAGAATGACTTCTTGTGTCTTGCTCACAACACTCCTGTTAATTCATCCCAGAATCATGTTTGCTTTTTTTGCAACAGTTTTACACTGTGCACTCATATTTATCTTGTGGTCCACTATGTCCCCTAGATTCCTTTCTGCAGTACTCCTTCCTAGACAGTCACATCTCATTCTGTATGGCTGTGTCTACACTGGGCCACTTATTCCGGAAAATCAGCCACTTTTCCGGAATAAGCTGCGAGCTGTATACACTGGCCCTTGAATTTCCGGAAAAGCAACAATGCTCTACTGTACAAAATCAGCCACTATTCCGGAAAAGCTACGCTGTACCCGCTCAGGCATAAGTCCTTATTCTGGAACACTGTTCCAGAAAAGGGCCAGTGTAGACAGCCCAGTAGTCTTTTCCAGAAAAAAGCCCTGATCGCGAAAATGATGATTGGGGCTCTTTTCCGGAAAAGCACGTCTACATTGGCCACAGATGCTTTTCCAGAAAAAGGGCTTTTCCGGAAAAGCAGCCTGCCAATGTAGACGCTCCTTTTCCAGAAAAACTGAAAATGGAATAGTATTCCGTTTTAAGCATTTCCGGAAATTCATGCCAGTGTAGACAAAGCCTGTGTGTGAAATGGATTGTTCCTTCCTAAGTGGAAGACTTTTCTTTTGTCCTTATTAAACTTCATCCTATTTCCCTCAGATCATTTCTCCATTGTGTCCAGATTATTTTGAATTATGATCGTATCCTCCAAAGCAATTGCAATCCCTCCCAGCATGGTATCATCTGCAGACTTTATAAGCATAATCTCTGCCAATATCTAAATCACTGATGAAGCTATTGAACAGAACCGGTCTGAAAACAGACCCCTGAGGAACCCCACTTCTTATGCCCTTCCAACATGATTGTGAACCATTAATAACTACTTCCTGATAATGGTTATCCATCCATTTATGCGCTCACCTTATTGTAGCCCCATCTAGGTTGTATTTCCCTAGTTTATTGATAAAAAAGATTATGTGAGACCATATCAATGCCTTACTAAAGTCTAGGTATACCATGTCCACCATTTCTCCCTTATCCATGAGTCTTGTCATCCTATCAAAGAAAGCTATCTGATTGGCATGACATGATTTGTTCTTTATGAATCCAAGCTGGCTGTTACTTATCACCTTATTTTCTTCCAGATAGTTGCAGATGAATTCCTTAATTAGTTGCTCCATTATCTTTCCTGGCCCAGAAGTTAAACTGACTGGTCTGTAGTTTCCTGGGATGTTCTTATTTCCCTTTTTATAGGTGGACACTATATTTGCCCTTTTCCACTCTTCTGGAATCTTTCCTGACTTCCATGATTTTGAAATAACTCCCCTTATTTTTAAATAGCAAGTGAAGGGTCCACACTACCAAGCCCATTATTTTGAAATAAGCAGCTGGGTATTTTGAAATAATAACTCCTGTCTTCCATATGGAATAATGCTTATTTCAAAATAGTTATTTCAAAATAGTGGTAGTGTGGATGCTCCACTGCTGCTATTTTGAAATAACTACTCCCCAGAGTTACTCAAAGTAATTACTCCCCAGTGCTTCCTGGGGCTCTAAGTCAAAGTATCATGTCCACGTTAAGGGAGCCTGCTTTGGACTGATTTTGAGGCTTCCCTGTAGTGTGGACACACTATTTCGAAATAGTTATTTTGGGAGTTATTTTGAAATAAGTTGTTTCCAAATAATTTCATAATTTAGGAATGCCCTTGTGCACTTGTTGATTTAATCAACCTTGTCAATTACATAAACTTTAGTGATGAAACTTTTGAGTGGGAAAATCTTTTGCAAAACTCGATTGCCAAATTTGGAAATGATCTTAAAATAGATTCAAATTGAAAACCTAGATCTGAATGGTCTTGAAATATGGGGAAGGCCAGTACTGGATCTGTGCTTCATAGCTTATCTGTACAAAGGATCCAATCAGCACCTCACATTTAATAATTCACCAGCAAGTGTTAATGTCCAATAGTATTAGAAAATGTGTTAATAAAAGAAGGGCCAAAAATCTACTAATATCTAACATTTTAGGTTCACTGAAAATGGTTTGTGTGGGATTGGCTTACCTCACCTCAGTGGATGATTGCTGCTGAGTGTCAGGAAATGTGAGAACCTCCAGATGCTTGCCAAATGCCATAAGAAAAAATGCCTTCCACAATGAATTGTTTTACATCTGCTAATATTAAAATCCCTAAGCCATCTCAATGTTTTTAGTATTCTAATATTATCTATAACTTACGGTACAGATAATACTTATTGTATTAACAAATAGGTAAATAATTTAAAAATCATTAAATGTAGATAGCTGGATAAGGCCATATTCTTCTTATACATGTGAAGAACTTTTAATGAGAGTTGAGCTTATGGAAATGTAAGCAAAATTAGTCCCATTGTCATGGCACATGCCTTGCAGCTTTTTATCAGCAGCAAAAATATGTTTCTGCAACTTTGCAGCATTATTGTCCAACATTATAATTAGTAGTCTATATACTGTTCACTGTGACAAAACATTGCTTTATAGAAACAAATGTTGCAATTACTTTCTTTTCCAAGGGGAAGAACAGGACAAAAATGCAACTTGTTCAGGGAAACAAAAATCCCCAAACCTGAGAATGATTTCTTATAATTAAAAAGGAACTGGATTAAATTTTACAAGGCCAGCCATAGTGGTAATTTAGTCATTTTACTTGTCATTTATGGCTCAGTGCATAATTCTGAGCTTGTTTTCCCTTGGCTTTTCATTATGCTTTATGGGTCAACACTCAGCACAGTGAACATGAAACAGTCAGCATTTCCTTTCACTCTACCTGTTGACAATCATTGGCATATAAGACTCTCCTGAGTTCACTAAAGGCAACACTTTTTTTAGCATCTCTGGAGAATGTGTGACCTTTATTGCTACTTTACAAATCTAGTTTATTGATGTTTCCTATGCATATTCCAGAGCTTACTCAGTCTCACCAGCCATTACTGCTCTAGCTTACAATATATAGCTTGGAAGCAAATAAGCAAGCTGGACAGATGTTTGGGGGCATGCGAAACTGAAATAATTATATTAAATACAATTCATTTTTAATATCCTTCATTATCTTGTACAGATTAGAGGATGTAAAAAATCATATCTCATTATACTTTACTACAGATTGTACTCAAGAGTAAAATATTATACAGAAAATTTTGGATTCCGAAATATTGCATCTGCCAGATTTCACCCTTGATTACTTTTAATTTAAAATTATTTTCAGTTTTAGGCCTAAGTGATTGAACTAAGTTACTTCTGTGTTCATTGTTTCTAGAAGCAGGAAATATCTCTCGATAGTGGAAGAGTCACCACTTTTGATTTCTAATTTAGCATGTAGCATTAAGAAGCAATTTTAAATGTAGAAATTTCTTCAGCTAGAAAAAGAAGACTCCTGCACTAGGGTCTTTTGTAACGTCCTGTCCATTCAGAATACAACTTTTTAAAATTATCTTCCTTACCCATCAATCTGATATTATCCCTACCCTCTCTAAATCCTTCCACTGACTCCCCCTTGTTAAACATACGTCTACACTGGCCCGATTACGGAATAGGCATGCTAATGTAGAACTTTGGAAAAGGCAAATGCGTGGGGGATTTAAATATCCCCCGTGGCATTTGCATTTTCATGGCCGCCGCTTTTTTCCGGCTTGGAGATAAGCCAGAGAAAAGCGTCCAGACTGGCGCGATCCTCCGGAATAAAGCCCTATTCCGGAGGATCTCTTATTCCTACTTGCATGGAATAGGCATGCTAATGTAGAACTTTGGAAAAGGCAAATGCGTGGGGGATTTAAATATCCCCCGTGGCATTTGCATTTTCATGGCCGCCGCTTTTTTCTGGCTTGGAGATAAGCCGGAGAAAAGCGTCCAGACTGGCGTGATCCTCCGGAATAAAGCCCTATTCTGGAGGATCTCTTATTCCTACTTGCAAGTCTGGACGCTTTTCTCCGGCTTATCTCCAAGCCGGAAAAAAGCGGTGGCCATGAAAATGAAAATGCCGCGGGGGATATTTAAATCCCCCGCACATTTGCCTTTTCCAAAGTTCTACATTAGCATGCCTATTCCGTAATAGGCGGCCAGTGTAAACGTAGCCATTAAGTTTAAACTCCTTATCCATGCATTCAATCCATGTCTGTCAACTGTCCTTTTCACTCAACAAGGGGTACTCCCCACTGAGTCATGGTGCATAGTCTGGCTCAGAGGGATTAGAAGCAAGTGATGTTGACAGGGGAAATGAAATTGGATCTTCTTCTATGTATCATGTGAAAATCAACCAAATAAAATGATTAAACCAAAAATGTTCACTAATGCCTTTTTTAACCATTACTGTACGTACTGGACAAAAGACCAGCTCTGCTCCCATTGAAGTCAATGGAGGGCTTTCTATTGACTTCAGTGGGAGCAATAGGACTAAATTTATAATTGCATAATTTTTGAGGGCATAGCATCAAATATATCCAGTGCCTTTAATAGATAGATGGAAGAAAATGGTACAAAAAGGGTTGCATACATATAGGATTGTAGAGCAGGGCATGAACTTGTTAATGATGCCAAGCTAAATACACATTCAGGATGACACTAAATGAACTTCATTCTCTATGCAAAGAAGTAACAGTAAGAAATCACTATCTATCATGCTGACTAACACTGTCTTATTTCTTTGTACTCCATCCAGCTGTGGGTATCCATCTATCGTCTCTTGTCTTATATTTAGACTATCAGCCCTCTGGAGCAGATCATTTTCTTGTTCTGTTTTGTACAGTGACTAGAAAACAGGGCCTGGTCCATGACTGGGACTTATAAGCACTGTGGTAATATAAAGAATAAGAAAGATGGTTGACTTGCAAAGAGACTTTCAGTTTTAAGTTTCTGCAGTGAATGATTAATAGGAAAACTACTTAAAATTTTTAAAACTCTGATTTAAGGGATGGTAGTGCACTAGTAATGTTTTTGTAATAAAAAAACAGAAGATCTTTCAGGCTTTGAAGCATTCTTGGTTTTATAACTCTGGCATTTTACACTGAAGAGCTTGAAAACAATCTAAGTTATTTGAAACTTAGGAAGGTCATGTATATAGCTAATGACAATAACCTGCATATCTCATTTCTAAGAGTTATGTCAACTTCAACTATCCATTTATCTTACAAAAAAAAAAATACAAGAGGAACTTAGTATCTTATTGTGATGGTAAATTCTGTATATTCAGTGCTGTACTATGAGACAACCAAGAATTTGAAAATTAAACAATGGCATATTTGTTCCTACAGTACAATAGGTGTATGATGTTTCTATCCTATTTGTTTACTACAGGTTGGACCATTCTAGTCTGGCAGCATCCATGGTCTGGCATGATTTTAGTTAGCCATATATCCATTTATCATGTATGTGGCCAAATTCCCCATGGTCCCATACATTTTGTTTACAGCCACCAGTTCTATACTGTTATTTAGCTCTAATTTACCACTAATGTCTTATAAGAGCCCAGTAAGCAATGGAAGTGTTGGTAATGCTGCTAGACAATTCTCCAGTGGTCCGTCAAATTCTCTGGCTCTGAACCGATCAAGTCTCAAGAGTGCTGAACTAGAGAGGTTTAACCTGGACTTCATCAGCATGAATAAGTTAGATTAGTACAAAATCAGTATATTTGATATACTTGTTCATTGTAGGGAAATTGGAGGGATTACCATGAAGACTGATTCACTTCTTTTTTTATTAATTAAGGCGATTGTATATTAATATCCCTTACATTAGAAAAGAACAAAGTTTAAGAGGTTAGTAGAAAATAACAACTATTGAGTAGGTTAAGACTACTTAAAGTGAATGCTGAGACTCTGGTTTTTTGTTGGGCAATATTCACAAGAGGCTCATCTGAATCATTGGCAGCTCTTCATTGGAGAGAGAAAAAGACGAGTTTAAGAACATAAGAACGGCCATACTGGGTCAGACCAAAGGGACATCCAGCCCAGTACCCTGTCTGCCGATAGTGGCCAATGCCAGGTGTTCCAGAGAGAGTGAATCAAACAGGTAATGATCAGGCAATCTCTCTCCTGCCATCCATCTCCACCATCTGACAAACAAAGTCTAGGGACACCATTCCTTACCCACACTAGCTAATAGCCATTTATAGACTTAACCTCCATGAATTTATCTAGTTCTCTTTTAAACCTTCTTATAGTCCTAGCCTTCACAATTTCCTCAGGTAAGGAGTTCCACAAATTGACTATACGCTGTGTAAAGAAGAACTTCCTTTTATTTGTTTTAAATCTGCTGCCCATTAGTTTTATTTGGTGGCCCCTAGTTCTTATATTATGGGAACAAGTAAATAACTTTTCCTTATTCACTTTCTCCACACCACTCATGATTTTATATACAGGCAGTCCCTGGGTTACATACAAGATAGGGACTGTAGGTTTGTTCTTAAGTTGAATTTGTATGTAAGTCGGAACTGGTACATATTGTAGGGGAAACTCTAGCCAAACATTTCTCCAGAGAAATGTTCTCTCTTTATTTTTCACTTTTTTTTGGGGGGGGGGCAGTTTGTGCAGAGAGAGGTGAAGCAGTAGTGCACTGGTAGCAACAGGGAGTAAGCCTTGTTTAAAAAGCCATGAAAGAGCCTGGTGGCACTGAGTGCATCATGCCAAGTCATGGGATTGTAAGGCTTTGTGGGAGGAGACATAACTCCTTCCCCTAGGTTTTGGGCTAGTAGAGGCTCTACAAAAGGGTGGGGAGCCTAAGGCTCAGAGTCCAGATGTGATCCCCGGCTTGCCTGAAATGCGCCCCCTGCCCCAGCAGACCAGGCTTTTCTTGCCACGGAGGACGTGGGGTGCTAGCTCCGTGTCTCCCTGGTCTGCTGGGGGGAAGCGCCCCCCACGCCACTGGAGGCAGCGACAGTGGGGGAGGCACTCCGCACTAGCTGCGCCCCCCCCCCGTTCGTAACTAGGGGCCCGACTTAAGTTGGATTGACCTAACCCGGGGACTGCCTGTACCTCTATCATATCCCCCCCTTAGTCTCCTCTTTTCCAAGATGAAAAGTCCAGTTTCTTTAATCTCTCCTCATATGGGAGCCGTTCGAAACCCCTAATCATTTTAGTTGCCCTTCTCTGAACCTTTTCTAATGCCAGTATATCTTTTTTGAGATGAGGAGACCACATCCATATGCAGTATTCAAAATGTGGGCATACCATGGATTTATATAAGGGCAATAAGATATTCTCCATCTTATTCTCTATCCCTTTTTTTTAATGATTCCTAACATCCTGTTTGCTTTTTTGACTGCCACTGCACACTGCGTGGACATCTTCAGAGAACTAGCCACGATGACTCCAAGATCTCTTTTCTGATTACTTGTAGCTAAATTAGCCCCCATCGTATTATATGTATAGTTGGTGTTATTTTTTCCAATGTGCATTTCTTTACATTTATCCACATTAAATTTCATTTGCCATTTTGTTGCCCAGTCACTTAGTTGGGTGAGATCTTTTTGAAGTTCTTCACAGTCTGCTTTGGTTTTAACTACCTTTACATTATCTTCTTTCAAGATTTTTGCTTTCAAGGAGTTGGGATTTCTTAGGGATAGTCCATTGCCCCAGGCCACTTTGGCATTCTCAATACTAGTTGCTTATAATCCTGCTCACTGGACATGAAACAGAGTCAAGGCACCTTGATCCACCATAAACACATTCCTGGCAGATTTTTCTACATCCAGGACCCTCCACCTTGAGATTTACTAATATAAACCAGAATTTAGACACACAGAATTAAATCTATGTAAAGTACAATTAGCTGAAAACATAAATATGAACACTTGAGAGAATTCTTGTGAATGGGAAGATCTGGTTCTTGATAATGTAACAGTTGACCTGCCAAGTTTATAATTATAGAAGTATTTATCTATAGCATTGTCTTTATCAATATATTGTCAGTAGCCAATTAGCCCGTCATAAGATAGGATTTTCAGGTCTTCTCTCCTGAGTTCTTTCGCTCCGTCTCTCTCTCTCTCTCTCTCTCTCTCTCTCTCTCTCTCTCTCTCTCTCCTCCTTCTGCCTCCCCCTCCTCTCTCAGCTCTCCTCCACCTCCTGCCTCTCTCTCCGTCTCTTTCTTTTTCTTCTTCCCCTCCTGCGTCTCACTCTCCCTTTCTCATGCTGCGCCGCTCACCTGAGCCCCGGCCGGAGGGGAAAGGAGGGCGGGGCGCTGATGTACACAGCCAGGGGGTGTGGCTGTGTACGTCACTGCCCCCCTTCCTCTCCTGCCATGGCGCTGAGTGCTGCGCCCCTCAGCCGGGCCCTGGCGGGGAAGGAGGAGGGGAGGACGGAGACATACACGGCCCCGCCCCCTAGCCATGTATGTCAGTGCCCTGGCCCCCTTCCCCTCCCTCCATGGTAGCTGGGCTGAGTGTTGCGTGCTCAGCTGGGCCGCCGCTGGGGAGGAGGGGCGGGGCCCTGTACATCGCCGCTCCGCCTTCTCCTCCCTCTGTGGTGGCTCAGCTGAGTGTTGCGTGCTCAGCCAGGCCGCCACGGGGAAGGAGGGACGGGGCGGTGATGTACGCAGCCAGGGGGTGGGGCCATGTACACCACCTCCCCCCCTTCCCCTCCCGCCATGGCGCTGAGTTCTGCACCCCTCAGTCGGGCCACAGTGGGGAAGCAAGCGGTGGCAAGTGGCCATTTGGGGTCCATGCTCCCCATGCATGGGGAGAGTGGACCCCAAATGGCCACTTGCCACCACTTGCTCCCCTGCCGGGGCCCAGCTGACCGGCACAGAGTGCCATGGCAGAAGGGGAAGGGGGCTGGGCGCTGACGTATACGGCCAGGGGGCATGGCCATGCACGTCTGCGTTATGGACGCACAGACACCGGGTTACTATATATATGATTATTAATATATATTTTTTCTGAGCCCTGAACAATTTTGTGCAGCATTCTTATAGGCAGCCGATCAATCAGAGTGAATTGTTCATTCAGGACATGTCTACACTATAGCGCTATTTTGAGATACCAGAGGTAACCCGAAATAGCTATCCCATGTCTTAACAGCGTGCCCATTATTATGGAATATAACAGGCTCTCTTTTTGATGTCCCTGTAAACCTCATTCCACAAGGAGTAAAGGATGTTTTGGAATAGTGGGTTTTTTTTTTCAAAATTTGGTGCTGTGTAGACAGCACTGAATTACAAAATAAGCTATTTTGAAATTGACTCGAAATAAGCTACACAATTTGCATAGCTCAGTGTAGATATACCCTCACTGATTGCATCATTTGAGAAGTTACATTTGAGAATAAGCCATTTCAGGATCGGAGTTTTATTTCAGTTTGAAAGGTCTCCATTCCTCTACACTTCAACATAACCACCTTTCAAAACTTCAGTGTACTTTATTTATTTATTGGAAAATGAAAATCTGTTTTCCACCCAGGCACATTTCAAACAATCACAGATACATTTTAGCATTTGCTAGATGAAACTATAAGATAGAAAATGAACTCCCCACCCCCATCAAGTTCTGTGGACCTTATAAACAGGAGAAAATTAATAGCTGTGTGCCAGCAATGATGTAGATACATTGGTTCTAAATTGCTGGCATTGTTAGGGCATAAGAGGTTTTTTACTGACATGTCATGAAAACCAGCTCAGTAAGTTTCCATGGCATGATGATAAACAAGATATAGTAAGGTGGGGCTTATGTTTCAGGCCCGTGTATGAGGCCCAGACAGCAATGGTCAAGACTTTTGCTAATATAAAGCAGAGGGAAGCTGTGAGCTACTGGCAGGCCCTGCTCACAGAAGTTGGCAAGAACAGGGCTGATATTACAGAAACACTCATACCTAAGAGGTATTAAGCACAGTCCATAAAAACATTCCAGAGAGGTCATAACAAAACACCTCGGCTGTGTCTACACTGGCATCCCTTCCGGAAAGAAGGAATAAGAGATCCTCTGGAAAAGGCTTTATTTTCTGGAGAATCACGTCTAGACTGGCGCTTTTCTCTGGCTTATCTCCAAGCCAGAAAAAAGCATCAGTCATGTTAATGCAAATATCGCGGGGGATATTTAAATCCCCTGTGGATTTGCCTATTCCAAAGTGCTACATTAGCATCCCTTTTCCGGAAGGGATGCCAGTGTAGACACAGCCCTCATGAACAAAGATTGTGGTACCAACACTCCTCTCCTCCCTCCCCCCCCCCCCAGACAACAGAAACATACTGCTCCAGGTTCAGGGCAGGGTCTAAACTGAAAGCATGATAGAGAGCTTCAGGGTATGTCTACACTACATACACTACAGAGGTTTTTTTCAGAAAAAATGACTGTTTTTTCCAAAAAAACTTCAATTACATCCACGTTGCAATCATGTTCTTTTGAAAGAAAATCGAAAGAACAGACGGTTTTTTCCGATATTGGTAATACTCTTTCTACAAAGAAGAAGTCTTTTTCCGGAAGAGTTCTTTTGGAAAAAAGCATGTGTGGATGAGGAAGAGGGTTTTCATTTTAAAGAAGAGGCCTCCAGGAAATAACACAGGTGCCCTGATGGTCACTTGGTCCGAAGTAATCACAACTCTACAGTTCCTGTCTCCTGGCCTCTCTTAAAGTTGCAGGTACCCTGGACAAGCCTTGTGGCAGGAAGCTGGCCTGAGAGCAGTACCATGACTCATGCGGCTCTCCCATGCAGAGACTGCAGCCCTAGAGTGCCTGACCTCCATAAGCAGGGCCATAAGCATGATGTAGATACATTGGTTCTAAATTGCTGGCATTGTTAGGGCATAAGAGGTTTTTTACTGACATGTCATGAAAACCAGCTCAGTAAGTTTCCATGGCATGGCAATATATATACACACACACACACACTGTGTAATGTAGCTGCACCATATTAGCAGTTGCTGCAATAACCAAGTTCTTTTTTTTTCATATTGTTCAGACTAACATGTACTCCTGTTCAGACAGCTTCATATGTGTAGGACTGGTACCATTCTCAGGCTAGACAAGAAAATAGCAATCATGTATTTAAAAGGGAAAAAAACTCAGAACATTTCTGCTGCTTTATTCAGTAGTAAGCAAACCAGTGAAGGCACAATACAACCTCCATAAATTACATAAGGCATCAAAATAAATATGCTAACTCCTGTGTCTGACCTCCCCTCTTACTATTCATGGGGAGAAAATGCATAGCAGAGGAAGGGAGCAGTGTACTTGGTGTAAATAGGAAGGGAATAACTTTTGTCTTGACCTATTCAATCGATGTACAGAAAACTAAGATGGCATTACTATCCAGAAGCAATAGAAGCACTGCTTATGGCTTAGTAGAAATGCCAACATTTCTATACCTTCCTAAGAGTTTATATTACATGCCTCTTACTGCTTTGTTTTTTCTCTATTTTGTAAATACCAAAGAAACTCTGGTTAATAGAGACAGGTGTTATGATTCTAAATCTATGCACTAGTGCAGATAATTCAGGAAGGTATTGGGGTTGATCTGATTCTAATTCATCTGTATTACCTTATAGGCAGAAGTTTAAAAAATCAGCAATGATGGAAGGTTGAAATATGTTTGTGTAACTGCAAAATGGTCATATTCTAATACCACAGGTAGAGTTTGAATAAAAGGGTTAGAATAACTAGATGGGTGTTGGGAGTGGAAGAAGGAGCCCCATTGTGTGGGGTAGTGCATACTTTTAACTTGACTTTAGCTAGTGTTATATCCAATATAGCTACCGTGTTGCTTGCAGACTGCCACATGCTAGCTATTTTCTACCATGCTCACAATCTCCCAGTCTCTGCACTGTGGTATTTCTAAGAACTTTTGTTTACTTGCACCACTGACTATTTGGACCACTACATGTACCTGGAGAGAGATAAATGTATTTGTGATTTATAATTGTATCATTTTCTCTGTAACTTCTAGTTGCTATTTACTAAAAATCAGCATGGCTATTTCTTTATTGGCTTAGAGCATTCTCAAATCAATCAAATAAACTCCCCTGAAAACAAACGACAAAACTACATCACTCTTAATTTAATGTAGTTGTATTCTTGTAAGTACTTTACACAAATTATTGGTCAAATGTAAAGGTAGCTTTTTAAAAAAATGCTAAATTACTAATTAAGCCACTTAGCATGTGTAAATTAAAATGAGCATGTCCTCAAGGAGGAATCCACATCATTGATGATCTTAACCATCTTTAATTGAATTCTTGGAGCTTATTTTATCCCACAGGTGCTGAACAAATCCTGCTTTTTAAGATGATGGCCATGTATACTGTGCATTATACACAATACTCAGACACATTCAGAATAATCTGAAACATTCTCTGAAGAGTGAATGGAATGTTAGACTCACTAAAGATTTTACAGTTTTCAATTTTCATGCATGGGTCCTAAGTAGTCTTCATCTACCCCAGCTTTTAGTGTATTTCAATATATGCCATCTGTAACTCAATTTCCCTTTCTTCAGAAATTGCTGATGTCTACTTATGTGCCAATATCTCTGCAACTGCTTGAAATTTCAACTTGGTATCACTTTATGCTTACAATTTCAACTTTGAAATGATGCCAAGCTTTAGCCAAAATACTTTATTTTGCTGTTCCTGCCACTTTTGCCGATCATCTCTTTTTCTTTCTTTACTTTTTCTTCCTGCATTTAGTAAAGCCACAAAATCATTAGGCACCAGGATTTACTTGTTCTTTAATGGAACATAGGAACTATTGTGTGTATAGAGAGAGGGAAAACAAGGTTGCTTTTTGCTTTGTTTTCAATTAATTTTTTTTTTAATTTTAGGATACCTGTGATGGCTGTGCTGTAGCAGCAATAATAAAGGACATTTAAAAATCATACCTATAATGAGATGCATTAGAACAATAGAGCTACCCTGCCTGTGCCAAGCTTCTGGCCTGCTGTACTGTCTCCATTACTTATACTCCTTTTATTCAGGAGGAATACCTCATGGAGCCATACAGTTGTGAATGAACCTGCATTATCTTTCCCATTCTTTGACCTTGTTTAGGAAAATGTCGAAGAACAGAGCTCTGAAAGTAGAAAAGAAGGTTTCATGCCTTTGTGTGGTATTTTGAAGTGCTATTTCCTACTTTGTGTCCTGAACAGTGACAATGTTTTCCTAGGGCTAGGGACCCTCTGGGGACATACAAAGGGATGTCAGCAAAAATAAGACTAAGAAGGGAAGTTGAAACCAAATAAAACTTTCCCCAAATGTTGACACTGCATTAGAGGCTTTCCTTCCATCTTTTTCTTCTCCTTACAATGTGTTATAGTGATTTTGTCCAAGCACAGTTAATGGGGCTTTCTCTAGTGAACAGGGATGGATTAAGGCATAGCGCTCTAGAGCCACACCTAGGGCTTTGGTTGCTTGAATCAGATGTTCAAATCAGAATCTCAGCTTTCATAAAAAAAAAGTTTCTACTCCTCATGGATACAAAGATAGCTTATACAATAAACTTCTGATAATCAGGCACCTTTAGGACCCAGGGGGTGCCGGATTATCAAATATGCCAGACTATCGAAGGGGGAGCTATGAGAGGTCTGGAGTGGAGTGGGGGGGATGCGCCCCTCGGTGCTGCGGGACCAACCTGTCAGCACCCCAGCTGCTTTGCTCTGGGCTTCCCCGAATCAGCCGCTGGTCAGTTTCAGCGCGGCTGAATCAGGACGCCTGGGGCAGAGCAGCTGGGGTGCTGCTTGGTTGGTCCTGCAGTGCCAAGGGGAGGCGCTATGGGACCAACCCAGCAGCACCCCAGCTGCTCTACCCCAAGCGTCCCCAAGTCAGCCGCTGCTGAAACTGACCAGCAGCTGACTCAGGGAAGCCGGGGGCAGAGCCGCTCCAATTGTCCGGCTGCCCGGAGCACTCCTGGGTTCCAGCTGGTGCCGGACCATCAGGAGTGCCGGACCATTGGATGCTGGACCAGTGGAGTTTTACTGTACATAGGAACCACATGTAACTGACTCAGTAGCTTGAAGCAACAGCTCTGGAAGGAATGAACTGCCCCATTCATCTGAAATCTGTAGTCACCTGTGTGAGTAGCACAGGTAGCAGGGGCGCAGTTAGTAGCATTTTACTCTACATTTTGTCTCATTGGTCTACACAGCAGCGTTATTTTGGAATAACAGCAGTTATTCTGAAATAACAATTTGAGTGTCTACACAGCAATTCTATTTTTTTCTAAATAAATTCAAAATAACGGACAGCTTATTTTGACTTCTGTGAACCTCATTCCATGAGGAATAATGCCTATTCTGAAATAGCTATTTCGGAATAGCAGTAGTGGGGACACTTCACTACTGCTGTTTCTAAACAGCTCCACCGCAGGACCATTCAAACTAATTACTCCCTAGTGCTTCCCGGGGCTCTAAATCAAGGTAACATGTCCACATTAGGGAAGCCTGCCTCAGACTAATTTTCAGGCTTCCCTGTAGTGTAGATGTGCTATTTTGAAATAAGCAGTTTTGAAGTATTTTTTTCTGAAATAGCTGGTTTCAAAATAAGTGTGCAGTGTAGACATACCAAAGAGACTACTTGCATGGTAAAATACCAGGACCAACTGGAGTAATTGCAAAGTAATATGCCACTCAGTATAAGAATGTAAAGATCAAGACCCTACTGACTTTTCCCTCTCAGTTAATATGTCTTGTTTTTTCCTCAGGAGTGAACTTAAATTTAAAGATAGTACCATTTTAAGAAAAAAGAAAAAAAATAACCCTAGCAATTATTGTTCGTTCTGCCAAACTTTCCATGTCTCTGCAGATTGTTCCCAAATATTTGTCCATAATAGTAATGCCAGTGTTACTTTAATGGCAGTATTTGTGAAATAAGGTGCTACTCAGAAAATGATATCCTAAATTGATCCTCTGTGGCAGTGATTCTCAGTGTGACAACAACCATCTTGCAGGTGGGCCATGGACATGGGGCCCAGACCCCTACAGCAGGGAGCCATGCACACCTTCCCCCCCCCCCCGTGAGGTTGAAGGACCAGCATTGGCCTTCTGCTGTGGGGGGGGGAGGGGGAGAGAGCCCTGAGCCCCATGGGACAGATCTAGCTCACAGGCAGAGGGGAAGCAGTAATGCACGGAGCCACTTCTGGCTCATAGGAGTAGGAAGCAGCTCCACACCCTGGTACTCCCCCTCTCCCTGAGGGTACGTCTAAACTACATGCTTCCGTCGACGGAGGCATGGAGATTAGACAGATCGGCAGAGGGAAATGAAGCCGCGATTAAAATAATCGCGGCTTCATTTAAATTTAAATGTCTGCCCCGCTCTGCCGATCAGGTGTTTGTCGGCAGATCGGGGCAGTCTGGACGCGCCGCATCGACAAAGAAGCCTTTCTTGATCGGTGCAGGTATGCCTCGTGAAACCAGGTTTACCTGCGCCGATCAAGAAAGGCTTCTTTGTCAACGCGGCGCGTCCAGACTGCCCCGATCTGCCGACAAACAGCTGATCGGCAGAGTGGGGCAGCCATTTAAATTTAAATGAAGCTGCGATTATTTTAATCACGGCTTCATTTCCCTCTGCCGATCTGTCTAATCTACATGCCTCCGTCGACGGAGGCATGTAGTCTAGACACACCCTGACTGAGGGAACAGCAGAGCATGAAAATGCTTGACTGGAGTCTTTCCCTGCTGCTTCCATTGGCCAGAATCATGAGCAATGGGAGCTGTGAGGGATGGTGCCTGGGAGTGGCATGGTGCACAAACACCCCCTTCTACTAAGACCTCCCAAACTAACCCTAGCCCTGGGACCCCTTAAGAGTTAATCTGGCCTGTGAAAAGTCCTGATCTTCTATCCTCCATTCCCACCCCCTGGGGCTGGAGCATGAGGGAAGCAATATATCTCAGTTGGGGCCCACATCCGTGAAGGTTGTTTTTTTTCCTTCTTTTTAACTTTTGTTGGGTTCCCGACTGATTTTTCTGTAGGTCAGTGGCCCTTGAAACAAAAAAGGTTCCTTACCCTTGCCATAAATAAAGACACTGTTAAAACTTTTTATTTTAGATATACATTAATATTTTACTTTATTTAAAATGAAGTTTGGTAAACTAACATGCTAATTTTAAAGTGCTTAATCTTTTGATGATTTTGATTAATAATATTTCCTTTGTTACCAGTTATATACACCCCTTTATGTGATAGCTATGTACTTTTACATTTTTGTTACAGTAGCCTAATATGAATAATTTAGCATTTATGATATTAAAGGTAAGTGAAGGCATTTTGTCATCATGTGGTGTTGGCTGAGAACCACTGCTCCACAGGAAGGAGACATGTTTTTGTCACTTAGAACACAACAAAATAAGCTTTTGTTATAAGCAGGCTGTGTTCTAAAAGAAGGTGATGATCATTATCTTCTCCTCCCTCTTCCATGGGGGTGAACCATAGAAAGCCTTCCATATTTAGGTTATGCTTTTTCTCAAGGGATAAAAACAAAATCCATATTCCTTTTCTCTTGCTATTGCCAAAGCAGATTGACAGGGAATAGGGACAGCTTCAAGATATCATATGATATTTCCTTGCAACATGCAGGAGAAAATCAAATTATTCAGAGGTAGAAATTTGGCCTTGGGTTAAATGTCAGAAGCTAATATAACCCAAACCCAGGGTGATGGAAGAAGAATAGCTTCTAGAGATATGGGAAAAGAGGTGAATTCTCCCCCTTCATGTGTCTTTTGCTACTGGATGCAGAGTCGGCCAGCACAACAATGAATGTGGCTTGGGTTGCTAGGAAGGCATTGATTCTGGGTGAACCGTAGAAAGCCTTCACTGACATATGTCCTATGGCAATTTAAAACTGCTCCTACCTGGCAGATTCCCTCTGGGCACGCAGGGTAAATTTCCCACAAGGCTCAGAGTCTGCTGCTTGTACTATCATACAAGAAGGTGAATTTAACTTAATTTCCCTGTTCATTGGGTCTAGTCACAGAACATTAGGTGTTACCTAAACCTAGACCAAAGCCTGTTAAAATCAATACCTAATCTAAGAGGCTTGTAAAATAATTTAAGCACACCTTGGTGAAGTACACAGGAATTGAGAATGCTATTTTAACTCTTTTTTTCGTCTGATACATTTTTGTATGTAGGCAGCTCTAGTGGTCCTCAGCCTTTGCACGGGGCAGTAGAAAAACTAGTACAAATGACCCCAGAAGCTGGGATAGAGACTATGCTGTAGTTCCATGGTCTGACATTGTGTTTGTTAGATACAATTAGTCCAACTGTCCTCTCTTTTCAGAGTTTCCTGCAGAAGCCCTGTTTCTATTGTTCTTGGATGGAAGATGTGAATTTCACTTAGACCTAATTAGGCATCAGCAGAATTAATCAACTAAGATCAGATAGGTGGTGAAGGAACTTTGTCAATGATAAAAGCTATGAATGCACACCACAGATGGAGAATAAAAAATATCAATAATAGAAAATTATTTTTTCAATAAATCAAAAATTATAAACTGTGATTTATGCAGATATTTGTATGTATATACTGAGCTACTCTGGAGTGTGTGGTTTATTTTTCTAAATAAAGAGATAATAAAATATCCTGAAATATGCAATATTCACAACCAAAGAGTTCTCCTCCGTCTAAGAAGAAGGCTGGTTAAATTTTAGCAGGGCAGTTAAAGAAGTTAAATACAAAAATAGCCTTTTTTTGAATTTAAATATTTAGCTGAAACCTGTGAATCTAAAATTCTTACATAGACCTGAATATCATCAAAACAAATTTAAGATATTATTTTGTAATAAGATAAATAGAACATTTCCATATAGACATGTCTCTTTTCCAAGAGGCTTTTCTGAATGAAGTTTCTAGATGAATTATATAATTCATTACAGCTAGGCTATTTCTAGAATTTTTTTTGTGGCTTCACTAAGATTTATTAATCCAATAACACACCCACATTCCTATTGCAATCAGGTCTTGACCTTAAAACATTAATGTTTTAGGTAGTTTGTCGTCTTGAAATAAGAGTTAACTTTGTATCAAGTAGAAACCATATAAAAAGGAGATTTTCAAGTCTAGGAAAAACACTCTTAGGATCGTCTCTTGAAAAGTCCATTTAGGGTATGTCTAGTCTACGTGACAGAGGTATGTAAATTAGATTACCCTACATAGTCAATGAAGCCAGGATTTAAATAAAATAAAAATGGCCGTCACGCTGTGCTGGTTCAGCTGATTGTCGGCACAGCGCAGCAGTCAAGATGAAGATCGGTCGACAGGGAACGCCTTTGTCTACCGCTCCCTTATGCCTTATGAAATGAGGTTAACAGGAGTGGTCGACAAAGGCGTTCCCTCTCAACCGATCTGCGTATTGACTGCCGTGCTGTGCCGATGATCAGCTGAGCCGGCACAGCGCAGAGGCCATTTTTATTTTAATGAAGCCGGGCATATTTAAATCCTGGCTTCATTGACTATGTTGGGTTGTCTAATTTACATGCCTCTGCTAACAGAGGCATGTAGTCTAGACATACCCTTAGAGTTAAAATGTTTCCTATAACAATTAAACTTCTATTAAGGATTTTTCTAAAAGTTCATATTTCGATAACCAATATATGAATATCAATATGTAAGGCCAAGATTTTCTTTCCTGATATTTCTTCATCTTGGGTCATCAGATAGAAACTTATTAAAATTCCTTTTAACAGAATATTGCAAAGTAAGTAGATAAACATAACATATTATATTTCAAGCAACCTGGTTATGATACATTTACAATTATATCAATAATTATAATCAATAAAGATGCAAGCACATTTGTAACAAGTTGATCAAAAGTTTTAATTTCAGTAGCATAATTCTTGAATCAATTGGAGGGTTCTCTTACATGGGAACATGTTCATTAGGTTAAGAACTATTCATTGGCTAAAAATTTCACTTAAGAGGACCAAGCCTCTGCCCCTAATCTCTTGCTTCATATTTGTCATCTGAAGAAGTAGGTTGTACCTACGGATTAACAAGAGGCTTGAAAGATCGTCTAGGGGTGGCATTTTGTAGCAAGGGACTGGGGCCGCGAAGGAGGAAAGCCTGAACTTAAATGTACTTAACCAATTAGAAACTTTATTAACTACAATCTGATTATATTAAATTACTGTCTCTGTTGTTTAAGACAACGTAGCATGCAAATAAAACATACATTAAAGAAAGTCAATACAACAATGATAAAAACTCCTCCTACAGCCAATCCCTCTATGGTTATCTTGGAACAGCCGGTAGAGTTAGTTATTAGTTTGCTTATTCACTTAACAACCCCTCAATTCTACTCTTAGTTCTTATTTAGACCTAGGTTTGGTACCATTATACTGTATAGTTAATACAATACAACTAACTATTGCTAAGCTGATAAATAATATATTAAGCAATACCCAGTGACAATTACGATACACAGACAAAAAACAACGCATAGCATACTCCGGATTTGTACACCCTTTCGTGATTCGGTTGGTGGGAGGTGGCCTTGGGTGATCAACCCCTTAGCCAGGCTGGATGATACGTGCCTTCTATCTTGATACAGAACCTCCCCGAGCTTAGGGCTCAGGGTGCTTTATACTATAATTTTGACATCCGGTACCATATTAGGGTTCCTTCCTTGTGACATGACGTCTGCCTCAGGGCATTGTGGTCAGTGCCTGATGCAGACATGACTGGCACATGTGAAAGCTAGCTATGGTTTTTTTTTGTTTTCCTGCTCTAGGTACTTGTTAATTGATATATATGACAGCTCATTTCTCTTATTCCTATCTTGTCCTGGTTTTTTTTTTTTTTTTTTTTTTTTTAAGTGCTCGTTAACTTAGTGTATGGGATAGCTTGTGTCCCTACTCTTATCTTTTTGGCCCAGGTGCTTGCTAAGTTACGTTCCGTTTACTGAGGTTTGAAGGCCCCTGGCCTGGGTGCTTGCCAAGTTAAGTTCCGTTTACTGAGAACTGTGCTGAGCACCCAAGGGATTTCAAGCTCTGTCTCTGGATCCACCTCAGTGGCCTGTGTTTTTCTTGTGAGGGGCTTTAGTGTGGCAGTATGGGCAATACACGCGAGGTGTGGTCAAAAGGACCTGCTACACGACAGATACTATCTACATTTTTTCTTAGTCTCTAAGGTGCTACAGGATCACTTGTTGTTTTTTAAGCTTTTTTTTTAAGTTACAGACTAACCCAGCTACCCTTCAGAGACTCTGAGTTGTATTTACAGTAATTACTTTGCTTATGGTCTGTCCCTTCCTTCTGAACTGCTGAATTACTATTCCCATGGAAACCCCATACTTACCTGGCTCAAGGATTATTTCTAGGATTCTTCACAAGGATATAATTCCAAAAATTTATGATAAATGAAAGCTGGATAGGATTAGAAAAGCTAATTACCTCTTTTCTGGGGTGCATCAGAGTGGAACAAAGATCCCTTTACCCCATGTGTGTCACACACAGGGGCCGTGTCCACACTCAGGGCTTCTTTCGAAAAAAATACCCTTTTTTCGAAAGAACTTCCCCTGCGTCCAGACTCAAGCCACGTTCTTTCGAAAGTAAATCGAAAGAACGCGGCTTTTCTTTCGACGGCGGTAAACCTCGTTTCACGAGGAAGAACGCCTTTTTCGAGGGAGATCCGTCGAAAGAACGTGAGTGTGGACGGGGGGAGCCCTTTCTTTCGAAATTATTGGCCTCCAGGAAGAAGCCCTGGTGGACAATCTGGGCCATGGGTTGCACGTCTGTGGTTCCTGGCTGCAGCCATTCCTTAAAGGGACGGGCGCACCCTCACAGCCACTTGTTGCAGACAAGGAGCCAGAGCACACGGCGACCTTGCTGCAGCATGTCCCAGCCCCAAGAGCGTCCTGGCCCTTCCACCGAGCCTTCTGGGGACCCAGCCAAGGGCTCCAAGCGCCGGGCACCATCCTGGTCCAGCGCAGAGATCAAGAGCCTGCTGGAGCTGTGGGGAGAGGAGGAGGCCTTACAGGCCCTCAAAAGCCGGCGGCGAAATGCCGAAATTTATGGCCGCATGGCTGAAGCCCTGGCCCAGAAGGGCCACTACCCCCGCACCCAGGACCAGGTGCGCTCCAAGGTAAAGGAGCTGCGGCAGGGCTACGCCAAAGCCAGGGAGGAGAGCTCCCGGTCTGGGGCAGCCCCCCACTACTGCCCCTACTACCCAGAGCTGGACCAGATCCTGGGTGGCAGTGCAGAAGCACGCACACCACGGAGGTTCGTGCAGTCCGAACTGGCAGACCCGGTGGTGGACGCTCCAGCGCGGGAGCTCCAGCAGTCTGGAGATGGGGACATGGTCCCAGAGGAGGAGGACGACAGCGAGGAGACGGCGACCCTCACCCTGGAGCCAGTCACCCAGACCTCTGAGGCCTCCCAGGCGTCATCTGGCACGGGAGAGGAAGCAGCAAGTGAGTACAGTGAGTTTGTGTCACACCCGGGCGGGGGGGGAGGTAGGTGGGTGCACAGTGGGTGATGCACAAGGGAAACCTGTCATGCTCAGGCTGATGCCCAGGTCACACACACACACACAGTGTGACCTTCACAATGTCTGCTTCCCCTGTCTCAAGGGAGAGGGCATGCCCTTTTGGACAGCTGTTGCACACATGACTGATTGTGATAGAAATGTAGCCGTGTTACTCTGATCTGAGGAAGTGGGTCTGGCCCTGGAAAGCTCATCCCCTAATAAACCATCCTGTTAGTATTGTAAGTGCTACAGAGTCCAGTTTATAGGACTGATTGTGTCTTCTTCTTTTCCTCCACAGCCGGACCAGCCGTGGAAGAAGGCCGCAGCACCCCAGCCCCACCTCCATCTCCATCTCCATCTCGGAGACATGGGAGCCGCAGACACAGGCGTGTCTACACCGACATCCTCCGGCAGCACGTCGAGGCTGTGCAGGAGCAGAACGCCATCCTGCTACAGAGGGCGGAGGCAGAGGAGCGGTGGCGTGATCGGCTCATGAATGAGCTGGTCCTGCAGCGCACGGTGCTGTACAGCACCCTGAGGGAGGTCAGCGGCTTGCCTGCTGCTGTGCCTGGTCCTGCTCCTCCAGCACCCCATGACCCCACCCCACCAAACCCCCCTTCCACAACAGCATCCCTTTCCCCCCTTGGACCTCCCTCTCCCCCAGCCCCCCCAGCTCCCCAGCCCTTCTCTCCCCCTGGCCCTCCTCTCCCCCAGGCTTCCATGACCCAAGAGCCCCCCAGCAGCCAGCCAACCGACAGGTGCATCACCCGATCCCGTAGCCGGGGAGCACCCCAAACACGAGGCCCAGGCAGGAAAGGGAAATCTGCCAAGCCCTGTTCAACTTGATCCCCTTCCCCCCTCCAGGTTTCCAGTCCCCTTCCCCCCTCCAGGTTTCAATCACCCCCATCACCCTAGTTAAAGCACAAACAAAGGGTTAAACGAACTGTTTCTTTATTGTATATAGTTTGGCAACAACAAAAATGTTATGTTTGCAACATTGTTTGATAATATGTACAAAATTATAAATAAGTAAAGAGAACATTTTATTTTGAAACACACCCTGGTGTAAGTGATGTGTCCAAACTGGGTCAGGAGATGGGTTGTGGAGGGAAGCTTCTATTGGGGGCCAGGGCCCAGTCCCCAGGCAGAAGCCCCTCAGTGCACTCAGTGGCCTCCACTGGAGAATTGCTCCCGGAGGGCCTCCCGGATGCCAACTGCAGACCAGTGAGCCTGGCGGATGGCAGCTGTCCGGGGCTGGGCAAAGAGCCTCTCCTGGGCATCAGCAGCTCTCCCCCACCCTGGTAGGAAGGCCTCCCCTTTCCTCTCCACGAGGTTATGGAGGACGAAACACGCGGCCACCACCTCGGGGATGTTGGTCTCCCCCATGTCGAGGCGTGTGAGCAAGCACCGGAATCTGCCCTTTAAACAGCCAAACGCACATTCAACCTGGTTGCGAGCCCGGTTAAGGCGAGCATTAAACTGCTCCTTGCTCGCATCCAGCTGGCCGGTGTAGGGCTTCATCAGCCACGGCATCAGGGGATAGGCGGCATCAGCCACTATGCACACCGGCATGTGCACATCCCCAACCGCAAACTGGCGATGGGGGAAAAATGTTCCTGCCTGAAGCCTCCGGTACAGGTACGAGTTCCTGAAGATGCGGGCATCGTGTGCCCGCCCTGACCACCCAACACAAATGTCCGAAAACTGTCCACGATGGTCGACCAGGGCCTGGAGGACCATAGAAAAGTAGCCCTTTCGATTGATGAATTGGGCTGCTCGATGGGGCGGTGCACGGATGGCAATGTGTGTCCCATCGAGCGCTCCTCCGCAATTGGGGAAGCCGAGGGCAGCAAAGCCGGCTGTCCAGATCCGGTAGACAGATGAGCCTGTTGAGCAGCTCCGAATTGATGGCCCTCACCACCTGCAGAACGAGACAGACAACAAAGTGTTAGAAGGGGTGACTTATCTCTTAGGAGGAGAACCCACCGCCCACCTTCCCTCTCAACCACCCCGGGAATCCCCTCCTCAGAACCCCCCCCCCCACAATTCAGGGTGAGTGGAGGAGCTCCCTCCCACTCCCACTCCACTTGGCCCTTCCTGACAGTCTCCCTTCCCCCCACCCCAAACTGTGACTGTCCCCAGACAATGACTTACCTCCATCAAGACGGCCCCGACAGTAGATCTCCTCACGCCAAATTGGTGTCCCACGGAGCGGTAGCTGTCGGGGGTTGCCAGCTTCCAGAGGGCAATGGCGACCCTCTTTTCCAGGGGGATGGCGGGCCGCAGGTGGGTGTTTTGCCGTTGCAGAGCAGGGGCGAGCCAGGTACACAGCTCCTGGAAAGTGGTCTTTCTCATGCGGAAGTTCCGTAGCCAGTCTTGGTCATCCCAGATCTCCATCACGAGCCGGTCCCACCAGTCAGAGCTGGTGTCAAACCTCCAAACACGCCTGTCCACGAAAAAGTTCGGTGGCAAGGGCAGTGTGGCTGCCGGACGGAGGAACCCCTCGTCCCTCTGGTCTGGGTCCAGCTCGGGAAGGAGCCTCATGACTGTCTCATGAAGATGCAGCAACAGCTGCAGTATGGTGATGTGGGGCCATCACCTGCCCAGGGGAAGCTCTGGCTCCATGCCAAAAATAAGGGTCTGCAAGCAGAAAAACCTCACAAGAAAAAAGCTGCTGGGGTGTCCCAGGAAGCTGAGCACTCCAAAGCAGCACTGCAATGCCTTGCAAAATTCCTCAAGGGACAGCAAAGGCAGCTGCAGGAGCATAGCAACGGGTGTTCAGGAGTGTCCCTCTCACCACGCGTCTCTGCAAAGGGCAGGCAGGCAGCACCCGGAAGGACGCTCTTTTTCGAAATAGCGGATCGATCTTTCGATCCACGCAATGTAGTCTAGACGCGCTCTTTCGAAAGAGCCTCTTTCGAAAGATGCTTTCGAAAGAGGCTCTTTCGAAAGAAGCCTGCAGTCTAGACACAGCCAGGGACTAAGCAAAAACTAGCTCCTGGCATTAGGGAGTACAAATGCAAGGTCAGTAATGTTAGCAGCTAAGGACTAAAGGTGAGCTAAATTTTACCTCTACTTGATTGCATGTTTTCACCTCTTCCAAGCTTTAAAGTACTGAGGGATTCTTTCCCCAGGGCCCCAAAGTAATTATGTCTTTTATAGAAATAGTTCCATCACCTACGTCTGCTTGGACAGCATAGCTCATCCTCTCCCAAACCAAGAATAAGATTTGAAAAAATGCGTAATTGAGCTCTAAAAATCATAACTTGCAACCATTGTACCTGCACCAATGAAGACTTCCTATCAAAAAAACAGTGTTTGCAAATTGCAATGTTTTCTGCTCTTCAGTATATCTCAATCTAAATGCTAATTACTCTTTCATGAAAAATTCTATTGGAGAATACTTTCCTTAGGTCTTTTTGAAAGACATATCAGTTCAACACACTTAAAATGTATGCCTTTGATTTCCCTTTTATCTGGCTGTTGTCAATGTCAGCTAAAGTTTCCAGTAAAATAAAAACATGGAACAATCTTTCCATAATCCATTAGGATTTAATGCTTATAGTGCATCCACATGAATTATGCTATTTAAAAATGGATGTCACACAGTGGAAGAGATTGGTTTCTTTTGTTTTAATATCACAAATGCTGCAAAATAAAGTATAATGTGGAATAAATATCATTTGTTTAGTTTTTGAATATAAGATTTCATGGCTTGCTTTTCAAGATAAAATGTATTTTTCTATAAGATGGAAAAATATGTATTGCAACCTTGTTTTCCTCTGTCCTGCTTAAAGACTTTTCTGATGTCAATTGCAAAGTGTCAAAATCCCTCTAAAAATCTTTTGCTGTCAACAACATATATTAAGTGTTCAATAAAGTTGGAATTTGCTATGCTACTTTGGCAGGTATAAAAAAATAAGTTGGTAAAGGTGCTTTCAATGTTCAGAAGAAGGAGCTTATGTCATAGCCCAAACTAGTAAAACTAAATCCTTAGAAAAAGAACATGAATATTTATGAGTTCTCTGCAACCTGACTTTCATTAATATAAAAATACCTTCCAGTATTTAAATGCAAAAAAAAAAAAAAAAATCCTGAGGTCAAGCAATGAGTATCCATGTCGATGACAGCATGTTATTCTGTTATTAACATGCTGAGGAAAAAACACTTCCTTAAAATAAAGTGAGTGTCAGAGTGAATCTAAATGGCTTATAAGCACATATACATACAGACAACTCAAAAAGGACATTCTAACTAATTTAGCTTAGTACTGACAGTTTACCACATCATTTTAGAATGTGAAATTAAAGACTATGCTGGAGTTTTGTACCTCAGTGACTTCAGTTTATTTTACTAGCACGTTCTTTACTACATTATGCTTCTCATGCTAACACATCATATCTTCAAAAGTCTATCTTTGTTTTGAAAGAATGGCGCTTTTCTGTCAAGGATACTATAATTTCCTATAAATTAGTACAAAACATTGTCAGAAGATGCTATTGTTATACTTACTTTACAAATCACTTGTAACACTAATTTAACATAATCCTCCATAAATTGAGATAAAGTTTAATTCTTCTTCATTTTGCAGGAACGATGGTGCCACTGGTCTGTAAGCCTGGTAAATGAGCCCTTATTGTCAGGAGCGGCTCTAGACAAGCTTCCGGCAACTGGTGCACTATCGGTGCCCCCGCCTCCAAAGCCCTCAACGGCCATTTATCTTGGCGCCCTAGGTGACTGCCTCATTCGCCTGTATATTATTATACCTGAAGAACATGGATTTTTTTAGCTCATTGGGTAAGTGTGGTAACTTTACTTTGTTTTAAAATATGCATGCTGTCATCAGTGTCTACATCAAATCACAGCTTCTGGTTAAGTGTAACCTGAGAAGGTTGAAATTGTTATTCAGTACAGGCTTTGGACTTGCATAAAATATCTTAAAACATACTTCATGAGAGAGCACTGGACTACAGTACTGTCCGAGGCAGAACATCAGAAATGGCTGCCCGTCGCAGGGAGCCATAGCCTGTAATACCTCTGAGGCTGGTATAGGGGGCTCTGTCTGTGAGGTGGAGTGTTTTCCATATAAGGGCATGTAAATTAATAATCTTCCCCTGCTCGCTCCACCCATTGCAGTAACAGATCAGCCAGTGGGCTGACTGGTGCTCAGGCCTGCTACTCCACCCACTGCAGCAAAAACCAACCTATGGGGTGATAAGTTCACAGGCAATAAAACAGGCAGGCAGCCCCTCTCTCACTGGGGATTCGCATTGAGTGAACGCCTGGCCTGATCACCCAGACGCCTTGCACCCCCCGCTCTTGAGTCTTACTGAGCGTACTCCGAGTTGGTCTACCCGAGTGGAGACAGTTTATGAGCGTGTGACCGGTACTTGTGTTCCTGCTGTCTCCAGAACTGGTATAACACCCCCCCCCCCCCCCCCCGCCATCATCCCTATCCTAATTGATTTTTTAGTTGTCCTTATTGCTTGCCAAGTGACAGTGGCTAAAAAGTTACTAAGTTAGTTTATAAATAGTTGTGGTTTAGGTTTTTTACTGTTTCCTTGTATAAAGTTGTGTAAATAGTCAGCCCTATGGATAATACCAGTGTTAATTCAACTGTTCCTAACCCCTGGGCAGTTATTGGGAATTATTGTGATTTAGAAAAGCCTCAGGGAATTGTTTTGTGTTGTCTGGCAATCTGTTTAATTTTTGTTCTGATGATTGTCTGGCGCCATCAAAATAAAATCAGTTTGTGCTTTTTGAAACCCCCAGTTGTGGTCTCATCCTTTCCGGCATCCCTTCGAACCTCGTGTATTACGGGGACTGACAAGTACATCAAAACATTTTCAATTATGAGGATTTTTTCACCAAAATATGTGAAGACCAAAATACCATAATGCCTCTATACAAATCCATGGCACACCCATATCTTGAATACTGCATACAGATCTTGTGGTCCTATTTCAAACATAATATATTGGAACTGGAAAAAGTAGAGAGAACGACAATAAAAATTATTTGGGGTATGGAACAGATTCCATATGAGATAAGATTAAAAAGACAAGACTTTTCAGCTTGGAAAAGGGATCACTGAGGAGGATATGGTTGAAGTCTATAGAGTCTTGACTGGTGTAGAGAAAGTGAGTTAAAAATAGAGTCCCAACTTAAATGTATACCCCAAATGAAAAAACACAGTAAGAGAAATAAAAAAGTGCCACTGTTGCTTAAGGACCAGATTAAAGAAGCAAAGACAGATAAAAAGAAATATTTTAAAAAGTAGGAGTCAAATCCTAGTGAGGAAAATAGAAAAGACCATAAACTTTGTCAAATTAAGTGTAAAAATATAATAAGAATAGCCAAAACCTCAAAAAGTAATAGCAAAATGTTTTTTAAGTACATCAGAAGCAGGAAGCTGGCTAAACAACCAGTGGAGCCTTTGGATGATTCTAAAGGAGTACTCAAAGATGATAAAGTCATAGCAGAGAAGCTAAATGAATTCTTTGCTTCAGTTTTCACGGCTGAGGATATTGGGGAGATTCCGAAACCTGAACCATTCTTTTTAGGTGACAAATCTGAGGAATTGTCCCAGATTGAGGTGTAATTAGAGGACGTTTTGGAACAAATAGATAAACTTAACAGTAAGAAATCACCGGGACCAGACGGCATTCACCCAAGAGTTCTGAAAGAACTCAAATGGGAAATTGTGGAACTATTAACTATTGTTTGTAACTTATCCTTTAAAATCAGCTTCCGTAGCTAATGATTGGAAGATAGGTAACATGAAGATAATGTTTAAAAAGGGCTCTAGAGGTGATCCTGGCAATTACAGACCTGTAAGTCTAACGTCAGTGCCGGGCAAATGAGCTTAAACTACAGTAAAGAAAGTTGTCAGACACATGGATGAATATAATTTGTTGGAGGAAAGACAACATGGTTTCTGTAAAGGGAAATCATGCTTTACTAATATGCTAGAGTTCTTTGAAGGGGTCAACAAACGTGGACAAGAGGGATCCAGTAGATATGATATATTTAGATTTCCAATAAGCCTTTGACAAGACCCTCACTAAAGGCTATTAAGCAAAGTAAGTTGTCCTGGGATAAGAGGGAAGGCCCTTTTGTGGATTGATAACCGGTTAAAAGACAGGAAACAAAGGGTAGGAATAAATGGTAAGCTTTCTGAGTGGAGAGAGGTAAATAGTGGGGTCCCCCAGGAGTCTGGAGGGTAAATGATCTAGAGAAAGGGGTAAAGAGTGAAGAGGAAATATTTTCAGATTATGCCTAACTTCTTAAAATAGTTAAGACAAAAGCAAACTCTGAAGAGCTTCAAAAAGCTCTCACCAAACTAAGGGTATGTCTACACTACAGCGCTAATTCGAACTAACTTAGTTCGAATTAGTTAATTCGAACTAAGCTAATTCGAATTAACGGATCCAGACTTAAAAACTAGTTCGAATTAGCATTTTGCTATTTCAAACTAGCATGTCCACATTAAGTGAACCCTGAACCGGGGTTAAGGATGGCCAGAAGCAGTGCCGGCAGGGCATCAGATGAGGACTTAGAGCGTGGAGCTGCTGCCTCAGGCTAGCCGAGGGCTGTGCTTAAAGGGACCCGACCCCCACCCAGGACAGACAGTTCTCAGGGGTGCCCCGCTTGCAAAGCAGTCCTGGCTTGGAGTGCTCTGAGTGCCCACACTGGGCACATCACAGCACTCGGCCATCAGACAGGCTGCACTTGCCGCAGGCTGCCATCAGGGCTCAGGGTCGGGGTTCTCAGCGGACCACCTTGATTTTCATGCATACCTGCTCCTGGGTGGCCAGGTTGGCAGCTCTCCTGCCCTAGACAGCCACTTTCCTGTGCCTAGTGCGGAGGTCGTGGACTAGACCAGGCAGATGCCCGCCTCTTGCGGTCCCGGGCAAGCTCCCGGGAGCCACCAGCCTGGTCCCGGGAAGAGGGGGAGGGCTGGGGTGCATCGGGTGGCTGGCTCGACCCGTGCCAGGTGCAGGGTCTGCTAGCTGGGTGCTGGCAGGCTTGCACCTGGCACGGGCACCATAGCCAGCCCGTGCCCCTTTAAGGGGTCCGGGGCCAGGAGGGGGGCAATAGAGTTTCCCTGGTGTTGGCCAGAATGGCCACCAGGGAAAGCTGGGGAGGGCTAGCCTCCCACTAGTTCGAATTAAGGGGCTAAACACCCCTTAATTCGAACTAGTAAGTTCGAACTAGGCTTAGTCCTCGTACAATGAGGTTTTCCTAGCTCGAACTAAGCGCTCCGCTAGTTTGATTTAAATTCGAACTAGCGGAGTGCTAGTGTAGGGCCTATCAAAGTTAATTCGAACTAACGTCTGTTAGTTCCAATTAACTTTGTAATGTAGACATACCCTAAGTGATTAACAAAATGGCAAATAAAATTTAATGTTAATAAATGTAAAATAATGCACACTGGAAATAATAATCCAACTATATATACAATATGATGGGGACTAATTTGGCTATAACTACTCAAGAGAGAGATATCTTGGAGTCATTGTGGATAGTTCTCTGAAAATATCCACTCGGTGTGCAGCGGTAGACAAAAAACCAAATAGAATGTTAAGAATCAATGGCACCCTTGATGGATCACTTGATAATAACCCACAAAGGCAAAAATATAAGGTTACGTTTTGTTTGGTCCATTCTAGACATAAGCCACAGTTGAGAAGGGTGTTGCCACTATTGTTGCCTTCAACTTTCTTGCTGATATTTATGGGAAGATTATTTTGGATATTCAATCAATGGGGGGTCTGTGTCTCCATCTGTAAAATGGGGATAATGATACCGGCCTATTCAGCACACACGGTGGATGTCCTCCCACAACCTCCCAAAAAGGCAGTTAGTGGAGCACCATAGTAACATTTTTGGGAACCACTGTTTTAAGGATTCATGTCAGTTTAAAGTGAAAACTAACAAAGCAAAATAAAGCACCTTCATTTGTCTAATTTTTCTCTCACCTTGATTTGCTTTGGCATCAACAAATAAGTTTTAGCTTTCTTATATCTAATAATACCACATATATATGACTTTCTCTTGTACTGTGCAATCTCTGAACATGTTTTCCATCTCAGAGAGTTTATTAACCTATGGGCAAATTTAAAAATGACAGTGTATTTTTGTACTGGCTAAGTTAGAAAATGTCACTGTCTTTTTTACCTATACTTCTCATTAAACCACAGACAAAGTTCAAAGGTAGCTTAGAATGCTTATTATTCTTATGCAAATTCTTCATATGCAGTTTGGGGTGAGCAAGAGAACAGAGAATTGGTTCTTTTTCTCAGACTGCTTATCCACCCACAGGCTAAGACTGAAAATTTTTAATAAATTCTTGGGCAAACTCTGCTCTCATTTATGTTGTGTGAATCTGGGATAATTTGATTAATGGCAATAGAGTTACTTTTAATTTACATCAGTGTAACTGACAATAGAATTTTGTCCATTGATGATATTTGTTTTGTTTTTAATTGAGAACACACATTTCATATTCATGCCATTGGCGTTCAGAATTCCAAAGTGATGCAGGTTGAAGTGAACCCTAAACCCCTATGAGGAAAGATTTTGTAGTTACATTGCGTAAACAGCTGATCAACTAGCAGTCAAGAGGAACATCTTTATAATTAACATCTATTATTTCTACTAAACCAAATCCACTGAAGGAATATTCTGGACAACAATTTTGCTGTGTCCAATTGCAGTGCATCCATTAGCCCAGAGGCAATGCACAAATGTGCCCCAAGAGGAAGTGAGTCATGAGAAATGAAGTTGTGATGTATTGCTTTCAGTAGCAAATAAACTCTGGCTCCTGAACCTTGGAAATCATGAAGAGCTACTGAAGCCATTAAATATTGATTTCCCAATGCTCGGCAGCCCTGCTTTTAGTGCTGAAGGGGTCTGCCGTCTGTGGCTGTACACTAATACATAATAAATAATAATGCATATATGCAAATGAGGAAATCCTCACCACTTTTATGAATAGTGTTCAACAAAAAAAATCACCATTACTAGGAGGCTAAATTGCTGAGAGTTGGTCATGAGAGTTACAGCCTTCACTTCCCCAACCTGCTGGTGAAAATGGCTGAAATGAGCAGTACTGAACACACTGGTCCTGGTCCAGCAAAGCACTTACCCACAAACTTAATCTGCAGCCCTTTAATAGCTCCATAAGAATCATTAGCAGTGCTCAAACCTGATAGGTAAGCCCATGCCCAAGTGATTTGCTGGATCATGACTGGTATGTTCAGCAGTGGGCAGGACTAAGCCATGTGAGATTATCTTCTGCTAGCTGTTCATAGATTTATTTCAAATGATGGCTGGTTTCAGTCCCCTTCTAGAGAACAGTCTAGACAGAGAATTCGTGTCCATATCACGACTGATATTTCCTTGCAGTTTCAGTAGGAGGCCTAAAGTTTAGGTATTGTATTAGGTATCTTCTCTCTGCTAGCAGCAGGCTTTTTCATGTCACTGTAGTACACTCATGAGCTTGTTTGAAAGCTTGGCCTACTGCTGCTGGTACTGCGGTTTTTCTGTAATTATGTAGAATATTTCAGTCTTCAAGACTATTTGTCTGACAGTCACTAAACTCACTTATGCACAATGAAATAAAAAGAATCAGTCAGAATTGTTGCTGTTAATAATATTAAAAGTGTAGTGTAATACACCTAAAAACTTTTTATTTCACATAGTCATTTGCATGTACCTCTAATTCAATGAACAGATACTGATGCATACTATTCATGTCTAACAAATAATTTTCAATAAATAAAAATGATAAACACAATTTATTATGAAATTGCCAAATCAAAATATTTCACAGTCACTGTTATAGTCTCGTGTGCTCTTTACAGAGCATTTATGGATAAACACGAAAGAAGGAATTTTCAGAAGGACATAAGTGATTTAGGAGCATACATCCCATTAATTTCACTTTGGAAAATGTTACCTTATATCTGAAATTAATGGGATATATGCTCTTAATTGTCTGAGAATTCTATCTGTAAACGAAGATGCTATTGTAAACCCATACTTCACATATAAGATAAAATTTTCAGAAGTGTCTAATGTCTGAAGACATTTTCAAAAGTGACTCAGCTATGTAGGAGCTTAAGTCCAACTTTACTTTCAGTGAGACTCTTGCATGTTATTTTAGGTGAATTTGAAAATTTCTTCATGGTGAACTCAATACAATATGCAAATCTTACTGTTGGGTGCTGTAATTGGCGCTCAGATTCCTTTCCTCAAATGTCACTCATCTGGCATTGTTTGAAAATTTGTTTTCCGATATTAAAAGTTTGTATCTTATTTGAATATGATTGCAATCTCCTGTGAATCTAAAAACCTTGGTGATGAGGTCCTTGTAAAAGCGGCGAGGAGTCCTGTGGCACCTTATAGACTAACTGAAGTGTAGGAGCATAAGCTTTCCTGGGCAAAGACCCACTTCATCAGCTGCATGCATCTGACGAAGTGGGTCTTTGCCCACGAAAGCTTATGCTTCTACACTTCAGTTAGTCTATAAGGTGCCACAGGACTCCTCGCCGCTTTTGCAGATTCAGACTAACACAGCTACCCCTCTGATACTTGAGGTCCTTGTAATTATTTATATCACTGGCCAGTCTTAATTTTAAAATGGGCCACTTAACTGTGATCATAAAATAGATTCATTTGTGTGTACAAATTCTATTTACATTTGAAAAATACTCATTAAATATGACTCGGATGAGATTAAATTAGAATTACTTGAACACTAATACTAAGGATACAAAGCATTCAGTATATTGAAGCTTGAAGATCTAAAATTGCCAAATATTAAGGCTAAGAAGAATGATGCCTCATCACAGTCCACTTTAAAAGCATGATGGTGCCAGTTATGGAAATGGTATTGACAGCCACATATGAAGCAGATTCAGCCTCCATTCTTGAATATTTTTTGACTGTATGGAAGGAGACAAGAATGAGTCTTAGTAACCCAACAGAGTAAGTAAAGGAATGGTGTATGCTGAATGAGTCTATTACAGGCCACCTAGCCAGGTGGAAGAGGTGGATGAGGCCTTTTTTAAACAATTAACAAAACTATCCAAAGCCCAAGATTTGGTGGTGATGGGGGACTTCAACTATCCAGACATATGTTGGGAAACTAACACAGCGAGGCACAGGCTATCCAATAAGTTACTGGACTGCATTGGAGACAACTTTCTGTTTCAGAAGGTTGAAAAAGCTACCAGAGGAGAAGCTGTTCTGGATTTGGTTTTAACAAATAGGGAGGAACTAGTTGAGAACTTGAAAGTGGAAGACAGTATAGGGGACAGTGATCACGAAATAATAGAGTTCATGATCTTAAGGAAAGGTAGAAGGGAGACCAGCACAATTGAGGTAATGGATTTCAGGAAGGCAGATTTTGATAAGCTCAGAGAACTTGTAGGTAAGGTCCCATGGGAAGCAAGACTGAAGGGAAAAACAACTGAGGAGAGTTGGAAGTATTTCAAAGGGAGGTTGTTAAGGGCCCAAAAGCAAACAATTCCGCTGTGTAGGAAAGATAGAAAATATGGCAAAAGACCAGCTTGGCTTAACAAGGAGATCTTGCACGATCTCAAAATAAAAAAGGAGTCGTATAAAAAATGGAAACTAGGACAAGTAACAAAGGATGGATATAGGCAAGCAACACGGGAATGCAGGGGCAAGATTAGAAAGGCAAAGGCACAAAATGAGATCAAACTAGCTACAGGCATAAAGGGAAACAAGAAGACCTTTTATAAATACAATAAAAGCAAGAGGAAGACCAAGGACAGGGTAGGCCCACTGCTTAGTGAGGAGGGAGAAGCAGTAACAGGAAACTTGGAAATGGCGGAGATGCTCAATGACTTCTTTGTTTCGGTCTTCACCAAGAAGTCTGGAGGTGTGCCTAACGCAGTGAATACAAGCAGAGAGAGGGTAAGTTTAGAAGATAGGATACACAAAGAACAAGTTAAAAATCACTTAGGAAAGTTAGATGTCAGCAAGTCACCAGGTCCTGATGAAATGCATCCCAGGATACTCAAGGAGCTGATAGAGGAGGTATCTGAGCCTTTAGCTATGATCTTTGAAAAATCATGGCAGACAGGGCAGATTCCAGAAGACTGGAAAAGGGCAAATATTGTGCCCATCTATAAAAAGGGGAATAAGAACAACCCAGGAAACTATAGACCGGTCAGTTTAACGTCTGTCCCAGGGAAGATAATGGAGCAGGTAATTAAGGAAATCATATGCAAACACTTGGAAGGTAATAAAGTGATAGGGAATAGCCAGCATGGGTTTGTGAAGAACAAGTCATGCCAAACTAATCTGATAGCTTTCTTTGATAAGATAACGAGCCTTGTGGATAAGGGAGAAGCGGTGGATGTCATATACCTAGACTTTAGTAAGGCATTTGATACGGTCTCACATGATATTCTTATTGATAAACTAGGCAAATATAACTTAGATAGGGCCACGATAAGGTGGGTGCATAATTGGCTGGATAACCGTAGTCAGAGAGTTGTTGTTAACGGTTCTAAATCCTGCTGGAAAGGGATAACAAGTGGAGTTCCTCAAGGGTCTGTTTTGGGACCCGTACTGTTCAATATCTTCATCAATGATGTAGATATTGGGATAGAGAGTACGCTTATTAAGTTTGCAGATGATACCAAACTGGGTGGGGTTGCGACTTCTTTGGAGGATAGGGACATAATTCAAAATGACCTTAGCAAGTTAGAGAAATGGTCAGAGGTAAACAGGATGAGGTTTAATAAAGAGAAATGCAAAGTGCTCCACTTAGGAAGGAACAATCAGTTCCATACATACAAGATGGGAAGCGACTGTCTAGGAAGGAGCATGGCAGAAAGGGATCTAGGGGTCATAGTGGACCACAAGTTGAATATGAGTCAACAGTGTGATGCTGTTGCAAAAAAAGCAAATATGATTCTAGGTTGTATCAACAGGTGTGTTGTAAGCAAAACTCGTGAAGTCATTCTGCCGCTCTACTCTGCACTAGTTAGGCCTCAGCTGGAGTACTGTGTCCAGTTCTGGGCGCCACATTTCAAGAAAGATGTGGAGAAATTGGAAAGGGTACAGAGAAGAGCGACAAGAATGATTAAAGGTCTAGAGAACATGACCTATGAAGCCAGGCTTCATGAACTGGGCTTGTTTAGTTTGGAAAAAAGAAGATTAAGGGGGGACATGATAGCGGTTTTCAAATATCTAAAAGGGTGTCACAAGGAGGAAGGAGAAAATTTGTTCCTCTTGGTTTCTGAGGACAGGACAAGGAGTAATGGGCTTAAAGTGCAGCAGGAGAGGTTTAGATTGGACATTAGGAAAAAATTCCTAACTGTCAGGGTGGTCAAATATTGGAATAAATTGCCAAGGGAGGTGGTGGAATCTCCCTCTCTGGAGATATTTAAGAACAGGTTAGATAGACATCTGTCAGGGATGGTGTAGATGGAGCTTGGTCCTGCCTTGAGGGCGGGGGGCTGGACTCGATGACCTCTCGAGGTCCCTTCCAGTCCTATTATTCTATGATTCTATGATTCCATTGTGATCGAGTTTGGTGCTAATACTATAAACTCAACAGTCTGTTTATGCTGCAGTGAGAAAGTTTTTATTACATTAACAGATTAAACACACAGTTAACTACTATTTCCCTTTTAAATAGCACAATCATGTTCTCAGAGATACTGTAATAAATTCAACTGCTATTGAAATGATAAAGTTATCCACATTCTACTTAAGTTACCTATGCTGCACAAAGGCTTTTTCATTAGGAAGGTAGAGAGGAATCAGCCAAAGAGATGCAATAGGAAGGACTTGATTTGTCTCATGTAGACATTATCATATGTATAGTAGCCCAATGTCTGTGACTCTGTAATGCTGAAACGCTGGCTGTTCCCTCTAGGCGGCGCTGTTGCCTCCCACCATGGTGCTCAGCTGACTTCTGTGCCGCTCAGCCGGGCCACTGCGTGGGAGCAAGGGGTGCAAGCAGACATTTGGGGTCCGTGCTTCCCATGCAGCACCCCTGCACGGCAGCCTGGCTGAGTGGCGCAGAAGTCAGCTGAGTGCCACAGCGGGAGGTGAAGGGGCGTGGGGCGGTGACGTAAACACCCAGAGGGCAGGGCCTGGATGAGCGTGCATCCCCAACGGAGACAGAGGAGAGCTGAGAGAGAGGGGGTGAGGCAGTAGGAGGAGGAGAGAGAGAGAGAGAGACGGAGCGAGAGGCCAGAGGCTCAGGAGAGAAGACTGACATGGAAGAGAGACCTGAAAATCCTGTCTTATGGAGGGCTAATTGGCTAGTCTATGAATAACTGGTGAAGTTATAGAAGGAATTACCATTCAATAAAGCCAAGTTCTAGAGCAAATAATCTAGTCCTGATACTTGATCTATGAAGGAACATTTCTTCTTAATGATTTAAGTTTGAAAAAGAGATTCTTGAATACGAGAGTCTTCTGTTTTCTCTTTCCACCTGACAAGGTTTAGAACAGGAACAAAGACATGTATTTGTGTAAGCTTTGTGTAGGCTTAACTTTTATATGGTTGCCAATGTATAACAAATGGAAATGTTCAGAAAAGATAGTAAGAAACTTTTAGAGGTAACAAGAAATCCTCTCGAAGTAAAAGAAATAAAGCTTTTGCTATAATACTCATTCAGAAAAAAAGTAGATGGTCCCCGAACCATTGTCTGATCCCAGACAGAAAACTACATGGAGACTGTTTCTGCATAAATTTGCTACACAGTAGCCTGCTTGTTATTGCAAGAATGGGTTCCTATATGCTCCCTATTTTGCACATTATTATTACACCTGGTGCTGGCATGTGCAGCATTCCATATCTCTCATGTGGAATAAAAATGGTAATTTCAATAGTATAGAAATCAACTCATCAAGCTAATGAACTATAACTTAAAAAATAGGCATATCAAACTAAAGACCTATTACAACATCTAACACACATCTCAAATATTTCTCATTTTGATGGACTAGAACTAATCTTTGTCCAACAGTTGCCTTTGTTTCACCTATATTTGGTATCCTCTCACATTTGCAGTGGAAAATTGTTCACATCAAAAATAAAGCATGAAGTAGCTGAGGGTAGGGAAATAATTATTTATACTATAGGAATGACTTGCTCAGCATTTATTCCCCCCTGTCTATTTCATATCTTATTTTAGGTCTGTGTCAGATGTCCCATAGGAGGCCCTTGCCAAATTGGTAAGTATGACTGCAGGTATTGTTTTGGTAGTAGTGATAGGATTATAGACAAAAGGAAGAAGAATTAAAACGAAAGTGGTATGATGTTTATGTTGACTAACGTTCCTGACTTTAGGGAAAAGATGACATCTGTGACAAGAATAACGTCGGTGGAGTCACACAATGCTTATCTGAAAATATGTTCGTTTTTATATTCATTTAGAACCTGTTTCGCCTTTAGTGTGATTTCAAGGCACTTGTAGTTTTGCACAAATGTCTGAGGACCACAAAGATTAGGGCCTTTTGTATTTTCCTATTTTGTGAGCATTGATTTTTTTCCTTCTCCCAAAACAAGCTGAAATTAACACAGCTGGACTTTACAGTTTCAACCTACAGAATACCTTTTCTTGCCAAAATAGTTTTGTTTGTGTAGAAGCAAAATCAATAAAGTTTACACAGCTGTAGAAATCGTGTCAATTAGCTATTTCAAAAAAGTAGTGTTTTATAGTGTCATCAGAACTAGCAGTTATTAAAATCAGAGAACCCCACAGTTTCCTTCCATACTTAAAATGAGAAATATCTGTCGTACCTGTAGTTGACAGATGTTGATTTTTAATAACTACTTATGAATTGCAATGGAGAAACAGAAAATAATGAATAGGCATGTCCAACTAAGTGTCTTTTACAATGGAAAAGCTGTCTACTTAGGCTCATTTTTTCCCCAAAAGGCTGCTGTTTGGTGCATGCCCATTCAGTTGCATATACAAGTTCTATGTGCTGTAAACATCTCATGGAGGATAGGTCTATCAAAGGCTATTAGCAAGGATGGGCTGGGATGGTGGCTTCAGCTTCTGTTTGTCAGAAGCTGGGAATCAGCAACAGGGGTTGGATCATTTTTATGCATTCCCCCTGAAGCACCTGGTATTTGCCTTTGTTGGAAGACAGGATAGAGGGCTAGACTGACCTTTGGTCTGAACCAGTATAGTCATTCTTATGAAAAAATGATGGTCATAAGATTATTTGCATAAGTATCCCCAAATTTAGGGGTTTGAAAGTCTGGCCTTATTCAGACATTCCAAAATGTGTGCTTAAATAGGTATTGGAATAGTACAGTATAATTTAATTGTACATTGTGCACACACAATCTGTGCATACACAAAATCACATTCTTGATGACAGAATACCCTTGCCTATTCCCATTGCCCCAAAATCTTTCATGCGTCTAATACATCATGATGTGGAATAAAGATTATTAGCAACCTTAACTCAACACGCTGAGTTTGGGATGAAGTGTAATATCACTGCCTGAGGCAAAGCTGTGATTACTATGGATGGAGTGGCCACCAGGGCACCTATCCTTTTCCCTCTTTCCTCTTCTTGTGAAAGAACTCCCTTTTCCCCATCCACGCACACCTTTTTGTGAAAGAGTTATTTCTGAAAAAGGCTTCTTCCTCGTAGAAAAGGTTTTCCACTGTTGGAAAAACTCCTCTGTTCTTTTGATTTCCTTTTGGAAGAACACAATTGCAGTGTGGACATCATTCAGGTTTTGTCGGAAAAACAGCCATTTTTCCGACAAAACTCTGTAGTGTAGACATATCTTCAGGCAGACTCTCTGCCTGCTGTTCCCCCTCACGCTCTGAAAATCATCTGGCTGCAGGGGCTATAGTGGGGAAAGGAGAGGGGGGCTGCATGCTGTCCCTGACCCCAGAATAATCTTATGGCTTCCATTGGCTGGATACCAGCCAATAGGATCGGCCAGGGACATGCTTCAAGTGCAGGCGCAGTGACACATGGCCCTTGCAGCCAGCTGCTTTGAGCAATGTGGAGGGCCATGGCAGGCAAAGAGCCTGCCTGAAGGTCCTGCTGGGCTGCAGGCTGGAAGCTGCCTAAAGTAAGTGCCTCCTAGAAAGAGCCTCCTCCTGCACCCCAACTCTCTGCTGCAGGTCAGAATTCAAACCCTCTGCTTGCCCTCCTACACCCCTGCCTCAGCTTACAACTACCTACCAGGTGCTGCACCCCCCCCCCCCACACACACCCCACTCTTCCAGGTCAGAATCTCTCCTGCACCCGAACCTCCTCCCGTCCCTTCCCAGACCTAGCACACCTTCCTACATTCCAATCCCCTGCCCCAGATCACAACCCCTTCCTTCACCCATACTTCCTATTAGACCCCACATCCCCAAGCTCCCTTCTGCATCCGACTTCCATCCTAAACCCCACACCTCCTCCATTAACATCACTGACAAATGCGGCCCTTACACACATACACTGTAAATAGAGAATTTCCATTTATATGATCAAACTCCAAAGACCCTGCCCCAAAGGACTAGTAATAGGAAATAGGGTTTTCCACCTGTAGATTCTTATTGCATACTGAGAAATTCAGTCTACATTGGTAGTGGTTGAAATGTATTACTATCTAATGATTATTTCTTAGCCATGTGTAGTGCATTTTTGTTCTTATTCTAACTCTTCATGGACATATGTTCATATCATAATACCCACAATTTATATAACCTTTGACACTAATCAATACTTTTGTTAATTGTCAGCGACATCAACAAATGATTGAGCATACCAAATAAATTCCCTTCTCTCTGAAGCCATCCCTCCAGAATAGGATAGAAGAAATTTTGTGGGTAAATCCATGCTGCAACTATTTTGTTAATGAGTAGAGGATTTCATTGGATTTCATCTAGCATTTTTAAGAAGTAGTGCATTCTTTTTCTTTCTTTGTTGTAAATCTAATTTGGGGCCTGTTCCTTTACATAATTTATGCGTCTGTTTTACTATATTTGTCACCAGTTAGACAAAAGCTTTTTGGGAGTCTAAATCCAAGGTAAAGTAGAACATTATGTGCTTTAACATTATGTTAGTTGAGATTAATTCTCTTGTATATTTGTGAATACAATACTCATCATAGCTTGTACATAGCTGTAGGCAGGGAGTTCATTTCATACATCATTCAAAAGTTTCTGTAGTTATTCACAACATTTCACCTAACCTTATTGTAGAACACATATTAACACAAATACTTTTCCTTTCTCCTCTTCTGTTTAGAAAGTCCAGTCCAAGCCCAAATGTTTACGCTGCAGTTTTATAGACCCACAGTTTGTACCTTGCAAGCCCCAGTCAGGTGGCCCAGACCACTTGTAATCCACACACCTTCTGGGTGTGATGTACTGTTCCACTTAGTGGGACTGACACCACTGAAAGAGAAAACAACAAGTCTTCTTTACAGTCTTAGCTAAGAGCTAGGTGGCTTTTAGCTCAAGCCAGTAGAGGCTCATGCAATATGCTCCAGAGGTCTCAAGTTTGATTCTACTTGGCAGTGTTACATAGTCACAATGTAGACGTACTCAAAGTGACTATGGGTACAGCTACACTACGTGCTTATTTAGAAATAAGCTATTTCAAAATAAAAACTCCCCAAGTAGTTTATTTCGAAATAGTGAGTCCACACTACAAATGCCCAGTGAAATAGCGCAGAGCTATATCAGAGTAGTGTGTCCACATTGATTGGAGGCTGAATCACATTTAAAGCCTCCTGGAAGTACTTCGGACAGGGCATCAGGACAGCAGTCACTTCCTGTAGCTGCTGCCTGAGGCTATTTGAAGCTCATGCTTAAAGGGGCTTCCTTCTACGACCATGTCTCAGGCTCTTCACCTTTGCTTACCTCCTCAAGGGACAGCAAACTCATTTCACTGCATGCTCTGGTTGCCCTAGCAAATACATCCTCTCTCCAACTTACGAACCGGTTATGGACCAAGCAATTGGTTGTAACTTGGTTTGTTCGTAAGTCGGACCCCATAGAGTTACACGCGACTGCGCTGTTCATAAGCACGGATCACGTTCGTAACTCAGGGTCCGCCATTTACGACAGCTTTGGTCGTAACTGCGAATGGTCATAAGTCGACCGTTCGCAACTCGAAGACCGTCTGTACAGAGCACTTCTGCAATGGAGCTGGACCTGCTGCAAAGCACTCGCCGGCTCTTAAAACTCCTGCCGCACCTTCTGGTGCAGTTACTGCAGGCTGCCCATGTGGCTCTGCAGGATCAGGACCCCACAGCTCACTGTGGGGTCCCTCCTTCCCTCTCTCCACATGCTGCTCATGCAGCACAACCCCTCACACTGTTCTGTACATCCCCACTTCTGGCGCCAGGACACCAGTACAGACTGGTGGGACTGAATCAACATGGAGCGGTGGGACAACCAGAAACATCCCTAGAACTTCCGCATGCAGAAGGACACCTTCCTAGGGTTCTGTGAGTCGCTCACCCCTGCCTCAGGTGATGGGACACCCACATGCAACCCCTCTTCCCCCTAGAAGCGTGTTGCCATCACACTTTGGAAGCTCATCATGCCAGATAGTTACTACTCCATCAGGAACCAGTTAGGTGTGGGGATATCAACTGTCAGGGCCATGCTCATGCAGGTTTGGTTCTCTTGTGATGTTGTCCCAGGAGGGGGGGGCTAACCACTGGAATGGGGTTCCCTAAGGTCTCCCTCCCTGAGGTTTTGCAGTCCTGCTTTCACGAAGCCCTGCCAGGGATGGGGTAAGTTGGGGTTGCTCAGGCTGTGGGAATGGGGTTGGGCTTGGGGAATTCCTGAGGGCAGTCATGAGCCTGTACCATGTGCAGCACTGCTGTGTTGTCCGTGACCCCAGCCTCCGTAGTTTGGCTTGTGGTGGGAAGGTGTCCTACAACGGGGGTTGGGAGTAAGACAGGCCTGTGCAGGAACCCTGTGAGCAGGAGTCCAAGGCTCCTGTGTGGTAGCTTCATTGTGTTTATGTCAATGCTGGCTACTGCTTCCTCCTCCTCGCCCATGGGCCCGCCCTCCAAGATGCTAACAATGGATGTCGCCAACCCAGAGTCCATAACAAGGGAGGGTGAGGGACTGACAAGTGGGGTGCCACGCGGGAATGGGAACTCCACTCCCTGACCTTTGTGTAGGCCTTTCACTTTCATGCACACCTGCTCCTGGGTGCACATGTGATCCTTCTGGACCAGGCTGACAGCCATCATTCACATTCCTATGCCTGGTACGGAGATCCTGGAGGTTTTCCTTGTCTCCCCAGACCTCAAAGAGATCCAGGATCTCCGCATCAGGCCAGAATGGGGCCCTCCTCTTCTGTCAGGTTGGGAGTTAGATGCTGGCTCTCTTGCTGTGGGAGACTCAGTTGGAATGCTCAGGTCTCCCATAGCAGCAGGGAAGGCAGAACAGGGTGCTGCTGTATGGCACGGTGGTAGCAGGGCTCTCATTGTGCTACATAGTGTCTCCCCTGTGGCTGCACCTTTAAAGGCTGCAGGGGAAAGGAAGGTATAGAGTTCTGATGAATGTGGACAGACTGGCCACGAAGGCAGCTGTGGGAAGCCCTGGAGGCCACTTATTTCAAAATAACCACAGCTGTGCTGTCTACACACACCCATTTTTAAAATAACTATTTCAAAATAGGTGTTATTCTTTGTGAAAGGAGAGTTTATCATTCTGGAATAAGAAGCCCGTTATTTCAAAATTATTTAAAAATAATGGGCTTGCTGTGTAGATGTTCAGCTTATTTCAAAATAATGTGAGTTATTTCAAAATAATGCTGTAGTGTAGACATGCCCTATGTACTTAAAATACAGGTGGCTTTTCCATCATATTGAATTGTATCACCTTAGTTCTATGTTTGTTGATCAGCCACATGCAATATACTGGCCAGGGATTTCATTACTTGATATCAGAAGTGAGAAATAAAATCTTGTCACTTATTTTCATTCAGATTTTATTTATATGGATTCTGTAATGTTTATAAATCTTAGCTTACACACCTCTGTAATGAAAAAAGGCAGAGTCAAAGATAATGAGCACTGCTTAATCTATGAGATGTAGATCAGCAGGCTTTTCAGTTCTATAATGGAAGCCCAAGTACTGCCCTGAATGGTATGGGAAAGTAGTAGTAAATGCCTTTGTTGCATAGTATTATCTTCCTCCCTACTGGGGCCTGAATTAAATTCAATTCACAAAGTTATATTGAATAACATTTTGTTGAAGTTAGTATTGATTTATTAGAAGTAGGTGTTATGTGTTGTTACTTATATGACCATATCACTGTGCTCAGTGCTCTACAAACACCATGGCTGTGTCTAGACTGGCAAGTTTTTCTGCAAAAGCAGCCACTTTTGCGGAAAAAGCTTGCCAGCTGTCTACATTGGCCATTTTGAATTTGCGCAAGAACACTGACGATCTAATGTAAGATTACCATTTTTGCCATTGGGGCTTTTTTGCACAAAACAGTCCTGAGCTGTCTACACCGGCCCTCTTGCGCAAATACATCATAGTATTTGCGGAAGAACACTGACAATCGGGGCTTTCTTGCGCAAAACCGTGTCTAGATTGTGGACGCTTTTCCGCAAAAAGTGCTTTTGTGCAAAATCATCCGTGCCAATCTAGATGCTCTTTTCCACAAATGCTTTTAATGGAAAAACTTTTCCGTTAAAAGCATTTGCGGAAATTCATGCCAGTCTAGACGTAGCCCATGGGTATGTCTAGACAACATGGCTCTGTCGATGGAGCCATGTAGATGAATTTACTAGACATAGGAAAATGAAGCGGCGATTTAAATAATCGCCACTTCATTTACATCAAAATGGCCATCGCGCTATGCCGATCAGCTGTTTGGTGGCACAGCGGGGCAGTCTGGATGCACCGGGGTTGACAAGGGAAGCCTTTGTCTACCGCTCCGATAACCCTCATTTCATGAGGCATACCGGAGCGGTCGACAAAGGCTTCCCTTGTCGACGTGGCACGTCCAGACTGCCCTGCTGTGCCGTCAAACAGCTGATCAGCACAGCGCGGCAGCCATTTTGATGTAAATGAAGCGGTGATTATTTAAATCGCCGCTTCATTTTCCTATGTCTAGTAAACTCATCTAAATGGCTCCATCGACGGAGCCATGTAGTCTAGACATACCCCATGGGAAAAATGGGCTTTATCTCAGGGAGTATACAGTTTAAATCAGAGATACCCAGACATATGCTCTATGGCAAAGGTTTCAGTTTAATCTAGTTTCCTGGATTATCTTCAAACAAACATAATATAATGTACTTGTTTATATGAACAATACTCATCTAAGACTGTCTACCAGCCAATACTCAGATGCACCAAAAATTTAGCTTTGGAGGTATTCATTATTGGTTTGGAACTTTAACTATTGTGACTGCTGCTGCTCCTATCAATGTCTTATGTAATCAGATGTAGGAAGTCTCTCTCTCAGTCCTTTTTTAACAGCCCAACCTTTGGAAGATGGAGATAACAAAAGGATTCTGTAACATTTATAAAGCTTCTCCTATTAAAAATGCAGCAATATTGAGACCATTGGTCTAATTTCCTAAAAGGGGTTAAAATGATAGAGATTGAGAGGCAAACAATAAAGCGTGCATCGGCTTTTATTCAAAGAAAAATGGTCTTTCTTTGTTAAGGCTTAGATTTAAAGAAACAGAAGTATTATGTTTTAATAAAAAGACATATAGGAAAAAATCTGAAATACTTTTTCTAAACATTTTTTGGCTTAGATTTTTCTTTGTAATGTATTGCAAATCATTTTTGCACATTTAAATGCTATGTGTATTTAATAAGACCATAACACAGATGAAAAAGAACATGCAGCAAAGTACATAAATAGAACATATTGCAGTCAACTTGGGTTGTCTTCCCAGTGTGTGTAGGCTCTTCACCACATCTCATGCAGCAAGACTTCTGAACCAGACACTTGAACATATTTATTTGTATAATAATTTTTTGAGTCTCTGGCTAGAATGCTTTCCTTTTAAAGATTGGCAAGGTACCTTCACATGCAAGCATTATTGATTGGTCTGGGATTGTGTCCATGGAGAGTTAAGGAACATTATCAAAGCATTTGGTGGAGAAACCTAGTACAAAGGCATGCTGTCATGGCCCAGGGTTTATCTGGGCCAGAGAATGTAATTTCTGAACAACTGATGATGCTGTTTCTTTTTTTTATGTCCTCTTGACTTTTAATGTTCCTGTATGTTTCGCAGTGACAGTGGGTGGAAGTCCTTGTAATGAGGCTAGATAAATTAGTCAATTAGGAAAGCTTAACCTCAGTTTTTTTGAGGTTGGATGAAACAAGAAAAGCATTAAGGAGTGGGGCTAGATGTTTAACTATGAGAAGGTTTACTCACTCAGTATGAGTTGTGGAGCCATTTGTTAGGTTTAGGAAAACACCCCTATGCCCTCATCCTACTCCAGTCTGGTGTATTGTATCTGTACCTTGGGTCTCTCATTAATGGTTTGGGGGTAGATGAGAGCATGTTGGTCCCAAGTTTATCTTGAAAAGACTGCCTGGCAATGAATGATTGTAATTCAGAATAGGTTTAGGTAAGAATTGTGAAGCAGTGTGTGAGACAAAGTTAGAGGTAAGATTCAGATTTTATTTTGTTTTATTTACTGTACACACACAGTTGTAGATGGAGTAGAACATAGAAACTGGATTAATAACGAGATGGACTCAAGTAATTAGGAGTCCCGTGTTTATCCTCCCCCCACCTTTTTTTTTTTTTGGTGGGAGATTATGTTAAGAAGGATGCCTTAAAAGGGGGAGCTGAAGGAGGCAGGACAAGGGAGAAGATTGTAAGAAGGGAGGGCATGTTATTAAACTGAGGTGAAGACACAAAGGCTACGTCTAGACTGGCATGATTTTGTGGAAATACTTTTAACGGAAAAGTTTTTCTGTTAAAAGTATTTCCAAAAAGCGCATCTAGAGTAGCAAGAATGCTTTTGTGCAAAAGCATCCGTGGCCAGTCTAAACGCGATTTTGCACAAGAAAGCCCTGATCGCCATTTTAGCCATTGGGGCTTTTTTGTGCACAATTCTTCCCTGTCTACACTGGCCCTCTTGTACAAGTATTCTTGAGCAAGAGGGCTTTTTCCCGAGCGGGAGCGTGAAAGTATTTGCGCAAGAAGCACTGATTTTGTACATTACAAAGTCAGTGCTCTTGTGCAAATTCAAGTGGCCAGTGTAGATAGCTGGCAAGTTTTTGCCCCAAAGCAGCCACATTTACACAAAATCTTGCCAGTGAGTGAGAGGTTTGGAGCAAACAGGCAATTGGACCACAGCCAAGGAAGTCCTGTCAAAACTGAACAAAATTCTCTGAATATCCAGAGTTGTCTGCTTTGGCTGCTCCTGCAACTACCAGCTGGAATCCATCTCTGGCTCCTTTCTTCAGTTTTTCTCTAAGACTACTTTGTGAGAGGAAGACAAGGCACACCATGGATCTGGATGTTCCAGAGGCTAGGCTAGGCATGGCTTGGCTCGGCTTCTCTTCTAGGTATATTCCCTATATAGTTTTGAGTCTGGAGGTGATCGAGGGCTTGTGGGAAGGAATGGCTTTTGCAGGGCCCCATTTTATCACATCATCTCCCTACCCCCACAGCAGCAGTACCTGCTAAAGTATTGATTTCTTATATTGCAATAACATCCAAAGATGAAATCAGAGGTCAGATTTCCACTGTGCTAGTTTTTATAACAATCTTATAGAAAGACACTGACACCAAGATTTCATAGGCTGTGTCTAGACTGCATCCCTGTTTCGTAAAAGGGATGCAAATTAGACATGTCGCAATTGCAAATGAAGCGGGGATTTAAATCTCCCCCGCTTCATTAGCATAAAAATGGCTGTTGCTTTTTTCCGGCTTGGAGCTTTGCCGGAAAAAAGTGCCAGTCTAGACGTGGATCTTTCGGAAAATAAAGCCTTTTCCGAAAGATCCCTTATCCCTCTTAAAATAAGGGATGCAGTCTAGACACAGCCATAGTGTAATTATTGTGGTTGTGTCACCTCATGTTCAATATTGTTCATAAAATGGCTTGATAGCCCAAAGTTTTACCGACCCTTTAATGTATGTGATAACCGTTTTTTAAATAGCCCTTTTTAGTCTCAATCATTAAAGTAATTTTAAAAGTTATAATTAGAAAGTATATCTATGGCACACGAGCTGATAAAGGAAAATGTAGTTTCAAAAACTATTCTTTTCTCTGCAGAGCTCCTACTGTGTCGGAAAATTAGGGTGTCCATCTTTTAATTTGGCTCAGCAACAAAGGATTTCTACCTACTCAGTTAACACTTTTCATATTTTTATTTTTCAATCTTGATGCTCCAGTGAGGGAAATGTATTATGCTTCTTATAACAGTGTTCCGGTGTTAAGCAGAAACAGAAGAATGAAGGAAAGATTCAAACTGAAGGAAGCCAGGGATCCATATAAGTCCATTTTCTCTGTTAAAGTGCTATCACAGTTGTGTGGTATAATGTTATTTTTCCTCTAAAGACTAATTAGACAAGTTCTGGATTTAAGGATGTTTATACTAGTTATTCCTAGTGGCTTGTTCTTTTCATTTGGATTTTAATTGAACCCTGTAGCAAAAAATATTTTCTAAATGTCTTCAGTCCTTTCATCCCTTTTATATTTCAATTACGACTCTTTGGCTTATGAAAGGCCTATGGACAAATGTAAATGGACAGTGTGACAAAGATGTTTAGGGCTCTAAAGATGCATGGGGGTTTCAAAAGTGCCTACATGTCTAACTTTCATTGATTTCAGTGTGAGTTAGATGCCTAACTGTTGAAATGGATTTTTATAAGCCCACAGCTGGGCAGGATACCACCAGAACCAGTGAAAAATTAAAATCAATATTTTTAATACACAGCAGTTTTTTGAGAGAGAATTACACAAGTGGCATAAGGTTATATAATGAGGCTCCATTATCCAAACCTACACCATCAGTAACTATGTTGGCCTTACACAGTATCCTGATTGGAAAACAAAGTGAGTTACAGCACTATAGAAGCTTTTCCTCCTCTCTTCTTCCTCCTTCTCAGGTACTTGGTCTGCCCCAGGTTCTTTGAAGCAAGATCTTGGTTGGGGTGGTGGCAGGAAGGGGAGGAGCTTGAGGGACTGACACCCCCTCCTTAGGCTGCTGGGTCTCCTAGGCCAGATTGCAAATATCTGTTGGCCCATAGATGGCCTGGAGGCCATGAGTTTGAGGCTCGCCTCCTTTACACTAACCGACTCATTAATGGCATTGCTTGTTTCAGCAACTCAGTTTTTAAAAAAACCCTGAAAATGTACATACTTCATTTAAGTAATGGCTCTGGGTTAGAGCTGGGGATGAAGAGTGCAGTACACAGGCTGCCCAGGGGAGACAGATCAACCCCAGCTCTTTCTCACCACAGCAGCTTGGGGCCAGGTGAGAAGTGCCTCCCAATGGCTACTGCAGCTCCAGAAATCACAGCCCAGGCAAGGGTGCATGTTCCCCAGCTGGGGCAGGTGCAGGTTATGCTGGGTGGGTGCCACAAAACGAGTTCCTGTTCCCTGGCAGTGGCAGCTCTGGGCAGGGGTGGCATGTGAGCATAGGTCAACTCAGCCATCGCCTAGGGCGCCATCTTCAATGGGGCGCCCAATGATGATGTCACAGCCATTGACGGCCGTGCAGGTGGGGTCGCCAATCATGCATTTCACCGGGGGCGCCAGCTGCCGCAGCCTACCTCAGGCTGCCCCTAGATCTGGGGCAATTCCAGGTTGGATGTCATGGCCAAGGTGGTGAGGCACCCCTTTCTCTGGCCCCAGAATGGTGCTGCCATGGACATAAATGGGAGAGAATTGGGGCACGGCACCCTCCCACAGTCCCAGCACAGAGCTGCCACAGATAGAGGGGAGGGCACAGTTCCCCATCAACCCAGAACGGATCTGGGCCCAGCAGGCAGAGGTGGCACTCCCCATGTCTACCCTGAGTCCCTGCCCTCCCTGAACCCTCTTTCAACATTCATTCAGTTATGTCAGTTTGGAGGACTTACAGCTTGGACCTCCCTGGTCTGGCACCCTCAGGGCCTAACTGGTCCCAGACAAGGGAGTTTCCTGGACATGAGAAGGTCGGGGAGGGGGAGCCAGCCTGTCTGTCAGCCTCCTTGCCCTGAGACCTCTGGCCTCATGAATTGGGGCACTTTTGCCAGAGCTCATGGCCTCACAACAGCCCCACTGGAGCTCCCACCAGACCTGTTAGCCTTGTGGTAGCCCTACCAGTGGCAGGCTCTGCTGCCCCAGAGGGCCATATCAGCTTAGGTAAATCAGATTAAGTCAGTGATTTACACCATCTGAGGATCTGGCCCACAATATTTAATTCCATTGTCAGAACAAATTATAATGAATTTGGGTTTAAAAAGAAAACTGTATGTAATGGGCTGGTTACCCCACACTAGCATAGCTGGGTTAATCAATCTGACAAAGAGACAGTTAACTAGATAGAACACTGCTGAGCGAATTGGGTGGCCTAAATAACCACTGAATGTTGAGGGAGCCCAGCTGAGAAGGAACAGACAGGGCTAGTAGAAGGTCATGAAGAACTGTAGTGAGGAAGATTAACTTTTTTTGAGAGACAGAGAGAGATGGAGACAGAAGAGATTAGAAGTCCTAGGGACTCAGGATCTGCTAAAAGAGTTTATTCGGAAAGGTGATGGTATAGAGGCCTGTAAGAGGGTGTAGGAAGAAGCTCAAGGAAACAGCAGCAAAGTGGGACTTTGAAGACCTTTGATTCTGATTAGAGGGTCTGAGTTAGAACCTGGAGCAGAAGGCAGGCCTAGGTTCTCTATCAGTCACTGGGGAAATGGCATATTTCAGGCAGTGGATTTGAAAACTCCGTGGAATTGTTCATTCTGTGGGACTTTAAGATTCCCTGAAAGGGGAAAATGTAATTACGTGGCTGGAGGGCCAAGACATGAGAAGGGAGCACCTTGTGTCACAGAGAGAGCGGCTGTGAGGTACATGAATGAGCCATGGAAGGAGCTAATTCCCAGAGCAGCCAGGAGCAAATAGACCAGGAGTGGCTTCAGTAACCCCTGGGGTAAGATATCACATGACAAGATCCAGTGCTTCGGAGAGAATATTTTTAACACAAGGTAAATATGGGATTATGCATATGTAGGTAAAAAAGAGTTCATACAACTGCTGTACAGTATTAAATATATGGCCATATACTGTCTAGCTGATCCACAGCTTGTTTTATAAAAGATCAACACAACATATATACTCAGTGTCAGAAGATTCCTGTTAATACAGTAGAAACATGCTTTTTGGTTTTGTCTGTAGCTTTCCACCTTTGGAAATTATACTGTACTCTAAATAACAATTACACAGCTTCACCATATATATAATTAAACTGTATTCATTATAAGATTATTAGCCTATTAAAGCCATCAACTTCTCACTAATAAATAATCAGTATAACTATGTGCCCTTGCCTCTTACTTAATTATAACTAACAAACAGTACATTATTACTGTGCATCAAGATCCTTGCAGTTACTGGAAGCCATTAGTATGGTAGTCAAATGCTGAATCTTTTTTGGGGGCTTGTTTGATACAACAATACCAGCATTTAACACAGACTGGGCTAGTGTGTACCTGCTGGTAGCTATGAAATCCTGACCTGCCTAAATTAATTGAGAAACATCACATAAAGTTAATGTAGCTGGGAATTCACCCCAGGAATGCAGAAATGATTCAAGGAACAGTTTAATTACTCCTGCCTCACAGGAGACACACAAAAGCAATTCATGTGATGGGAGAAAAGTATAGACACCCTTCACAAATCATCTCAGAGGGAATAGACTAAGGGTATGTCTACACTGCCACCCTAGTTCGAACTAGGGTGGCTAATGTAGGCAATTGAAGTTGCAAATGAAGCCCAGGATTTAAACCCCCCAGGCTTCATTTGCATCTTGCCAGGAGCTGCCATTTTTAAATTCCCGTTAGTGCGGACTCCATGCCCATGGCTACACGCGGCATGGAGTAGGTAGTTCGAATTAGGCTTTCTAATTCGAACTACCGTTATACCTCATTCCACCAAATCCTTACTTTGCTTTAAGTTACTATAAGAGGAAGCTGCATACTAAATTTGGTGGTCCTTCTCTTCACAGACAGACTCACTTGTGCACACACAGACTCTCAAATATATAATTCAGGTCGAGCCTCTCTAATCTTCCACCCTAGGGACCTGCCTGGTGCTGACCCACAGGAAACAAATATAATTTAGCAACACTACCAACACTTCCATTGCTTCCTGGGCTCCTGGAAGATGTGTGGGGTAAATTAGAGCTAAATAACAGCACAAAACACTCAGAACCAGGATTGGTGGCTATAAACAAACTTTATGGGATGGAGGGAAACTTGACCACACACAAAAGTGGACATCCAACTAACTAGAACCATGCCAGACCACAGATGTTGCTGGACCAGAGAGTGCTGATGTAGAGAGGTTAAATCTGTAGATCTTTTACTACAAACTGCTATATTTGGAATCTATGACTGCACTCAAAACTGCTATAAAAGCTCAAAGTACTTTAAAGCATTTTGCTGTCACAGGCAGGACTAAGGGACACAGAGTAGCCAAATAAATTACCTTCAAAACCTAAAAAATTAAATTAATCTTTTTAGAATTTCAGGGTTATATTGTTAATCCTCTTTTAATTGTTAAATTTAGGCATAATCAACACTGGATGAAAATACAGTAGAAAACTTTCTAGAAATCTTGATTTGATCCATTGAAACATTGCTTTCTAAGCCCTCTATGTGAAATTCACTTCAATGCAGAGGAAAACACAAGTCAGATCCTGTTTTGCTGGTATCCACTTTTTGGCTGTGACTTCTGCCTATCAATCTCAAGCGATTTCTGCTCCCAGTGATTTCAACTCTTAGCAATCAGTATAGGAAAACACAACTCCAACACAACTAGCATAAGAAAAAGGCACCTAAGGATGCCTATTTAGCTGTGTTCTTTGAATGGGGGGAGAAGGGGAGGGAGGCGGACTGGTCAAAGCAGTCCAGTCAGGGTAAGCAGGGTAGGCTCTAGACCAGAATAACCTTCCCTTTTCCCTTCCCTCTGATAGGCAAGAGCTGATAGCTGTAGTGGAAAGTCATACAGGAGATCTGCTTTTACTGAAAAGAATATATCTGTTGTATTGCAGGCATCAGTGTCAATGCGCCTATAAAGGAAGATTTCTGTGGAGTCAGGAGAAGTCAATAAAGTCATAATTAAGAAACTGTCTGCTGGCCCTTCTTTACCAGCAACAAACCATTCATTTGCTGCACTGCAGTTAGTCAATAGATGACAACATTAAACATGCGCCAAAAGAAATAGCTGGAGAATGAACATTTGTGCAGGTTAGACCAGACATTTAAATACTTAATTTTTGTTTGTGTTCCTTCTGCAGGATATAAGAAGGATTCCTGACAGAGTTAGTAATTCTGGCATAATGAGAACACTGTTTCATTCTTAATTGCCTAGCCTTAAATCTTGGTAGTCTGAATGGAAACTTAATGTCTTGTTGGGGAACATGCTTGTCCATTAGTTAAAACAAGGAAAAGTGCAACATTGGATCATGTTAATAAGAAAGCCAGCATTATTTCCAAACTCTGACTTAGAATCAAGTTTGTTTGTTTTGTTTTGTTTTGTTTTTTTGTGGGGAGGGAGGGGAGAACAAGGGAGGCTGTCAAAGCTTTCCAGACAATTTATTGTCAAAACTAACAGAAATCTTCCTTTGTGTTTTCTCTGTATTGTTTTATTTCCCTCTCCCCGCCCCCACCCCACAGCAACAGTTTAGCCAGTTGTCATTTTCAGTAATATAAATTTCCATCTGAATTATTGTTTTTATGCTGCTTGATGTTTATTATATGTTGCTTATAAAGCTTACACAAAAAACATTTGTAAACAGGAGAAATGCGGTTTTTCTAAATCTTTGGAGAGGTAGTCTTTGACACAGTCACTGGTTTAGTGGATGGAGGAAGCAGTAGATATGACACCTTGATTTTTAGAAAGGATTTTGACAGTCTTGTGTGACATTCTTACATGCAAACTAGGGGAGTCTACATGAAATTACTATGAGCGCATAGCTGGTTGAAAGATCATCCTAGGAGTAGTTCTCAATGATTCACTGCTAAACTGGTAGGGCATACCTAGTGGGGATCCCACAGAGGTCTGGTACTAGTCATTATTTTCATTAATGACTTTAATAAATAGTATGAATTCAGTAAGATGAGATTCAGGAAAGACAACTGTGAATTACTTCAGAAAGAAAAAATCAAATGCATACTTAAAATAAGGAATAAATGGCAACGTGATAGTACTATTGAAAGGATCTGAGGGTAATAATGGATCACATACTGAGTCAACAGCATAATGCAGTTGTAAAAAATACTAATTGTTACGGGCATATTTACAGGATAGTTGTCTGTAAGACAGAGGTAATTGTTCCACTCTACTTGCCACTGATGAGGCCTCAGCTTTAAGCATCTAACTTCAGGAAAGATGCAGACAAACACAAGGGAGATGAACAAACTTTAAAAGATTAAGAAAAATAGGCATGCTTAGTCTTGAGAAAAGAGGACTGAGAAGAGACCTGATAATCTTCACATATGTTTAGAGCTAGTATAATGAATACACAGATAAAATGTTCTCCGTGGATACACAGATAAAATGTTCTCCGTGGCTACAGAAGGTAAGACAATAAGTAATGGTCTTACACTATGGCAAGTGAGATGCAGATTAGATAGGAGTAGAAACCATTTAACTACAAAGCAGCTTAACTTTGGAATAGGCTTCAAGGATATTGTGGAATTCCCCTCATTGAAGATGTTTGTGGATCAGCTGAACACTTGTCTGGATTGTCCAGTTTTACTTGGTCCTGCCTCAGCACAGGCAGCTGATCTTAACTTCAAGGTTGCTTCCAGCTGTACATTTCTATCATTCAGAGAGCAACTGCTTTCTGACCTTAGAAATAGTTATCAATATCTCATCACAATAGGATAGCAAATGCCTCTGGAAATGTGGCAAATACTATCTGGAAATCAATAAAATGTTTTCTGCCCTCTCTTTATAATAAGATGCTGTAACAAGATACGGTGAACTGAACTACAGTGACTTCCTGCCAGTGTTAAAAATGATGCATGAACACTATCACTAACAAAAGAAGCACTGTGGCCTGCTACACTAGACTCTGATGGGGAAAGTTGAGTTCTGTTCCTAGCACTACCGTTGGCTTTGCTGAGTGACTTTGGAGAAAGTCAGTTTGTCTCTCTGTACCTTAAGTTTCCGCCTCCCCCACCCTTTATAAAATGGGAATAAAAGTACGTTCCTTTGCAAAGAGCTCAGATGTTTAGTCATAAGAGCCAAGTAATGTTAATATTTAAACATGCATTATGGTGAAATCTGAAATACTCATTTCCTTCTTTAAAACCTACAATTGTAAATAACATTAATCAACATGTTGATCACTTTAAGTCAATAAAAATGTAAACTTATCCTGCTTTCATGTTGTATTAATAAAATATATTTTATGATTGACTTGTGTTTTGGTTCAGCCATGTCACAAAAACTAATGATCATGAAGCACAGAACAGATCATTTGGCAGCCTTCTACCTAACATTAGTGTAGGAGGAGCTTCCAAGGTTTCAAACCAGAATCTGGAGATGATACAAACTTGTTTGTTGATGAATTCTGGCTACAAAATTTAGCTATTTACTGTATTGTGAAAGGGTATAGGTGTTCTCACTTTGGGGGCTTGCTATGATCTATTATAAAAATGGATTAGAATCTGAGTTCATTTTGCTTAGGGACTATGATTTTGGGTACTATGGCAAACCCTAAAATACACAGAAATCCTCCCAAGTTCACAGGTGAGATCCTGACCTCCCCAGTGTAGTCAAAAGGTGTTTTTCTAATGTTTTCAATTGAGCCCAGGCTTCTCTCCATCTGTTTTTGAATGTAATGTTTCGGCTTTGGCTCATTACTATATGAAATACAGCCATCTGATTCTACCACAGTTATTAAATATAACATTTTTCTCCCACTGGTTGGCATTTGGGATTTTTGCTTTATCCATTAAATATAGCTATACCTCTAATACATTTACAATTCAACTCACTTCTTAAACAAATACCTGTTAAAAGAATAAACCTGTCAGAAGAAGTTGCTTCTTGTGCACAAAAAATATATATTACAGTATGCCAAAAGAACAGACCTGCAATAAATTTTCTATTCTCCCCCTAAAATTACACAGAATAATGTAGTGGAACTCTATTAAACAAAATAAATCTGTTGAATCGATGACTTCTCAGGGTGATATACAGACATATATAAAGCATAAGAGAGAAACAGCATGCAGAGCTTGACTAGAAAGGGGGAAATATAAATTAAAATAAATAGAAGCCAATTGCAAATAAAATTACCTTCACAGCGAAAATATAGCTAATTAAATCACAAGTATATTTGGAATAACTCTCTTACTATGAGTATTTAAAGAGAAGGAAAAGTATCAGCAGACCACAAAATAAAGGTTGTCATACAATTTTAATTATAAGAGATATTAAGACCCCAATTCCACAACTACAGTTAGCTTGCTGTGGATACATGAGTTCACCAATCCAGAAGCTGCTGTCCAGGAGAAGCCATACATTCAAATGGTGAACTCTATAGTCAGAACACCAGGGGATCCAAGTGTTCTCAGGACATGATACAGAAGGTGATGAGCTTCTTCTGTGATATTCTTTCATCACCTTACAGGATCAGGCCCAGATTCTGCCCTAAGGTTCACAGCTATAACTACCATTGGAGGATGAAGATTGAATGGAGTGCTTAGTCATCATCGGATAAGATGGAAAATCCTTTCATGGATCCTTACCTGGTTAAAAGATAGGAAACAAAAAATAGGAGTAAATGATCAGTTTTTAGGATGGAGAGAATTAAATAAGGGCACCCGCCAGATGTCTCTACTAGCACTAGTGCTGTTAACATATTCATAGATTATCTGGGAAACAGAGTAGAGAAAACAAAATTACTCAAGGTATGTTCAAAGCAAACTTTAAAGAATTACACGTGGCTTTCATTCAACTGGGTGACTCAGCAACAACATGGCAATGAAATTCAATGTTGTTAAATGAAAAGTTATGCACACTGGGGCTACGTCTAGACTGCAAGCCTCTTTCGAAAGAGGCTCTTTTGAAAGATACTTTTGAAAAAGCCTCTTTAGAAAAAGAGCATCTAGACTACAACCAGAACTTTCGAAAAAGCAAGCCGCTTTTACAAAAGAGAGCATCCATGCGGTCTGGATGCTCTCTTTCAAAAAAGCCTCTTTTTTCAAAAGAGCACTTTCGAAAAAAGACATTTTTCCTCTTAAAACGAGGTTTTCCATGGTCGAAATAACTGCCGTCTTCTTTCGATTTACTTTTGAAAGTTTTTTTCGAAAAAAGCCCACTAGTCTAGACACACCCTGGAAAAGAAACTTCCAATTATACGTATAAAATGGAGTATAAAATAGCTGATAATTCTCAAGAAAGGGATTTTGGAGTCATTGTGGATATTTTCTGAAAATATCTGCTCAATGTACAGCAGCAATGAAAAAAGCTAACAATATTAGAAACTATTAGGAAAGGGACATATTAACATCATATCCTATTCTGATTGAATCGTAATTTTCTGGGTTGGGATATTCATAATGATTGGTTGTAATGCATGGTCTGCATCTCGTATGATTAGCTACTGTAAATATTCCCACTCATAAATAAGATGTTTAAGAGTAGGGAGATAATTGGGAAGTTTGATTTATTTACTTTTCCCTATTTGGCTGCCTCCTAGACTAGTCTAGGATTAATACATGTCTTGCCTTACTCCAGACCCAATCTTGGAACAAATGTTTTTAATGTTCATTGATTTCTTCAAAAGATAAGGATGTTTTTCTAAATCTCACTTGATGACTTTCGGCCAGGTTTCCCATCTCCTTGGTCATATATATTACTGGTTTCCACAGTTTGTCCCACTGAGATCAAAGGACTATTGCCAGGGTCAGCTATGACTCTATGGGTACGTCTACACTACATGGCTCTGTCGACGGAGCCATGTAGATTTGTTTATTGGGCAAAGGGAAATGAAGCGGCGATTTAAATAATTGCCGCTTCATTTAAATTTACATGGCTGCCGCGCTGAGCCGACAAACAGCTAACAGCTGATTAGCTGTTTGTCGGCTCAGCGCGCTAGTCTGAACGCTCCCCTGCTGATATCAAAGCCCTTTGTCGGCAGCCCCGGTAAACCTCATCCCACGAGGAATAACGGGGCTGCCGACAAAGGGCTTTGATGTCGGCAGGGGAGCGTCCAGACTAGCGTGCTGAGCCGACAAACAGCTGATCAGCTGTTTGTCGGCTCAGCGCAGCAGCCATGTAAATTTAAATGAAGCAGCGGTTATTTAAATCGCCGCTTCATTTCCCTTTGCCTATAACCCTCATCTACATGGCTCCGTCAATGGAGCCATGTAGTCTAGACACAGCCAAAGTGAATGAGAATCTGACTCTTAATAAATATGTAGAATAGATCTCCCCTTTATTTGCTTCTCATATTTGTGAGAACATTGTCCAATTTGCATTCTTTGGAGATCAATATTCAAACACTACAAGCATCTCTCCACTTGTATTATTCTTACCTTCAGCACAAACTGCCTCTCTTGTATTCTCCCAATAGGTGTAATTTTTCAACCAAACTGCACAATATCTTACCAATAATGTCCCTGTGCCTCTCATTTAATTTTGCATATCCCTTCAGTAAACTTCTGGTGTTTTAAATCCCTAATCATTTTTTCTCATTCAGCCATGTCTGTTATTTCAATATTTTCATACTTGTGTTCAGCAATATGTAACTCCTATTTAAAAAAATCTTACTGTCTAGCATATGCAGCTTTTCTCTTTGTTCTCCTTTGATTTATATTCTCACTAGAAGTATTGCCTATTGAACATTGTTAACCAGCAGATAAATTACCTTAGGATTTATGCAGCACTATCTAAATCTCTTTCCATTTTCATTATAGGTATTAAAAACATGGTTATGTAATTTTGTATATTGTCGTTCAACTGGTTTGCTCCTAAGCTTTTGAAAGAGAGCCTTTTCCCCACATACCATTCTGCTTTTCTCCTGAGTCTGACTCAGGTACCTGATAACTTTCTTACAGATCAACTTCTGAAGGCAAAACCTAACACTTCCAAATTGTGAGGTGTATGTGCTCTGCACTTTTGAAAATGAGGCCAGTTACTTAGACATTTGGATTTGAAAATGTCAGCCAAGAATTTCTGGCACATCACTGACAGAGCAATGACTTATTTTTCTATCAAAAGTGCTGATCAATCTAAAGGCATAATGGTATCCATGTTCCCTGTGCTGGGTTACAGTTGTAAGACTTTAGATAAAAATACTGTTGGTTTTTTGACCGGTTAAATGGTCCGAGGCAGCAGAGAACACATTTGAGGACCTACAGACTGCTCTCTTTAGCAACCCCTTATTGATATCCCCAGACTTCTCTAAAGAGTTTATCCCACAAACTGACGCATCAGATGTGAGGTTGGGGACAGTATTATCACAAACAACTGGGGAAGAACAACTCCCAGGCTATGTCTACACTGGCGCGATCTTGTGCCAGAGGTATGCAAATGAGGCTAAGCCTGGAATATCAGAGCCTCATTTGCATATCTAATGAACCACCATTTCTGCAGAAGAGGCTCTTGCGCCAGAAGGAGCTGTTTACACTGCCCCTTCTTGGACAAGAAAAACCCTCTTGTGCAATGCCGTTATTCCTGAAAATAATCAGCATAACGGCATTGTGCAAGAGGGTTTTTCTTGCTCAAGAAGGGGCAGTAGAGACAGCTCCTTCTGGCGCAAGAGTCTCTTCCACAAAAATGGTGGCTCATTAGATATGCAAATGAGGTTCAGCGGTATTCCATGCTTAGCCTCACTTGCATACATCTGGTGCAAGATCACGCCAGTGTAGATATAGCCCCAGTGTTTTATCTTAGCAGGAAACTGCTCCCAAGGGAATGCAAGTACACTGTAGTTGAGAGAGAGTGCCTCGCCATAAAATAGGCCATGGAGGCACTACGCTATTACCTCCTTGAGCAACATTTTGTATTGGTGACGGACCATGCCCCACTGCAGTGGATGCAGAGGAATAGGAAAAAGAATGCTAGGATCACCCAGTTGTTCGTATCCCGACAGCCTTTCCAATTTAGGGTGCAGCACAGGGCCAGAACCTAACACAGGAATGTGGATGTGCTATCCCTGCATGCACTGTTTGGCGTCCCAAGTTGCCCTGGTGTTGAGCAGCGGGGGAAGGATGTGTGACAGACCACAGCCTGCAAACTGCAAAACTTTTATAGAAGGCAGCCATTATTGGGAGGTGGGTTAATGCTTTTTTGTTTCCAAATTAGCCTCACCTGAACACAGCCCAGCAAGCAGAGTAGAAAATAAAGGCCTAATTAGGAGGCAGCTAGTAGCTGGGGTTAATTAAGCACCTGTTGCCAATTAAGGACTCCAGGGTTCCTATAAAAGGATTCCTCCCAGGTAGTGGGGCCCAGGAAGGGGGAGGGGAGAAAGAAAGAGTTTTTGGAAGCCAAGCAAAGCAAATGCTGAACCCTAAGGACTGGCCTGTGATGAGAATGATGTGGTAACCATGGACCCTTGCCTCTAGGGAAATCCCAGGGCAACAAAGGGGGCTCCATGAGTCTCTGAGGTGCTCAAGTAACTGCCAAGATGCGCAAAACCTCCAGGGAGTTACCAAGGGATTTTGTCACATGAACATTTCCATGGGCTCATACTGAACTCCTGGACTTTTTTGAATTCCTGTTGAGACTCAGAAAGAACTTAATTAAATCTTAAAATTTGTTTCTCCCACAGTGGATTTTAGCTAAAATCAGGTTTCCTTTTTTCTCTGTCCCTCTTCTAATTTTTATGATATGGCAATAAAATAATTATCACTGGAAAATATGGTGTATGCTACATTTTTCAATTTATAGAGCTGATTGATATTTTTTTTGATGAACATTTGTCTAAATGTGTTAGCTCAACAAAATGTATCACTAAAATGGGGTATTTATTAAAAACTGTAAATACTTTTTTCTTTTACTGGATCTAATCTTTTTCTGTGGATGTTCTGACTATTCCCACACTGGTCCACCTTGAAGCTACTGTAGATTTAATAATGTAGTTGCTATGGAAGTGAGACAAAACAATGGCAATTGAGGGGCAGGAAAAGATGTTTGAAATCAATGGAATTGAGTTCAGTTCAATTCTTGTTCATTTTGACCTCTTGGGACTACTCTTGTAACTAAAAACAGGATTCCCCAACAAAGAAATTAGTTTAAAAAAAAAAAACCTCCAAAACGGCAGCACTAGGCTAGCTTTTCTTAAAGGGAAGGTTTTCTAGAACTCTGCTCCACAGTATCCAGGCCATTGTGATCAAACAAGTTGCACATTTCCAAAAAGAATCAAACCTACAGCTCAAGGATTATACTGACCATTTTAATCTTGCTATTAACCACACTTGTGGAGTAAACAATGCAATTGACTTAATCAAAAGGAAGAAAACCACCCTTTCTTTTTCTGTAAGTCAATAACTGTGTAAAACATAGTTGCAAACTGAGGCATGAATCCTCTTTCCCCTCAAGTGGAAGAAACATGCTGCACCAATAGTCTGACACCACAAACACTGGGTTCATCTACATTCTGTGCTTGCTTGAGTGTGGTACTTCTTATTAGAAATCTCTTCTCCTCTCTAAAGTCTTATAGTCAACCAATATTGATAAGAATCTGTAAAAGAATGCCTAAAAGCTACCAAAGATTATAGTATACTGAGAGCAGGAAGCTAGTTAGAATCTTTCAGAAAATAAAAGTGTTTGAGGAGGCTGGCAACTCCTGTTTTAGTCCCTGAAAGGTTAAAATAAACAAACAGAAACCAAGCAAATTTACCAGTTCAGCACAATTCTATCCACATGACAAGCAAGTTGTTTCAAACAGCAATTTGTATCATGTACTTGGACCATATAATTCAAAAAATACATGTGAAATTTGATCAAGATGATAATGGCTGCTCTGAACTTCAATGCTTCGTCTCACAGCTTGCTGTCAAAGCTGATTTTGTCTATATACAAGAAGTTATACAGTTTTATGCAAATGATATCCAGCAGCCACATTCAGCAATTCTAAATGAATATAACTGCTGAATCAGGATTTGGTCTTGTCAGAGATATCCAGCAACCAAACACTATAAATGAGTCTTTGAAGTTATGTTTTTATGTTTAGAAACATCTACACTGTTCACGATTCTAAATACTTGGGATTTTGCATGTAAATGTGACTGCTTTTGGAAGGCTTAAAAACCTCACATAACTCTAGCATGGGGAAAAAAGATTAAATGGTCTTGAATATCTTGCTATGAAAATGAAAGATTCAAATTTTTCCCAAGACTATTTTGATGGGTTAGTTAAAAAAACTATGATGCTTAGATTTTATCCTTTGATCATACAACATTTATATAGAGGTTAAAGTGAGGAAACAGATTTCCCACCCAACTCCCTCCTTCTGGTCACTAATGTAGGCTATCAAGATACTTGTTTTTTGATACTTGATTCAATCCTTTAGAGGACTTAAATATTGGTATAGATGGGCATATCTCAGGAAGGACAGGCAGGGTAAAAAAAAAAAGAGCAACTATTGCATTATACATCAAGAATATATTCACTTCTTCTGAGGTCCAGAAGAATGTAAGAAGTAGACATGTTGAATATCTTTGTGTGAAGATAACATCAGCCTGTTTTGCGCATTTTATGTTAAAGGTCTACTCTAAGCCACTAAATCAGTTGGAAGAGATGAATGAGGCATCTTTAGACAAAATAATATAAAATTTTCCACACAAAAGAACTGGTGGTAATGGGGGATTTTTCCAGAAAATGTCTGCGGTAGTTAAAGTAATATGGCAAAACACAAAATGGCCAATAAATTGTTGGAATATATTAGAGACAACCCTTTTCCGGAGGATCTCTTATTCCTACTTGAAAGTAGGAATAAGAGATCCTCCGGAAAAGGGTTTATTTTCCAGAGAATCACATCTAGACTGGCGCTTTTCTCCGGCTTATCCCCAAGCTGGAAAATAGCGGCAGCCATGTTAATGCAAATGCCGTGCCCCCGCGGATTTGCCTATTCCAAAGTGTCTAATCTGCATCCCTTTTCTGGAAAAGGGGTGCAGTGTAGACACAGCCAGGCTGTTTAGTCTTAAGAAAAGAAGGGCTGTTGTAAAGAAGATAGTTACTGATTGTTCTGTATCCACTGAAGCTTGGACAAGAATGGCTTAATCTGCAGACAAGGAAATTTAAGTTAGATATTAGGAAAACTGTATAAGGATAGAGGATCACTGAAATAGGTTACCAAGGCAAGTCATGGAATCCCTGCCACTGGATATTTTTTAAAAGTCCAGATTAGACAAAAGTGATCAGGAATGGCCATGCCTCAAAGCAGAGGAGTGTACTACATGACTTCTCAACATCCCTTCCAGATCTACACATCTGATTCTTTGACATTGCGTTTAACTGTTGCTGTGATGTAATTTACTCACACTTGGTCCATGAGGTGTTTTTTTATTTTTGTCTATGCATATTATAATGGAGTACTCCCCCACCTTTAGCTGAGTTGCAGCTGAGTGTGGTTGGAGAAACTTTTGGTAGGAGGTGCTGCCCGTTGCCAGCATGAGGAATCTGTCTGCATTGCACTGTTGGATTTTTAAGCAATGTGGTGTCACCTCATTCCGTCAAATACCTCTGATGTTATACTAGTGTCAGAAATGCATTGATGATACTAACCCAACTCAACAAACACAAGGCCACATTAAATACCTTAGACCATGAAGAACCAACCTGAAACAAAGTGGGTTATAAACAGACTTTAAACAGATGGAAAAAAGGTAGAGTAGTTCTTTCTTGGGATTGAATGGAATTATATAACCAGTAAGTGATGATGACCTGAATTTTTAAATCATTTCTCTCTAAATGAGAATCTACCTAATATCTTGGTTGTAGTGGGGAGAAGTGGCTGAATCCCAGTCTGGGCACAGCAGTACCTGTCTGGCGGTAGCTCATAGGTGAGGAGAACGTAATTGTGACATGACTTTTCAGAAAGGCATATCCCACTGAGTGGTGGCTGTGCCTTTCTTACTGAACAGTTGTACTGTTCACTTAGCTGTTTGGGGAGGACAAAGAGGCATAGGTTTTGTCTCTTTTTCTAAAAATCTAGTTGGAAAGGAGGAAATAATAATACACTTCAAAACAAATGTAGCACAAACAAAATACAGCTATTTGTAGCTTCAGGTGCCATAGTAAGGGCATAACTTCTAAAACTGCACAGGGTATCTAAGACAGCACAGCTTCTTACTGGGGAAGAAAGTCTATTTAAAGGAGAACGGGGTGCCAGATACTCAGTGTAAATGAAGTTCTCTCTATTGAATGCAACAGAATCTAGATCAATTTACACTGTCTGATGATCTAACCAGGCTCTTCCAGAATTCCTCTGCACACCTGAGAGACTCATTTCACCTATATTCCTGCAGCCTCATCTGTTAAATCTCAGTAGTCTGGAAGATAAGGAACTGGATTTTAATTTAGGAGATGAGGATTTAATTCTAGGCCTCATCCTCATTTGCTGGGTGACTTTGGTCAAATCAGTTCCCCTCCATTTTCCGTCTGTAAAAAGTGACCCAATAATACTGACCTCCTTTGTATAGCACTTTGAGATCTAGAGCTGAAAAGTATAAGAGGTAGGTGGTATTATAACTTTGTAATCTTTCTCCTCACCTTTCCTCTCCTCTGCTTGCATGGCAGTCCTAATATTAAGTATTGACTCTTTTCCAGTCTAACCAGGAGCAAGGAAGTTTCTTGCTATTTCCACATTATTGTAAGACAGAAATCTGAGAGGGAGAACTATTGCCCTATAAGGCAGTTCATCACAGCTGAACAGTTTGCTCTATCCTACTGTTGCCAAGCCTGTATTGGGCCATAGAGAAGACTGATGAGTTTCATCGGCACTTTATTGGATATTATTTAACCCTATTTCAGAACATCTGTACAATTACTGTGGTTTAAGGGAGAGCCTTCCATCTTCACAGGAATATGATGACTTCCCAATGAATGAAACGAAACAAAATTTAGATGGGTAAAAACATTGCAAGGTCAAAAATGAGCTACTCTATAGCTCATATGATATTAAAACAGCATAAGTTAACTTTCTAGAATGGCTGTAATACAGAAGATGATATTTTGGTAGGAAAAAGTCATCTAATGCAAATAAAAGTCCAGGCATGTTACTGGGAATAATTATATATGGCTAAAACCTGGGCTTGCCATGCACACTCCTGTAAGCTCCACATGACAGAGAAACTAAATATATACTGCATGCAATTAGAGCAGCACAAGGACACAGTTAACCACCTAAAATATGTTTACATGAGAACCCATGAAAAGGAATAAAATTACAGTTAATAATCAGGAATAAAGAGACAAGTAGAAGTTTGGGAGCAGGGAAAGGGAAAGAACACAAAATAAATGTTAGTGAAAAGACAGAAAAAGAACAAATAGCTCACCAGAGCAGAAAAACAAGCTCCTAGAGAACAGATGAGAAACACTAGCCAAAAAGCACTGCTTAATGCAGTGTTGGTGGGGAATTTGGTCATACAAGAGGGCTACAAACTTAGGATTTTTTAGACTTTAAAAGGCATCCAAAAGCTAAGGGCTAAATTGTGGCTATAACTCCTGGGATACAGTAGAGGCAGGAGCAAAAGTATGCCATAACAATGGCATCTCCTAGCAGTATCATACTTCATTTAATACAGTATTGTCCTTATCTGAAGCAAAGGAAGCATCTTTGCTTCGATACAACTATGTCTAAAAGAATAAGGCCTTCTGACACAATTACTAATAACAACGAGTGCTATTGACAGACACAGCTTTTATTAATTCAGGGCCCCATTGTGCTAGGCATGGTACACACATCAGAAGACAGTCTCTGCCCCGAATGACTGTAGGCAAAGTATAATAAAGGTGACAACAGATGGACAAATGTGAAGTACAAGGCAGCAATAATGCAAAACTGGTCAGCGTGAAAAGAAATAGTCACAGCACACTTGCTTCCTTTTTGAAATTTTTCTGTAATATTCCTATGCCACACAAGTGATCAGGAGACAGAAAAGGTTTCAAGGTCATAATGAATGGCTCGTCAATTAATACTCATGTGACTAAGATGAATTTCAGTTCTAATTGTTCTTCAATCTATTTTTTCCGTATTTATTTTCTTTCTTCTACCTTTCTGGTTCATCAGTCAATTCCAAATGTAGCAAAACATGTGACCTAGAACTTATTTTGTCCTATTTATTCTACAATTACATAATTTTTTGGTCTCTCTTTCCTTTTATTCTATTACTCTGTACTAGGTTTTTAGAGTTACAAAACAGTTGCAATTTAAACCTTTGGGCAAAATAGTTCTCAATATTGTACATTTTTTTCTGACTCTGATAACTGAGATAAAATGTTGTATTTCCTCTGATCTACAGTTATGAATCAGAGATCTGGAGGAATCTTTAGTTTGATGATTTAAGGATCTTTATTTAGTTTGATGATTTGAGAGCCTTAATCAATATGGACATATCATGTGTTACATGTTCTTTATCACCTTGCTGGCTCTATGCTATGTCTTCATTCCTCACATTCTCATCCTGCAAAATATACTTTATATAATCAAACATATTGCACAGCTGTGCTCACAAAAGGTTTCTGGGATCTAATAAGAGAAACTGTGTCAGTGCCTTTGGCTTTCCCTTTAATCAAAGGCAGCAGTAGATTCACGTCTGCCGTTCACATTGTGGGATGTGAGAACTATCCCAACAATTCTGTACAAGTAATTCACTAACCTGCAATGATTGTTTTTCCTTCCTATGCCACTGGACAATCTAGTTATTAAGTGGCTTGAGTGCAGCCTGTGAAGGATACCCTAGAGGATGGATACAGGTAATTCAGAAGATGACGACATTTGATGTAGATGCAGCCAGTAGTTACTCTGAATTTATAAAACGGAGAGTTTATTTCTCAATATATATCTCAGTAAATCATCTCACTTGTTGTTTTTACTACCATTCTTCACTTATATTCTTTCTGGAGGAGCTGTGCAAGGAAAAACAAATAAAAATGATGCCCCATAACATCAATTAACTGCATAAATTTACAAAGGATTTCTGGGATGTCTTCAATGACACAACTTAATTGTGCTACACTATTTCTGAGGTTCAACTTGAACAATATTCTTCTACTTATTCATCTTTAGCAAGACAGTAGTTCTGGGTAAACGACAAAAGTCTGAGTTCAGGTTCCCTTCAAATATCAAAAAGTCTGAATGCTTTTGATTCATTCCTGCCTCCTCTCTGCCTCACAGTTGATATCATTTTTTAGAATTAAACTCACATTTGCCTGCAGACCTTGAACTCCTTTTAAGTAATATTTTATTCCATATAAAGCAAATAACCTTTTACCTAAGATATCTAAACTTCCTAACAGTCAACCTCTGATTTGCCAACTAAATTTAAAGATTACTATTTTCGTCCTTGCTTGACCTTCAGACAGGAATAGGGTGGAGAAATGCAGTCTCTAAAAAGACATCTCTATAACCACATCAGTCCTGGCCATAGCAAAAATTCTGCACGAAAGAAAAGATATTGATAACAGATAAAGGGACTCCTCAGAATTCAAAATGTGATTTAGAACCATTCCAGTTCCTTAGGAGGGGAAAAATTGGTTTTGGTCTCACTCCTGGGGCATAAAACTCTGCCAAAGAACTTGTTTCTGCATGTCTGAGAAACCAAATGAAATTTGTAAACAGATACTATTATCAGATAAGGAAAGAGAATATGAAAAATTATGCTATTTACCTGCTTTCTCCTCTTAAACTCTCTAAACTGGATTTTGTAGTCAGCTAAGTCAACTCTGTGCAGCACGTGTTGTGCAAAGTGGACTGAAATTGTCCAGTTGAAAATGCCCCTTTCACAAGGTAGCTCTCTGCTCCTGTAGCCAGTTCCTGTATCTGATTATTTCTGCCATCACCAATGGTATGAGAGCATTTAGTAGGAGGTGAAGGCAAAGAGGGTTACGGAAAGACTCTCTGCATTGCTAATCCTCTGCAAGGGTCACTGAAGCAAATATCAGGGGAGGGCCAAAATAATTCCTGACAGTTGCTCCTATCTATGGGGCTGTCTACACTATAGAGAAGATCAAAGCTGCTGCAGTTGATCTTCCGGAGTTCAAATTAGTGAGTCCAGTGAAGACATGCTAATTCGAATTCAGAGGAGCGCTTCCACTCATGCCGGTATACCTGCTCCTACGAGGAGTAAAGGGAGTCAAAGAGGGAATATGTTCCCGTCGACCTCCCGCTGTGTGGATGGTACCAAAATGTGATTTAAGATACTTTATTGTGTATCTTAATTCAAATTTATTCCCTAGTGTAGGCCTAGCCTATGACATCTGAGAAGAGCTCACTTTTTCTCTCCTAGATCTTTATTACTGTTTTACACATTTTTACTCAGAATAAGTAACTCACTCAGTACCCCAAGGGCAGGACACAGCTTACTGCCTTTATCCCTATTTTTGCTGTCTCAGAATGGCACTATTGCACTTGAAACACATGCATCAGTACACAGGTGGGGCCAAAGTACAAAATGGACCAGTTGTAATGGTAATTAATTTTAGCTTCTCCCTTTGAAATTATCATTTGGGACCAACCATCACCTATTTCCATTACTTTTACATTTCCATTACTGTAATGTTCATGGAGATAGGCCAACAATACTGACTTTGTACAACATATGTGAATGAGTTCTAAGGTAAGCTATTTTGCACTTATAGTTCTAAAAAAACCTACCATGGGTAGTGAAGAAATTGCTAAATCAACAGTATTGAGACAGAATTTGTTTGTCTATTGAGTCACAAAAATAGCTAGGAGAGTTGAAAAGTATTATTTCTCATTACATTATTTCCTAGCTGTTGGAAAATATCATAAATACTTTCATGAACATTGAGTTATAATCTATCAAGTGGATTGAGTATTAGAAAATTGTATTTGCAAATAATGATTATGACAATAGATGGGGATCTGTGTTGAATAAATTATACACAAATATCATTCAGCTAGCCCCACAAATCATAGACATTGAAATTATGGCAGCTAGGAAAAGCATAGCATTTGGACAAATTCTTAACAGCTGATACCCCATTATCAGCTATGATAAAATTAGCATTTAAGGGCAAAAAATGATATAATGAACCATTCATTGATCTTGACATGCAGTTTTTGTGACATAGTGACTGCAGACTGAGACTGTTCTCCAAAAAAGTCAGTGGTGTTTGCTTATATGCATCAGATGATTATGACTTTTTGTTAATAAAGACCTGAATTGGATTTGAATTGGCAGTGGTGCCCTAAAGATAAAGGTCTCCATTAAACTGATTAGCTAAAACATCCTATCCCTTTTTATTGTCTATTCAGATGTATTAATAGGAGTGTTTGTATATAAGACATGGATATGAATTGCCCTGCTCTACTCAGCGCTGGTGAATCCCTCTTCTTGAGTACAGTCCAATCTGGGAAGCATGCTTCAGGAAAGATGTGGACAAACTGGGGAGAGTCCAGAGGAGGGCAGCAAAAATGATAAAAAGTTAAAAAAAACACCCTGATTTATGAGAAAAGGTTTTAAAAAGGGGGACATGGTTTGTCATATGGGAGGAAAAAAACTGATAAGGAGCCTGATAAAACTTTTCTCAAATATGTTAAAGGTTTTGTGATGGCGTCTATTCACCACAGGAACCTTAGAGGGTAAATTACACCAGGCAGAATTAATTCCCCAATTAAGCAGCAAGCAGGGAATGGCGGGAGGGGGACAAGAAGGCCACTAATGAGAAGCAGACTCATCTGGTCAGGAACAGGATAAGCTGTGTATAAATCCCAGGAGCTGTGGGCTATGAGAAGGTAGATGACAGTTATTCCCTGAGAAGAGGGAGGGAGTTGGGAGACTGGTTTACTCAGGGAGAAAGGGAGCCCATGATATTGGCAACAGCCCAGGGAAAAGAAGCAAGGGCTAAGATAGTACAGGCCTTGGTTGAGTGTTATAGTGTCCTTGCACTGGAACCCGGCATAGAGGGCAAGCCTGGGTTTTCCTCCTGGCCACTGGTCAGAGACATCTGACAGCTGACTAGTCTGGAAAGACCAGAAGGGGAAGAACTGAGTGACCTGGCAGGAGAACAAAGCCACGGGCAAGAATCAAGAGGAATGGGGTCTGCAGACTACAAGAAGAAGAGAGCGGGAGAGAGATTGCCGAGGAGGGTGCAGCATCTGGCAGAGCTAATGGCCAGAAGCGACAAGTGTCACTATGAGCAGTGAGGGAACAACATCAGAGGTTGTGGTAAAGAGGACTCTGATCAAGTGTTCATGTGTTTACTCTTGTGTATCGTGCTGGTAATGGGTACTAAATTCAGGGAAGGGCTAATGGAACCACTCATCCACTTACCTGCTAGTGCCTGAAGCATGTCTTTAAAGACAGATACAGGGAATGCAGTTTAACTAATCTTCAGCAGGTATTATTCACTTATCCAGTACAGCTCTTCTACCATTTGAAGAATACCACTCAGGCTATGTCTATATTGGCAAGATTTTGCGCAAGTACTCTTTAACGCAAGAGCTTTTGCGTTAGAGTATTTGAGTAAGAGAGCGTTTACACTGGCATGTGCCTTTGCGCAAAAGATGTGCTTTTGCACAAGAGCATCCATGCCAGTGTAGACGCTCTCTTGCGCAAGAAAGCTCCGATGGCCATTTTAAACATTGGGCTTTCCTGCGCAATAAATTGATGTTGCCTGTCTACACTGGCCTCTTGCGCAAGAACAGTTGCACAAGAGGGCTTATCCCTGAGTGGGAGTGTCAGAGTATTTGTACAAGAAGCACAGATTTTATACATTAGAACATCAGTGTTCTTGCGCAAGTATTTGCGGCCAGTGTAGACAGGTAGCAAGATTTTGCACAAAAGCAGCCGCTTTGGCAAGATTTTGTGCAAATGTAGACGTAGCCTCAGAGCCCCTTCCTATCTTAAAACCCGTATCCTTGTCTTAACACCATTGTTGTGACCTTCCATCTCCAAGAGAGTGTCTGTTGTGACAGCTAAATGCAACAGCAAGTTTCCCAGCCTGCAGGTCTGTGAGAAAACTGTCCTTTGTTATATTGAACAATCCATTACAAAAGATACCAATGCCAGTTTCCACTGAGTGACTCATGCCCAAGAATTTATGCTGATTAAAGAAATTCAGGTAAACAGCTAGCTCTCTTGCTTCTTAGTACTGCTCTCCAACACAGCATTTCTAAAAGCTTGTTTGCGCACCAAAAACAGGTACAATTATATATTACAATACCATATCCTGACCCCTGCCATAATATTGAACACGGCATAAACAAACTCTATACATTTTTTTCTCAAAATTATCTTCTGAAGGGTCCAAATGACTGATTTTTCTTTTAAGTCTCAGAAAGGTAGCCATGTTAGTTTGTACCTGCAAAAATAATGAGGAGTCCTGTGGCACCTTATAGAGACAACAGATTTATTTGAGCATAAGCTTTTGTGGGTAAAAAACACTTCATCAGATGCAGCCCTCTTTTAAGGACGGTCAAGGAACCATTTTTAAAACACATATTCAAGAACATGCTAAACTCTCAAACACAAAATACTCAAAAATACTTCTACTTATAATGTACAGTTTTGAAGCTAAAAGGGGTTATTTAGCTTGTTCTGAATACTAGCATTCAGATGTCTGTATTTATATAGCAAGAGTTATGCTCTATCAGCAGGATGTGCTGATTATTCCTAATGCAATAGCATAAATACTAGCATGAGAATACTGGAGTCAAATGACAGTGGCATAGCTAAAGTGTTTTCCTAGCTTCCTTTAGCAGTGTTCTCTTCCCTTTTTTTAAAAGGGGTTGTTGCATGCAAAGGTCAGTAAGAAAGTGAGGTCTCTCAGGAGGGTATGGGAAAATTGCTGAACTGCTTAATGCTGACAAATACCCATGTGTCTGTAAATTCTGAATGTCTTTAACTTTTCAATAGATAAAGTTTATGGGTGTCCTAAATGTACTTACCCTATGAAATTAGCAAATTTTCTATTTTTATAGCTTTAAATTTTTCTTTCAGTTTGTTAGGTGGATACTGTTTCCATTTGTATTACCCTCCAGCCAGAAGCAGCAAGCATGAGACACTAGCATTGTCTGCTTCTAGAATATTTATACCTTAGAGGGATCAGAGCTCAAGTTTCCTAGGACCATTAAGCTAAGTGAATTTTATTGCTATGGTATGAGGTACTTTACTGTCAGGCTACTATATAGGAAAAGCAATTTATAGAAACCCATAGCATATCTCTTTACAGAGAGAGGTATGGGCCTCAGTTTAACAAGGTCCTTAACTATAAGCATCAACAAGACTATGAGTGTGCTTAGTGGAATGTTTAGAGACCTTACTGAATGGGGACATTGAACTTTCATGGATTGCTAGTCCCTGAAATGAAACTGAGCCCAGCTCTCCCATTGCTGTTTAAAAACACCTGAGATTGACTTAATGAGAAGGATGGGGCTGCCCCCCTAGATTATAGAACTAAGGGTATGTCTACACTAGCTCATTCATTCAAGCTAGGTAGGCAAACGAGGCAATCAGAGTTGCAAATGAAGCCAAGGATTTAAATATCCTGGGCTTTATTTGCATGTTCCCGTCCAGTCGCCGTTTTGAAATTTCACTAGCCTGAACTCACTGCCGCACGGCTACATGCCTCAGTGAAATGTTAATTTGAACTAAGTCCTTGGTTTGAATTAACTGTTACTCCTTGTGGAAGTAGGTATAATTCCTACTTGAATGTAGGAATAAGAAATCCTCCGGAAAAGGGCTTATTTTCCGGAGAATCACGTCTAGACTAGTGCTTTTCTCCAGCTTATCCCAAGCCGGAAAAAAGCGGTAGCCATGTAAATGCAAATGCCGCGGGGGATATTTAAATCCCCCGTGGAATTTGCAATTCTGAAGTCTACATTAGCATCCCTTTTCCAGAAAGGGGTGCCAATGTAGACACAGCCTGCTTGTTTATGCACAAAAACACCTAGTGCAAAAATGGAACGTCAGGAAATATGCAAATGAGATTGTGACTTATGCAAATGAGTCCCTCATTAGCATATTTTTTGCCAAGAAAACTTGTAGTGTAGACGTAGCCCTAGATGATGATCTCTCACTCTCAGAAACCTTGGGAGACAGGCAAGTCCTTGCTTACAGACAGCATCCTAACCTGCAGCAAATACTCATCAACTACACACCATACAACAGAAGCACTAAACCAGGAACCAAACCCAGCACATACCCTGTTGCCAACTCTGTCAGCACATCTACCATAGTGACACCATCATAGGACCTAATCATATCAGCCATACCATAAGGGGCTCAGTCATCTTCATATCTGCTAATATCATATATACTAACATGTGCCAGCAGTGCCCCTCTACCATGTACATTGGCCAAAATGGAATGTCTTGATGAAAAAGAATAGACATAAATCAGACATCCAGGATGTTCAAAAACCAATAGGAGAGCACTTCAACCTCCTTGGACAGACTTGAAAGTTGCTATGCTTGAGCAAAAAACTTCAAAAATAGACTGCAGCATGAAACTGCAAAGCTGTAAGTCATCTGCAAACTTGACACTATCAAATTGGGTTTGAATAAAGACTGGAAGGGGCTAGCTCACTAAAAAAAGTAATTTCCCCTCTTTTTGGTGTTTGCACCTTCTCATCAACTGTTGGGAGAGGACCACATTCACCCTTACTGAATTGGCCTCATTAGCACTGATCTTCTGTATAGCAATGCAACACTCTCGTCTTTTCATGTGTATATATCCTTGCCAAACAGAAGTTTCTATTTCCTGCATCTGATGACGTGGCCTTAATACTATTTGGGAGAACTATACCCATTTAAATACTAACTTCCCTAACCTAGGGAAATCTACCCTCCACAGCTATTGCCATTCTATTGGCCAGAATTAAATAACTTCTCATTGTCAGTCTCAATTCTTACGGTGTGTGTTTTGCTGTCCTTTCCATCTCTTTTGTCCCTATCTGCCTCCAAAATGTGATGGACAGTCTCATTCACATAAGGAGGAAGGGAGACATTTTGCAAGATTAACTGAGTTTATGATATGGCCTGTTATACATGACATTATCTTCAGTGACAACATTGGGTTAGACACAGTAAAAAAATGATACATGTGATTTCACTTGAAGGAAGCTTTTACTCCCAGAAACCTGAAGTGATACTGTCTATATGATAGTGTACCAGTATAGCTTACTCAGGTGATTCTTCACTTATTTCATGGGGCATTTATATATTATGCCTATCTGAACTCTACTGAATAATCTTCTTGGGTAGAAAAACAGATTTTAATATGTCTTTAAAAGAAGAGAAAATAATGTCCTTTTCTCTTTCTACAAAGAATAGAGGCAAGGATGAACAATATTTTAATTTGTTTGATAGTGATGCTGTTAGCCTACATTCTGCAAATCTGTGTAGAAATAAAGCCAGAACCCATTGACATAAATTGCCATAGCTCCATTGACTTCAGCAAACCTATGCCAATTTATACTAGTGGAGTATCCAGTCCTAAAACTAAAGGTATTAAGTGTGTAATTATACCCCTTCTAGTAATGTAGTCTGGACTAACCCTGCTGAGATGTTATCTTCTACAACGTGGTATGTTGCAAGAAGCAAATGGAGCATAAATCCCTGCACAAAGGCTGTTGGCAAGAAGAGAAGTTTCTACACAATAGCATTGATCCTTATGAGTCTTTTAACCTTTTTAACAATCAGGATGTCATTACACTCCAAACATCTAAAACTGTGTAGTCAATATGCTTGGCTCTGCTGGATATTTGAGATGTGGAGAAGAGTGTAGAATCTTTTGGATGGCAAAAAGAAGCAGATGCAGTAAAAAGAAGTATCAGCTTTCATTCAGATACATCTGTTCTATAATAGGAAACTCTCCTTCTCAGTTTGGTAAAATATGGAATTAATTTCTTCTTTCCATCATTCTTTCTTCTCTAACACAGGCTTACTGATGAAGAAAAAAATGTATAGCATACTACAGAGAGTAATTTCATCAGCTAATTTGCTTTTATTGCATTTCAAGGTGCCCTATCCAGACATTCTCTATCCTATTTGGTATAGTGAAAACTAAGAATGTTCTCATTACTGTCTTTCACTCCACTGAAGCTCAAAGTATCTGAAAGTAGTATTCTCTTTGCACTATATTAATTTTGTATATTTTCAGTATTTAAATAGCATTAATTTTATCTAAGACACTTCTGTCCACTATCAAAACACCTTTTAGATGTCTGGTCACTTTTTGGACAAGTGTAGATCTTTATGAGATTTCGATGTGAGGGTCTTCCTTTGAACATGAACACTGGGAAATTCTGAGTGTTTAAACAGCAAGATGGAGTAATTGCTTGAAGTGCACGGGAGGATACTGAGAGAGACTCAGAGAAGCAAAGTTAAAGATTCAGAAAAAATTGAGATACTATGATTCAGTTTCAACTAAGAGCCTTACTTTTTCATGGGACTCCTTCCTTCATTCACCAATTGCAGCAAAGCTGTATTTTGGCCCTAACATTACAAAGAATATTATTCTTGAACTAAAGTCTGTGGTAAACTGAAGCTGACTGGTGATTTTGAGCGAATATTTGTTCTTTGAATGACAGGAACAGCCATTGATACTATATCAGTGGCTTGGTTTTTATCTGCAACTAGCCAATTAGCCCATCCTAAGACAGGATTGTCAGGTCTCTCCTCCACGTCGGTCTTCTCTCCTGAGCCTTCGGTCTCTCGCTCCATCTCTCTCTCTCTCTCTCCCCTTCTCCTACTGCTTCCCCCTCTCTGTCTCAGCTCTCCTCCACCTTCTGCCTCTCTCTCTGTCTCTCTCTTTCTCTTCTCTCCCTCCTGCCTCTCACTCTCTTTCTGCTCTCTTCTGTCTCCGTCTGGGATGCATGCTCGTTCAGGCCCCGCCCCCTGTGCGTGTACATCACTGCCCCGCCACTTTTCACCTCCTGCCGTGGCGCTCGGCTGACTTTTGCATTACTCAGCTGGCCCTCCGCGCGGGAGCAAGCAGCACAATCAGCCTCCCTTTCTTTTCTCCTTCTACTGCCTTGCCCTCTCTCTCTCAGCTCTTGTCTGCCTCCTGCCTCTCTCCTTCTCTCTCTTTCTCTTCTCCCCTCCCACCTCTCACTCTGTTTCTCTTCTCCTCCTCCTGCTGCGTCTCTCTCATTCTCTCTCTCTCTTGTTGTCCTCTGCCTCCTCCGTTCTCCTATCTGTTTCCTCCACGTCCTTTGTGTCTGCTCTGCTTTCCTCCTTTTGAATCCAGTGCCCTTTCCTGATATCAGAGACGCACTCTCGTCCAGGCCCCGCCCCTTGGCTGTTCCCTCTGAGCGGCGCTGTTGCCTCCCACTGTGGCACTCAGCTGATTTCTGCGCCACTCAGCTGGGCCACCGTAGCAAGAGGCAACAGCACCACCCAGAGGGAACAGCCAGCATATCCGTGTTACAGAGTCACAGACATTGGGCTACTATATATATGATTAGAAATGTACTCTCTGGTCAGTAGTCAATTGGTAAGGATCTGATAGTTCAATTCAGTTCCTAATGGACTAGTATGTACATTACACAATGCCTTGTAATTAATTAATTTGTACCATTTTCAACAGAGCAGCCAAGGGCAAATGGGCACTGAGAGAAACACTTTCCCCTTCTACCTAGTGTAGATGCATTCACATCAAAAGAGTGATGCGCAAAGCTTTCTCTGAAACAATCTGCACTAGAGACATGTGGCTAAAAAGAAGACATTAGTCTCTGTCAAATTTCATAAGCTACATAGTATGTAATAAATATTTTATTTAAAGACCTTATTTATAGACAGCTAAGATTGCTTTAACAGCTACTTAGGAAGCATCGTTACAAATGATGGAAAATCACATATTGTGGTCAGCACCAGAATGGCAAGAATGAAGGACATTCTGGAAGATCAAACATCAGATGAGAAGGGACAAAAAATTAAAGACTAAATTTCATCTCTGAAATTTACCTTTGTTTAGTGTTAAATCATGGCTGTGAAACATGGACATTTACACAAATGATAATGTAAAAGAACTTGTCCTTCAAATTATGGTATTTTAAAATAATTCTGAAAATTATGGATAGATTCAGTAATTAATGAAAAGTATTAGAGATTATTGGAACTCTGGAAATGCTAGTCAGATCTTATGATAAGAGCAACTTGATTTATATTCCAGATTGTCAGAAATTCAGTGAGTGATGCATTTTTAGGGGTACTGGAAGAGAAAATTGAGTGCAGAAGAACATAAAGATAAGATAGTGATGGACAATGTTAATCAAAGAAAGGTAGACCTGGGTGGATAAAAAGGATTATTCATCCAGAAAGATTAGCATGGAATCATAGTGTATGTGCGACCATGGATCCAAATCTTCAATAAAAAAGATGCTACACAAAAAGAAGATTGGAAAAACTTAAAAACCAAATAGTAGTATAGTAACACCTTAAAGATTAACAGAACATGTAGATGGTACCATGAGCTTTCGTGGGCACAACCCACTTCTTTTACAGACTAACTTGGCTACCCCTCTGAAGCTCAAAAAGAAGATTGTTCTTACTGGTAAATTTTTTTCTTGTCCATGCTTATCTTTTTTTGTAAATATAGTAAACTTCTGATAATCCAGCACCTTTAGGACCCAGGGGGTGCCAGATTATCAGATATGCCGGACTATAGGAAGGGGGGCTATGAGGGGTCTGGGGTGGAGTGGGGGGGATGCACCCCTCGGTGCTGCGGGACCAATCCGACAGAACCCCAGCTCTCTGCCCTAGACTTCCCCAAGTCAGCCGCTGCTGAAACTGACCAGCAGCTGACTCTGGGAAGCCCTCCAGGACCATTGGATGCCGGACCACTGGAGTTTTACTGTAGATTTAACTTCCTTGTCTGTCCTCTTTTTAAATCAAAGAAAGTCTTTCTGTTAGTTAAATTGGGACCAGGTTCAGGACCAGGTTCAGAACCTTTGTAATTTGTGGCTGAAGCTGTCAGTAACTATTTAATGAAGGTCAGTGCCGCACTACTTGTTAGAATTCGTTGTAATCAGAGTGTAATAGAACATGGCTATTTGGGTAATAAGCATTCTTTGAATGTGCTGAATTCTGAGATAATTTAAAACTGAGTGAAAATCACAGTATTAAAATAAACATTCCAGATTTCATCTCTTTTTATGGCTACTTACAACAATAATGTTAAAATGTTGAGTTGGAGGTTATCCAGGCCTCATCATCAAATCACTTTGCATATTTATAATGGACTTGTTTTAAATTTAAAGTGAAAGCATTATGTGTGGCATAATTCTTAAAAGATAGCTTTATTTGTTTTGACTAAGAATGTACCGGATTTTACAACATGCTTGCATAAAACTTTCCATTATGGTATACTACATGCTGTAACTATTAAGTGTATTTTGGCCATTGCTTTCTAGCACATTGCTAGACATACAAAACTTCATGTTGTGTAAATAAGCATAGTTCCATTTATTTCAGCAGAGCAACATTGATTTTCACTACTTGAGGAGCTGACCCATGAAGTACAACAAACATAGAAAATATATTGGCCCTAATTCTGCTCTCAGAATGGTCTAAATTAGATGTAACTCTATTAAAATGAGAAGGTATTCACTGCCATTGGAAAGTGTTTCCAATGACTTCATTGTTTGTTGAATACTAAATTACCTAAGGGCTACACATTGACCTGGGTGAGTATTCTCATATCACAGAAGAACTCAAGCAAGAATACATGATGGAATTCTTGTACATTTTTGCATTGTACCAGGTTCTGATTTCAGTCATATCACTACAAACCTGTTCTGCTACCAATCTAGAGTAGCTGCATTGTAGTCAATGGCATCAATCTAGATTTACAGTGATTTAATAGATCAGAATTTGTTCCAATAATTATTCCATAGCAAATATTTGTTCTAGGGCAAACCAAAAGTCTGAAGAAAGTCCTGGGTTTGCCTTACAGAATGAAGAAATCAGTCAGTTTATCCATGTGAAAACCCATCTCTTTAGTGCTGCCATGATCTGTCCTTTTGATCCATCATCAAACACATTGAATCTGCCTCTTGGCTCCTTTAGTTTTATGTTCAGAATTTTCCCAATAATTCTAATTATTTTGGCATACACGTGGGCTAGCTTCTAGCAACTGACTAGAATATGGCTCTATGTTTAAGATTAATTAGGATCATTTCTAGATCCTCATGACTCCTCCAGGTCTTAATTTCCATTTTCCCCAAGAATTCTAATTATTTTGGAAAACACATGGGCTAGCTTCTAGCAACTGAAATCAGAATATGGCTCCATGGTTCAGATTAATTAGGATCATTTCTAGAGCCTCATGACTCCTCCAGGCCTTAATTTCTATGTTCCCCACTACTAAGTCATTGGCTTGCATAGAAGTTTCGAACATAGAAGTTTCAAACTGAAAACATTTGTAGCATTGCTCATTTCTCAGACCCAAGATTTATAACTGTAATTTAGAAAGAATTCCTACTTCTAATTTTATCACCTTATTGGATCACTAAAAATAACATAAACATCATACTAAAAGTTATTCTGATCAGCAACTTGTATGCTTGTTTGCCTCATTTTTATTCCACATTATCTGATGGACAGGAGAGGACAGGGCAAACCATGGACAAGAATGAGAAGTGATACTGTATTGTACCCCCTGTCTTTAAAAATGCTATGGATGAGAGAGAGAGAGAGAGAGAGAGAGAGAGAGAGAGAGAGAGAGAGAGAGAGAGAATCTGATTATCTCTTTCCAGTTATATGTCTGTCTCTCCCTATTTCTAGGTTGTCTTTCTTGCCTATAATTTTCATTAATATATAGTTCTTAAGATACTCATGGTCCAGCTGAGAACATTGTATTCCAGGTGTTGTATACTCCATTGTGATGTTTATTTTTCTGTGGTACAAATACTAGGAACAGGCTAATTAATGTGGCTAAAGATAATAAGGTATTGATTAGCACACAAAGAATCCAATTGAAAAGGCATTTTTCATTGATCAATGTTCTGGAATTAATTAATTGAAATCCAGAAACTTTAAGTGCAGATGCTACAGTCCTATGTTTTCCTTTATGGTTACACAACTTGTTTCTCAATGGACATTGAGATACATTTGATGTTAGATGAAAACTAATTTAGGAAAATTGGCAGAGAATGTGTTTGTTTATCCAAAAGTATACGTTTTTAAAGATGCCTTGTGTAATTTGTCACCAAATGACCATAATCCCATTTAATTTTTTTCTTTCAAAATGTAATATTTAGCATAATATACCTACGTTTTTACCTTAGAATGGTGTACGAATTTCTGGGATCATTATAACATTCACTGATGTGCTATTAGTTTAGATGCTAACAATTCCAGCTTTTTGAAAACAACATTCCCATGAAAATTTCATCATAAAACTTAAAAATAAGGGTAGCATAGAAAATGTTTTTTTGAACTTTTTAAAATGGTTTTCTTTCAAATAGAACCCCCCAAAATGTCAGATATTTTCCTACAGACATGTCCATTTAGACAAAACATGGACTTTTGTGGACTTTATCACTCCAACGGAAAACAGGTATCCAGAATATCTTTTTCTTTCTTTGAGACTACAAATGAGCAAGACACTTACCAGGTAGCTCCAAAAATAAAAAATTCTTCCCACATAAACAAACCTCCTGATCTAGCATAAGTTTTTCCCAAATACTGAATGGATAGCTTATGTTTATAGACCTTGGCTACGTCTACACTGGCCCCTTCTTCGGAAGGGGCATGCTAATTTTGAAAGTGGGAATAGGGAAATCCGCGGGGGATTTAAATATCCCCCGCGGGATCTAAATAAACATGGCCGCCGCTTTTTTTCCGGCTTTGGGAAAAGCTAACTTTGAAGTAGGAATAAGAGATCCTCTGGAATAGGGCTTTATTCCAGAGGATCGGGCCAGTCTAGACGCTTTTTTCCGGCTTTTCCCAAAGCCAGAAAAAAAGCGGCGGCCATGTTTATTTAGATCTCGCGGGGGATTTAAATATCCCCCGCGGATTTCCATATTCCCACTTTCAAAATTAGCATGCCCCTTCCGAAGAAGGGGCCAGTGTAGACATAGCCCTTCTGTTTATGCAAACGTCATACCCTCTGTTTATTGTAAGAAATTAAAGCTGCATTTATATTTACATTTCACCTGTCAATAATGAGCATCAGGACTGAGGTGGGAGCAAGAAGGAATTACAGGTTGAATCTTGCTAGTCCGGCACCTCACATGACTGGTGTTGACCTAGAGAATTTGCCAAACCATGGAAAGTCAGTATTATCTAGAAGCATTACCAACACTTCCACAAATAATAGCACAGAACCCTCAGAGTCAGATCTGGTGGCTATAAACAAACTTTATGGGACTGCAGGAAACTTGGCCACATCCATGATAAGTGGACATCCAAACAATGAAAATCATACCAGACCACAGATGTTGCTGGACCAGAGAGTGCCAGACTAGAGGTTCAACCTATACAACATATTCATCATGAGATAAGAAAGCTAAATCTACTCTAGTGTGGGAAGTAATGGTACTTTTACTGACAGGTTATTATTCAAGCAAAATTAATCAATAGGCACTGAATTAATGAAAAATAGAAAGGAACAGTAAAAGGAAAGAGAAAACCAGACAGAGGCAAGGAGACAGAAAGAAGCACCAGATTTTATTACTCTAATGGCCACTGGATTATTGTTTTTCATGTAATATCTAATGCATTTATTTTTTCATTGATTTTCTTTATTCATAATTAGAATGTGAGCTAAATATTTGTGCCATCTATGCATAATTACACACATTCAATTGATTTAAGATATGTTAGTTTCAGTGGAAATTTTTCCATCATAGTCATAGAAATTTTGATTTGGAATTGAATAATATGGAATTTTATTTCCTAGCTACTTCAGAAAGAAATATTTAAACTTTCATTATATATTAGTACTTGCATTAAATTGAACTGAAATTATCCAGTTGATTCTACTATTTAATCAAATGTAATACTGCATGATAAAATCAATGTATGTATAAGAGCCCTTTCTTTCTTTTTCATCATTGTAACATCCACTGCACAGTTGTATGTTGGCTAAGACAGATCCATCCCTTTTATTCACTCACAAGTACATGAACGTATACAATTAGATAATACTGAAGGATCAGTTCTAAAGAATAATCACATAAGTGAGAATAATGTACTCATGTACTCCATGTTAATCTCTACCATTTCTGATTCAGCTGCAGCACATCTCACATTGAACATACCACCTAACCATGATCTGCAAAAGTAAAATTTTCCATGTAATTATTAACACATCAACTGCTCTGTCTATCTAATGAGCTAAACCCATTTTATAAGAATCTCAACATATATAATAGCACATGTATTAACATATAATAACATATGTAATGATGTTTTATCATAAGAGTATCTTGTTCCTTCTCAATGGACTAAAGTTATGAAAAGATTGAAAGTGGGGCACAATAGTAATGAGCCTTTCACTATCCATCAAGAAAGAGTAACGATGTGGAAGGTGGCAAAGGATTAAACCCTCACATAACGAAGAACAAAAATATTTGAGTCAGGAACACCTTGCCTAAATATCCTAGCAGTTAACTGAGTATTAGAAACAGAGGAAACATGTTTAAAAATACTGTCTTAAAAACTAAAATGAACATTTTAACAGAGCATATTTTTCTAACTTTAATGCATTTCCTTAAAACAGTGTTTACGCAGTGTCACATACCCATTTCATAACAACCACTTATTGTAGACCTTTCTTAAACAATTTATTTTAAAACAAGATTCTATAGGGAATTACCAGTATTACTCTGTACTCTGTGGAAGATAGTTTTATTACACAATTTCTGCATGATTGACAGTCATATTCAATAGACTTCTTTCTTCAGACAGGTCTAAATTCCTTCATGTCAGAGGGACATATAACATGCTAAAGTCCTGCAAACTGTGAAAAAGTTTGAGATTCTGAGGCAGACTGAAGAGTAAACTGACAGTTTCCAAACTGAAATGATGATTCATGGAGCTGGTGTTTGATTAACAACTGTCTGGTTGTAGAGCAGTGGCTCCTTTTCCTAATCTCCACCCATTAAGTATTCATTTATAAGATGAGAAATATATGTTAAGAGTGGGATTTTGAAAAGCAATAAATATGTCTAAATATGTTTCATTGACGTTAATGATAAAATGGTCATTGATTGATACCATTTTTTTCTATGCAGGAATGTTACTGATTGTGATTGTGAATAGGAAGGAAGTTGCCCATGAGACAAGCTGTCCATTGAAATGTGGTACACATTATGGAAAAGTTTGAAAATCCATGAATTTACACTATTAATGTAAAACAAAGTACCTCATCAATACAATGTGTATAGTAGCTCAACTTTCTGAGAACTTGCTCTTTTGATAGTGGCAACAGAACAGAAGGCAAACACTAACACCTCTTGCACGCAGCAATTTCTTACTGGAAAGGAAGTTAGGCCACCATCCATTTTTAGATCCCTGGTCCTCCAGGCTTATCAATTACTTTCTAAATTACAGGAAGTTACATATTCAGGTCACAATGTTGTACTTACGTAAGGTTATTTCTGTTCTTGATCTTAGCTGTGCTGCATCACTTTTATGCATTTCATTCCCTTTTTGGAAAGGGAATGAATTTTGTAGCTTTGATGGACATTCAGTTTACTGGCCATGTTTGTTTTAGAAAGGAATACTTCCACTTTGTCTGGTTCTGAACTATCAATACATGAAACAGTTGAGAACAAAGACTGGACCTCTCACTGTCTCCAGAAACACTCCATAGTCCCGCAAGAAGCTTAAAACAAAATAAACAACTTCAAAAAATTTTGCATTATTTAGTCCTCTGAATTCTGTGGTGTGGGTAAAATTGTTATCTGTTTCAGCTCTTCCTCCTTGTTTCTCTGTTTGCACATTGCCTATTTTCATTTGCCATAAAGCCTATTATCCTATTTTTGTTTTATTCCTAATTATGTGTCTAGTTTACAACTTAATGTTCTTATTCCTATTCCAGCTCAGATTTTTTTTATCTCTTGATGATATTGAGTGAAATACAACTTTTGAACACATGATCAATTTTTTAGTCCTATTTACATTCATTTATATACTTATTTTTGAGACAGTTTCCAATCTTCTTTTAATTTTTCAGTTTATGGACTGAAGTTCTAAGTGGGAGAGAGATGGCATAATTGCCATGCAAAATAATTTTTAAGCTAAGACCTTTTAATATTTCATTGTAATGAATATCATTAATGCGAAAGATAATCCAATGTCTTTTTCTTTTCTTTCGCAGTTAGTCCACCCTAAGAATTCCTGTGATCAAAATATTTGAAACTGCAGTCGGTCTTGATATAAGGACATCTGAACTCATGTGAAGTCATTGTAATTATCTGTTTATGCCAAAGTTGGATTTCTCCTTGTTTCACTAAACTATTTAAGTAATATTAGCCTAACCCCTTTAAGGAAGAAAACGAGGGATAGATTTTCAAATTTGTCTATAAATCTAGGCTGGTGCTTTTAAGCCAATTAGACACATTTGAAAATCCCATCCTAAAATATTACAGAAGACTCAGTTAACCACAACAAATCAAAGGTGTCCTGAGAATCTAAAAAGGAATTCTTAAATTGAAAAAAGCTAGGCGGTGGGGGAGAACATTAAACACAAATTCCCAGTGAGGCCCTGATCTTGCAATGTGTTCTTTAAGGGTACGTCTAGACTACAGGCTTCTGTCAACAGAAGTTTTGTCGACAGATACTGTCGACAAAACTTCTGTCGACAAAGAGCGTCTAGACTACATTGAGTTCTGTCGACAAAGCAAGCTGCTTTGTCGACATGGTAGTGTAGACGCAAAGGACAGTTTACATTCAATAACACCTTCTGTCGACAGAAACTCTGTCGACAGAAGGTGTTATGCCTCGTAAAATGAGGTTTACCAGCGTCGACAAAACTGCTGAGTCCTGTCGACGTTATGTCGACAGAACTCAGTGGTAGTGTGGACGCAGGTATAGTTTTGTCGACAAAAGTCCACTTTTGTCGACAAAACTCTGTAGTCTAGACACACCCTAACTGCCGACTCATGTACCCTGTGTGACAGGCCTAGACCAGCTGGCTGCCACACTCTAATGGAAGGCAGGTATGCAGGGCTCTGGGTAAACTGTTTCCTCTTCCCTCAGTAAACAGGGCTGAGCCTTGTGCAGTATAATCTTGCTGGAAACAGCAGGCTAATCAGAGCACATGCAGCCCAAGATCTGAGGGTGGACTGTGTGTGAGCTGAGGACTATGAGCAAGGCAGAGTGTCATGGAGGAGCAGGACTGACTCTCTTAGGTGCCAGAGGAAAGGTACTAAGAGGAATCATTGGGGGAAGTAGCCCAGAGAAAAAGCTGCCAGACTCAGAGTAAAAGAAATTCTGTCTGTCCGTTGTTGCTGCCTTAAGGTCTCTGGGCTGGAACCTGGAGTAGTGGGCAGGTCCATATTCCCCCCAGCCTTCCCCACCCCACCTCAGACTCTTCCCCTGAGAGGGGAGTCCAAGACTATGGAGGGGTTTTCACCCCAAACTGTGCACTAGCCTATGATTATTTATGGCTCAATAGGCCTTGCCTCTAGAAAAAGAAGAGTCAGGGTAAAGGGTCACAGCAAGCCTCTGAAGCAAACACTGTCTGCCAGAAGCGCAGGACCCAGGGGGCACGGTCAGAGCTTTTCCACTCCTTTTATAGATGGATCAACATCTTAGAGTCTGATAGTCTGGCAAAACAGCAGTCTCTGCAGTGATTTTTGATTGGATTTTTCTTTTTTTAATAAAATATTAAAAGAAATAGCATAATGCCCAAATGTCTCACTGGTAGGAAAGACTCCCCATTAGAAATAAATGTCGTTCCTGACTTTAAATTAAAATTAGATTAGAAATGAACAGAGGAAAAATGTTTGAAAGCATTTCCAGTTTCCAATTAGTGATCATTGATCTGGTATAACAAAAGAAAGGAGTGCTACTTGTGGTTGCATTTAAACAGTCTTTGGTGAAGACTGTCTGCTTGACAATGAGCAACAGCACAAAAAGAAGCTTAACATACCTATTTCTGAGGGTGGAAAAATTAAAGCTTTTGAATATATTGCAAGTATTGTTGTTAAATTATTATTTTGTTAAATCCCATTTAACCTGAGCATATGTCTTTCATTATAAAATATGAAATATAGAGAGAAAGAAACACATGAATATTGCTAGGTTTGTTTTGATTGATAGAAATAGCATGTTTGATTTGGAAAGCAAAAGAAACAGTGGGTAAGAAATGCCATTGCTTTGCATGACTGAGATAGAATCTAGATTGGGGCTGCGAGGGATGTTGCACAGACATAGTTAAAGAGCCCTTTTCCACAGGATGGTATAGGTATACTCTTAAAAAAACACAAAAAACAACCAATACCAAGCAGATGTAGGGTTGGGAATAGGAATGTAACACAATCAAATTAATATGATGACAACTTGACATGGCTTTGCTATGTGCATAAATTGGCAGTGGTTGTTTTGGGGATATGTATTAATTATATTAAAATAATGTTACTTCGGTAGGATTTTTTTTCCGTTTGAATGCATTTCTTTCCCAGGTAACACAAAGAAAAGAAGGAAACCTTCATAATGTATAACTAGTTAAGAAAGCCAGCCTTTGTCCCTGAATGCATTTACCTTGGTGGTAATAAAATCACGATGTAAAACTCTCTCTTTCCACCATCAGTCAGATTTAAATCATTATGGGTACTTTATTAAAAAGAGACATTACACCAAAGAGCATTTAAGGCAGCAGCATTCAAGTCAACCCCAGTGGGAAAGAACCACATTTTTTTTCTTCAAGTCAGTGATTGCATTTTAAATAAATGAAACTATACCAGCATGAGACCTTGGGAGCTTCTGATTTTAGTCTGCGAACTGAGAAGATTTAATAGTGAGACAGAAGTTTTCCAGAGCCCATATGTGAAAACTATTGTAAATGTTGCAATTTTTCCCCTGAGGGAAGCTTTTAATATAATTGAGAAAATGCCATAAAGAATGTTATTCCTTACAACAATCCAGTATTATGATACAAGCCCCTGCTTTGGTAAGGGGAAGTGGTGTCAGCAGCAGTCGTATTTATTGCGGTGTAGTTTGAGTGGCAGTGGTATAGCCCTTGCCAGATAGATATGCAGAGGGCCTATATACTACACATCCATCATATATGTACCTATTTAATCAAGCACAATGGGGTGAGTTAAGAGCACAGTAAGAGCTTCCACTGTGATTTCTCTTGTTTTGTTGTCTTGTGATATTAGAAAAAAAATCAAGAAAGGGAAGGATTTTGAGTATGCACACTTTTATGTTAGAGAGGTAGCCATGTTAGTCTGTTTTGCAAAAACAACAAGGTGTCCAGTGGCACTTTAAAGACTAATAAATATATTAGGGTATTAGGGCATAAGTTTTTGTGAGCTACAACTTATTTCCTCAGATGCTGAAGAGAAAAGAGATAATGCCATACTCCCATCTCTGTACCTTTTTCTTTTTATCTTTCTTTTTATCTTTTTTGTCTTTCTTTTCTCTCCCTGCATTTGAGGAAGTGAGGTGTATCTCTCTAAAGCTTGTGCCCTAATATTCTAATAAATTTGTTTAGTTTCTTAAGTGTCACTGGATTCCTTGTTGTTTTTACCTGTTTCACTGTACTCTACATCTATATATTGCTCTGAGTGGTCATTGCCAGTAATGTTAATTAAATACGAGTTACATACCCAAAATCTAGGATTTTAAATAACCAGTTTAAGATTTTGAACACCCAAAAACTGAAACTCCAGAAACTGTAAAATTTGGGCCTTAGTCCCAAATTCAGCACGGAACTTAGTAAATGCTGTTATGAGTCTGGCATATGTATAATACAATGCACAGAAAACAGCTAACCTGACGTGATTAACCTATAGTCTGATTTGATTGCAGCAAATTACATCAATCACAATTTTAGTTTATAATCTCCAGAAAGTCACTTCAAATGAATCCACCTTGTAATATTTACAGAGCATTTAACAATAGATTAATAATGGTATTTTGAAGCCCATCTAAGCTTACTGTCTCCAATTACCTATGGAATCTGAAGACCACAAGGCATTTTTCTCAGAAAAGCTACTATACATCATTTTAATTGTCTTATTTTTATGTGATTCTTTTGCAAACATTTAAAGCAAAGTTAAGCAAAGCTCTTTGATTTATTGCAATTGCCAACTCTCTCTGATATTTTTCATCCTTAATCATCACTGCATGAAATCAGGGAGAGCAGGCAACTGATCCGCCAAATGAGTCAAAATGGTACTGTACTCCTGGACTCTGGATGAAAAATCTGTTATATGACAGAACTGATCTATCTTAGCAGGTTTTCAGTGTGTATTATAGACTGTAAATCTGTTATGATGTGTTTTTTCCAGCTCAATATGCTTTGCATCTACTCAGTATTATTCAGTATGATTTCTATCACAGATGGTCTCTGATTCATTCTGCTTAATATGGCTTATAGCCATTTGGCGATCTATTAAGTATAGATTTTTAAATATATATATAATTTATCATTTATGGCATTAATTAGACAATTTACAGCTATTGAATTATGTGGAAATTTTGTGTAACTGTGATAAAAATTGAGTTGGCTTAGTATTAAGAAAATTTAAATATCTGCCCTTCAGGCTAAAAGAACAATACAAACTTCTGAGGACTCCTCAAATGGAATTTGTTCCTTAGACATCTGCTCAGACAGCAACAAAGCCCTGGATAAATGATTAATAATGTGTCAAGGACTGAGAAAGTTGTTGCTTTGATTAGCGCTTTTCTTAGAATGAACCAACTACTTTCTTTTTGGTACCTGATAGATAACAGAACTCTCTGGAAACGTGATAATCCATGCAAAGAGCACAAAATGTGTTGTTTGACAGCTGGTGGTTTCTTCTGTAATTTTCTCCAGCCGCAATGGATGCTTTATGCCTTTGCTTAACAGAGTCACAATGGCATAAAGCATCCACTGCAGAGAGAGAATAGTATCATAATATGTGTGCTGCCAATTAATACTTCTGGTTCCCAGTAATTCTAGTAGGAATTAGTGCTTTCCAGATTTCTCAACTCAGAGATTTGGACACTAACTAGAAATGTAACTCTCATCATCACTGGACATGAATTACTTTACTAGTGAGTCTTTTGCTCTGCAGACAGCTGAGCAGTACTCACAGACAGAATTGAAGACAATGATCCAAATACACAAATCAGCATAGTTTTTGTGGTAGTGAGTAGCATAATTCAGGAAAATGGGACTGTCAAACAGTAGTTTATTGGCAATAATTGCAACAAGTAAATGTAATAGCATAGTAAAAAAGCAAAAGCTGGATAATAGGGTAGCATCTGTTGGCATATGATGTAATATAAGAAACACTAGTTGCAAAGTGATAGTAATCGTATGCACTAATATAGTAGTCAAGCAACATTGGTGGCATAATAGTATGCACAACAGCAAAAATGCAGAAGGCAAGACTGGGCTAGCACGAGCAAGGGCGATCAAACCAATGATACCTCTCAATGACATTCCTAACTCTGAAATATAAATATGAAACCCACTGGATTTTAGGTGACAGTATGTTTATCAATAGCCCTTAAACAAACGCTAGAGCAAACAGCAAACCACACAGTACATTCACTTGGATACAAAAAATACTCTGTGACTGACATATAATATCCAAGAATCTCCAGTTGAGATAATGATATGCCGTATGCTCATCATTCATTTCTAAAGACTTTTTTTCTTTCACTGGGGAGGGGTGAGATTGGATACAAAGGATTATGGCACTGTATACCAGAAAAAATATCTTTATCCTTTTAGAAAATCAAATGAAAACATCTCTCTTTGATTTTAACATGTTAACAAGTGTATATATAAATATATATATATATATATGTGTGTGTGTGTTTTTTTTTTCATGGATGATGAATCACAACAGATGAAAGACAGGTCTATTCTTTGCAAAGTCTTTCAAGTTAATCAGCTGGATCTCACTAACAAATTTGATGTTTTTGTTGTTGTTCTAAGTGGTTTGGCATTGATAAGAAAGTTTCAGAGCCTAGGAGCTTATCTACACTTTGCTACAGTATGGCCTATGGGGATTTAAAATGGAACATACCAAAGTTTTGCACTCTAATGGTATGTCTACACAGCAAAGTTATTTTGAAATAACAGCCATTATTTCTAACTAACTTCATTAGCATCTACACAAGCCAACCGCTATTTCAAAATTAATTCAAAATAGCAGAGGGCTTATTTTGAAATTGGTAAATCTCATTCCTTGAGGAATAACACCAATTTCAAAATAGCAATTTCGAAATAAGTGCTGTATAGACACTTATGTCAAAATAGGGAGCCTCTAGCCCTTCCCTGGTGGCCACTCTGGCCACAACCAGGAAAACTCCTCTCCTCCCCACCCTCCCCGGAGCCCTTAAAGGGGTAGAGTCTGTTTGGCCACAATGCCTGTGCTAGCTGCAGGCCTGCCAGCCCAGAGCCAGCAGTCACTGCCTCTGATCCAGTTGCCTTAATGAGTGAGGCAGCTAGTGCCAGCCAGCCCTCCACCGCTCCCCAGGAGCAGTCTGCAAGCTCCCAGTAGCCTGCCAGGGGCTGGAAAAGGTGGGTGCCTTTCTGGTCCAGTGTGGAGATCGTGGGCCTGATTGAGGTTTGGGGGGATCCTCCAACGTCCATGTTCTCCACACTAGATGGAGGAACATGGTCGTCTACAGGCGGATGACTGCCAGCCTAGCCACCAAAGGCAATATGAGAAGCTAGGAGCAGATGCGCATGAAAATAAAGGAGTTGTGGCCGGCCTATGCCAGGGCCACAGAGGACAGTTCCCAATCAGGGGTAGACCCAGACCCCTACCCCTATTTTGATGCCTTGGACCGCATTCTGGGGGGGCGAACTGTCCGTGCACACCAGGTTGTCATCGACCCTGGGGAAGAGGGCCCTGGCCATGAGACTGAGGATGAGGAGGATGGCCAGGAGCCGCAGGACCCTGAAGAGAGAGTCCCATGCACTCAGGACGCCCGAGCTGTCCCAGTAAGCCTGTCGCTGGTGTCATCTGAGGGCGGGAGGGCAACAACATGTGAATGTCAACACTGTCCCTGTTTGCAGCAGAGGGGGGAAGAGAGGAGAGGGAGACCATGGATTATGCAGCAACCTGTACATGTGCCGTGCCATCCCTGGGCACGTGGTCCCAGCTGGCTGCCACACAGGGGCCTTGGCACGCGTGTATGTATGAAGGCACATGACGTGCTCCTGACCCTGGGGTGGGATACTGCACGATACCTCAACAAACCCCCTCTACACAGAGGCAGTGGACATCCCCACACTATATACAGCACAGGAGCATGGGTGCAGCCCCAGGCCAGGGATGGCAGGACATGCCGAACATGGCCTGTGTGCAAGCATGTTGGCTCCGATGGTGCGGAGACCTGCTGTTCTCGCCTTGCAGAGGGGGGCTGGGCTTCACCCACTGTGTCCCCAGGGAGAACTGACCACTTCTCTTGTTTCACCACAGCTTCAGCAGCTGTGAGTTCAGGGTGCACCACTTCACCCAGGACAGCCTCCTGCATCCGGGAAAGCAGGCTGACCCGTAACCAGGAGGAGTACCAGCGGCAGCACCTGGGGATCCTGTGAGGCCAGCACCGCACCCTGGACTACTGGGTGCATGAAGACCTGTAGCTCCAGCGGGAGAGCTGGCTGGAGCTTCTTGACCAGGGCTGTGCCATCTCTGACCACCTGCAGACGCTGGTGCAGAAATTGGTGCCATCTGCCACCCCAACCCCTCTGTCACCCCAGCCACCACTTCTCCTCCCACTCCTGCTCCCCCTTCTGCTTCTTCCTCCCCTGCTTCTTTACCTGCCCCACCCTCCATACCCACTCTGCCCCACGGATGCCAAGGTCCCTGCACCCGTAGTGCTGGGAGACAGGTGGGCCAGCAAGACCCCCAACCCTGAGCTTCTCCTTCCCCTTCCTCCCCTTGCCTCTCCCAGCTCCCTCTTCCCAGGTTTCCCCCTCCTCTCTCCCTCCCTCACCTTTCCTCTCCCCCTCGTCTCCCCTCTCCCTCCCTCATTCCTCCCACACCCTAGTTTTGTTCAATAAAAAGAGTTTGTTTTTGTAAACACATGTGTTTTTATTTACATGAGGAAGGGGAGATAGGGAGGGGTCAGTGAAAGGATGTGAAGGTGAAATGAGACACAAGCCCCCGGTGGGGCACACCAGGGAGACTTTAGTCCTCCTCTGGATGGAAGCTCTCCCGCAGGGCCTCCCAGATACAGACAGCCCCCTGATGGACCTCTGGGTAGGCAGCTGTGTGAGGCTGCTTGTACAGGCCAGCCAAGTGGTTGGCCTCTGCCATCCAGACTGGCAGGAAAGCCTCTCCCTTCCTCTCACAAAAATTATGCAGCACACAACATGCTGCCACCACGTGCGGAACATTCCGCTCGGAGAGGTCCAGGTGGATGAGGAGGCATCTAAAACGGGGTCTTCAACCAGCTGAATGCCCCCTCCACCATGATACGGGCCCTGTTGAGCTTGGCATTAAAGGCCTGTCAGGAGGGATTGAGGTGTCGCGTGTAAGGCTTCATCAGCCATGATTGTAGGGGATAGGCCACATCCCCCACTAGATACACTGGCATGTCCACATCCCTGACCCTGATGTGGTGGTTGGGGAAGAATGTCCCAGTGTGCAGCCTTTAGCACACGGAGGAGTTGTGGTAAACCCGTGTGTTGTGTGCTTTGCCGGACCATCCCATGTTAATGTCCACGAAGTGGGCCTGGTGGTCAGACACAGCCTGCAGGATGATGGAGAAGTATCAGGGAGGTCTGGTGTTTCGGGGCACGGATGGGGATGTGCCCTCCCACCCCCGCAGTTGGGGAAGCCCAGGGTGCCAAACCCCTCAATCACTGTGTCCACATAAGTGAGGTAGATGACTCTGCGGAGCAGCACTCTGTTGATGGCCTTGACCAACTGCATAGGGACACACAAAACCCAGAGTCCCAGGCTGAGAGTACTCCTTCCCCACCACTGTCCCATGCCACCACTCCTCATGAGCAACTCTCCCTATAATCCTGGCCACCGTAGGCAGTACATAGTGTGGGTGGGACAGAACAAACCCTCCCGGGGAGAGGGATGTGCACCACCTTCCCCCCTTTTCCCTAGGGCAGCCCATCTCCTCCTTGCACACACTCCCCGGCACAGTGACCGGAGATTGCCATACGTGCATGAGCACCGCTCCAACGGTGGATCTCCCCATGTGGAACTGGTTCTCCCTGGATTGGCAGCTATCTGGCATGGAGAGATTCCAGAGGGCGATGGCCACACTCTTCTGGAGGGGAATGTGCGTGTCCCGTTGCTGCAGAGCAGAGGCGTGCCACTCACAGAGCTCCAGAGAGGTGTCCTTCTTCATCCTAAAGTTCTGGGCCCATTGTTGTTCTCCTCAGTGCTCCAGGATGATGTGGTCCCACCAATTGCTGTTGGTGTCCAGACGCCAGATGCGGCAGGGCACACTGGCGTCCAAGAGGTGCAGCTGCTCCTCCATGTACCCCAGAAGGGTCCGGATGACGGTGTGGGGGTTGGGCTGCAGCAGATGCTGTGAGGCATCCTGCAGAAAGCACAGCCAGGCTTGCAGCAACACATCCAAGAGAAGCACCAGAGTGCCCAGGGACGGCTCCAGCTCCATGTTGCAGAGTGCTGTGGTGTCCCGAGTGAGGACAACCAGAGCATGCAGAGAAAAAAATGATTTGCTGTCCCTCAGCAAGGGAGGCAAGCAAGCAGGGAAACCTGAGAACCGGTTGTCCAGAGGGGTCCCTTTAAGCACAGGCTTCAGATAGCCTCAGGCAGCAGCTACACAAGTTAACTCCTGACCTGATGCCCTGCCAGAACCGGTTTCAGCTGTCCTTAAATGCGATTCAGCATCCAATCAATGTGGATGTGCTATTTCGAAATAGCAAAACGCTATTTTGAAATGCATTTTGTGTATAGACGTGTTATTTCGAAATAAGATATTCTGCAATAACACTGTAGTGTAGACGTACCCTAAGGCTTTGTCTACACTGCTAGTTTTTGCAGCAGAAAATATGCTAATGAAGGATGCATTAGCATAAGTCAGGATATCATTAGCATATTTTCTGCCGTTTCTTTTTGCGCAAGCGGTTTTTGCACAAAAAGGAGCAGTGTAGTTGCTTCCGTTTTGTGCAAAACCCCCGTTTTGTGCAAAACCCCCATTTTGCACAAGATCCTCATGCCTGTCCTGGAGAGACATAAGGATCTTGCGCCAAATGGGGGGTTTGCACAAAACGGAAGCAGCTACACTGCTTCTTTATGTACAAAAACCACTCGTGCAAAAAGAAACAGCAGAAAATACACTAATAATGTCTTGACTTATGCTAATGAGTCCCTCATTAGCATATTTTCTGCCACAAAAACTTGTAGTGTAGATGTAGCCTAACTGCCTTTGCTGGAGGCTACTGGCATGACTTAAAAGGCACTTAGTTCCTATTAACGAAGCTGGAGGATTGTGCCAATTAAAGCTAATAGTTCTTTTAGTTCATAACAGCAGCATCCACATAGAGCAGAGTGCAGCACTTTAGCACACTCTGTAGGGCAAAGGTGGGAACCTTAAGCCTGGGGGCCAGATGTCACCCCTGGCTTGCATGGATCTGGCCTCCAAGGCTTGGGGCTCCTCCCAGCATTGGGGAGCTCACACTGTCACTCCAGCCCCCCCACTGTCCCACCATGGGGCTGGAGCACACAAAATCTACTAGCCTGCCCGTCCTTCCCCCCACCCAGGCTCTTGTGTTCAGGGGGAATGTGAGAAGTGTCTTTCTCCCGCTCAGTCAGGAGCCACATCAGTGAAGCTTGGGTTTTCTTTTTGCTCCTCACTTGTGTGCGGCCCCCAACTGATTTTTTTGTGGGTTACCCTGACCCAAGAAAAGCTCCCCACCCGGGCTGTAGGGCAAACACCTGTAGTTCACATTGCCCAGAAGTATGGACATGACCTTGAGCAGACTGGCTGAGTTTATTCACAGGAGATTGCAGCTAAGGCACATTCTGAGAGTGGTGGAATCATATGACTCCACTTCGGAATAGAGGTGACAGCTTGAGTCCTGAGGCCAAAAGGGGTTGTGCTTGAAGCCATCAGGAGTCAGAGGTCCAGTTCACATAGCAGCTGTGACATAGGGCAAAATAATTCAAAGTGAGAATCCACAGCTTGCTTTTATGATTCAAGTTTGTGAGTATTTGGCAGTTCTATATATCCCTATCTAACTTCAATCTAATTTTGCCCGAGTATGGAGCATGGGACTTACACAGAGGCTAAAATTAATTGGTCTGAGTAAGGAATGTTGGGTCAGATTCTTAATAACATTAGTACATAGAATATTATGAATTAATGTTTATAAATGTCATTTCTATAGAATAAAAAGGGATGAGAACTGGAGAGAAGGACAGCAGTTTTTATCAGACAAAGGAGAGTTCATATAATATCAGAAACAAGAAAGATTATTAACAGAGAAAAGGGCATTGGCTCATTCTATTTCTTTGTTAGTGATAGCTTAACTTGATATCTTCTTAGATTTCTTGAGAGCATTGTGTGTTGCCATTACAGTTAAAGGGTTATTTAACGGTGATAATTTTGCCCAAAAAGTGTAATGAAAACTATCCAACTTGCAAGTTCTCTAGCTCTCTTTTGTGTTGCTTCAAAATGAGAATATGATTTGCTCTACATAAATTTATGAACTCCCCACAGACTAGTGATGGTTGAATGCATCATGAAGAGTTTGACTTACTTTACAACTTCTTGAGTATTGTTCCTAATGCACAACAGAAAAAAAATCTTACTTCAAATATAGTGAAAAAATTCCAAAATATAAATAAAAATGTTTAAAATAATTTAGTTTGTATTAAAATGTAAATATCAATGCAAATTGATTGCTTACGTACTTGACAAACCCTGCACACAAACTGAATGCTACATCTGACATTCTGCTGTTTGAAATGCATAAGATAGTATCTGTCTCAACAAGACTTAATAATGGAAAAGCCACTCATGCTCCTGTCTTAACAATATGCTAAGACAAGTGCTACTTGTGGAAGAGGATATTGCATTGTGATGGGAACAGTACTTAGACCCAGCCAGTTAAATCCTATTTACAAAGCCATAAATGCTGTTATAGAATCATAGAATCATAGAATCATAGAATAATAGGACTGGAAGTGACCTCAAGAGGTCATCGAGTCCAGCCCCCTGCCCTCAAGGCAGGACCAAGCTCCACCTACACCATCCCTGACAGATGTCTATCTAACCTGTTCTTAAATATCTCCAGAGAGGGAGATTCCACCACCTCCCTTGGCAATTTATTCCAATATTTGACCACCCTGACAGTTAGGAACTTTTTCCTAATGTCCAATCTAAACCTCACCTGCTGCACTTTAAGCCCATTACTCCCTGTCCTAGCCTCAGAAACCAAGAGGAACAAATTTTCTCCTTCCTCCTTGTGACACCCTTTTAGATATTTGAAAACCGCTATCATGTCCCCCCTTAATCTTCTTTTTTCCAAACTAAACAAGCCCAGTTCATGAAGCCTGGCTTCATAGGTCATGTTCTCTAGACCTTTAATCATTCTTGTCGCTCTTCTCTGTACCCTTTCCAATTTCTCCACATCTTTCTTGAAATGTGGCGCCCAGAACTGGACACAGTACTCCAGCTGAGGCCTAACTAGTGCAGAGTAGAGTGGCAGAATGACTTCACGAGTTTTGCTTACAACACACCTGTTGATACAACCTAGAATCATATTTGCTTTTTTTGCAACAGCATCACACTGTTGACTCATATTCAACTTGTGGTCCACTATGACCCCTAGATCCCTTTCTGCCATGCTCCTTCCTAGACAGTCGCTTCCCATCTTGTATGTATGGAACTGATTGTTCCTTCCTAAGTGGAGCACTTTGCATTTCTCTTTATTAAACCTCATCCTGTTTACCTCTGACCATTTCTCTAACTTGCTAAGGTCATTTTGAATTATGTCCCTATCCTCCAAAGAAGTCGCAACCCCACCCAGTTTGGTATCATCTGCAAACTTAATAAGCGTACTCTCTATCCCAATATCTACATCATTGATGAAGATATTGAACAGTACGGGTCCCAAAACAGACCCTTGAGGAACTCCACTTGTTATCCCTTTCCAGCAGGATTTAGAACCGTTAACAACAACTCTCTGACTACGGTTATCCAGCCAATTATGCACCCACCTTATCGTGGCCCTATCTAAGTTATATTTGCCTAGTTTATCAATAAGAATATCATGTGAGACCGTATCAAATGCCTTACTAAAGTCTAGGTATATGACATCCACCGCTTCTCCCTTATCCACAAGGCTCGTTATCTTATCAAAGAAAGCTATCAGATTAGTTTGGCATGACTTGTTCTTCACAAACCCATGCTGGCTATTCCCGATCACTTTATTACCTTCCAAGTGTTTGCATAGGATTTCCTTAATTACCTGCTCCATTATCTTCCCTGGGACAGACGTTAAACTGACCGGTCTATAGTTTCCTGGGTTGTTCTTATTCCCCTTTTTATAGATGGGCACAATATTTGCCCTTTTCCAGTCTTCTGGAATCTCCCCTGTCTGCCATGATTTTTCAAAGATCATAGCTAAAGGCTCAGATACCTCCTCTATCAGCTCCTTGAGTATCCTGGGATGCATTTCATCAGGACCTGGTGACTTGCTGACATCTAACTTTCCTAAGTGACTTTTAAGTTATAAGTTATATTATGTGCAACTACCGAGCACATTTTTGAAAGACATTTAATAAAAAGGAAGTGTCACATGATATGGGTGCTGTTGAGAAGTAGTCTGGGATATGTCTATATTGCAACACTATTTTGAAATAACTGGCACTATTCTGAAATAACATCGTCTGCATCCACACAGCAGGCAGTTATTTCAAAATAGTGTCAAAATACTGTCAAGTTGGAGGACTTCTTACTCAGACTCCTGTAAGCCTCATTTGTACGAGAAATAAGGGAAGTTGGAGGAAGAGTGCTCTATTTTGAAATGAGTTCTATGTAGACGCTCTCTATTTTGAAATAAAATACACAATTGATATAGCTCAATTAGAGTAGATTATTTCAAGTTAATCCCTGCAGTGTAGATGCACCCTAAAGGAACATCTACACTGCAAGCTTATTTCGGAAAAAGCTATTCCAGAAGATATCTTCTGAATAGATTATTTCAACATAGAGCATCCACACGAAAGGAAAGCCTCAAAATTAGTCCAGGGAGGCTCCCCTAATATAGACGTGCTATCTCGCTTTAGAGCCCCAGGAGGCAGTGGGGAGGAATAACTTAGAATGGCCCTGGTGAGAAGCTATTTAGACATGGCAGCAGTGGAGCGTCCACAAACTCCTTCTTCCAAAAGAGTTTTTTTTTGGAAGAGGTGTTATTCCTCATGGAATGTGGTTTACTAACACAGGAAAAAGCCCTCTCTTATTTCAATTCTCTTCTGAAATAATGCAATTGCTGTGTGGACTCTATAATAATGGTTGTTATTCCGGAAAAACAGTGCGGTATAGACGCACCCTAAGCATCATAGAAAGCACAGTTCCTATCTCCCCAGACCAAAGGGAGGATTCCTACCTGGATAAAACACAAAATAATTTTAGAACACTTATAAGGAGGAATCAATCAAATGGAAATATGAAAAAAGCAGCAATATGTTACATTCAGCTATATTCAGTGTAGATACCGTTATAAACAAAAGCTATAAACGCCTTGTCTTAAATACTTTTTCTGCTCAGTTAAGAAAAAATAATTTCTTCTCATTGATCTTCTTTCTCACCTCCCTTTTTCACAGTTCTGATTTTCTCTCCTTTTATGCTAAGAGTGATGATGAATTATGAAAAAAACAATACTTGATCAAGTCCCCAAGCAACTGTTGTTAGGCAATGAATCACTCTAAACTTATGAAGAAATTATACTTGCTTTCTCAGATGTCAGGCAGGTCCAGTTAAATCCTGCCTTTAATGAGGTCATATCTACTTTACACAACAATACTTGATTGAGTGTTTTCTAGTAAGAAAACCTTTTCTAGTAAGTTCCTATCTACATGAAGTTCTAGCATTCACACACACATCCTAATATTCAATAAATTCAACCCCAAACATTGAAGACCAAAAATAAAACAGCCTTTGTAGTCCAAATGATGAGTAAATAAACATAGATACTGCATGAATTCTCATGTGTTTCAGAATACATCATATAAATCAGCATTCAGTTATAATAGCGAGCCCCAGAGCACACAATACATATACAAAAGTAACTCGAATTTTGTAGTGTCAACTGACAGGTTAGGAATGAAGAAAACACCCTTTCAAATAATGAAGTGCATTCATACAGAAAAACTGACAGCAAATCCAACAATAGAAGTGTAACACGTAAAGTCAAGAGGAATGTATAACATACAAATTGGTAAATACTATTTAACAATGCAACACACACCTATAGAAAAGAATGTTCCTACCTGTTTTGGCAACAGTAATTGATTCTATAAAAAGATCCTGGCAATTGCCAGAGAATTACAGCAACATCAACAATCAAAGATCTAACAGGAAATTGACACTCTTAGATGGTATTAAATATTTTAATCATTTTTTCCAGGATAACTAGAAAGCTAGGCACTGAGGGAGATGCATTGAATGGGACATAAGAGAAATGACTAGAGAGACAGAAGAACCACGAGAGGGTGGAATCAAGAGCTGACAAGGTTTTGAGAACCTTGCTAAGATGTTTGCTAATATTAAAAGTAACTGATAGGTCAAGAAGGGTGAGGATGGACTTGAAAGAGAGAAAGCCAAGATACCAAAAATAGAGACACATTCAAAGAGTTTAGAGATGAGAATGAAAGGTAATTGGATGATAAATAGCAGTGCATGTTGAGAGAAGGGATTTGTGGGGCTTTTTAATTATGGTGAATATGGTTGTATTGATTGTATATTCTAGGTGAAAAAAATCTGAGGTCAGGCTGAAAAGACAAGTGAGTGAAGGGGTGAAAATGGAGCAATGGAAGTCAAGAGGAAAAGAGGTAGTGAGTGGGGAAAATTCTACTGTTAGTGACAGAGAGGAGGAAAGAGTGTCAGAGATAGTGGGTCATGAGGGATCTTGCAGATCTCTGAATAAATCACACTTTTTTCAGCAAAAAGGAAAGGAAAGGGAGAAGGAGAAGGAGTTAAGGATATCAGAAAGTGGTGGATAGGGGATTTGCTGGTGTGTGGATCATTTGTTGTAGAGATCATCTCTGTTGCTCAACCAGGAAACAACTGAAGGATGAAAGAACAAACTGATCATGAGAATGGAAGACACTTTGCTGTGGGAGTGGGGGATTGGAAAAATGAAAATTTTAATGGAAGGCATCTACTTTCTTTGAAAATTTCAGTGTTTTTATGAATGTCAAGAGTAAGGGCCTGCAGCTGTACTTACTTAGGGTCCTCACAGCCTAACAAGTCAGGCTGCTTGATTGGACCACCATGCCTGAAGATTGCCAGTTCTAAGCCCAGAAGTAGCTTACTAGTGATTCAGCAGGTAGATTGTTTATCTAGCTCCAAGCCCTGCACTTAGTCTTCATATAATCTGGTACTGAACCTCAAACCTGATTCCTGGCTTCAATTCTATCTTGACCCTTGACCCTGACATTCAGATTCTGGTCAGAAAACCTAGACACCAAAAGTTTCAGTGGAAAACTGATCCTTCCTTCCTTCCAGCTGAACATTTTACATTTTTAGTGTTTCCATTTCCTCATGATAATCTGAAACTTTCCTTGAGTCAAAAAATAAATCCGCATGTTAGAAGAGAAGTAAAACAATTGCAACCAGCTCTACCTATAGTTCAGAGAGTCTGTTTGATCATGGGACTTTCTCTAAAAGGTTTGGATGCATGGGAGAAGGAGTGGAGGAATCAGAACTGGCAATCTGTCTGGGCTGAGTTATAAGGGGATGCTTCCTGTAATGGGACAATGGAGCAAAACAGTCAGGAATGGTAGGGTATGTCTACACTATCCCCCTACTTTGAACTAGAGAGGCTAATGTAGGCATTCGAACTTGCAAATGAAGCCCGGGATTTAAATATCCTGGGCTTTATTTGCATGTTCTTGTCCGGTCGCCATTTTTAAATGCCACTAGTCCGAACTAACTGCCCGCGGCTACATGCGGCAGTTAAACGGTAATTCGAACTAAGTCTTTAGTTTGAATTACCTGTTACTCCTCCTGGAATGAGGTGTAATAAGTAATTTGAACTAAAGACTTAGTTCGAATTATCGTTTAACTGCCGCATGTAGCCGCAGGCAGTTAGTCCAGACTAGTGGCATTTAAAAATGGCGACCGGACAAGAACATGCAAATAAAGCCCAGGATATTTAAATATCGGGCTTCATTTGCAAGTTCGAATGCCTACATTTGCCTCCCTAGTTCGAATTAGGGGGCTGGTGTAGACATACCCGTAGATAGCAGGAAGCTGATAGAGTCAAAAGAGAGAAAGTGAGGGAAGAGCCATGTGTAGAAAGAGACTGATTGCAGATTAGAATTTCTGAATGTTACTGGATAGGAGGTCCAGTAAGAGAATGATAGAGGAGATGGCTGAAGGGGTCCAGTTGTGGTCAGAGTGGATCTACAGTGACTAGTGGATGACTCAAGGAACAACGAATGTGTCCTCAGACATGTAGAGTGTTTGCATGAAGGATCCGTTATTTCAAAAGAAAGATTTCATTAAACAGCACTCAAAGAAACCAAGACACAATTCTCTCATTTCTCTTCTCAAGTATCACTATCTAACATCTGCCTCTGCTGTTTTGAAGAGTCATAATAACTTGATAAAATGCTTTATATTTAGAGCAAAGATTAATGCTTATCTCCAGATATTAAACATTTTTCAGTGTCATTGTAATATTGATGAGTAGACAGAACATCAAAGGCTTGACTGTAGATACCACAGCGATATTGTGTTCCAGAATGGGCCCGAGTAATCACTTGAGGGGAGTGGGTTTATTATCCTTTGCTCTGCATGCATGTTCCCATTCACATGAATGAATGAGTTTCTCTGATAGAAAGTGGAGAAATAAATTCCTTAAGGATTTAGCACAGAGGAGAATCTTACAGTCTTGTAAAAGGGATGAACTAGATAGCTGGAGCATGAAGTTAAGACTGCAATTGTACAGACTGCAGTGATCTATGCATCAGGCACAGAAAATTCAGCTTTGCACTGCTGAAAATAAATGTACTGTGGGGGTTCATATGAGACCTTTCTGTTCATTTTGGATGTTTGTAAAGATAAGGGTTTTCTCATTCTATTATCCATTGTTATGCATACAGTGTTCCTCATCCATGCCATTGAACAGTCTATACCAGTGAACTGCCCTACTCCTCTGCATCTGTGTAGAATTCTGTGAACCAGCTGGCTGGTGCCCTCTACTCCAGTTTTAGCTGAATTTCATTGGATATAGTCTATGCAGTGCATAAAAACAAAATACCTTGTATTCTGCTTGTACTATCACTGCTATTAGAGGACCCAGGAGTTTCTTTCACAACTCTCCCAGTTATGTAGTCTCTTTCAAATGACAGTTTCTGTGTGTCATTCCTCATCTATGCCAGTACTAAGGCATTGGTATGACATGCTTCTCTAAGAGTATGTCTACACTACCCCCCTAGTTCGAACTAGGGGGGGTAATGTAGTCATATGGAGTTGCAAATGAAGCCCGGGATTTGAATTTCCCGGGCTTCATTTGCATAAAACCAGCTGGCGCCATTTTTAAATGCCAGCTAGGTCGGACCCCGTGCCGCGCGGCTACATGCGGCACAGACTAGCTAGTTTGGATTAGGCTTCCTAATCCAAACTAGCTGTACACCTCGTTCCTGCATGTCCTGGAGAAACCATGCAGACAGTTTCAAATGCAGTTGATACTGAATTTTAAAATGGCAATTTGGGATACAAACTGGCTTTTGAAATAATCAGTTTCAGACTTCCTGGCTCTTCTATGGAAGGGAATGTCATTATGGCTTCTCAAAAAATAGGTTGAAGAATCACAGCATTCCAAATCTAAACATCTTTATATTTTAAATCACCTTTTTCATTCCTAGGCAACTTTGTAGAAAAAGTAATTCCTTTTGGTCTGAAATTTATCATACTTAAACTCAGTTCAGAGGTGATCCTTTGGGAAAGGTTGAATAAAATTGCCTGGGCCATTTCTGATTTATTATGATCCTGTGGAAAATATATATCCTCTTTTATTAAAATAAATGTTATTTTAGGTGCACAATTAGCTAAATAATGGATTTTAAAAAAAACCCATGAAACCTGAAGACAAATGCCTGTGGCAGGTTTGGGGTGAAAGTTCACAATTAAAAAAAGTTAAAAAAAGTGTTTGAAACTGGTTTTACCAGCTATATGCAATATTTCATCTTTGTAAGTGTTATGGAAGACACATCAAAGGACAAGTGTCACATCCCAATCATGTCATGGGGATAAACATTTATCACAAACTGCTGTGATTCTGTGCATGGTGATTCTGTAACCTATACTTGCCATAAAGAAGACCTTAATCAGCAGCAACTTTTTCTGCCAAATCACAGACAGGCAATTGAAGTGGGGAAAGGGAGAGAGATACAAGCCAATTTATTTGGATCCACTACCCAAAACTGCTGCAGCAGCTAAATACTATATAAATGGTTGCATCATACTTTGGGATGACAGACACTGTCTCCTAAACCTCTGCAAGTATCTCCTGTACAAGATGCATGTGTATGTCTTTATCAGGGGAATTAGTCCAATGTATATATTTCCAGGTATTCAAACCCAGATCTCCCTGCAGATATCTTCAAGAATAAATGTGCTAAAACCAATTATGAAAATGATGAATTATGCAGAGTATCAAAGACAAAAGGCCAGTCCGGAATCTCCAGAGCTGGAGGGTTACTGTGTGAGTTTGTAAGACTTTTTTTTTTAACCTAAGATCAATTGATACCTAGAGGCTATGTCTACACTGGCATGAATTTCCGAAAATGCTTTTAACGGAAAAGTTTTCCGTTAAAAGCATTTTCGGAAAAGCACGTCTAGATTGGCAGGATGCTTTTCCACAAAAGCGTCCGTGGCCAATATAGATGTGGTTTTCCGCAAAAAAGCCCCGATCAACATTTTTGCGATCGGGGCTTTTTTGCGGAAAACTCTACTGTGCTGTTTACACTGGCCCTTTTGGGCAAAAGTCTTTCGGAAAAAGACTTTTGCCCAAATGGGAGCAACATAGTATTTCCGGAAAATCACTGACGATCTTACATGAGATCGTCAGTGCTTTTCCGGAAATTCAAGCGGCCAGTGTAGATAGTTGGCAAGTTTTTCCGCAAAATCATATGATTTTGCAGAAAAACTTGCCAGTCTAGACACAGCCATACTGTATACTAATTTGAGACACAATCTACTTTGTTCCTAAATAAATGCAGAATAAACAACCTGTAAAAAACTACATTCATCTTTACTATTTTTATCCTGCCCTTCAGTTGTGCTAGAGAAATATTACAACTAAGAGAACCTGCCAAGTTTTCTTTCATTCATATTTATGACATATTCTTAATGAGCACTCATTAATTTAATCTTGGTCAAAACAATGCCATATCTACCAATCAAACCAGTAAACTTTTGTAATGGAAGGGAAAGGCATTTTAATTTATTTTTATGTTGATCTGAAGTAAACTCTCCCTGACATACGATTATCATTTTTTTTGAAGATTGTTTTTCCCCATTGTGATATTTCAGGTTTGTATCTGTGAAAATTGCATTCAAATTTTAGCAAAACTGTTCTGCCAAATGAACCTGATCTAAGTGCTTCCAGTAAGGAATTTCTTGTCCTCCTCATAGGTCTATGTGGATTGTATTCTGTAATGGTGTAGATCACTTAAGTATTGGGAAGTTAGATAGAATACACTCATTCTGATCTTTATATTTCTGTCTGAAGATCAATAAGCTACAGCTTGTTTATTCCTTAGGTAAGAATGGCCTTGAATTAACTATGTTGATCTTCCTGCATGAAGTGATCCAGAGCAAGTACAAACATTAATATTTCTCTAGAAAGTTTCTGTCTTTGCAAAGTTCAATATCTTGCTGTAATGGGGCTAGTAATCCTTCAGGAAGGATCAGGGTGTAATTAGTCCCATGTAAATTTGTGGGCTATACCTTACATAAGATTCCAGGTACTGCCCCTTCAGATAATCCATAATGGAGCAGGCAAGTTAGAAAGAGGCTGCTAGAAAAACTATGAAGAATTATTTGGTTAGCAGGAGCATTATTGCTGGAGAAGGCTCAGAGCTGCTATGACCTGGAAGGAATCCTTAGAAGGTAGAGTTCTGTGGGATGAAATCCTGAATGAGTAGGACTTGGATTTGCTAGTAAGAGCTTTAAAGAGAACTGACTGGGAAGAGAGACCGTAGGGTCTGTCATTAGGCACTGAGAAGAGAGCTAGTGCAAGCTTTCCAACTAAAGAGTGCTATAATTACACTGGCTCCTGAGAAGGCGAAGAGCATTATGAGGGAGAAAAACCCAGGAGAGAAAATTAAAGGAGGTTCTTTCTATGGGAAGGGCCTGGGAGAAGCCAACTAGAGGATCCATGGGGAGGAAAATAAGCTTCTTTGGGGGGGATCTCTTAGTTTGGATACAAGAAACCTGGAGATTAAATTCCTGCAGGTAAAGTCCTGAGATAGTGGCTTATAAGTGGGGACAGATGGAACCCAGAAGTAAACTGCCAGAGTCCCTGGGGAAGGGAAGCATTGGGGGAATTCTGTTGGGAGAAACCAGTGTAAAAGAAGCTCTGCAGAGGCCAGGAGAAGAAACCCAGAAGCAGAAGTCAAGCAGAAGTAAAAAGCATCTTGCATATGCATTTGGACCTTTTCCCCTGGAAAGTGATTGGACTTTTTATGTAAATTGGCTGGAGCACTGAACCATTGAAGACCCCTGTGAGAGAACAGATAGCCTGCAGAAGGCTCCAGCACTGAGGACAATGATTATGTTATGCCTTGATGCAATGGGGTGCTCTATGGGTAAGTGTGCTCCTATCACATGTGCTTTATGTTATGTATACAGGTGACAGTACTTTGGCTTGGTAGAGTCAGGTTAACCTTTCAGAAATAGACAATATTCTTTTTTTAAAAGAAGAAACAAACCAGTGACCGTAAGGAGGTTTTACGATCCCTCATGAGTTATTAAATGCAACTATATGTTATAATTATTCTAACAGGTTGATGGTTCTGCTTTACACTTTTCAAAAATCAAGGTTTCTCTCTCTAATGAAGGAGATTGGCCTCTAGGTTAAGGCATTAGCCTGGGCCTAGTGAGACCCAGCTTCACTTATCTGTTCTGCCTAGGAATTCTCTGTGCCTCAGTTCGAAAGCTGTAAAATGAGGATAATAGCCCTTCCCTACCTTAGTGGAACATTGAGTATAAATATGTGGAAGACAGCGTGCGGCTCATACCCCTTATGGTAAAGGGGAGCATATATATACCTAAAATAAAATGCTAGCACTCCATATTTAATCTATTAGTCAATTATAGTGACATATTCACCCCACTAATATATCTTGTGTGTGCTGGGGAAGGCGACAGGCGAGAGAGGGACTGGTGGTGAAAACTGTGAGATGAGGGTACCAACATCAAGTTTTCCTACATTCTCCCATCATGGGAGTATACAAAAATCCTGGGACATCTCTTAGGTTATGTCTACACAGCAAAGTTATTTCAAAATAACAGCCCTTTTGAAATAACTTTCCTAGCTTCTAAACAGCCAAACTGCTATTTCAAAATTAAATCAAAATAGTGGAGTGAAGATTGCCTAGCTCCTAGAACTGGAAGGGACCTTGAAAGGTCATCAAGTCCAGTCCCCTGCCTTCACAGCAGAACCAAGTACCTCCCTGACAATTTTTTTTTTTTTGCCCCAAATCCCTAAACGGCCTCCACAAGAATTGAACTCACAACACTGGGTTTAGCAGGCCAATGCTCAAACCACTGAGCTATCCCTCCCCCTCATTCAAAATTCACTGTGTAGATGCTTATTTAGAAATAGAGGGCCTCCAGCCCTTCCCAGGGTGCCCTGGTGGCCACTCTGGGCACATCTGGGTACAAACAGGAAAATTTCCTCTCTTCTCCCCCAGCCCGGGAGGCCTTAAAGGGGTAGACTCTAGCTACAGTGCCTGTGCCAGCTCCAGGCCTGCCAGCACAGAGCCAGCAGTCACTGCCGCTGAGCCAGATGCCCCACCATGAGCCACGCAGACAGTGCCAGCCAGCCCGCCACTGCTCCCCGGGCCCAGTCCCACAGCTCCCAGGAGCCTGCCAGGGGCCGGAGAAGGTGGATCTAATATGGAGATCGTGGATCTCATTGAAGTTTGGGGGGAGGCCTCCAATGTCTATGATCTCCACACAAGATGGAGGAATGCGGCCGTCTACAGATGGATGGCTGCCAGCCTGGCCACCAATGGCCACATGCACACCCAGGAGCAGGTGCGCATGAAAATAAAGGAGCTGCGGCAGGCCTATGCCAAGGCCACAGGGGGAAGCTCCCAAACAGGGGCAGACACCTGCCCCTATTTTGGCACCCTGGACTGCATCCTGGGGTGTGGGATGATCCATGCCACCCTGGGGGTCATCGGTCCTGGAGCGGAGGGCCCTGACCAGGGCATGAAGGAGAAGTGCCAGGAGCTGCAGGAGCCCAGAGGGAGCATGCTGCACAGCCAGAACCCCCGAGCTGTCCCAGCAGACCCGTTACCAGTGTCATCTGGGGACGCAACAACATGTGAGTGCCATCACTGTCCCCTTATTGGGGGAAGGGGAAGGGAGACCAGGGACTGCACGCATGGGCCTTGCTTACCATGGATCACACAGCAACCTGTGCACGTGCGAGCATGTGCCATGCCATCCCTGGGCACATGACCCCAGCTGGCTGCCACAGAGGGGCCTAGGCCTGTTAGCCACATGCTAACATGTGTGTGAAGAGACATGACATGCTCCTGATCCCAGGGTGGGACAGAGCAGGATGCTCTCCATCCACAAGCCATTCTACTCAGAGGCAGGGGACATTTTCTCCTCACCTCACCTACACTATACACAACTCAGGGGCATGGGTGTGGTCTCGGGGCAGAGGGACATTCCTGGGGATAGCAGGACATTCCAAACATGGCCTGTGTGCAAGCACATCGGCTCTGATGGTGCAGGGAACGGTCATCCTCACCTTGCACAGGGTGGCTGGGCTTCCCCCACTGTGTCCCCAGGGATAACTGACCACTTCTCTTGTTTCTCCACAGCTGCACCTGCTGCGCATGCAGGGTACACCACCCACCCGGGACATGCTCCCGCATCCAAGGGCTCTGCAGGACCACCCGTGCAGTGGAGGGGTACCAACAGCAGCACCTGGGGGCACTGCGAGCCCTGCACAGAACTGGGTGCAAGAAGACCTGGAGCTCCGGCAGGAGCAGCTTGCCCAGCGCCGTGCCATCTGCGAACACCTGCAGACCCTGGTGCAGAGCGTGCTGCTTCCTGCCACTCCAGCGCCTGCTGCCTCCCCAGCTATCGCTCCTCTTCCCACTCCTTCTCCCACTACCGCTTCTTCCTCCAGCTCCTCCATACCCTCCAACCCCTTCCCAATCCCCCTGGATGCTGAGGCCCCCACATCCACAGTTCTGGGAGATAGTTGGCACGGCGAGACCCCCTACCCCGAGCCCTGAGCTTTCCTTCCCCCTTCTTCTCCTTGCTTCCCTCTTCCAGCTCCCTCCTCCCAGGTTTCCCTCTCCCCTCTCCCACCCTCTCTCCTCACAGCAGCGCATCCAAGAGAAGCACCAGACAGCCCAGGAACAGCTCTGGCTCCATGCTGCAGAGTGCTCTGCTGTCCCGAGTGAGGGCAATCAGAGCACGCGAGACACAAATGCTTTTCTGTTCCTCAAGGTAGACAAGCAAGTAGGGAAACCTGAGAACTCGCTGTCTGGGGAGAGGGGCCTTTAAGCACAGACCTCAGTTAGTCTCAGGCAGCAGCCACACAAGGTAAGTCCTGACCTGGTGCCCAGCTGCAACTGGTTCTGGCCAACCTTAAATGTGATTCACAGTCCACTCAGTGTAGACGCACTATTTCAAAATAGCAAAACACTATTTCAAAATGCATTTTGTGTGTAGACCCATTATTTCGAAATAACTTATTTCAAATTAACTATTTTGAAATAAGATATTTCGAAATAACGCTGTAGTGTAGACATACTCTTGCTCTCTGGCCTGCTATGCCAAACTCCATTTACCAGACTGATCTATAGATAGGTGCCCTAAACACTTAGGTGGAGATTTCCCCAGGAGCCACTGTACAAATGTGAATGTATCTGTTTGTTCATCTATATATATTTACCAGCACTGGTTCAAGATGGCAGGAGAAGGCAAATGTAAGCTGCTCCTCCCATATGAATCCACAGTGGGAGACATTCAAACAGACATCTGATTCCTCACTGTGCTGAATCCTGGGGGAACGATCCTCTCCTGAAGTCATGCAACACAGTGCTTAGTAAATACAGTTGCCTCAGATCCCCCAAATAGAATGTGGGCACAATGGGGTGGATTGTAATTGAATGCAAGAGAAGAACATCTCAGTTTCCAAGGGAGAGGGCATTGGCTTTATGTTAAACCAATGTGTTTTGTATTCAGCTTGCTTTCAAGAAAAAAAATAAAAATTAGGTGATATGCTGTGGGAACTACTTTTCCTGTGAGCCCAATACCATCTTGAGTGACCATTTAAGATTCAGCTGAGTTTGTGTGTTTAAATATATTTTCAGAGTATAAAGAAGCTGTTATGCTCCCTACTGGGAACAGAGATTTACAGTGTTATAGTTCTAGGGATCTGTAAACATCTGCTAAAAATCCAATAAAAATTGTGCGGGCACAAGAAGATGCTTTTAAACTTGGATTCCTGGAAGATTTACATAACACACACAGCTCCAGACATGAAGAGGGGGATTGCACTATCTGTTTAAGAAAGAAGTGTCTTTCCAGACTGCTGTGAATTCATACTGCTTTTTTTTTTTTTTTTTTTTTTGTAAAAATCAAAGCATGCTTTTCGTAGGCAGGAATATAATGAAATATCAAGTAGGCATTTGCACAAAAAGCTGACTACAGGTGGGGATTGGCAGTCACCATCTGGATTTAAGTATCAGAGAACCCCTAATAAATTTCAGCTCAGTATATTTTTAACAAGAAATCCTTAAGAAGCCTCAATAAGGCCTAATCGACCCTTACAGCTTGGCAGCCAACATTGGAACTGCTAGTGCCTGAGTTTCCTCTCCTGCTTTGTAAATTGGGATTAACTCCACTGAAGTCTTTTAAACTGGGTGGGTTTAAATGATTGGGGGGGATCAAATTCCTACTTTCTAGAATCAATAGTGTGCTTTAAAACATGGATCCTACTGACAATATGAAATGAAAAGAAACCTGACATCTTTTTCTTTAAATCTCTTAATTACTATTCCAATCTCTCACTTTCTGTGGGCCTGACTCATCATTCTTGGTTGTAGAAGTCACAACTTTCTTTCATATGTTCCTCTTAAATGTGTAATACCAGAGAGCTACGTCTAGACTGGCATGATTTTCCAGAAATGCTTTTAACGGAAAAGTTTTCCGTTAAAAGCATTTTCAGAAAAGAGTGTCTAGATTGGCAGGACGCTTTTCAGCAAAAGCACTTTTTTCAGAAAAGCGTCCATGGCCAATCTAGACGCGCTTTTGCGCAAAAAAGCCCCGATCGCCATCTTCGCGATCGGGGCTTTTTTGTGGAAAACAAAGCTCACCTGTCTACACTGGCCCTTTTATGCAAAAGTTTTGCACAAAAGGGACTTTTGCCGGAATGGGAGCAGCATAGTATTTCCGCAAAAAGCACTGATTTCTTACAGTAGGAAGTCAGTGCTTTTGCGGAAATTCAAGCGGCCAGTGTAGACAACTGGCAAATTTTTCCGGAAAAGCGGCTGATTTTCCGGAAAAACTGGTCAGTCTAGACACAGCTTAGCAGTTCCTGACACCCCACAACAAAATGTCATGGTGTGTGGGGATGAGTGGGGAGGGGAGTCATGATTTGCAGTTCTGGATGGGAAAATCCTAGGAAGCACAACAAGAGATGCATTTTTCTATAAGGAAATATGTTCCCTCCCTGAGCAATAGTGTATCCTGCACTTTTCCTGCTCACTTGGTGCAGGTCTGCTTTATTGCACTGAACACCAGGATTACAGTAGTCACCCGCACTTGCTTTGGAAAGAAGTCCGTCAATTAGCTGGATCACTGAAAATCATTGTTTAAAACTTTCATACTAAACCATTGAAATATCACTCTGATGTTCATGTTTTCCGTGTATGCCTCTTCAGTAAATCTCTTCATTTACTGGCTTACCTTAAGCAAGACCATGTGTCTGTCTAGATGATGTAAGGTCATTCATTGCACCTGGTATGCTGAAAGGGTGAAAATAACAGATTGGAGATGCTGTGAAAGTGAACTGACACATCAGGGACATTGTAAATGACCCTCTTCCATCTGAACCTGCAGAGGTCTCTCATTGTGAGAGTGGGAGCTGCAGTCAGGGGCTGGAGGAAGGGGCTGAAAAAATAGCTGCAGTCTATAGCACAACACTATTGTGAACAGCTATTTGCTGACACAACTAGCTTTCACTTACGTGCTGTCCTGGTCTGCACCAGGAGCTCCCCTGCTTTGCACAGCATATGATGGGGAGGTCTAGCCACATAACTCTGCATGACCCATCCTATCAAGAAGCAAGCAGCCTGTATTGAGGCATGGGGCCACAATATAGAATGGATCTCAGAGGAGGAATGGATTTGCAGGGGCACATCCCTGACCACCTTAAGATCTGTCTCCCTGAAGGAATGATGCACTAGAAACTCCACAAATGCAAACTGGGTTTCATGTTCCCTGTATGGAGTAGCCTGACTTGAGACAACATCGTTCACTGATCAAGTTCAAAACAATGCTACCTTATTCTCTGTATCAATGTGTAGATAGAGCTGCCACTCTTCAACCAGTGTGTGAGAGTCATCTCCTCATGAGCAGCTGCTAACTGTTTAAAACTTCCATGACCATAGTTAATCTAACATCTTTTCTTATAGTTCTGTGCAAGTGATTTGTATGTGAGGACCAAAACATTTAAGTAATAAAGCACATGTGGAGTGTGAAAGTGAGATGATCAATGATTGATGACAAATCCAAATCCTCATGTTGAGTGTAAAAGCACACTGAAGACATCTGTTTTGTGATGTGTGAAGTGAATAGCAAATACTCATTTTCTCAGTTCTTTTCAAATGAGTAATCCAGTACAAATTGAACATAATTTACAGGGAGTATGGTCATTTTAGTATACATAATCTGGAAAAGAATAAATCTCTAAACATCTGAATTCATAAATTATGCATTTTTGACATTTAAATGCATCATAGGGATACTATAAATCAGACTCTCTTGGAAGTTCCAATGCATGCACAACTTTTTCAGACCTGCTTGATATTATTATGCCTATATTTCTTGAACTGTACTGCACATTCAGAACTAATTACTGTCTATAAAATATTCAGTATGCCAAACTGCCCTTGACATAATCTGACTTTGATTTGTCTTCATTTTTCAACCCATCTGCCCTGCATGTTTTTGTCATTTAAGGTTTCAGCTTCTCTTGAGTGATTTTTAAAACGGGCATTTGTATTAGTCTCCTATGTTTAGGGGATTAAATATGGATGCAGACAGTCAGAACTCACTCAAAGCTTAGCATGAGATCTCAGCCTAGAGGACTGTGTGTGTGTGCATGCATCTACGTATATGTCTTTTTAAATTTGAGTGATTATGAATTATAGGAATGTAAAGACAAAATTCCCTCCTTCTATATGAAATTTAACCATAGCCCCAAAAAAGTCATTAGGAGTCTTTCCACTGATAATGGATTTTGGGTCAGGCCCTTTGCCTTGAAAAAATCGCTCCTGGTATTTTTACCATTGTACAACCTTTACTCCCATTACTTAAGTAGTCCCTCTGGTTGCAGTGCATATGCTCAAGTGAGTAAGTGTTTGTAAGTACTTTATTTTCTGGCCCAAACTTAGGTTTAATCTAGTCTCTAAAGGTGAACTCATGGCCTCACTCAAGTCATTGCAAAATTCCGCTGGGCCAAAATATGTCATTATGTCTTTAAGAAAATAAGAACTTTCAGCAGGGAGTTGATTTTCCTAGCTGTGAGACACTTGGATACAGCAGGCATCGGCATTGGTGTGACTTATAGATTTCCTGAGAAACTTGTTGTAAATCCTCTCTTGGGGATGACCAATGGTGTCATTGTTCTTTCCTAGGCCAATACTTCCTGTTGTGCTGCTTCATATTAGAATTTGTGAGGTGCAAAATAAGAGTCTAGATTTTATTAATGGATTGATACTTATGTAGCCCATCTCCTAAGATGTGGATAAAAGGCCTATCCTCATGCTACATAGATGAAATGACTTCTCTCCTCTCCCAAGATGTTTTGGGTCCCTATTTTTGGTTTTCTGTTGGTTTTGTGATGCCTCTGCCAAGGGTCACTTGAAGACACACATTTTCCCAGGGAAATGAATAATGCTACCACTGCTGCTATAAAACCCAGAACACAAGAAAGGTCGTGAACACAGACCCCAGTGAACAGATGGCAGCACATCTGTAATTAAAGTATAACAAAAGGGGAATGCGCCACACAAGGAGGACCAGGTTAAATTAGGTAAATTAAACTGGTAGGCTGCACCTGGGAGGAGATTTGGGCTTGAAGAAAAGCATTATGTGAAGAAGGATCCCAATGGAAGGAGCAGATCGGGCTTGTATAAAGAGAGGAAGCTGAGAATACAAGGGGGCTGTAAGGAAAATAGTCACTTGGTGGGAGAAGGCAGAGTTGTTTGGAGCCACAGAATCTTGCAAGAAGTCAAAGTGGGAAATAGTCTAAGGGAGCAAGTTTAATCTGGCAAACGTAGGGGTTAGAAATAGAGAAAAAAGTAGTAAGGAGTTCAAGGAAACAGCAATAGGCCATCGCTTCTAGATGTAGGATTCCTGGACTAATGAGTGAACTCAGGTTTCCCTGACAGCTGCTGGGAAAATAATACTGGATTTGGCCTTGGACTAGAAGATTGTCCGGAGCAGCATGAGGACAGCTGATTTGGTAGGACTTTGATAACATGGGGCTCTGGGGGAGGACTGTGCAGTTAAGGGCTGTCACAAAGAGAAAGCACTGTGAGTCATTGAGACTGAAGTGAGGTCATGGTGTGAGACTAGGGACATCTGACTGATGACAGCTGATTCTCCAGATGTAGACACACGGAGGTGCACTGGTGCTGACTGAAACCCATGATAAGTCTTTATTGGGAACAGGAAACTAAGATCTGAGGAACAAAAGGATTAGAATTAAATAATGATTTCTAACACAACAAATTTCCCAACCTTGTCCCCATCTACTTTTTTACACCTTCCCTAACAAATGCTATGATAGCATACGTCCTGAGGTGAATAAAGACATTTTGTAAACACTGGCCAGGCTAATAAAAAGGTGTCTCTACTTATGATGGCTTTGCTCCTGCATGGGCAGTGTCCCTTCCTTTCTTTCTGGTCTGTAGTACTGTGGAAATCTTGGCTAGGCCTTGGTAGGTGGTGTAAAGTCAGATCTCTGCCACGCTGATGCTGGTTTCTGTAGAGTTGGGATTTCCTGATTCCACAGCAATTCAAACTCTCTGGCTACGTCTAGACTGGCATGATTTTCTGCAAATGCTTTTAACGGAAAAGTTTTTCCGCTAAAAGCATTTGAGGAAAAGAGCATCTAGATTGTAACGGATGCTTTTCTGCGAAAGCACTTTTTGCAGATGCAGTTTTGTGCAAGAAAGCCCCAAGCGCCATTTTTGCCGTTGGGGCTTGTCACATTACCGAATTGGAGGGAAGCAGTCAGATCGCTGCTGCACCCCTAGGTGGGGGTGTTGGCCCCAGAAATTGGTATAAAAGGGAGCCATGTGGGGTATTGAATGGGAGCTTATTGTTTGCTGATCTTATGTACGTTATTTATGTGAGTGTATAATGTCTGTGTGTGTAGGTAGGAATCTGTAATCTGTGTGGAAGCTGAATATTTCTCTGAATGTGGTTAAGCATTGCTATGGACAGGCTGATTAGCCAGGCCCTGTGGGACAATGGCACTTGATGGGCCAAGGACACACCCAAAGAATGGGGGCTGTCACCTGAGAGCAGCCAGCAGGAAACACAGAGATTGGCCTCTGACCAGGTGACCTGCTGCATAGAAGAAGAGGCCAGGAAGGAGGTATAAAGAGGCCATGTGGTCGATGCCATTTTGTTCTCAGCTCAGCACTTCATCCCAGAGGCAGCACTGCAGGGATCGAAGAGCCTGGAAGACCTGTGAACCCATCCTGATGATAGGATGTGCAACAAGAACTTTTAAACCAGCAGCTGTAACATCTCTGCTAGAGCCTGCATCGAGGACTGGGAGATTCGGTGCATGTAACGTACTATTCTTTAACAACCTGATTATTAGACTTTTCTTTCTTGTGATAATAAGCCTTTAGTTTTAGATTCTAAAGGATTGGCCCAGCGTGATTTGTGTGTAAGATCCAGAGGGTAAATTGACCAGGGATCTGTGACTGGTTTCTTGGAACTGGACAGAACTTGTTCGGGGTAGGTGGGATTGGGTGCTAGGACCCCCCACCTGTTTATGAGGCCCGGGGCCATCTGGGGCACGGATATTGCTGGGGTGCCGGAGGGGTTTTGCTCGTGAGGCTTCAGGCAGGCTGCTGAAGCGCTCTGTGGGACTGGTTTGTGGCCTGTTTGGAGAGGTCACCAGTCTGGGAGCTGTAAGGAGCCCCGGATTTGAGCAATTTGCCCTGAGCGGGCGCCCTCACCTGTGCCCAGACACGGCCCGGTCCGTCACAGGGCTTTTTTGTGCAAAACAGTTTTTTGCTGTCTACACTGGCCCTCTTGTGCAAAAACATTTCCGGAAAAGGGCTTTTGCCCGAACGGGAACGTCAAAGCATTTGCACAAGAAGCACTGATTTCGGACAGTAGAACGTAAGTGCTTTTGCGCAAATTCAAGCGGCCAGTGTAGACAGCTGGCAAGTTTTTGCGGAAAAACTTGCCAGTCTAGACGCAGCCTCTTTGTGGTGTGGAAGAGATAATTAGAGATTATCTGAACTGCTTGGCTTCTCTTTCAACTCCCAAACTCAGGCATTAAAACTAAAACAAATTTCTCTGAACTAGGTTGTATCCTCCAGCTGAGGAACCTGAATGCCTCAGGTTTGTCATTAGGCCAGAAATTTTCTGGGCCAATGTCACCCTTCTTATTGGTCTGAGCAGGAGTTTCTAGTCCATTGTGTCTCCACCCAATTCCCCATCATGCCAAGAAATGGCATCAGAAGGCTATGCTGGTCATTATTGTTATAATCTATAGGGTGCTATCATCCCCTAGAGGCTTAGCCCATAGCTGTCAACTTTCAAGTGGGGGTTACATGTAAAACAAGAAAAGATCCCATATAATTTGTCACAAAAATACTCTGGAGATAGAATCTGAACACTACAAGCAAACTTGTCTCTGATTTCAATTACATTGGTGTTAGTTTCATTAAATTCACTGGGGTTACTCCTGATCTTCATCAGTAAATTCAGGAGTCTATCATGGCACCTGTCTTCTCATCCACTTGGTTGTAGATCCTCGACTAGGCTTAACAGGCTGTCTTCTGAATCTGCCAGAGTGGCCACAACCTAGTACTAGTTTGGCTTGTCTTCCTCCCACACTGCGAAGCAGCATCACTGACAATAATATCTGGTGATAAAGTGATTATCCCAATATCTGCAGAGTGGTCTACAGTGCTGAGCCTCCCTTGATATAAAGGCCATCATATAGTTAGGGAACCTAGATGTAGAAGAGGGAGAGTCCAGATTTTCATTGGTGCAAGTGAGAGCAGACTCAGACCCTATTACTCAACAAATGGATAAACGTGGAGGAGCAATATCCAAAACTTCTCTTTTGGTAGAAATGGTTTTGAAAAGAGAAACATTCCAAACAAATGAGAGATTGGAGTCATTACATGTAAAAATGTATGATATAAGGTAATATGCACCCAAATGGTGAGGCCATTTCCTCAAATTTTATACAGACCTTATTCAAGCATACTCCAGTGGATCAATGCATTACATTTATTAAAAATGACCAAAGGGTTAAATTTCCCAACCTCAAATCACAGTGGTCATACTGCTGGTAGCAGGAGAGAAAAGCCTACTTATATGAGTAAGTCAAGCATGATATGATCATCTGACTATTATAGGCCTTGACCTAGAATCCTTATTCAGGCAAAAGTCTCATTGTGCAGGATATTCCCGGACTGGAGTCAAAGTTTTGCCTAAATCAGGATGCAAAATTGGGCCACTGGACACAAGTTGTTATATGTGCATTTTATGTCCCTCCCCATCTCATAATAACAAACAAATACAAAGACCAAGACTAGACCACCACAGGCTAACCCAGTATGCTAGCTCTCAAAATGTTGGAGAGATTTTTGCATATACCGGTCTAATATTATTTAATTTATTGTAGGAGAATCAAATGTGGTGCAGGCTGGCACTTTCAGCATTCACTATGATACATTGGCCTATCTTTAATGCTTAGACTAAAGTCTGACTAAAAGCTATTCAGGATGTTGTTTGAAATGAGTGCTAGAAAAGTACTTGTGTCCTTAATGTTGTGTCATCCTGTCTCCCTTTTTCTCTTCATCATGTTTGATCTTTAGTTTTCCATTTTTCCTTGTGGGCTGGATTTATTGGTTATCAATAAGTATAGAGTTTCCAGCAGAGTGTTCTATATTGTTAAAAGGCTTAAAATAGTCCTCTGACACAGGCCCAGCCAAAGAGTTTGCAAGGCCCTAGCTGGCACGTTGTGGTTATTTGCACCTCACAGCCGGGCAGTTCCCAGCCAGGGCAGCGAGTGGGCAGGAGGATGCCGGGCAATGTGAGTCCCTGACGGTGCATAACCCAAGGCACCCACCTTGCTTTTTGTGACCCACTATAGTTTAGGAATTAGTCCAGATGTCTGCCAATTCCAAGCAATCACAACACTCTATGTTCTATGTCTCAAGTCATAACCTGGTTATCAATTGCCACTATTTATCATACAATTCAAAACACTAATCCAAATTCCTATAAAATAGGATGACATTTTATATAAAGAGCTGAAGGGCTGTACATGGCATAGTTAGCAGAATGCCACTGGGCGCATGTCTACAGAACAAGTCCATTATTTTGAACTAATATTGAAATAACAGGTGTCTTATTCCAGATTCTGTAACCCTCATTTTACGAGGAATAATTCCTGTTCCAAAATAGCTATTTCTGTATAGGGTGTGTGTAGATGGGGCAGATGGAGTTATTTTGAATATAAGAGGCCTCCAGGAAATCACACAGCTGCCCTGATAGCCACTCTGTCCACACTCATCAGAGGTGTATAACTCCCCTTTCTCTCCAGGTTTTAAAGCTGCAGACAGAAAGGAAAGGGCTTATGGCACAAAGCAGTCCTGATTGCACTGTGCCACACAGCAGGACCCTGCACACCTTCCCTGATGTCATGGCTGAGTCCACCGCTCTAGCCAAACCCCCCACAGCTGCTAGCAGTGCCTCAGGCAGCTTCCAAGCCCCCCGCCTGGGGCCAAAAGAGAAAGGCACCATCCTGGTTTGTTGCGGAGATCCTGGATCTTCTTGAGATCTAGGGTGAGGAGGAGAACCAGCAGGATCTCTGCAGCAGATGCAGGAATGCAGACATTTATGGCCAGATGGCCGAGAGCCTGAGCCACAGGGGCCACATGCACACATAGGAGCAGGTTCACATGAAGGTCATAGACCTGCACCTGGCCTACACAAAGACCATGGAGCACAGCTCCTACTCAGGGGTGGCTTCCCAGACCTGCCCCTATTACAGGCAGCTCCACTGACTCCTGTGGGTGGGGAGGGGGCAGCCCCCCTGCCTTATCATGCACTCAAGGCTGGAGATGCGCATCATGAGCCATGCAGAGTGCGTGGCTGGTGTGGAAGACGAAGAGGTGCAGCAGGAGGAGGAGGCCGGGGCCAGCACGGACACGATCCCTGACAGGCAGGAGGTCATCCTGGCCCTGCAGCCAGGACCCCCCTCCCAGAATGTCAGTCAGGGATTGGCCGATGGCAGGGAAGTCCCATCAGGTGAGTTCCATTACTTTCCCTACGCACACACACGTGGAGGGAAGCAGTGGTTGGTGACGGGCTGCATGCTCCTCACCCAGCTTTGGGATCGCATAGTAGCCCATGTGTGTGGATGCACATAGAGCGCCAGGCCACAGCACACAGCCCCAGGGACCTGCCACAGAGGAACCTTGCGCTCCTGCTCACAGGGTTTCTGCCTTACTCCTGACTCTGTGGTGGGACACCTTCCCACCACAAGCCCCCACTAAGGAGGATGCAGCCATGGACACACACAACAGTGCCGCACACACCAGGGAAAGTGCAGCAAGGCAGAGGACAACAAGCCCCTGCATGGGAAACTGTCAGGGGAAAGGAAGTGAAGGGAACCCAAGCATTACCCTCCCCAGCAAGTGGCAGCTGCTACTCACACACACCTTCCCCAATACCCACTCTCCAGTGGGAAGGGATAGATGTCCTCTCCCTGTGTGAAGCTGCCACTGCTGGACCCAGTGGCAGTCCGTCAATACAGGAGACTTAGGCAGTCACCCAGGGCACCAAGATAAATGACTGTTGAGGGCTTTGGACGTGGGGGTGCCAATCACATGTTTCGCCTAAGGCGCCTGTTGCTGGCAGCTCATCTAGGGCCACTCCTGGCTGGACCTGGTGTGTGCAAGGCATGGAGAGAGCCCAACCACCTCATGGCCCTGCTCCAGCCCACATGCTCCCGATCTGGCCAGCACCTTCCCATCCCTGCTTTTTTTTTTTAAGCCCACTGTCTAGGCCACAGATGGCCTTGCCTGAAGCACATTGCCTTCACCTGACCTGACACCTTTTGGTTTCGGTTCAGAGATGAGGGCTGGCTTCAGGCACAATGTCCCCAAGGATGACTGCCCTTCTCTTTGTGCTTCACAGCTCGACCAGCTGCAAGAGGGGCATGCTCAACACCTCCCATGCCATCCTCCTGACCCCTCAGGAATGCAGACTGGAGGCAGAGCTGGAGCTGCAATGAAACACCTGGCAGGAGCTGCTGCACCAGGATTGGACCATCTGTGTGGCTTTCACCACTGCCCTTGACCACCTGGTGGCCACTCCCACTCCAGCTCCCGCCCCTCCAGCTAGAGCCTGAGACATGACTGTACAGGGGGGCTCCTTTAAGCATGAGTCTCAGATAGCCTCTGGAAGCATGAATGGGAAATGACTGCTGTCCTGATGCCCTGCCTGACGTGCTTCTGGGTGACCTTAAATGTGATTCAGTGTCCAATGAGTGTGGATTCTGTATTTTGAAATAGCTCAGTGCTATTTTGATGGGCTTTTGCTGTGTAGACACACTATTTTGAAATAAGCTATTTTTGAAATGGATTTTTTGGAATAAATGTGCAGTGCAGGCATAGTGTGACAGATCTATTTCTAGTCACCCTCTAGCCCTTTCTTATAGGGTCTACTTCTGCAGTTGCTCTGTGTCTATAGAGATGCTGTGAATTTTAGTGGTAATTTCTAATTTACCAGGAATGCCCATTTTGATTACAATAGCAATAAAATAGTCTCTTTGTTATGGTAATAGTTTGCAGACTTAATACCAATTTGTAGTGGTGATCTTTTATGTGTTGTTATAGTTTGGCTATTATGATGATTATTCATAAGTTGGATTTGTAGAATTTAAATGGCTGCCATATCTGAAAAGCAGCTAAAATGAAACACTTTTAATCAGCTTGTTGAACCATGATGGTTTATAACTCTTGGAAGATTCTCCTCATGAATTAATCTAGTTTACAGAACAAAACATATGTCATGATGTGTTTTGGGGAGCTTCTATCAATGACTTATGCCTGTATGCATGATATGTGATACAACTGAGTTCCTGAACAATTTTACCCTTTACAGCTACATTGCCTCTTTTTACACATGAAGGCTAATTTTCTCTATTTATTCACATGCAGCTCTTTCTAAGATAATTATATAACTGTGAATTTCATACTGAAAGTTGCCTTGAGGCTTACAATTGATTCAATGGAGGCAGTTTCCCAAATGAAAAGGAAACCTTCCCAAATAGAATCTAAAGGTCATGTAATTTAAGGAATATTTTAGCTTTTAGTAGAGATGCTTGGAGGAAAAATCATATCACTTGGCTAAAATATCAGTTGCAAATTGTCATCCTAACTTTACAAGTGCCCTACAGTTCATTTAATTTTAAGGTCATATTTTCATTAATCTCATATTTCCAACAGAAATATGGAAAACAGAAATTCTGCTATACAGGATGCTAAACTATCTGTAATTGTCAATTAGAAAGCATTCCAAATGTGTGTGGGTTCTTTTTTTTTTCAAACTAATAGGGTGTGTCTAGACAGTACCCTTACCTCAGAATAAGCCATGCAATTTGAACTATGCAAATTGTGTAGCTTATTTTGAATGTTTTTCAAAATTGCTTATTTCAAAATTTGGTGCTGTCCTCGCAGTGTCAAATTTTGAAATAATGTGCTATTTTGAGACATCCCTTAACCCTCGTGGAACCCCCCAGACATCCCTTAACCCTAATTAAATCTATTTTGAAATAACAGGTGCGTGTAAAAGACTTGGAATAACTATTTTGGGATACTCCGGTATCCCAAAATAGCTTCACTGTCTAGATGTACCCATAGTAATCCTCAAAACAAGGGCTGTTATAACAGACTTATGTGGGAAAAAATTGCAGCCAGGAGACCTACGGCCAAACTATAAAGTGGCATGTGTGTATATGTAATAAAGCATCTAAGTAGCAGAGAAAAGATGTATAATGACTTCAACATGCATTAACCCCTACCTAGAAGTGGTCCATCCCGGTCTGAACCAAGTGGTGCTGACACAAGTACTAGCAATCCTTGCACTCCAAAAATATAGATGCATTATACTTACCACTTGCATGGAGGGGATATGGAAAGGAGGGGACTTCTGTGCTTTTCTAGAACAAGACTCCCAAGCAGTAGCACTCCAAAAGGCTATTAGAAGAGAGGATGAGTGATGGTTAAGTAGAGTAACTCAGGGGATACTATTTTTTAAATAGGAAAAGTCTCCTACAAGCAACCAGAATTTTATGTTTCAGTGAACCCAGTAAAGTGGCTAGTTCTCACAGTTGCATATTCAGTGCTGTGACAGAGTGTACCAGCACCACACTGAACTAACAGGGTTAAGCCAAGTAACTCTAGCTGAAGGAGCCCTGCCCCCGCAGCCCTGCTGGGCATGCTCAGTATAAAAGCCTGGGGAGAGGCTCAGTCTGGGCTGACTGCCAGAGGAGAAGGGCCTCTGGCTAGGGCTCCTGATCAGCAGCAGCCAGCTGCCCGAGGGGGGAACAGCGGAGGCCCCAATGTTGCGTTGGACATAACCACTGCAGACTACTAGGTAGGCGCAGCCCCTGAGGAGGCAGAGGACTCTGCAATCACATGGGAAGAAGGCCTGTCAGAGTAAGTAGGAAGTGGTCCAGGGAGGGCGCAGGAGCAGCCTCTCCCACCCAGAGATCCTTGGCATGTTTCAATTGGATTCCCCGTCAAGAGAGTGGTGGACCGGTCTGCCACTCAGGGCCCTGAGCCGGTACCCGGTGGAGTAGGGTGGGTCTGGGTCCCCCTACTGGGGTGCAGCCCCACCTTATAACTTGTTTCAGTGGGCTGTCTCAGTGGGCCCTGACTTAAAGGGCCGGTGATTGATTTTGTGTACTGACTCTGGCCAGTGGGCCACCTAGCCTTCCTGTAGAGGGCTGGTGATTGACTTGGATAGTGACTCTGGATCTTGGTTCATCCAGCCCTGCTTTAAAGGGCCAGAGAGCAGCTTTATTTTATTGCCTCTGGCAACTAGGCCATTCAGTTCTGAAAGGAGGGGCCAGACTACAGGGCACATGGAGCGGGCTGTGGACTCAGCCCCGGGATACAGGTCCCTAGCCCTTGGGGAGGGGAAAAGAAGAACCTCCCCGCAACAAGTGCCTAATGATTCAACTATTCATTGAATGAACAATAAAATGGCAACTATGGAACATCATAACTCTCTTCTTAGGCTCAAAAATTTAAGATCCACTAATTTGTGTTTGCGTTGATGTTTATCTCTATACTGTCTTCATATCTGACTGTCTTACTGTTTCTATGAAGTTTAACACTTTAAAACTAATTTAAAGGCTATTGAGAGGATACACAAACATACATATATATTACTGTACTTTATTTGCTAGTCTAGCAGGAAGCAAGAATATTCAAGAGGGAGTTTTTAGAATAAGTAAAGATGCATGACAGATGGAATAAATCAAGTCACTCTGGAATCTTCTGTGTGATCCTATCAAACCTAATCAAGGAAATTCAGGTGATCCTTCCCAGTAGAAAACAAATTAGAAGTCTGAGTAGACAGCTACATATGTGGCTTATTACAACTTTGAAACACACAAAACTGACAGATGGGAGGTGTGTAGCTAACATTCAACAGTGTATCAATCCATAAATGAAGTTAGTGTATGGAAAAATACTGACAACATTTGCAATCCTGACTAAAGACATACCAATTGAAAACTATTAAAATCTAGTTTTGCCTAAGAGGATGCTAGATTTGGACCATTGTAACTTTACCCAGCTAATGGGCAACAACCTAGATAAAGGTAAATTGCACATTGTTTTTAATTGTGCAATACATTTCTTGCACATCATTTTAACAGTATTACTCAGTGTAGGCTTTTCTATATAAAATGCTATTTCTAATGTGTGTCTGTATTACAGGAAAATAGATAAGAAATGGGGTTAGATCCTCTGTCAAATATATTGGTTCTGGGCACATGATCCTATTTTCATTCAATACACTTATGAATGAAAATGCAGACAAATCTGTGAATAGTTCAATAGCGAAGGTCAATTTAACTCTAACTTATGACACTTGTGTGTCAGATTAAATACCAAATATATTAGCAGGAGTATTTTCTGATTAGCAGGGTTGAAGTGACTAAATTGCATGCTAAAGTTTCCAGAGTCACTAAGCAGTATCTGCAAGTATACACTGGTGAAACAATAGCAAGAAAATTAATGCTAGGGTCTTTAAAAGAAATTACCAGCCACTTCAGTTTGGTTTCCTGCAAAGAAATGACAGTTGTGTCAAAGATGGCAACCATTCATGTAACTTGCATATTTAAAATGGCTCTTAGAAAATATTCCTTCCTTAGTTAGTGTTAAGGCCTAGAGATATGAAAGACAGGTGAAAGATGAAGACCAGTGAAAAAAGCAGAAATATTAACACAAACTTTTGCTGGTCCACAATATGTGAAAGTGATATGGAACTAAATTGAAACAAAAGCATACTCCTTCATGGTAATTTGTTTTCTCTTTAGGCTTGTCTATACCGCAGAGAAGATTGAAGCTGCTGCAATCAATCTTCCAGGGTTTAAATTAGCAGGTCTACTGAAGACATGCTAATTCAAACTGAGAGGGCACTCCCACCAACACTGGTAGTCCTGCACCTCACAAGGAGTAAGGTAAGTCAATGGGAGCATGTGCTTCCATCAACTTCCTGCTGCATGGACAGCTCCAAAACATGATTTAAGCTAGGCTCATTATGTAGTTGGAGATGTGTATCTTAAGTCAACTTTCCCCTTTAGTGTAGACCAGGCCTTTGAAAACAAACATGATGGCTTCCATTAGCCACAAAGGATGTCTATAGCAGTCTCAGCTGGTCCATCTATAGCAGTATCATCCAATAAAATAAAAGCAGACCCTTTTAAAATTCCAGTTAAAAGAAGGAAGTGCTCTGTCTCTTACACATGTTTTTGCACTTACTGATGGGTTGCTTAGATGCACTGTGTTCTAATCTGGTATACAAATTACACATTCCACATTACATCCACAGTTAATATAAATAAGTGCAGCTCCAGTCAAGTTACTGGTGCGATCCCAGTTTACACTAGTTGAGCAAGTGCCCTATTCTTCACTGATGAATATAAATCTGGTGTAGTAGCAATAAAGTGGAATTATTTTTGATTTTTTTAACTGCTGTAACTGAGAACAAGATTGGCTTTCCAGCATTATCAATTATTGTTTGCTTCCTGGCTAAGATTTGATTTCAGTTAAGATCCATTGCAATTTATACATCCTTAAAATCCTCAGAGGGGATTTCCATGTCAAATTTTGCATGTGTGGCCTTTGGCCACCTGAGCCAGTTTTCACCCAGTTTCAGGTGATGGATATAAACCACTTTCAGCACATGGTAAAAATGTGGTAAAATGTATTCTAACCTTTTTTAGCCATATTTTATCCCCAAGTCACTTTTTATTGAAAACTTGAATGAAGTTTATTCAAAATATGTAAAAACTGTGCCAAGGTCTAGTTTTAAGGCAGGAAAAGTCATATTCAGAATTTATGTTGTGAGGTCTTTGAGGCTGATAATCTTTGATACTCTATATCTGTGTAACATCTAACACAATAGGATCGCATTCCAGTTGGTTCTTTAACTGCTACTGAAATACAAACAGAATATTAATAATCATGTGAAATGAATGCTAGAGTGACCTCTGATACTCTAGCAGATTGTCAAACACTGGTAAAAATACTTTTTATGACAAATAATACTATACAATAATACTAACAGAGATAAAGGGCAGGTCTACACTTGCCATTTAAAGTGGAAAAAGACCTTTTGTTCAAAAAAAAAGTATTGGAGTATCTATATTTGCCAATGATATTTTTCAGTGAAACTCAGAAGTTTCACCAAAAAAAGAAAACCACTTCCATGAGAGGCATATAGCTCTTACTGCTGATGCTTTTGCAGTGATGTGCAAGTGAAGACCTGTTCTTTTTTGTGTTAGAGCTTTTAGCCTCCACAGGGCTCTGCTGCTCTGACAGCAGGCAAACAGATGTCTGCCCCACTCCCTGTGAAAGACTGGGAACTTTGAAACTCCCCTTCCTGTTTTCTTGGCAAGTGTTAACTAATCATCTGGTCAGGTGACAATGCCTGATCCATGGAGCAAATGGTCCCCTGCTTGCAGCAATGCGGAGCTACTGGAACTTATTGAATTTGCAAAGGGGCAGGGAGGTTGGGCAGGTACTTGGGATGCCCCGTGATCACTCCCCGATTTTCAGAAGACTTTGAATTATGACGGAGAGAGCTGCACTGTGGGATAGCTGCTGTCAGATCACTGTTCTCCTCAGCAGTGGAAGTGCTGCAAACGTAAACACTCTCTGATGCCTGTGGCAGTAATGAGTACCCAAGCCAGTGCTTTTCTTTTACTTGTTCACTATCACTGGTGAAACTGACTTGCAAAAACTCTGCAAGTATAGACATAGTCTTACTTTTATATTAGTCCATAGTAACGTCAGATTAAATCAGGTCTAATTTTGCTATGCACTGTAACATACATAATTAAAAGTAATTCTTGAATAAGAAGCTTATAATGAAAAGAGATGAGACAGGGAGTAGTAGCACCTGAAGACCAGAAGCCAGATTTTCATAGGTATTTAGGCAACAAGTGGGATTTTTCAGGTTAAAAAACCTTAAGCACCAGGATGTTTAAATATCTTTTAAAAATCTGACTCTAATGGATTTGACAGTGGTCTCAACAGAGTGTGGAAAATTATACAATCCAAGACCTCCTAATCCCTGGTTTACACAACTGTTCTCCTACTTCTAAATGTTTTTCTTGAAAAAATGACCATAAATAGTACCAAATAACATGATTTGAGCATTATCATCACCCATTAGAAACAGGCAGGAAGAGGAATGCCATTCTCATTGTTTTTTAGACTCTTCTGTCTTCATGGAGAAACGAACTCATGCAGTAGAGTAAAAGATAGCAAGTCCTTTGCTGCTTTTCCCTGTTCCTCCTGGGAGTGAAAGAGAATGTAGTAGATCCCTTGTGGATCCTTGCTTCCCAATTTCAAAGGTGGATACTTCTTACCAGCTATGTCTGATGGTGTATGTCTACACTAGCCCCCTAGCTCGAACTAGGGAGGCTAATGTAGGCATTCGAAGTTGCAAATGAAGCCCGGGATTTAAATATCCTGGGCTTCATTTGCATTTTCCCGGGCGCTGCCATTTTTAAATCCCGCTTAGTGCGGACTCCATGCCCACAGCTACACGTGGCACGGAGTAGGTAATTTGAATTAGGATCTCTAATTCGAACTACTGGTACACCTCGTTCCATGAGCAGTAATGGTAGTTCGAATTAGAGATCCCAATTCGAACTACTTACTCCATGCTGCGTGTAGCCGCGGGCACAGAGTTTGGATTAAGGGGGATTTAAAAATGACGGCGCCCGGGAAGATGAAAATGACGCCTGGGATATTTAAATCCGAGGCTTCATTTGAAACTTCGAATGCCTACATTAGCCTCCCTAGTTGGAACTAGGGGGCTAGTGTAGACATACCCATGGTGAAAAGAAAGAACTGGGAGCACAGTCTGCTCAATTATGATCAGACTTTAGAGGCTGAACAATAATGTGTGCTTTTTTTTCAAAGGAGAAAACAAATTAAAATACACCCCTCTCTTCCTCCCCCCCCCCCCCAAAAAAGTTTGTCACTGGGGTATTTTTACCTTCAACACACGTTTGCTAACACTCCTGCAGAAGGTGTGCGGAGCCTCCATCTGATGAGAGAGGGTTTCAGTTTCTGATTTTTAACATTTGTAAAATTAAGGTGCTAACTGTAACAAGAGCAAGGTATTCATTTGCTTGCTTGTTTTTTTGTGTGGTAGAAATTTCATTAAGTGCACTGAACAAAGCATAAGTGTGCAATAGGGAATAATCCTGTGCTCACAGTGTGAGGTGCTAATGACCTAGTTAGGTCACTTCCAGTTCTAATTCCTGTGGCACTATGTTTTAAACATGAGGGGCAAAATTCATCCCTGGTGTGAAACTATTTGAATCAGTGGAATTACCACAGGTATGAACTGGATCCAGTGTTTCCCACTTGCACATAGGCAACGTTTCCATCACCCCCTACAAAATTAAACAGCAGACTAGATATGAATGCATTTCCTTCTATTTTTCTGGTTAAATTTAGATTAATGGAATTTGCAATAAAATTAGAGATACTGAACTATCCATAGGTGAATCCAGTACATTATTAGCCTACTCACCCTGCTACTTATCTTCAAATGCACACACCAGAAACAGAAAGGATTTAGGTTATATTTTAGTAATCCAAATCTTGTGGGTAGTGAGTTTTACTGAAATTGGAGTACTTATTACTCTAATTTAACTACAAAAGCCCCCTTAATTTAGTAAAGTAAAGGGTTTGACTTCAGTGCACAAAAGAAATGAGGTTTATAGCAGTATCAGTAAGATTGGGGTGTCAGCCTGGATTTGCAACCTTTGCATCTGAATTTCCTTGGTTTTCTAGATTTGTCAAACATTTAACAGTGCTTAAATATAGGCTCTTCATGGTGACAGTGAAATTTCCATAATGGTGGCATTTTTAAGAGGGGGGAAAAAGGATAGAATAACCAAAAGGACAGGACTGACTGTTTCAGTGCATTTGTAATCTAGTGGCTGGAGCATACTGAAGTTGAAAGACTGGAATTGCGTTCTTAGCTTTGCCACTTAGGCTTCGTCTACACTGCAAGGTTTTTGTGCAAGAAGACTTTTGCGGAAGAGATCTTCCACAGAAACTTCTTGTGCAAAAGCCCATCCAGACCTCAAAGCGCATCACAAAAGCAATGTATGGACGCTCTTGTGCAAGAAAGCTCTGATGGCCATTCAGAGAATGGCCATTAGAGCACCCATGCTTTTGACGATAAGGGTTTCTTACACACAAACCCCTCCAGAGCATCCACACCTGCCTTTTTGCACAATAGCTGTAGTGCAAAAAAGAGTTATTCCTTGTGGGGAGAGGAAGAACTCTACTGCAAAAAGCCCTCTCTTCTGTCAGTTTTCTTGCGCAAAAGCACACTTGAAGTGTTGACGTTCTGCCGGGTTTTGCGCAAAAACAACTGTTCTTGCACAAAAACCTTGTAGTGTAGACATAGCCTCAGTGTGTGAGCTTCAGGAAGACATTTAGGTCCAGATTTTCAAAGTTACTAAGGTGTAACTGCCTGGCCCACTGACAGAGGGAGTGGTGTGGAGACAAAGGGGAGCCAGGGGCCCCCAGTCACTGCTATTACTGTCCACAATGCAGCGGGGCTAAGTACCCTCATACCATGCCACTTCAGAAAGTGACCAGCAGCTCAGAACATCACTGCAGCCCTTAGGGGTGGTAGTGTTTCATACAATGCTCCGGCACTGACCCTGTAGTTCCCTCTGCCCCCTCCCACCTAGGAGCCACTGCCAGCAGCATGTGTTGCAGAAGCCACCCAAGGTAAACACCAACTTCCTGATTCCCTGCTGCACCTCAACCTCATGTCCCAGCCCAGAGCCTGCAACTCCTCCTGCACTCCAACCCTCTGCTCTACAAGGCCACAACAAAACACTCCTCTGGAGCTGGCACCCCTCACTCTCTTCCATACCCAATCTCCTTCCCCAATTTGATGAAAGTGAATGAGTGGAACAGAGCAAGGGAGGGAGGGTATGGAGTGAGCAGGGGGAAGGGTCTCAGAAGGGGAAGGCCAGGTGTGGCCTCATGGAAGGAATGGGGCAGGCACAAGTCATCCCAGGACAGTGCAATAATCACAAGATTATAGTGTGTGAGTATTTCTAACAGATGTTTTGACACAATTGTGTTTGCCAAATACATGTAAAAGGTGTAAAAGGTTTCCTTTTTATGTGGAACAAAAACAAATTTTGAAACCTCAAAAGTTGTTGCATAACACAATTGTCATACTCTAGACACCTCTAATAACTACATTGTAGTTTCTGCAGACTTGTCTTAGAAAAAGCATAGAACCACTTTGGGGAGTTTCATTTTTAAATATGATGAAGAGAACTAGTCCTGACACTTTTACAAAAGATATTTTGTGTCTGTTTTTTTATGTACTATCATTCTAGCCAGCTATGTACATTTTACATGGTATGTATTTGTAAATCTAGGCAATTATGTATGGTAGTCTATTGTTTTTATCTCTCATAGTGTATGTTACAGTCTATTACCTTCCATTCCAAATCTGAATAATACATTTTTAGAAAACTGTGTTCTTACATTTAGCTGCTGTTTTATGTTATGTCAGGTTTGATTTTTATCTAGCAATGCATACATGTCTTTTTTGTGAGACTTACTGTGTAATATATTATTAGAATAAATGGAAGTGAGTGGTAGTGTAGAAAGAACCTATGCAGTTTATATCTGTCATTCCTGTGCTCTGGGCTGTGGATATTTGTTTATGCATAGATCATGCGCAGAATGATACCACTACATTCGGTGGTAGTATTATAGTAGCTTCCATTGATATTGAGCTCTTGCCAACTGTTACCCCATCATGGTATCTGAAGATATCATCCAGTGATAGAGTTGTGGTAACTTGGGTAGCAACCATTTGATGAATATTGTCATTTAGTGGCATGCACTGTATATTGGGTGTAATATCATGTATTGCTCATCTCACAGAGTTTATATATGAGTCTCATACTCTGATCAAAGGGAGTGTCCTCTCAGAAGTCTACCAGTCTTGTCACTAGCCTTTTATGATTTATGAAAGAGCTGATATTTTTCACTTCTCAAAAATTTTCCTGCCAAATCCCAGTTGGGGTCATTATACTCTGCAGGCCTGAGATCTTGAACAAGACTTTATTCAATGGGGAGTCAAGTCAGTGCAGGAAGCATTGCACTAGAGTGATGTGTTCAGTGATCCAAGCTGCTCAGTAACTCTGCCAACTACTGTTTTGTACCAAGGGAGATTTTCCAGGTATATAACTTTGTACCTAGCTATGATGCATGGATCGCTACAAGCTGATCTGTGTAGTAGGATATCATTTGGCCACTCATGCATGGAATGGGGATTTTATGCCACCCTAGATATCTCGCATCTGGTAATTCTGAGGAATCCTAAATATGTTTATACTGGCATAAAACATCTGAAGCTGAACTAAGTCAGCTGAATTGGGCAAATGGGACGTGGGCTGAAGGGTTATTAAAATTCAGTGTAGACCTTGGGCTTCAGTCCAGACATAGAGGCCTACTCCCTTGCAAGCTCTCAGAGCCCAGGCTCTTGCCTGACCCCAAATGTTAGCTGTACACCAACATGATATTCTGCATGTATAGTTGCCACTGATAGTGGGGATGGTAGAGATCACATTCTGAGTTCTTCTGCGAGCAAGTTTTCCATCAAGTGTTGATAGATTCATGTTAGCAGGTCTCATGCCATTGTGCTAAAAATGGGAACGTGGATATACTGCTTAGTCTGGTACTCAGGCTCTGAAAGAAGAGTGGCCTTCAGAGCCCATTTTGACATTCCCAGTTAATGGGAGCTGTGGAAAGTGGTGCCTGCAGATGAAAAGGACACTTTCCACAGCTCCTGATCTGAGTTGTTAAAAGTGGAAAATCAGGAGACATCCTACTCAAGTCCATGTTAACTAGTGAGACTGCAGTGTATTTGCACAGGTCCCCAACCATCAGGAAAAGGAAGTACAACATACATATGTAGCCAGACAGGAACCCCCCCTTGTAACATCCATTTTTGCTTGCCTGGAGCATACAGGGCACACAGAGCAGAAGGCCCAGGCTGCTGTGACCATGAATGGCTGTAAACAGATATGCCAATTGCTGACCAAGAGGCTGCCAAGGAGTGCCCTTGACTCAAACCCATATTGATACGAACACACATCCATCCGCGGGGGGAGGAATCTCTCGCCCAGTAAAAAAAAACTAAATTGTGAGTGCTAGACATCTCTCTTGCAAGTGTAAATTAACTTGAAACTTGCTTGTAAGAACTGGCGCCACAAAACGGACAAGTAGAATTTGGCATCTTAAGATAAGAAAGAGGATACGGGCCCCCAGGGGTATATAGATGGGTCCAGCAGCGCATTTTCTTTGAGTGTCAATCTACAATCCATCTGCTGGTCGGGTTAGGTGTTCGATCTCCCGAGGTTCCAAAGGGAGACCTCGAATTCGTCTTTCCTAGGAATTGAGAGACCGGCCCTGGCCTGACACGCTGGAGTCGAGAGGCACAGAAAGGGGTAAAAATTGTACCTGGATGTGGTCCTTTGTTTAAGTGTATATATACATAGTGTTAGAGCTCTTTAAAGATTAAGCTGTCACTTGGTACCATTATTTCTATTTTCTATCTTTACCTTTTTCCTGTAATCATTGTTAAGACCTATATATATATATTTGCTAGCATTTAAGAAATAGAGCAATAGCCATTGTAACCATATGATTTATAAGCTTCTTTAATAAACCTGTAACTGTTTAAGCTTTAACCTGACTCCTTCAGTTGCTGTAATAGAACCAAGCACAAATTAAAAGAACTTCAGCTGGTCATAAAGGGACAGACATAGGGAGAGCTTGGGCGTTTGGATCTGTGTCACTCCCAGGTGACAAGATCTGTTGGGGCACCTTTTCAGCCTTTCCTAGGCTGTCCGCTGCAAAGGAACCCCTGTGTTCTAGCAGCTAAAATCTAAGGTGTAATAAGCTCTTCCTATATAACAGGGCGTCTGTTGGCCTGCTGGCCACCCTCTGCAACGGGACCCCGGTCCTAGCAGTAAAGACACGGACGTTAAACCTTTTCTCGGAAGCATACACACACACACACACACTGCCCTGACCGTCAGCTGACAACATGCAAAAACAATTTGGGACCAAAAAGAGGGAAGGTGGATGGGTGTCTTGGGGCTGAGGGCCCTGTGTGCAGCCAGTGGCATGAACAAGTAGGGTGAGGACTAATTTGTCCAAATTCCTGGGCCAGGGAAGGTAGAGGTGGAAAGTTCCAGTTGCCATAGTTCATGAGGCCTCACAATTGTTTAAACTGGAACTGGACTCTTGTAATTTGTCCATTCTTCCAAGTAAACCAAATTATTTTGGGTATAAGAATTATGAATTGGATTATATCTGTGTTGTGATGGCAGAACATTGCTGTGAGCATAATAAGGCAGTATGTATTATGTGTTAAATTTTAGAAAATCGCTGTGCACAATGAAGATTGGAAGGCTTCTCTGTCTCTTTAAATCTAAGTTGTGGTCTAATGCTTGGTGAAGCTTACAAAAATAGTCATGGCTTTAAAATTAGACTGAAGAGTTCCTATTTATACTTGTTTTGTCAGCTCCCTGAAGTACATAGTCTTCTGCACAATCATCTCTTAGTAAGGATTATGGTAAGGGTCTTCCAATTAAAAAAAAAAATCAAGTTCCTCTGATAGTGCAGAGGTTATGAGGGTATTTTCATTAGTTAACAACAGTCTAACTTAGCACTGTATATGTTCAATTACATGTTACATAAACTGGACAACTTGCATCCAAAATCGTTCTTTTGTTAACTTAGAAACAAGAGGACCTGGGCAACATCATCCAAAGCATGCATGAAACCAGCAACTTACTTTAATTGTTCACATTCTCAGTATAGTGAAAATGTCAGAAATTAGTAAGCATAAATACATCTTTAGTAGCATTTCCTTATCCCACATTCATTCTTATTCTTCAGGATTAGTTCTGGTGGGTGCGGGGTGGGGGGGGGAGAACAGTTCTGGACAAATTTCTGTTTTTTCACTAGTATCAAAGAAAACATTTCTGAGACTTTTAAAAATGCATGCATCTGTATCCACTGTGATGCATCTCTGGGGTGGGGGGTGGGGGGGGGGAGGAAAGGGGGCGGTTGTCCCTGAAAATGGTATTTAGTTATTTCCTGGTCATTTACTAATGTTCCATCATAATTTCAGGAAATAATTTATTCAACATACAGATGCACTTACCACACAGAAATGAATCCAAGTTTCAGAGAGGCAAGGATGATTGCTATTCTTTTCACAGCTGGTTTTGGGATTTCTTCAAATAGGAGGATAAAAAGGCAAGGAAATTACCTCAAGTGCACAACTCTTTTTTTTTTTTTTTTTTTTTCTTGTCAACAATGCTCATTACTCATCACTGGATTTTATTAATTACTTTGAGATTTCAGTTATGTAAATCAGCCACTCTGGATTTGATATATAAAATGTCTCCCTGACTCCTAAACACTTACTCTTCTTCAATATTTTGAACACATGTAGTACTATAACAAATAATAAATATTGTTGTTATTTATTGTAGGAGATTAAAGGGAGATGATGATATATTTTAATATAAATCTGACAGGAGTAAAGAAGTATTAGGAAGAAAGTAGGTTTGTTAATAAATTATGAAAGTGAATAAATTATTCAAAATGACTGACAAGCTAAGTTTGTTTTTTAAAAATCTGCCTTTTTCAAAAAATCCATTGAAGACTGACCAAGTACTAAAGAAGCAAGGTTCTGCTAAAATAATTTCTGATAAAAGCAGACATATATGTACTAATTAAGTCATTGATATTCTGCAAATCAGCCTGTCCAGATGACATACAACATAGGATTATAAGAGCTAATGAAGTCAATTTACTATTGACAATATTGAAAAATGAACAAATAGGAAGACACTAAAAAATTTGAGGAAAATATATGTAATGCTGGTTTTTGAAGAAAAGAGCACAGTGATTATGACATTTACTTTTCTTTAAGTCTGTTTTTAAGAGAAAAATAATGTTGGAGAAAGGAGAAAAGAGACCCTGGCCTAGACAGACAAACTTGATTATTATTGGTTGCTCTGTATAAAATTACTAGATCAAGAGAATAAGCATTTTACAGCATATTGACCAAAAGTAAAGTTGTGAATGACTGACACATTTAGATTTAAGAAAGAAATTTGATATACTTAGTTGAGTCGTGTTTAGTTGTGATTTCTCAAATATCAGTAATTTACAACCAATAGAGCAAAAAAGATTAAATTATTTATCCTTACAAATTCAAATAGTGAATACATTTGAGGAAACTGATTTAAAAAAGATTTGTCATGATCAATTTTTTTCTGCTAGAATAAGCACTGTAACACAGATGATACAAAAATTAGCTAAATGAGCAAAAACATAGGGAATTAAGATTAATCAATGAGAGGCATGGATTCAAAGGCATAAAGGGTAGAATATGAATGGGAATTGGGAATGTAATTTATGTCTCTGAAAATCTTTCGCTTATTGGGTTACTTAAGAGATTTATGGATAGTCTGATTTTTAATTTATTTTCCTTAGACTGTGGAAGTCAGCCACAGGCCTGGTATAGGAAGGTGCAAAGACCTATTGTCACCAGAATAGCATTAAAGACACTTTAGATTGGGAAATGCAATCTGGTCAGAGTCTTCTCCATGCCAAGAGATGATAGACAATCGGCTCAATATGTTGGGATATAACAGATTGATCTCTGGTATGCTAGCTTTCATCTACATTTCATGTGGAAGACTGCTTTTTCTCCCATGCCCTTTTCTCCCATGCCCATTTCTTCATCTTGCTTTTGGCTGTGAGGACAATAGGAGTGGAGAGTCCTGTTAGCAGTGATATTGCAAAAGGTTTCTATGACAACATCCTTGCAAGGCCTTCAAAGGGCTACTTACAATGGGACTCTTCCACATTTTGGGAAAGGTAGTAAATGAGCTAAAATTGATTAAATTTGCACACAACATTTAATTAGGAAACCATCACTCAAGGTAAAGCGACAGTACAGAGAATATGGACTTTAAAAAAAAAAAAGAGCATCCATTAATGAAAATGAAAGCTGATACATTTGGAGAATCATAGAATAATAGGACTGGAAGGGACCTCAAGAGGTCAGCGAGTCCAGCCCCCTGCCCTCAAGGCAGGACCAAGCTCCACCTACACCATCCCTGACAGATGTCTATCTAACCTGTTCTTAAATATCTCCAGAGAGGGAGATGTCACCACCTCCCTTGGCAATTTATTCCAATATTTGACCACCCTGACAGTTAGGAATTTTTTCCTAATGTCCAATCTAAACCTCCCCTGCTGCACTTTAAGCCCATTACTTCTTGTCCTGTCCTCAGAAACCAAGAGGAGCAGATTTTCTCCTTCCTCCTTGTGACATCCTTTTAGATATTTGAAAACCGCTATCATGTCCCCCCTTAATCTTCTTTTTTCCAAACTAAACAAGCCCAGTTCATGAAGCCTGGCTTCATAGGTCATGTTCTCTAAACCTTTAATCATTCTTGTTGCTCTTCTCTGTACCCTTTCCAATTTCTCCACATCTTTCTTGAAATGTGGCGCCCAGAACTGGACACAGTACTCCAGCTGAGGCCTAACTAGTGCAGAGTAGAGAGGCAGAATGACTTCACGAGTTTTGCTTATAACACACCTGTTGATACAACCTAGAATCATATTTGCTTTTTTTGCAACAGCATCACACTGTTGACTCATATTCAACTTGTGGTCCACTATGACCCCTAGGTCCCTTTCCGCCATGCTCCTTCCTAGACAGTCGCTTCCCATCTTGTATGTATGGAACTGATTGTTCCTTCCTAAGTGGAGAACTTTGCATTTCTCTTTATTAAACCTCATCCTGTTTACCTCTGACCATTTCTCTAACTTGCTAAGGTCATTTTGAATTATGTCCCTATCCTCCAAAGAAGTCGCAACCCCACCCAGTTTGGTATCATCTGCAAACTTAATAAGCGTACTCTCTATCCCAATATCTACATCATTGATGAAGATATTGAACAGTACGGGTCCCAAAACATACCCTTGAGGAACTCCACTTGTTATCCCTTTCCAGCAGGATTTAGAACCGTTAACCACTCTCTGACTACGGTTATCCAGCCAATTATGCACCCACCTTATCGTGGCCCTATCTAAGTTATATTTGCCTAGTTTATCAATAAGAATATCATGCGAGACGGTATCAAATGCCTTACTAAAGTCTAGGTATATGACATCCACCGCTTCTCCCTTATCCACAAGGCTCGTTATCTTATCAAAGAAAGCTATCAGATTAGTTTGGCATGACTTGTTCTTCACAAACCCATGCTGGCTATTCCCTATCACTTTATTACTTTCCAAGTGTTTGCATATGATTTCCTTAATTACCTGCTCCATTATCTTCCCTGGGACAGATGTTAAACTGACCGGTCTATAGTTTCCTGGGTTGTTCTTATTCCCCTTTTTATAGATGGGCACAATATTTGCCCTTTTCCAGTCTTCTGGAATCTCCCCTGTCTGCCATGATGTTTCAAAGATCATAGCTAAAGGCTCAGATACCTCCTCTATCAGCTCCTTGAGTATCCTGGGATGCATTTCATCAGGACCTGGTGACTTGCTGACATCTAACTTTCCTAAGTGATTTTTAACTTGTTCTTTGTGTATCCTATCTTCTAAACTTACCCTCTCTCTGCTTGTATTCACTGTTAGGCACACCTCCAGACTTCTCGGTGAAGACCGAAACAAAGAAGTCATTGAGCATCTCCGCCATTTCCAAGTTTCCTGTTACTGCTTCTCCCTCCTCACTAAGCAGTGGGCCTACCCTGTCCTTGGTCTTCCTCTTGCTTTTAATGTATTTATAAAAAGGTCTTCTTGTTTCCCTTTATGCCTGTAGCTAGTTTGATCTCATTTTGTGCCTTTGCCTTTCTAATCTTGCCCCTGCATTCCCGTGTTGCTTGCCTATATTCATCCTTTGTTTGTTGTCCTAGTTTCCATTTTTTATATGACTCCTTTTTTTATTTTGAGATCGTGCAAGATCTCCTTGTTAAGCCAAGCTGGTCTTTTGCCATATTTTCTATCTTTCCTACACAGTGGAATTGTTTGCTTTTGGGCCCTTAACAACGTCCCTTTGAAATACTTCCAACTCTCCTCAGTTGTTTTTCCCTTCAGTCTTGCTTCCCATGGGACCTTACCTACAAGTTCTCTGAGCTTATCAAAATCTGCCTTCCTGAAATCCATTACCTCAATTGTGCTGGTCTCCCTTCTACCTTTCCTTAAGATCATGAACTCTATTATTTCGTGATCACTATCCCCTATACTGTCTTCCACTTTCAAGTTCTCAACTAGTTCCTCCCTATTTGTTAAAACCAAATCCAGAACAGCTTCTCCTCTGGTAGCTTTTTCAACCTTCTGAAACAAAGTTGTCTCCAATGCAGTCCAGAAACTTATTGGATAGCCTGTGCCTCGCTGTTAGTTTCCCAACATATGTCTGGATAGTTGAAGTCCCCCATCACCACCAAATCTTGGGCTTTGGATAGTTTTGTTAATTGTTTAAAAAAGGCCTCATCCACCTCTTCCACCTGGCTAGGTGGCCTGTAGTAGACTCCTAGCATGATATCACCCTCGTTTTTTACCCCTTTTAGCTTAACCCAGAGACTCTCTACACAGCTATCTCCTACGTTCATCTCCACTTCAGTCCAAGTGTGTACATTTTTAATGTACAAGGCAACCCCTCCTCCCTTTTTTCCCTGTCTGTCCTTCCTGAGCAAGCTGTACCCTTCCATACCAACATTCCAATCATGCGTCCCATCCCACCAGGTTTCTGTAATACCAATGATATCATAGTTGTATTTATTGGTTAGCAATTCCAGTTCTTCCTGCTTATTACCCATACTTCTCGCATTTGTATATAGGCATCTAAGATACTGATTTGATCTTGCCTCCCTGTTGTGCCCTGACCCTCCTTTCTCCTTGCCATTATAGGCCGTAGTCCCCCCCCCCCCCCCCCCCCCCCCCCCCCCCCCCCCCCCCCATTTCCAACCCATCTCCCAGTCCCGCACATGCAGCACTTACCTGTGGGCTTTGCTCATCTGCCCCCGACAAACCTAGTTTAAAGCCCTCCTCACAAGGTTAGCCAATTTGTGTCCAAACAAGGCCTTCCCACTCCTGGGAACACCTATTGAAACACATACACAATGGTGGAGAGAAAGTTGAGAAGTAATAGTGTTACAAGACACCAAGACATGTGACAGTGGCCAGCAAAGACGTACAATTACTTCATATGGCCACAAAAATCCACTGTGTATATGAAGGGATAACTAGAACAGAGTCAGTGATTTGGATGGGAGGCACACAACATTAGGTTACGAAAGGAAAATGTCATAATGCACAGTTATAGTAATTTTCTATAAGGTTCATATGATCACAAATGGGATATTCCTTTTACTTCTGGGTGCTATGTACTCAGAAATATATTGATATACTGAGATTGTTCAAAGAGGGTCAACCAATAATTAGTTTTCTATGATTAGGAATTGAATTATTGAGATGATTAAATGAGAGAAATGTTATATGTCTAAGGTGGACGTATTAGCCATCTGCAAATATTTGAAAGGGAAAAACATGTGGATATAAAGGTATTATTTAATATGGTGTACGTGTTTATAACTAATGTTATAGGATGAATAGAGGACAGTAAATGTTCAGCTGAATATGGGGGGGAAATTTCTTAGAGAGGTATGCAATTGAGGTATAAATAATGTCTATTTCTTATTCCTTTGAAAAATGGACAGGGTAAACCACTAGAAAATACTCTGTAGTGAACACGTCTTTGTTGGCAAGTATATAGACCTAGGAGTTGTTCTTCCATTGGTACCTTCTCTGCTTCTGTGATTATTCAGAGTGCTCAGCATCAGCATTATTTGTGTCAGAGAAATAAATGACCAAAAACAGATTAATGAATCTTTTAGACATTCTAATGAAAAGGAGGGTTGCAAATTTGGATTCTAGATACAGATCTGTCTCTCCAACTCCAGATGTCTCAGCTTCTCTGTGACTCGCTTACCAAGGTTTCTCAAGATCATGAAAGTTAAATGAATTCCCCAAGGTTATACATTTGGGGCCAAATTATACCCTCTCTTACACTCACACTTCTTAATTCAGTGGTTGTCCATCAGTCAACGGGTGCTTACAGTCCTAAATCTAAACCTTTAATCTATCCTTTGTGGAATTTATTCCCATGCAGAATCACTTCTAGAGAACAATTAACTTATTGTAAACAAGCAAACAAAGGCACTCCTTCCCTGGAGGATAAAGATAATTAGAAGCCTCTGGACAGGCAACTAGTGGAACTTGTTTGAATTCTTTATAAGTTGATATTGCAGTATAAAGAAGTTTCAGAGGGGTAGCTGAGTTAGTCTGTAACTGGAAAAGTTAAACAACAAATAGTCTAGCAGCACCTTAAAGACTAACACAACATGTAGATGGTATCATGAGCTTTCATGAGCACAACCCACTTCTTCAGATAAGTGGGTTGTGCCCATGAAAGTTCATGATACCATCTACATGTTTTGCTAGTCTTTAAGATGCTGCAAGACTATTTGTTGTTTTTTTGGTTTTTTTTGCAATATACAATTATGGTTAAATGAATTCTTGTGGCAGTCTTGTAGTCTTCAGCTTTAAGACCAATTACTTGCAGCACATTAGGATATGCAAGAATTGGCACAGTGGATTCTAACTCAAAATCATTACTCTCCCTTTTCTAACAGTTTGCAGTCAGCTAATATCACAAATATCAGTCTTTGCAAAAATCTTCTATTATATTCATACCCAGCCAAGAATTTAATAAGCAATTAATTGCTGAAATGATGCATAGCTATCTTCAATAACCGTTTATAGACGTACAGTTGAGGGACAGTAAAATAAAATTGAGCTGGTCTGGCACTTCTAAATGTACCTGGAGTAGGGTGGGGGGAGAATAATGTAAGGGTCAGAATAAAAGTGAAAAGGACAATTTCATTTTGAAAGTTAACTTTTCTTAAATACTACAAAACCAACACAGAAAATGAGAATGTTATGAATGAAGACACAAGCAAATGTCTTTAAGAATGTACAATGCTTGACACATGATGAAACCTGCTTCATTGAAGTCAAAGGCAAAGCTACCATTTGTTACGAGGCCAGGACATCTGTAGATTTATATTTTGTCACCTAAATGGAAGCTACCTTAATTTCAAAGAATCAACTGCAGCTCCCTTGATTTCATGGGGAACTCAACATTTCTGAACATCTAGCCACTGATATACCACCTCATAGAGCTGGAAGGGACCGTAGGAGGTTATCCAGTCCAGTCCCCTGCCCTTACAACAGGACCAAGTACCATTCCTGACAGATTTGCCCCAGATCCTTAAATGGTTTCCCCTTAAGGGCTGAGCTCACAACCCTTGGTTTAGCAGGACATGGCTCAAACCACCAAGCTGTCCCATACATACATTTGAGTATCTTTTCATGATAGAATTGAAGGTGTAGTTTATAATATGGACATAAATAAGAAATTGTTATATCCTTCATAGGTTAGATTTTAGATATGATAGCATAATTCCTAGTCAATCAGATGAGTGTGTGCAACTTAGAAATTACAACAATGGGAAACTATTAATAAGAATGTTTTAAATTAACAGTTTTAAGAAGTATAAAGCTTTTATAGCAGGCTTTGTGCTGACTCAAAATCAGTGCAGAGAACTCTGGAGAAAACTCAGGAGCTGCCCATTGGGTGAACATTTTGTTTTGGTATTGTAGCACTTATTGGTTGTAAGATTACTTGAGAGGAGAGTTCACCCAAAAGATTTGCCAAGTTGATTCCCATAACCTTTACAATGGAAGCCAAGCTCAAAGAGGGGGACTTGTGTTCACACCTGAGACTCAAAGAATTTTCTGTTCTCTTGCATCATTTCATCAGGGGCCTTGACCAATGGCTTTTTGAGCCAATCTACACAATGATGCAATTTACCCAGCAAAAGGTGACCATTGTCTAGCTGAAAAGAAGTATAGGTGGGGGAAGGACGAAGTGAGATTGCTGGGTTTGGTGGGTGAATGCTAGCTGGTGTTGCTGGCCTGTGATAAATAGGAAAACAGAACCCTTCTGGCCCTAAATGAGCAGGAGCCATCTCCCAAATAATGAACAATGGGGTGTCCAAGATCACCATTTCAGCAACAATCAGTGTGATGCTCCCCTCCACCAATCAAGGGGGGAAATGTACCACCAGTTGAAACTGAACTAACATTTTTCTATTGATAGAGAAAGGCATACATTTTTGGTTTCTACTGCTAATGGCTAAGAGTCACTACTCATTTTATATGTATCCTTTTTCCTTTTCACTCTACATGTTGGACCTTCCTGGTCCTGAACTAGGGATTTTGACAGAGCAGGGGAGGTCAATTCCAGCCTCTCTGTGCTAGCCACCCAGCTCTCTGGCAGACTGCTAGTCCTGCTGGGCTTCTTGCCTCTGGGCTGTCTAGTTCTACTGCCAGTTTGGGCTACCGGACTCGCTGCCACCAGGCCACTGGCCTGGCTCTGCTGCCAGTCCCATCACCATCCCAGCTCTGCTCCAAGCCCAGATTCACTGTCAGTCCTGGCTGCTGGGATCCCTTCTGCTGGGCCATTGGTCTGGCACCTCTGCTGAATTCAGATGCCAGGCTCTGTGTCCCCAGGCTGCTGGCTGGGGTGTGTTGCCCACAGCCTAGCTCTGCTGCTGGCCCTGACTACTGGACTCCCAGCTGGTCCCCGCTCCCAGTTGCTGGGGCTCTCTGGTCCAGGGGATCTCCAGCTGGGCTACAGATGTTGCCATACCAGAGAGTCATAGATTGGAGAGGTTCAACCTATAGTAACTTATTTTCCCTTGCCTTGCCCCTCCCCTCTCTCTCCCCCATTCCTTCATCTCTTCCTACCTTCTCTATCCTATCCTTTTTGTCTTTGTAGTACACATGAATGAGGAAATGTCTATTTAAAAAAACCCTGTTTTTATTCCTGCTTTCTTCAGGAAACACTTAAGAAAATCCCAAGATATAACTTTGACAGCCAGCCCTAAAGACTAGTTCTCAATAGCTAGGAAAAAATATTGTGAAAAGGTTATCCATCCTCATGCTTTGGGGTAAGAACTGATCGCTGCCTGAGGTCAAAAGAGGGAACTGCAGAATTGGCAAGGTGCCTTATGGATGTCTCATCATCCTCTGGAATGTCCTTTATTGTCAACGGTTAATAAAAAGTCAGCCGTTATAATTATCATGTAAAGCACAACTTGAAAGATTTAAACACTAGGGTAAATTCTGAATTCGTGTGGGAGCAAGTGTTTGTGGGAACAATGTTAAAATCCATCTGTTTAACCAGTGCAAGCAAAACATAACTTTTTCTAAATCTTTTTCCTTTAAATCTGAAAAGGCATTGATATTCCAATAAATTTGTGCCTTCTGGGATAATTACAGCTCTTCCTTATAAATGTCCCCTTGTCATTGCTTCAAACATTTTAACAACTTTAAGATAAATGATTATTACCATAGGGGTATATTCTCATTTCACGGCTCAAACTTAACTCCCACAGCTATGCACTTGCATTGAAAAGGCATCATGCTATTTAATTTATACACGTATTGTTGATAATGAGCAAAGCCTCTATTTTGTTTACACTTGCCTAAGTGTAAAAGTAGTTGGCTACTCAAGATTACAAGTAGTTCATTAAAATAGACAGATCCACGTATTCATGTATAAATATTTAACAACCTCCTCCAAACCAGCAAACAAAAGGCTTATTAAAGCTTGCCCATTTTTCAGTATTTTCAATCTCACGTGCAAAATTTTGTAAACTAAGCCCAACATTAAAAAATAATGTGGCTAGAGAGATTTGTAATGTATTTTTGTATAATAGCAATGGTTAACATATCATTATATGTAGTTGATACTAATTTATATCTAAAAGTTATGTACTGGATCATCTAGTTAACACTGCCTGACTCTTATGTTCTCTAAAAGTTACGTGTAGTGACGTTAATTAAACAAGGACACAGTATGCTTTATTTCTTTTAGCTTGTCTAATGTTAATTCAATTTTAGATTTTTATTGCAAAACTCTTGCTGACATTTTTATATTTTTACTCACGTCTCTATCTCGGATTTTTTTTTTCTGGTAAATCCTTTAAGGCAGAATCCAGTGAATCCATTATCTACACTACTGGAATACGTTTTAGTACTACTGGAAAATACTTTTAGATATTCACTTCATTTAATTTTTTTATAGAGCAGTTCAGTATAACTAACCTTAGGTTTTATATAACTATTTACATTATCTATTTTGATCTTTAATTAGTCTTTATAGATGTGTTTATTTTAATTTTACCTTTCTAAAAGACTGACTCAATTCAATGTCCAATGTTTATGTATTGTTAAGAATATATTAACAGCATGATTTTTAATGGAAATAAACTATTCCTTAGTCCGTTGCTTGAATTCTAAATATAAAAGTAAAATTGTACACTGTGAGAATTCAGATGAAGTCCCTTTGTATGACAATACATATTTGTAAAATGGAAGGAAAACAGTTTACCTTTATAATGTGACTCTTGCTGAAAAGTTCCACAAAAGAGGTGTTTAACTGCTGTGCAAAACTGTAAGGATGAATGTTTAAAAGGATGTCTATTTAGCTTCCAGTTTTGCAGACAAAATAATATATCTGCTTTAATGGTGGATGCGTGCTGTAAACTCATTGTCCAGTATGTAAGTATCAAACTATCTGGTTTGGAAATCTCAAACAGACTCACTTGTGTTGAATAATATTTTAAATCCTAAATAGTGCAGTTAATGTGAGTCGGATAATTTGTGTGAATTATTTGTGTGAATAATGAAGTCATGAAGTGGTCCACAATCATTTAAAAACATGAATATGCAAAATTAGAATCTTTTAAATCAGGCCTAAAAAGCATGCACACGCATAACACACACTGAAATACAGACACCCACAACGATGGCTGTTAAAATGTTTACTCACTTGCAGAAGCAAAGGTAGCGTTACCATTCTTATGATATTCTTTATAATTTACTAACAATTGCTCCAGCAGCATCATCACAGTTAGGATCAAACTGGCTAACAATTTGAGTAATATGTTTTAAGTGTGTGCCGAGAATCCTGAACACAATCAGTGGATTAAAATAATACTAAGATGAAAAGGAGACTCTCAGGAACAGAGGACATAGACAAGCAAAAAACTCTGAACTGTTATAGACTCATAGAATCCTGGGGCTGGAAGAGACTCAGGAGGTCATCGAGTCCAGTCCCCTGACCAAAGCAGTTGAAGGATCACTGATCAGAGTCTGAAGGGACCAAGACAGGAGAAGGGAAAGATGGACCTTTGAGAGAGGAGACTTTTCTATCAACACCCTGAAGGTTGGAAACAGGCACAAAAATTTTTCGAGTCTGGGAAAATTCAGAGGTTAATTGACTTTGAAGACTAATTTATATCTTGGATGTAATTTTTTTCTGTGTTGGCCCTGTGCTGTTCAACATATTCATAAATGATTTGGAAAAAGGGTAAATAGCGACATAGCAAAATTTGCAGATGATACAAAAATATTCAAGATAGCGAAATCCAAAGCAGACGGTAAAGGCTCACAAAGGGATATGACTAAACTGGGTGACTGGACAATGAAATGGCTGATAAAAGTCAATATTGGCAGATACAAAGTACTGCACAATGACAAACAATCTCAGCTGAACAACAAAAAAAGGTTCTAAATTAGCTGTTACCAGACAGATCTTCGAGTCATTATAAGCAGTTCTTCACAAACATCTGCTTAATGCACAGTAGCAGTCAAAAACAAAAAACAAACAAACAAAACAAGATCTTGGGAATCATTAGGAAAGGGATAATGAGACAGTAAATATCATAATGCCACTATACCTGCAACTTGAATACAGCATGAAGTTCTGGTCATCCCATCTCATATATAAGATTTGGAAAAGATAAGTAAAGAGAAGGAAAGTAAAATGATTAGGGGTATGGAACAACTTCCATATGAGGCGAAATTAAAAAGACTAGGATTTTACAGATAACTAACAAGGATATGATATTGGTCTATAAAATTGAAACTGGTATGTAAAAGTGAATAAAGAAGTGTTAAGTCCTTCTCATAACAAAGAACCAGGGATCACCCAAAGAAATTAACAGGCAGCAGGTTTAAAACCAACAGGGAAGATCTTCTTCACACATTACACAATCAACCTATGGAATTTGTTAGCAAGGTATGTTGTGAAGGTCAAGCCTACATTGAGGTTCAACAAAGACCTAGATAAGTTCATGGGGATAGGCTATTTGCCAGGATGGGCAGAGATGCAACCCCATGCTTTGGGTATCCCTAGTTTCTGATAGCTGAGGGCAAATGACGAGATGGATCACTCAGGCTATGTCTACACTGCCATATTTTTTAGCAGAAGATATGCAAATTGTGCTCTCATTTGCATATCTTCTGCTGATTCTTTTTGCAGAAGAGGTTTTGCCGCTAAAAAGCATTTTTTGGAAAAACTCCCTTTTTCACAAGATCCCTTATTCCTCAAAAAATGAGGTTTACAGGATTTTGCGAAATTTTTTTTTCGACAAATGGCCCCGTTTACATGGGACTTTTTAGCAGCAAAACCTCTTCTGACCATCCTTTTTGCAGAAGATATGCAAATGAGAGCACAATTTGCATATCTTCTGCCAAAAGCCCCCCGGCAGTATAGACATAGCCTCAACGTTTACCTGTTCTGTTCATTCCCTCTGAAGCATCTGGCATAGGAAGAGAGGATACTGGGCTAGATGGTCATTGGTCTGAATCAGTATGGCTATTTTTATGTTTCTATGGCAACATCTTGGTGCTGCAGTGAAGCTTTCCAGGTAACTTAAGACTCTCTCAGTAGATGCTGTTTTAATCAAAGGTCTCTGCATTCTAGTGGGTCACAAGGAAAAAGACTGGGGCCTCTTCAGTCTCTAAATCTGAGCACTGTATTTAAAAAGATTTTTTAATTTGAAAAATTGGTTTCTCTGACTGGTGGTTTGTTTGCCCATGCACCCTAGGTTCTCTTGACTTATCTATCTTATTTACTGTTGCCTAAACCAATCGAGCTATATTACATGGTAAAAGGACCCCTGGGCAATAAGTTGGCAAGAACTGAAGTCTTGTCATAGGAGCCCTGGGTCTTTGTGATTTCCTGCTCAATGTATTCACCAGTTATGTCTCTTTGCCCAGTAGCAATACCACAGCTAGCCTTCATAACAAGCCCTGCAGCGCTTAATGTTTACTTCAAGCTGAAACCTGATATTCAGATTGGCAGCCAGAAAGTGTTTTTGTTGCTGTTGCCATTTGCAAAATATAATATTGATTTTAAGCCACTTCTTTTAAAAATAAGAGCTGATCCTCAAAAGATTGTTGTACTGAGTCCTTCCTTCCTTTGTTTTGGTTTTTGATTCCTGTTAAATGTTTCTCTCTATAAATTATCAGTCCATAATTTATAGACCTTTTGAGTTTTTGTGGGGGATGCAGGAAGAAGAAATACGTTGTTAGAAGAGCTGCTGTTATGTATCGTATATAATAGAGATACATTAAAGTAATAATGTAATATAAAAAACCATATTACTGTGTTGAGTGCTAAAATCCAAATACTGAGCAAAGTGAAATCTGCTTTACTTAAAACAGAAGCAAGAATGTTTACTAGAAAACAATTTCTAGCATTTTTTCTTACTTTCTGTATTAAGGCATGGATAGCAGTCCCATAGTTAGGATTTAAATTTCAAGCAATATCCTTGCATTTCACATTTTGAGGACTGAATATCTCCATATCAGTACAATAACATTTCTTACAGTGAGTAGATGGGGAAGGTTTTGAAAGTCACATATGGCTGTCAGGGACCTAACTGCCACTTATGCTGTTCACACTCTCCCCTTGAACTCTGAATGATTTCTGTAGTTGGAATATTTTACAATATCCCTTTCTGAAAATTTGTCCTGTTTCTTCATATTTTGAGGGGAAGAGGAGTTTTCCAGCTCAATCAACAACACCTCTCAACATAGGCCTCACTTACACATTCTGATGCTCTGTCAAACAGAGGTGACTTTTGACGTATTTTTAAAATTAAACATAAAGAGTTAATCTCCTTCCTCAGGATAAGGTAATTGATTTTCACAATTTTAGCTGATAGAACTCCTCAAATCCCTTAGCTACTTCCATTACCTGCTGCTCTCAGCCTGGCTCCCTGAATAGAGATACAATTTCACCAAAACTAAAATGATTAAATGCAAATTTCCATTTTTCATCAAAACATCTTAGTCCAAGTCTTCTGACTGACTCAGGATATATCTACACAACAGTGTTGTTTTGAAATAATGTCAGTTATTCTGAAATAACAAAGTACACGTCTACACAGCAAGCCGTTATTTCTAAATAATTTAACAATGTAGGACTTCTTCCACTGACTCCTGTAACCCTCATTGCACAAGGAATAAGGGAAGATGAAGGAAGAGTGTTCTTCCTTCGACTTCCTGCTGTGTAGACAGTGCCAAAAGTTGATTTATGGTATTTAACTTCAGCTACGCAATTGACGTAGCTGAAGTTGTGTATCTTAATTCAACTTTTTCCTTGGAGTGTAGAAATCCCCTAAGTGAGCTCTGCACATATCTCTGGTGAGACAGAAAGGCATAGTAGGAAATATGGGGTTTGGCTCTGAGGAATGGACGTGTCTGTGGGGAGATGTGAAGGGTGAACAATGATATGAAGGACAACCAGTTTGTAGAAGCTTTGAGGAGCAGTTCGTATGTAGATGCTGTCATCTGGATTTACAGGGACTGAGAGGGAAATTACCAGGGATATGCAGGGGGCATAGAGAAGATTCTCTCGTGTGGATTGTTAAAGGTACATCTACACTGTACGGCTACACAGGCTGCCCGTTATTTTGAAATTTTTTTTTAAAAAGGGGCGCACTATTTCAGCATCCTGATGACCCTTGTTCCACAAGGGTTAAGGGCTGTCTTGAAATAGCATGTTATTTTGAAATTTGATACGGTGTAGATAGACCAAATTTCAAAATAAGCTATTTCAAAACAGATTCAAAAAATGACTTATTTCAAGTTTAGGGAGCTGTGTAGATGCACATTGAGACTGAGACATCATAAGCAGTTTGCAGATAGTAGAATCACTGACATTCCTCTGAGGCATCAGAGTCTGAAGGGTTGTTTTGAAGCTGCTGCCACTGCTCCAAGCACACCAAGACAACAGCATCATAAAACACCTTGAAGCCAATGCCTCCCACAGAGATACTAACGGCTGACCCAGGACTGTTGCATCCACTCCAGAGGACAATATAAGGGCAGTAGGGAGTCTGAAGGTATGTCTAGACTATATCCCTCTGTCACCAGAGGGATGTAAATTAGACATGCTGACATTGCAAATGAAGCGGGGATTTAAATCTCCCATGGTTCATTTGAATAAAAATGGCCTCTGTGTTTTGCTGAGTCAGCAGTTTGTTAGCAAAAAGTGGCTGTCAATCCGGGGATCGAGCGACAAAGAAAGCCTTTGTCGACCGATCTCTTATGTCTCATAAAACGAGGTTTACAGGATCGGCCGACAAAGGCTTTCTTTGTCGCCCGATCCCCGGATTGACAGCTGCTTTTTGCTGACAAACTGCTAACTCGGCAAAATGCGGTGGCCATTTTTATTCAAAGGAAGTGTGGGAGATTTAAATCCCCGCTTCATTTGCAATATCGGTATATCTATTTACATTCCTCTGGCGAATTTGGTCCATTTACACAGATGTGGGTAAATCTTTGATGGGCCTTACAGGGTGTTAATGGACGTGGGGGAAGGTGAGGAAAAACTAGTGATGTATTTGGAAAGAGTGGAGTGTAGAGTTGAGGAATTGTGTACTACAGTCATTCATATGTAGGTGCTGTCACATGGATTTTATTTTAGTGCTTTGAAAAATTTTGGTCCAGTTCAATTGTCAACTAAGCTTATCCTGAAACTCAGAAAAATACTTCATTTAATAGTTGAAAGCAGTAGCAGTAAAAAAATTAACTAGCAAAATGCTCTTGTCTTGCATTTTAATCTGTCTAGCAAGGAAGATTCATTTGACGGCTTATGAAATCTTATGTGTTTTTGTTTTTGAACATTTGCAAAAGAAAGGGACAGGAGAAACAGCATCTTTCCAATAGTGTCATTAGGGGTTGACATTTAGAAAAGAGTCAAAGGCTTATTAAAATTTGATCATGCTTCAGGATCTGCTGTAGAATGAATCATTCATCTTTACAGTCAGTCTTTGTGCAAACCCTTAGTTTGGTTTCTGCATTCCAGAATCCTCAGAGCTTTATGAATTAAGAGGATTAAAGAATGTTGAGAATTCAAGTATAAGCTTGGGATGGTGTATGATTTAGAAGGAATCATTTCAGACTCCTGCCTCTCTATTGTTCTGTGCTTCACAGTCTGCATTAAATGTACGGATCACTGGCTGGATAGAATATAATTAGAGTAGCTGCTGCTGCTAAGGGCTTTTACCATCCCTGAACTCTATAGCCATAGGTTGCATTCATGCTGAGTCATGTTTATTTCCACAGAGGTTTACTTATTTAGTGCAGTCACAATATTATGAAGAGAAGAAAAGCGTCTTTGTTTTTAAGTCCCCCTCTCAGGTAAACAGATTGCATTCAAGTGAAGTTGAACTGAAGGTCAAAGGGCAAATTCAGTTCCTGGCTACATGACCAGCCAGTATTCAGATGTGAGAACTTGGAAGAAGATGGAATACCTGGAACTGACTTTGTTTTCAGATGAAAAGCCACCTACTGTATCCTCTTACAAATCTACCATTGACTTTTCTTGAGTTGTGTGACATGCCTAGCTATAGCAGTTGAAGACTTGTCACAGATGATGAAGACTAGGACACTGCTTTCTGGTTGTATGTACCATTCCAAGTGACAGTCACAGTTATTCTGAACTCAGAAGTTTTGCAGATATTTGGTTCAATTGCAGATTACGCTGATTCACACTAATAGAATTTTGCCTTGGGTTTCAGAATAAGTCAATTGAATTAATTGATTACACCTGCTTTTATGTTGTAAACCTTCACATTCCTTCTCATGAAGAATCATTAATAGTCCCCAGTGTGAAGTGGAACTACAGGCAGTCCCCGGGTTACGTACAAGATAGGGACTGTAGGTTTGTTCTTAAATTGAATTTGTATGTAAGTCAGAACTGGTACATATTGTAGGGGAAACTCTAGTCAAACGTTTCTCCAGAGCTCAGTTTTATTCTCTCACCTCACTTCCCTCAGTCCTTTATTCTCAAGCTGAGGTGTCTGCTGAGAATAACCGCTCCGTGTCTCCCTGGTCTGCTGGGGGGGGGGGGGGGCGCTAGCTTCGCATCTCCCAGGTCTGCTGGGGGGAAGCAGCTAGTGCGGGGTTGCCTCACCCTGTTTGTAAGTAGGGATCCGATGTAAGTCGGATCCATGTAACTCGGGGACTGCTTGTACATACAAGTTTACTCAAAGTATTAAAAAAAAGCTCTAAAAACTGCTAGAGAATTGAGCTGTGCCAGACTTTCCATAAGAAGTTAGAACTACTTAGTTGGTGTGAACAGGCAAATGGATCTACTTTGGCATTTATACCAGGAATCCTTAGCCAGTAGCAATACCATTTAAGACAGGGGAGATGTTCTCTTAGCTGTTTTTAGTAATGGGAGTGCTTACTTTTTAGATCCATAATCATGAAGGGTAAAATGAAATCCTCAGTCCAGAACTCTGAAAGGTTCATGTCATTTGGTATATGCCTCATCCCTCAAATACCATCACTTTCAAAGATTACCAACCCAGTGTGGAATAAAACCAGAAGCCTACATGTAGCAGGCTATATTCTGTTATCACCTCTCTAAATCAATTAAACCTCATTGCTCATTGTTTGGTTTTCAGCTATTTGCTGTAGTATGATAAAGTTTCTTGCTCTTGCAGTAGACTTTTCAGGAATATGAGTGTAGTGTGGGCACTACAAGTCCCAGCATCCTTCAGTGTCTTCCATTGAATGTTGACGATGAATTACTTCCCTCTTTTTGGACAAATCTCAGCACTCAAGCAGTCAAACTCCCTTCTGCAAAATTAGAAACACAACCAATAGTACCCCAATGGAATGAGGGCTTGCTTTGGATGCTGTCACAAGGAAGCATCACTAATTAGCTTGTCTGCTTTCTTCACAACCCCGAGCTGAGTTTATAGATCATTCATAATTATTTCCCTAATACTGGATAAAATTATGTACCTACACCTGCACAACAGTTCCCATTCCAAGAGGTGTATCAAACCCAGTATGAAATATCCTAATGGACATTACCTTTGTGCTCTACCCCATTCATGTGCAAATTTAGCAGTGGTAAGAAGAAGGCCTGAAACCTAAGCTCAGGTATCAGAGGCATTGTATTAGGCCCGAGGCCTGCGCTAAAGGAGTCAAAATTTTGATGGTATAAAGTTAAGTTGTGAGAAGAGACAGTCCCTGCTCATATAATCTGGCAAGAACAGGGCTCATACTGCAGAAACACACACACACTTAAGAAGTACTAAGCACAAGCCTTGCACACAAACACATTTCAGAAGGGCAGTACCAGACACACTGACACATTCCCCAAAGGTAACAGGAACGCAGTGACCCAGGTCAGAATGACAAGAAGATAGATACAGATATTTTGATCAAACCAACAGGTGCAAGATAATGAGTGGCCCTTAGATTCATCAATGGGGGGTGGTATCCTAGTATGTACATTAGCGTTGATACAAAACTTGCATGTATCTGTGTATAAAGGTGTATCTCAGGGAGGAGGTCTTTGGTCTACAGGTCAATGGAAATTCTTGCCACTGACTAGGATGAGTCATTGCTATGAGCATTCATGTGGTAGTGGTTCAGTAGAGCCTACAGGATACTTGGAATTTGTTGACAATAAACCTGGCCAGACACCTTTGTACCTTTACAGATTTCGAGGTCCTTAGCCAGTGAAGTAGATCTCAATGAACCCCCTATCTGCACAGAGACAGAGGAATGAAGAGGGAATAAACACAAGCCAAACCTCCATCAACATCTGCCAGAAAAGACTAACCAGCTCCCTATCCCATGAGTCGTCTAGCTTTGTCAATCTGCCATACCTTCTTTTCCCTACCATACTCTGCGGTAGCATTTTGGACTGAATTATAATCACTTCTGGCAAAAAGTGTGTATCTTTCTCAAATTCCTCATAGCCCTTATTATTAAGCTAGCTTCTTTGAAAATTCACAAAATTCATGATCAGTGTCTGCTCTCTGACTGTTAAGGAATGTACAAGGGGCATCAGACAGTCCAAGATCATGGCCATCCTTCTGATCCCTCTCAGCATCACCACTGAGACCCAGCTATAAAACTCCAGGGCTGCGTCTAGATTGGCATGATTTTCCGGAAATGCTTTTAACGGAAAAGTTTTCCGTTAAGAGCATTTTCAGAACAGAGCGTCTAAATTGGCATGGACGCTTTTCCGCAAAAAGTGCTTTTGCGGAAAAGTGTCCATGACAATCTAGACGCGTTTTTCCCAAAAGAGCCCCGATCGGGACTTTTTTGCAGAAAACAAATCTGAGCTGTCTACATTGGCCCTTTTGCGCAAAAGCTTTGCGCAAAAGGGACTTTTGCCTGAATGGGAGAAGAATAGTATTTCTGCAAGAAGCACTGATTTCTTACAGTAGGCAGTCAGTGCTTTTGCGGAAATTCAAGCGGCCAGTGTAGATAGCTGGCAAGTTTTTTCCGGAAAAGCGGCTGATTTTTCCGGAAAAACTGGTCAGTCTAGACACAGCCCAGGTGACCTGGCCATCTATTTGTGTCCCCAGTGCACAGTACTACATCCTCAGATCCTCATACTATCTCAGCTGACTTTGTATTCTTGCTTCTGAAATTGGATAGAGTCTAGCACTATTAATAGTTCATTTGTACTGGGTCTCCACTTGAAACTTCACATATATTTTGTGTCTATTGCAATACCAATATTCAAACACTTGTATCCCTGAAAACTCTGGTTCTAGTTGGGCCAAAATTGTTGCTACCTTGATCCAGAACAAATAGCGACCAAATTCATATGCAGAGAAACCTATCCTTGACAGGCTCACTTTCAAAACTGTCAGTAACTAAACTGGTATTTTGTGGGGTGCCTCTGTCCCCATGAAGAAAGCAGGAGCTCACATCTGGCTGGCCTCATTGCATTTTAAGTTCTCTTTGCTCTTACTAAGTGAATTCCTGCCTCACCATCCTCTTATAGTGCTTGCCCTCTCTCCCTTGGGGGCAAGTTAACCAACCAGTCATTCATTTATTCCACTGTAAGCCCCTGAGCACCAAAACTCTACTGTAGTGAGGCAGAGTGGCCATCCACTGACCCAGAGCAGGAGGATCCCCTCTCAGAGCCCTCCCAGAAGTCAGGAGGTGGGGCCAGAACTATAAAAAGCCAGCCTGAGAGGCCAGTCAGGCCCCAGTTTCCAGAGGAACCAGAAGTCTCCCCTGTGCTCCCAAGCTAGGAGTTGGACCTGAAGGAAGCTGAGAACTGGCCTGGACTGCTAGCCCCACAATTGGACTATGGCCTAGAGGAACTGTTCACCTTGCCAGAGGTTCTAGCCCTGCATAGACCAGAGGACCTGCATGGGAGCTAAGTATGTGCTGAGGGGGAGAAAGCCAATAGTAGTCTGGCTGAGTGAGACTCAGGGTGAGCATGTTGTGGTCAGAATCCCTGCTGACCCATCAGCAGACTACTTTGCTGCTGTTAGGGCCCTGGGATTGATGCAGTGGAGTGGGTGGGTACATGTCCCTCCCTATCTCTGCTTGGCAGTCTCCTGCCTCACCTGTTCCAGGTCAACAGCCTGCATTTGCCCTACCTGAGCAAGGAGATACAAGTATATTTGCTTCAATTTGAACTCATGACTGTTTGTTGCCCTGCCCTGAACCAGGACCTGGGCCTGTTTTCTGTGACTTGTTTGTTTATTAACCTGCCCCGAGTCTGGGCTAGGTCCTAACTGTGGTTGGCTCAGCCTGATCATAAGCCTGATCCCCAGGACTTAGGTCAGTCCACAGTCACAGTTACTAAGGCTGAAGCCCAGCACAACTGATTGCCCCACAGCAACTGAGCTGATGTGTAGTGGGGCAAAGAGGCCTCCCATTGACCCAGAGTGGGGGGAGCCCCTCTCAGAGCCCTGGTGGGCTACATCTACCTAGAATATCCCTTGCCAACCCATGAACCCATGTTCATTATTCTAAATGGTCCAAAAACTGCTATCAGGAATGCAGTCTTGAACAAGACCTTCTCCTGGATGGTTTTGCTGGGGAAGAACATAAGAAGATAAGAATGGCCATACTAGGTCAGACCAAAGGTCCATCTAGCCCAGTATCCTGTCTGCCGATAGTGGCCAATTCCAGGTGCCCCAAAGGGAGTGGACTGAAGCCAATGATCAAGCGATTTGTCTCCTGCATCCATCTCCAGCCTTTGACAAACAGAGGCCAGGGGCACCATTCCTTACCCCCGGGCTAATAGCCTTTTATGGACCTAACCTCCATGAATTTATCTAGCTCTTTTTTTAAACTCTGTTATAGTCCTAGCCTTCACAGCCTCCTCTGGCAAGGAGTTCTACAGATTGATTGTGCTAAATCTCTATGCTTCTGAATAGTGATGTGATGTCAAAGATCTCACCTAAGACATTTTGTCTCTTGACCGCTCCTCTAAGGACTTCCTTACTAAGAACTTGCCACAAGTCTCTGGGTAACCTTTCACTCCTGATAAGCGACCAGACATGGGGGATAGTGGCAACCCACAGCGAACCAATGATAACAGGTTCTGAAATACCTGATCTTTGGAAAGAGTCCTGGTCATGTCCATGGCAAGAGAGGGTTCTGGCTAAAAGGAAGAGGGTATAAATTCCATTCCTTCTCCATGAGAATAACAGGTCTGCGTCCCTCCTAAAACTCTTCTTGTCCATCTTTTGGCTGAAGTAATTTCCAACTTTCCCCTCCTTTCACTACACAAAGGAAGTAGGGGACTTTAAAGGAGCCATGACCCCCTTCCTTACCTCCTGTGGGATAGCCAAAGCACCCACCCTCACCCCCTACCATGCATTCAGGTTGGGGAAAGTGCATTGTCAGCAAGAGAGAGTCCATAATCTAGACGGTATTTTCTTTACTGCAACTTCCATGGAAAGAACAGAACAATTTTATAAATGAGTGCCTTTTACAAACAGAGCTTGTTCTTTCATTGTAATGAATCTACAAAACAGAAGGCAGATGCTGCTTGATTATATTTAATGTGACGGTGGCAGGATTTCATCTGTGTTGTTCCAATGTAACCATACAGAATAGTCTTAAATGGAGCACATTTTGCTTATTTACTCCATGTTTATCATCATTACATTTTTTTCCTGAAGAAAAGGTTGCAGATGGTGTGGGTCTAGGAAGCTCATAAATGTTGTCTGTACCTCAGGCAGGGCAGCTTAGCACAGACTAATGTGATGACTAGTCCTGCAGTGGTCATAAACAGAATGAAATGTGTATATGTGCAATTAAGCAAACCCAATCTCCTATCCTGAGCATGTGATAGTACTTTTCACCATCATAACAGCCAGGGGCATGTGACCAAAAGGCTGCTGTATGCTCAGCTTCAGTCTCTAGGTTTGATATAAGAAGCACTTTTTCTGAGCCAGTCACCCTCAGGTCTGCCCATTCCCCTTTTACTTGTGATAGATGTATGGGTGATTAGGAATCAGAACACGTGTGTGCACTGTATGAATGTTGCGTAGGCTGTGTACTCTTTCTTAAGCATTCAGTATCATCGTGTGCTCCTGCTGCAGTGTGCAAAGCTCCTCTGCACACTCTTCTGTGCTGTGCAAGCAGATATAGGTCTGACCTCAGGAACAAGCAAAGACTGAGAGAACTCATATGTGAAGTGTTGAACTTGTCTTACATGGAGCTGAGCACCTCTAAAAATTGAAGCTGAAGGTGCTCCATACATCAGACGATTGTGTTCTAAAAATTTTCAGTTGATTATTTAAAAAAATCATAGAAGACGAGCCATCTCTTTTCTTGATGCATTGTAATATAAAAATGATCACGCTTTAAAAATATTTGTTTGATCCCTCTCTTGATATTTTCCTGCTCATCCTAGTAACCCCCACTTTTATATTTTAGGTACAATAGCTCTATTTCTACTAAAATGTCATCATGTTTGCACAAACACTGAACAGTCTGTACTGTTTGTTAAAGCACCAGGTACAGGAGTGGCATAGGAATTCAGAGTGGCATAGGATCTGGAATTCAGTTGAGTCAGAAAAGCGAAAAGAGCACTGCTTTTCAATCATTTAACAATTCCAACACCTACCTGTACATTTGATAGTGATATGAGATTTTTGAGCAACCTGTTTCATGCATTAACAAAAGCTTTGTAGTTCAGTATGGACAAATGAAAATCCTCTGCACCATCAAGCTGTGCCACAGCTACCTCTGTTGCAATGTGACTCATTGCTCCTGCCTGTATCCTCTCTGCCCTGGCCTTACTTCTATTTGCCATTCTCACTTCTGTTGCATCTCTCTCAGATCGGACTATAAAGTCATTAGGGCAGGGACTGTCTCAGTATCTATGCAGTGCTCAGCATAATGTGGGGGCTCAGAACTGCTTAGGGACTACAGCTAATTCCAATAATAAATGAATATGTACATAGAAAATCCCAAAGAAGTTCTTTCAAAGTGTTACTGTTGTGTAAATTAGCAATAGCTTTGTGAATCTTTGCTTTCCATATAGCTCATGTGCAGCATCATTACCCATACTGCTATGATGTCATTGATCCAAAATAGGATATTAAGTGGTAGATTATTCTAATGGTGGATTATATTTTAACAATGCACAGGTTTCTAACATGCAAATTAAAATAAGGTCATCATCAGAATTTGAAAGTCAATTAACTCAGAAAACAGAATGAAAGTTCATACTAATCCACTAATGTGCATCTCAGTGGTAATTAATTCAGTTCTTTGTAGTGGTTCCAGGAAAGTAATTTACTATTCCGTAGGACGAGTCTGCAAAATGTGCGTTTTGGTTCTGAGGCATTCAATTATGATGAATAAATAATTGCCATAGTTTTGTTTTACAAATTTTTTTATGTAGTCTTGGGCTATTAGAATTGATTTGTATCAATACTAATATGCCAAAAAGGAAGGGAAGGAAGAAACACTGAAGGATCAGGTCACTTTTCATTTTGTATTACATTTTAATTGAGGCACTTCAGATTTACCTTAGATTTACTGGCTTGTAGGAAAGTAGCAACTACCCAACTAACTTCAGGATTGACATTTTACATAAGATTATACAGAGGAGAACAAAAACTTCATTGTTCCCTTTTATGTGGAAGAATGTACTTTAGATATCATGTTTCGCAAAGGGTTAATCTGGCACAATTTTGCCTTACAAACAGGCTTGTGGCAATGTAGAGAATTGCTGCTTCAGGGCACATCCCATGATGGATTTTTTTTTTTTTTCACTTTCAACACTTTTGGAGATGCTAGGCTTGAAGTTTGTTCTATTGTTGTTATTGGTTTTATTGTTGCATTAGTTGTATTATAAAATAGAATGTAATTACAGCTTAGATTTTTAATGGAAAGAATCATTGACAGGTTTAGAATACTTGCTATTGTTCATTATCCCATGTGCACTCACTTAAAATAACTTCAATTGTCATTATCCACCACTGACCTAAAGAACCCATAACTGACTCAGTTTGCTTAGCCCTTACATCACTTAGAAAGATGAGAGCTGTGTGAAAGATTTGCAGTGAAATTCAATTGCCACATATGAGCTTCATATTTGTTTTAAAATAAGTAATTATCTAATTTCATGAAAAATCCTAAATTTTGTGACTTTTCCCTTTGAAAAACAGTCCCTATTTTTAGCAATAAACTTTCAATTTATCGAAAATCTGGATCTTGTTCTGATAAAGGTAGATTTCTGTTAAAAATCTGATACTTTCAGATCAGGTTCAGAATAGCAATGACTGTGCAAAAAGCAGCATTTCTGAGCTCAGTGGTTTACAGCTCTGTAAAATTCAGCTTTGCTGTTTTGCATAATAGCATGCAGATTCAGAATTCTATACTCAACCCTCTTTTCCTACTTAAGCCTACTTCCTGAAAACTAAGGTCCCACCCACTTCTGCAGCCCACTTTTGAATACCAGAGAGAGGATACGGCTTCCTCCATCAGTTGAGTGTTCTCTGACAAACTTTCCTTTACTGAAAGACTCTCCTCCCAGCATAGAACTTCTTGACGCACACCTGCTTTTTCCCAACCATGTTCCACTATAGCTGTGCTTTTTCTTCACTATTGGTTTTTGGTGTGAAGAACAGACTGAGATCCAACAGATGGGGTACAGGAGGCATGTCAGGGTGGGGGGCGTGTCATACAGTGCCACTGGGGAGGCAGAATGCAATGAACTTGTGTCTCTCAAGAGTCCTGATCTATCCAGAAAAGTTTGCTCCTTCCCAGCATTCCTTTTAAAGGTTAGAGCCTAACCAATCCCTATGATCCTAGATCATTCCAATAAGAATTTCACTTATGTAACTGAGAAGTTAATCTGGGACCTAAAGGATGATAACATTAAAATGAGCTATAATACCAATTATTAATATATTAACTATTATTATTATTGCAATAAAGCCAAATAAATCCCAATCGAAAATAAAGCCAAATTGTGATGGGTTCAGTACAAACAGTGTGGACTCCTGTCTCCTACCTGTTCCTCTAAAAATACAAAATATAAAGCTCTATACATTTTGTTTGTTGGCAAGGGTCTAGTCTTAGCTATTGGTGTGAGCCAGCAGTCATTTTTGCACATGGAATGTAAGTACCCCCTTGAGTTCTGTAAGACTAAAGAACTATTTAGATGTATATACTCAGTTGGTGATCTAAGTCTGCTGGGCAGAAACATTTATTTCACCTTCACTGGTAGTAAACTTCTAAATTCAGGCAGTTGTGTTAAGTCTGATGCCCACAGGCAGTAAAAGAGAGAAGAACTAAAATCATCCATTATGGCTCATTGCCACCCAACTTGAATCTTGGCTTTGTATGAGTCCAGCAGGATCATAATAATGTCTCTAGGTCTTTTTTTTTTATAGACTTTTTTACTCATTTTGTCTTTAATTGGTAACCATGCAAACCTTAATCTAGATGTTTAGGGCAGTTAGGCAATGCTCAACCAAATTCCACCTATATTTTGAGAGTGACGATGTGTATCCACTTCCAACTATAAGTGAGTACCAAAGTGTCCAGCTTGCAAGCCTAAGTGTAGCACTATCCAATCAACCAAAAAATAAAACAGAAGAGCTATTTTCTTACAGGTGTCAGGAGACCTTTGTTTCACTAATAAGCAGAAATGAAGTGCATAATAAAAAGGACAAAATAGAAAAAATGACATCTTATATCAGTTGTGGGCAACCTGTGGCCCAAAGGATGCATGCAGCCCATTGGGGTTCTGTGTGTGTCCCACAAGACATTTTGTTTACTGTTGTTTATGCAAAGGTTAGTCAGATTCAGTTTTCACCCACATAGGCATTTTTCCCCTTTACTGGTATTACTAAAGTGAGACTGATGGCACACAACACTGACTATGAGAGCCCTGCACTCCCTCTGCATCCAATCAAAGTGCTGCTACAGTTCAATCTACACACCCAACAATTCTATATCCTCAAGCACAGTTAACAGAACTACTCTCTCCCAGGAGACTGTCTTGGTTATGATAATTTTGCGGCGCACTGACATGGAGGGCCACTCATGTAGCCCATGCACTAGCCTTGGTTGCCCATCATTGTACATAGAGCAGTGAACGTAGAACAGATCTAAAAGGAGGCATCGTACCTTCCATTTCTTGAGCCGACATTCTTATTTTTGCTCACAGCATAAGAAAGAACATCGACTGGGGTTTCAGGAGGAGGAAATTTGCTCACTTCCTCCAGGCAATGAAACAAAAGTGCAGCTGTCTCATACTCACAACTGTAGTCTGAGGGCTCACATAGCATGGCAGTTGAGGCTCCCCACTTTCCTACTCTTCTCGATCATCCCCTGAAACCTTTTGCGTTCAGGTAAACAGAGAGATCTTCTTGTGCAGTTTTAGAGTTGAATGATACTACTGCAGGCAGACCATTTGCAATATAACTTTTAAGAAATATATTGACAAGGAGCAGATGAAAGGGAAGGAATGTGGGGTTTGTTTTAGCTACATAATTCAGAAAACTGAAATGCAAAATCCAAAAGCAGCTCAACACATGACATAAGTGTCAGAACATTACAACTTCATTCATGGGAGGTAGGTATCGGAGGCAGGGGAAGGCAACGCCTTTCCTAGCTGCCAGCCCAGCCCTGCTTGTATGCTGCTCCAGTCCTCCTCACCACCCAGAATAACTCCAAGGCTTCAGCTGCACTGAGGTTGGGACTGCCTGCCCTCCCTGTGCTTTGGGACCACTCTACATGCCTACTGCTCAGGAGGGAGGCCATAGGCTGGGATCTGTCCCTACAGTGGAGGGCTTGTCTCCCATGGTGGACCTTGGGTGACAGGGTTGAGGTTTAGGGCTTGCCTCCCCCAGCCCTAGGTTTACCCATCACCCATTACATCCTTCCAGTGCATACCCAGACTCTGGAGTGAAGATGGCACCTATTGTTCTGGGAATGGACTTCTGCAATGCAGGGTTCTTGAGTTGGTTGCATATGAGAGCAGACCTTTCCTATTGTCTAAGCTCTAAGAATGAACAGTTAGAGTAGGCTTTTTATGTGCATGTTTTTGAGAGAGTCCAAATGTGACTGCTGTGATATGACATCTAGCAAACTCTCACCCACAATTCATTTTGTTTATCTTGCTAGTTTGAGCTATTCAGTAGCTTTTGTTAAACCCCTTTGGCAATCTTTTGTGTTGAATAATTAGTTACTATTATTCAGTCTCTGTTGTGAATAGATATTTAGTGGGAGTCATCTAACAGGACTAATATCAATAATTCATAGATACCCATATCTTGAATCCACTATGGATAATTTATCACTTGAGCATTTCTGTATATCTCTAATGTGGATATTTTCCACCAATCTCCAAACAGTCATTTGTAAAATCAGGTTATGGTAATTGTAGAATGGCTGCAGTACATTATTAGAGGATACTGAGCCCTCAAGAATGGAGATAATTATATTTTCACACTATGAAAAGTGTGCATTAAAATACCACTAAAATTTTATTTTTATACTTTAAAAATATGACATTTTAAAGCCATGAACATTTAATATTAAATAATGGCAAAATGTGGAATAGTATTTCTTTCTTGATTACAGACAAATGTACTGCCAGTGTAACCTTCAGCACCTGTTATTACTTATTATCAGTTGTGAAATGCTACTTGTAAAAGATCTACAGCAGTTTATAGCCATTAGCAAAGTAAATTAATTGCAATATCCACTGCTACATGAACTTTGCAATTACTTCACCACTTACTTCAGTTTTGTTGACCATTTTACTCTCCAGTTAAATGAGTGTGTTCCAATTAAAAAAAAATTGAACTCAGATTCAAGACACTAGTTCTGCTCAGTATACTACCCTTTTTATACCTTTGGATTTAAATCAACTTGCATTGTTCAGTACTCCACATTCCTTCCAGACTCTAAACAACCCCATATTTTTGAGAGAGTTGGATTCTGAATCTGAAATATGACAGTTAAATTCAAAGCAATAAGAGAGAATAAGCAAAGACATGATCTGAAGTCCATGAAAGGCAATGGAAAGATGACCTTTCACTTCAATTGGCTTTGGATTAGGTCACTTAAAATATGCCCAAGCAAGACTTACTTACTAAAATGTTTTGTGCACACACTAGATATAGTAGCCATTCAGTGTTAGTATTGGTTTCCCACCCCAACATTACTTCCTGAAGAGTTGTTAAAGTCAGCAGGACTCTGATGCTGGAGTTCACTCACACAGTTCTGACATCAGGATGCAGCCTGAAGTTAGTTGTGGACTGCATCCTGAAATGAAATGCGTTGAGCCACATGCAAATGAAATCCTCTGCAGGCAGATTTCGGGATTTTCATAGGGAAAAATACTGTTTTTAAAAGAAATTATATTAAATTTAAAATTGTCTTTTTTTCCAATGTAAATGTTGAAATCACCATTTTAGAGTGGTTATCACTTACCAATTTACCATGTGAAAATCAGATACCCATTCTAAACAGAGACAGAAAGAAAGAGAGAGAGAGACTACAATTTCTGAACCATGATGTATTAACTTTTTGAGTAGAACTTGATATTTTAATAGCTACTATCATAGTATGTAACTACAGATGGGTGGAAAATGGTTTTCAAGATTTATGAATTTTTCCCAATGTGAACTAGGACAAAATGTTTAACTCTCAAATGTGTTCACAAATGAAAATTAGAAAAGCTTTCCTCTTTTGATAAGGTTGATCAGTTTTGAAATATTTTGTGTTGATATAGAATATTGGAATTTAAAATGGAAGGGTTCTTTTTCCATTTCTAAGTTGCTGAAATGGGTGATTCTTACAATTTTAAAATCATAATAAAAAAATGAAATGGGACGTTGATCAAAACCAACCTTTTCCCATGAATAGTTTGCATCTAACAACAAAAACTTTAGTCTAAAAATTCTAAGCCAACATCTTATGCTTTTGGAATAAGTATACCACTTCTTCTCATTTGAGAGAAGTATTCAGGCATGAGTGTGAAAATGGCATTAAGTAGCAGCAAATCATATATTTTACACAGGAAAATTTTAGCTGGGGTAAAACATATAACCTACTCTAGACAACAAACATTTTTTCCCAAATTATGACCCTATGTAAACAAAAAATAAAATTACTGTAGTTCTTTAATGAAGACTTTAAATCAGTGCCAAAGAAAATTAAATATTAAACAGGAGAAAGAGCATTAAAATGTACAAGTATCTTACTCCTTCAGTGAATGCTGTGCAGTTCCCCAACTACCCTTCCTTTGCTTGCGGAATGATATGCAATAAGTATGTGTACATATACACGTTTGTTATTCATTAACCTCCTAGGTTACAACCCTCAATTTACATGGAAAGCATGCTAAATCTGATTAATACTTCACAATTTAATACAAACAATGTAGGATATGAATGTGCATAACCTAAGTCCTCTTTAGTTGAGTCCTGCTAAGCATAGATTAGAGAAGGATTTTAGGCTAATTGTTATGAATGTTGTGTTTTCTTCTCTTCAAAGAGGGCCCTCTATATGGACAAGAAACTGTGGTGCCAGGTGAATAATAAAGTGATCTTGAGACTCTAGAAGGAGAAGGCATGTGAACAAAATAAAAGCAAATAGGTCACTCATTGTGTCTCTCTGATATGCTGGGACCAACATGGCTACAACAGCACCGCAAACAACCTTGAAGTTTTACTTAAACATCTGTTCATTCCTTTCAGTACAGGTTAAACCTGTGTAAACAGGGACTCTCTAAACCAGCAACATCTGTGGTCTGGCACGACTGCGGATGTTCCAGGACCAGAGAATCACAGTGGAGGGCTGGTGGCTGGGCTCCCTGCAGCTGGGCTGCCCAGCACACTGCATCTGGACTGCCAGGCACAACCCAGTAGGAGCCCGGTATGCTGCAGCAAGGCTACCCTGCAGGACCAGGAATCCTGTGCACAGGCTGCTGGGCTAGAGCTGTGCTTCCTGGTAGGGCAGAGAAGGGGAGGGAGGGAGTGGCAGGGCAGTGAGACTAGCGGCTCAGGGATGCTGGCCAGGAGGCTCTAGCCGGTCCAAGGATGGGGTCACCTGTAGCAAGGGGTCAGATATGACCTCCCTTGGTCTAGGAAAATCCCTTATCTGGGACCAGTCAGGTCCTGAGGGTGCTAGATCAGGGAGTTTCAACCTGTATTATCATTTGTTCCTCTTTACACCAGCCCAATGACTTGGGTTTAGCTTCTTATAATCATATTAGAGATCCCATACTTACTGGCCCAAGGTTTCAACACAACTTTGGTTAATCAAAAGCTCACCTGGCCAGCCTAGAAGCAATCTTTCTGCCTTCAAAGGAAAAAGAGAGAGATCATGGAACAGGCATTACATCTGGTCTATGATAGTACTAACAGGGGACATGAGTTATGGAAGCAGGTTCCCCTCATGAATTTTGTACTGCCAGCAGTCCCTTCTGTATACACCAAAAAAGAACTTCTGGGTCAAGTTACTCAGATGATCTCATTGACATGTACCGTCTGTCAATCTGAAAAAAATCTCATTAAAAAGAAGCCCAACATTTTTCAAAAGTTGGCACATGAAAGTAAGCTGAAAATGTTAATTTTTGTTTCTAAATAGAGTAAAACCTGCACTATCTGGCACTTAACTATCTGGAAAACTTTAGAAACTGGCAAATTTCTTATTAGGCCAATACAATTCACCAATCTACTAACCGTTAACCTTTCTAAAGTCATCCAGTATCTTCTAAAACAGTGGTGGTTGCAGATGTCTCCCCCAGGTGTTGTAGTGCTTTGGTCCGGCCAGCCGAGTGCTTGGTGCAGCTGCACGGTGTGACACTTTGATCCAGCCAGTGTGAGGCTGGGCGCAGCCTCGCGGCATGCTGCTATGATCTGGCTGCCCGGGAGCTGGGCCGGGCTGGGCCGGGCAGCTGGCGGCCCTTGTGGCACGGGGATCGCAGCTCCAAAAAGGTTGCACAGCACTGCGCTCGACTTTCCTGGAAGCTTCCAGAATGTCTCCCCAGATGAAGCCTGAGATCCAGTAGTTTCGTAGCATCTCAACAGAGAGCACGTAAGTGATAGGTCATTCAAGTGATTTGATCATTCAAGATTAATGGCATCAAGAAAACCAGGTCTCTAAACTTTGACCAAATTTACTGAGCGGCATTCTTCTTTTTCATCTCAAGAAGTAATTCAGCTGTATAATTTTCAGAAGAACTTTATGCACAAGAGACAGCAGGCCTGTAAGGAGGCTGATATAAGGAAGTTGCTGCAGAGAGCTTCTGTACCTTGTGCAACTACACCTTCTACATCTACTTGCACCAGTGATTTAGATCCAGAGAACGACTACATTTTTAGTTATAATTTGTGTTACTGTGCCTTATAATAATTACAATACTGTTTCTTTTTAATAAAATAAGACTAAATTTTACTTGTTTGATTGTCCCGTACATCCTTAGCATTGTGTTTATTTGATTACAGTATAGTTTACATTGGTAAATATCCAAAATCTGAGTGTTACTATTATAGTCCATTGGTTTTTCCTAGGTTGATGAGACCCTCAAATAACCGGAATTTTTAGATAACCAGAACACCCTAATCCCCAAGCGTGCCATATAATGCAGGTTTTACTGTAGTTGGTTGTAGGGCTTTTCTTTTAATCACCAAAAGGACTCAGCACGTAGCAGCTTCCAATGAACTTAGTGAGAGTGCTTTGTGGTCAGCTCTCTTGAAAATTGCCCCATTTATTTAGGAGTTCAGGGTCTCCATTTTGGAAATCACTTCAGCACATCCTACTGACTTCACCTATCCTGAAAAATACTGTTCTTTTAAATTGAGACCTATGCCAGAATTGAGTGGCCTGCTGTTAGGTTTCTGGTTCTGAAAATTTTTATGAAAACTAACAGCTTTTGTGTTCTAGAGGCACAGAAAGTGTCTGACTAGTGATGAATCATTTCTCTCTCTGCACTCTTTTAAACTTAGATACCATTGTAAAAAATAACATTTTTCACAAAACAAATAACAAAATTCCATTTATCCTTGCCTGATTCCTTGTATGCTACATTTCTGTCCAGTGAGAACTTTTAAAGACAAATTGTACACCCTTGCAAACAGAGATTTATAACTGAAACATTGGCAGACTCTCTACCACAATGGCATGGTAAGGCTCCTATAGGACACAATAGAAGTGAAAGTACATTGGAATATGTTGCTTCTCGTTCTGAAATGTGGCTCCTGTCTTCCAGTCAGATCCATGTAACAGACCTTTGTAGTCACGCACAGCCTCATTTCCACTCACGTGCAGAATAATGGGGAATTTTTGTTTTGGGGCTGATGGCACTTTGTGGCTCTAAATCTTACATTTTGCAGGTGAAATTGGCCTTTAAATCAGTCAGGACATGCTTTTACCTAGCCTCACTCTTTCATGTTGAAGTTTGAGCCACTTTTGGGGAACATATTTCAAAACGAAGTGGGAATCTACTCTGAGAAAGCTTAAGTAGTAAGACAGCTGAAGTGAATTTAAATGAAATATTCACAGTTCAAGAGATTTTAGTAAAAAGAATACTCTTTTCTGCACATTCCATACACACTATTTTGTATGCATAGTAGCTCACTTAGGATGTCTTGCTGACCATGTGCTCCCCATTGCACTTAACTGTTGCATTCTTGAATGTATTAAAATACATGGCATGCCTTAGTCCATCTCTTAGCAGACATATTCACGTAAAGCATCTTCCCCCTGGTGTTGACACCAACTAGCAGACTTTCTGGGCATTTCAGCAGAAAGGCTAAAGATTTAATAGACAGGGAAACCAAATTACTCTTTTGGGCCTATAGCTGATTCCTTCAGGACAGGATTGAGGCACGGAAGCTTAGAGAAGCCTAGGCCTGATTTTTGAGAGGCACAGAACTTCCACAGCTGCAACTGATGTCAGTGGAAGAAGCAAGTATTTAGCAGCTTTGAAAAATCTCTCAGCTCCATTGCTTATTCTGAGGGCAGAGGTCTCTGGTCTCCAGGGTGGTTGATCTGATCTGTTTCTGGAACACTAAGTATACTGGGTGTGTGGTGTTTGTTAGCCCCTCAGGAAAGAATAGCATTTGTGTATTTTCACATGCTTGCTTTCTACACAAGTGTGTACTGTCAATATAAAAGACCTCTGTAATCAGTTAAATGTCAATTATATTGCATTTCAAAAGATTAAAACTCAGAAATTCAGAATGCTGCAAAGGGCTGCTTCAGAGAATCCTTCCTCCTGCATAGAAATCCTCTCTTTACCCTCCTCCTCAAGTATGTTAGATCAGTGGTTCTCAAACTTCATTGCACCAAAATTCCCTCTGACAACAAAGTACTACACAATCTGAGAAGGGGGACTGAAGCCTGAGCACCTGCTCTCAGGGTGGGGGACGTAAAGCCAGCCTTTGGGGGGGATGCTATAACCTGAGCCTTGCCAGTCAGGCTGAAGCTGAAATTGAGTCCAATTCTCTGGGACTGAAGCTCTCAATCTTCAGCATCAGTCCTGAGTTGTGGGACTTGATATTTGGTTTCAGCTCTGAGCCTCAGCAAGTCTAACACCAGTCCTGTCCACCCTATTAAAACCTCCTTTGGGGTCCTGACCCACAATTTAAGAACTGCTGTGTCAAAGGGTTGCTTCTTGTTCAACTATTCAAACAGTCCCTGGCAGTCGTTTCATGCTATGAAATGCACAGTGCAGCCGTGTCAAAATTCATCATGCTTTCTAGGTAAATCTGATAGATGAAGCAAGCTAGTCCCACTTCATTTTCTTGTCTGCTCAACACTGGCCATCAATCTGTCAGTGGACATTTGAATTTCCCTAAAAGAAAATCAAATTATTTTCCAATACCCTAAGTTATTACACTATCTTAAAAGAGAATAGCCATAACTAAGTTGTTCTCTAAAGCTGGAGCCTTGCTTAACAAATGTATAATACCTAACAAACAGCTTTATGTTTCATGAAGTTTCCATAAGCAATCAATCTTCACCACAATCCTGAGGGGGATAGGAAAAGCTACCACCCTATTTTAAAGCTAGCGAAACAAAAACAGGCAAGTTCACAAAATGAGTCAGTAGTAGAGCCAGAATTGGTTTTGAAGAGTTAGGGCAGGTCAGTGCCATGAGGACAGATTGATCTAAGCTATGCAGTTTGAGATGTTAATGGTGTAACTCAAATCAACTTAGCTTTGATCGACTTACCATGAGGTGCATACTATGGGTGTGTCTAGACTACATGGCTCCGTTGATGGAGCCATGTAGATGAGTTTACTCGACAAAGGGAAATGAAGTGGCGATTTAAATAATCGCCGCTTCATTTACATCAAAATGGCCGCCTCGCTGTGCCGATCAGCTGAATGTCGGCACAGCGCGGTAGTCTACATGGAGATCTGCTGACCCTAGAACCTTTTGTTGTCAGATCCTTTATGAGGCTTACAGGATCTGATGTCAAAGGGTTCTGGGGTCAGCAGATCCCCGTATAGACTACCGCACTGTGCCAACAATCAGCTGATCGGCACAGCGCGGTAGCCATTTTGATGTAAATGAAGCATCGATTATTTAAATTGCTGCTTCATTTCTCTTTGCAGAGTAAACTCAACTACATGGCTCCATCGACGGAGCCATGTAGTCTAGACACACCCTATGGTGAAGTGTCAATAGAAAAACCTCTCCTGTCGATTACCCTTATTTATCTCATTCTGCTATAGTTCAAGAGTCAACAGGAGAATGATCAGCGGTCAATTTAGTGGGTCTCTACTATACTTGCTGAATCAACTGCTGCTGGATCATTCTCAGTCAGCTGTACAAACCTCTCCCTAAATAGAAACTGATGTTGATGTAAAATAAAATGCTGTATTGGATCACTATTTTAGGCAGTACAATACATACAGATTCAGAGATAAGAAACCAACTCTAAATCTATATTGGTCTTAATTTCATTCCATTATAACGCACATTTCCTTTATTATTCTCCTAATTAATGCCTTCTGAAATCTAAATGGCTGTTTCTTGGGCACTGGACTTCTTGGGCACAGTATCATATGCTGTTGTTTGCTGTGCTGTAACCCTGTTGCTCTTAGGATAGAGAGAAAGTGAGTGAGGTAATGACTTTAATTGGACCAGCTTCACTGTGTACTTTTCTATACAACTGAAGAGAGAAGGTGAATGAGCCCTTTAATTGGACTGGCTTCTACTAGTAAAAGAGAAGCTTTCAAGGTCCACAGAGCCCTTCAGAAGACCTCTGTGTAGCTTGAAAGCCTGTCTCTTTCTCTTTCACCAGAAGAAGCCAGTCCAATTAAAGGGCTTATTCACCTTCTCTCTTCAGTTTTATATAAAAGTACACAGTGAACTTATCCAAAGAAACTGAATTTTGGAAGGCATTAATTCAGTAACCAAATCCAATATAGCATTTGATTTTATGTCAACATTCATTTCCATTTAGGAGGAGGCTTAGGCAATTGATTGTGATCCTGATCCTGCATGGTGCTGACTATTGCCAATGTTGAAAGTTCTTTTCTCCTACTGGTTTAGAATCCATGAGGAGACATCTCCATGACTCTACAGATGTCAAAAGCATTCAGCCACTTGCAGGACCAAGCACAAAGTTCTACTGATTCCAGCCAGTAAAATCTTGGGTAAACAAGTACTGAAGGAAAATTATTGTACTTGATAATCAAGTGCTGGTATTAAAATTATGGCGTATATGCAATTATATGTTAGGAAAGATTGAAATACAGAGAAGGGAGACAAACTGTTGCAGAAGGTCTGTCTTTGTTCTAAACATACTAAAGAATTACCTGGAGTCGCTCAGGTCCTTAACTCAAATAAGTTTTGTTTTTCTTAATTTAAATCACTGTTCTGGAGTAGGGCTGGAGATGGGAGTTCAGTATGAAGGCTGTCCAAGGGAGAGAGGACAACCCCAGCTTCTCTTCCCCCAGAGCAGTTTGGGGCCATGTGGGAAGTGCTTTTGTATGGCTGCTGCAGAGGGCACAGCCAGGGCAAGGGTGCATGTCTCCCTGATGGGGAACAGACAGACACACAAAGGCTATATCTAGACTGCAGACTTCTTTCAGAAGAGATCTTCTAAAAAAAACTTCTTCTGAAAGACAGCATCCACACAGCAAAAGCATATTGAAAAAGCAATCTGCTTTTTCGAAAGATAGCATTCACACTGAATGGATGCTATCTTGCATTTAAGCTGTGATTACTATGGATGGAGTAGCCACCGGGGCACCTGTGCTTTTTCCTCTTTCCTCTTCTTTTGAAAGAACTCCCTCTTCCCCATCCACACATGCATTTTTCCAAAAGAGCTCTCTCAGAAAAAAGCTTCTTCCTCATAGAAAGAGGTTTACCGCTGTTGGAGAAACCCCTCTGTTCTTTTGTTTTTTTCCGAAAAAACGCCGTAGTGTTGACATAGCCAAACAGACAAAATCTCTGAAATACATAGTAGATAACAAAGCTCTTGACTTATGCCAAGACAGAATAGGAAAATAATATCCTACAGGTGGGGTTTACCCCAAATGTTCCTTCTAAGGTCAGGCAGTTATATGGTCCAGAGCTGACTGCACACAATACCAGTGTTATTTGACAGTAATCAACTCAATGATCGAGATCATGAACCAAAACTCACAGGAAGCGTAATGATTTTTTTCCCCATTGACATCAATAGGATAAAGCTCTACATAAGCTATAAGAGAGGGTGCATACCATAACTCCATCTAAGCCTTGATATTCTGGAGGGTTGTCATCTCTTGTGCGCTGTTGACTGCAAGTGTGAGGCTGCCATCTTGCCAGCATGCCCAAGACTGAACTGGAGACCTCTAGAGCTAAAACCATGAGCTGCTACAGCTTGAGCTGAACAGACAAGCCCCTCTAAAAGGAGCTGTAACACAATCAAAGAGTATGTCTACTCTACAGCATTATTTCAAAATATCTTATTTCGAAATAGTTAATTCGAAATAAGTTATTTTGAAATAATGCATATACACACAAAATGCATATCAAAATAGTGTGTCCACACCGAGTGGACGCTGAATCGCATTTAAGGCCGGCTGCAACCAGGTGCGGCAGGGCATCAGGTCAGGATTTACTTTGTGTGGCTGCTGCCTGAGGCTATGTGAGGCCTGTGCTGGTTCTCAGCTTTCCCTGTTTGCTTGCCTACCTTGAGGGACAGAAAAGTATTTTGTCTCTGCGTGTTCTGGCTGCCTTCACTCGGGACACCAGAGCACTCTGCAGCATGGAGCCAGAGCTGCCCCTGGGCACTCTGGTGCATCTCTTGGATGCATTGCTGTGAGCCTGACTGCACTTGCTGCAGACTGATATCCGGGAGGCCCATCAGGGGGCTATCAGTATCCAGGAGGCCCTGTGGGAGAGCTTCCACCCTGAGGAGCACTAAGAGCCTCCCTGGTCTGCCCTACTAGGGGCTGGTGCCTCATTCCTCCCTCATGTCCTTCCACTTACCCCTCCCTAACCCCCCTTCCTGATGTCAAATAAAATACATGCATTTTCATGAACACAAACTCTCTTTATTTAACTAAACTGGTGCGGTGGGGAATGAAACTCTGGTGAGACTGGGGAAAGGAGGAGGGAGAGGGGAGAAGAGAGGATGGGAGAAAGGAAGGGGAAAACTGGCAGGAAGGAGCTGGAGTGGGGAAGCAAGAGGAAGAAGGGGGAGGGAAAGTTCAGAGCTCAGGGTTGGGGGTCTCGCCGGACCAACTTGATTTTCATGCAAACTTGCTCCTGGGTTCGCATGTGGCCTTTGGTGGCCAGGCTGGCAGGTATCCTGCCATAGATAGCCGCATTGCTCCATCTAGTGTGGAGATCATGGACGTTAGGGGCACCTGAGTAAGGTCCAAACCTGATTAAGGTCCATGATCTCCACTCTGGACCAGAAATGTATCCACATTCTCCGGGCCCTGGCAGGCTCCTGGGAGCTGGCAGACTGCTCCTGGGGAGCAGTGGAGGGCTGGCTGCCAGTGACTTGCAGGCTCATGTTTTGGGGACACTGGGTCAGGGGCAGTGACTTCTGGCTTTGGGCTGGCAGGCTTGGAGCGGACACAGGCACTGTGGCTGGAATCAACCCCTTTAAGGGCTCGGGGAAGGGGGTGTTCTTGACTGAGGCTGGAGTGGCTGCCAGGGCACCCTGGGAAGGCTAGAGGACCCCTATTTTGATATAAGTGTCTACACAGCACTTATTTTGAATTTGGTGTTATTCCTTGTGGAATGAGGTATACCAAATTCGAAATAAACACTCTGCTATTTCTAATTAATTTCAAAATAGTGGTTTGGCTGTGTAGATACTAGTAAAGTTATTTCAAAATAACTTTGCTGTGTAGACATACCCAAGTGCTTTTGCACTCTAGGTACAGAGTGGGACCTCTAATACATAGTCACCAGAAACTTAGCAACCCACAGGATCAGACCTATCAAGTGAGGGAATTTTAACATTTAAACATTAATACACAATGTAGCCACCTTTTAACAAGTGAATATCTCAAATAAAAGCTTTCCCAAGAAATTAACACTCTTCTAATCATTTCATCATCATCAGGTTTTTAATTTTCATCATTGTCTTACCTAATTTTTGTAAATATGTTTCACCTTCAAGTCTCTGCAGTCTCAGACATGACCTGCATCTTGGTCTTTGCTTATCAGAATTTCTTTTTGACTATAACCCTCACTGGTCTGCCAACAATGCCAGTCTTGATGCTTTGGCTGTTTCCATCTCCCAATCCCATCTCCCTGTCATCTGACTCTCTGGGTGCTCTGCAGCTAGAGCACACATGGGGGGAAGTGGAGTTCATAGATTCTCAGCACCCACCAGACACACTCCATCAGCTCTTCAGTGACGTGTGGGAGGTGCTGTGGGGGTGTGGGAATGGAGAGAAGTGGAGTGAGGGCAGGACATGCTTGAGGGATGGGGTGGAGAGAGGCAGGATGGAATGAAGCATCCGGGGTAGGGGCTAAGCGGGAATCCGAAGGGGCAGACTCAAAGAGAGCCTTTGGGCTAAGCAGGGGTAGAGCAATGGAAACCAAAATTTGATACCTTTGCTCCTTGCTCTTTTCCGTGGTTCCAAGAATTTCATGTTTGCAAAGGCATAACATTTTCCTCATTCAAATTATCTTAATTTGTGTTCACACACTGTGAGTTCAAAATAAATAAACAATCAGTCCCTCTTTGCTTTGCCCAGCATTCTCTGGTAAATAAATCAATCCAACAGGTTCTTTCATATGTGGCCATATTCACTTTTGTACCTTGTAAGGTGAAAAGCCTGCTGTGGACCTAAATAAATATAATCACGTACTTTATGACCAGTGATGGTTTTATATCACTGTTTAGGATGAAACTACATCAAATACAAACAGCGGTACACATAGTTGTCCATTCTGGCCTATGAATTCCAATGAGGAACATTCTGCTGTATTAAAAGAAAACAAATAAATACCTAATGGAGGAGGAAAAGAGACAAACTATTCTACCTAGAATTACTTTGTCAAGGCATTTCACAGGAAAAATGTGCAATCTTTGTTTACCACACTACTTAGCCACATTGTCAAGGCAGAATCCCTGTTTCTCCAACCAAATGGCAAAGCATTTTAAAATGCATTTTGTCTTCCTCAAATATTAATACCTGCTTTTGTCCAATTGATTTGTACCCCATTAATACTGGGTTGTAAAGATCCTATTTTGTTGCAGTATGCATTTTGAAGAATTTTTATACTTCATAATGGGTCCCTTTTTTTTTTTTTAGAGGTACAGATATGTTCATATAGCAGATACCATCAGATTACTTTGTATTTGATATATTCATGACACCTATTGTTCCTCATGGATGAAGCATTCCACTGATAGATACATCAGTTGAACCCTAGCACTCTCAAGGTCCTGATTGAGAAGGTGCTTAACTCTGTCCCAAAACTGTATAGCATTTCAACACCCACTTAACCCATATGCTTCATTCCATTGCAAACATGCTAGGCATCAGCTTGTCTTACTTTCCTGAATCAGGGCCTATAAAAACTGTGTATTTGTATATATGATCTTGATATTGTAGACTTCACACCATTCTTTCAGACTCCTCTACATAGTAAATAAACTGCTAAACATCTATGGCACTTTAGAACCAGAATAGAGACATTCTTTTCAGTGGATTAAAGCCTGCATTTGTAACAGATCAAGTTACAAAACCAGTTACAATTCTAATTGCATTTCTTTGAACTTGGTTTGAACCCAAATCAAGACAGGTGTAAAGGTATATGAACTAATCTATTCTCCTTGCTAGACTCAAACAACAATTGCCTGGTAATCGGTTTAGTGTGGTTTAAAGATATTCATCTGTTTCCATGATTACTCATCTCTCCACACAAGCGAACAATAATGGCACCCTTTAGAGCATAATAGCATACATCAGAATATACCCAAGATATTGTTCTTACACTGTTTCTATAATTGAAGTATTGAGTTGCAAGCAGTCAGTAGGCACAATTGTAAAAGTCTTTAGAACTAATGTTCTTGGAAGCAGTTATTGTACATTCAAATAATTCTCCATTGTACAGGATATTTTTTGTCTCTTCATGCAACTTGAAGAAGGCTTGAAATCAATGCAGGTTTTTATTATTATTTTATGACCTTGAATCTTGAGGACATCAGTAAAGGGTTATTTTTTTTGAGTATTTACACACTTGAAACTAGCAACAGAATAGTATATGTCTTAAATTTTTGAAGTACAGAAAGTCAAAAGAATATATGAAGTGATTATCACAGTAGGAAACTTCTACTATTCAAAAAGATTTCTGTGCAAAATGGGGTGGGCTGGAACAATGTAATTGACTATATAATGACAAACCCAAGTATTCATACATTGGTGGGTGTTTTCCCTACTTGTACCTCACCCCCCTAAAGGCTGAACTCTTTCTCAGGAGATTTGCTCACAGAAGGAATCTAGCTAATGGATTTGTCTTAGAATCTAAGTACTACCTAGATCAGCAGTGGGAAAATACAGGCCTGTGGTCTGAATCCAGTTCATCAGGGTTAGGCCCTCATGGGCCACCACTACTGTATTTACCTGTGACTCCACAGTCACAGGCACTTGCAACTTGTGTTGGCTGCAGATCACCATTCCCAGCCAATAGGAGATATGAGAAGTGGCACGGACCAGGACACCACTTCCCACATCTCCCATTGGCTGGGAACATGATCCATGACCAACAGGAGCTGCAAGCACCTGCAGAGGCACAGGTAAATATAGTGGTGGTGATCTGCCAGGGGCTAACGCTGATGAATTGCTGTGGTCTTATTGTCCAGCCCTGGCCTAGCTCATTGTGGGAAGAGTTTGAAGATTTGCACTTTCTCTTCACATGCTATAACTCTGCTACTGTTAACAAATGTGCCAGTCCTAGGATGGATAAAAGAGGGGTTTGGGGTTTACAACTGACTCAGGAAAAATCTTACTACAGTTGAAGCGGTTCAGTTAAACAAAAGCTTGAGGCAGGCAGGTACATGTGTAGCCCCAACTCCAATTATGACAGATTTCAGTGAAAGACAAAAGAAAGCTGAGAACTTGAGACACTGAACTCTTATGATCCAAACTGTACAAAGTAGGCTTGGGACACATTTGAACTTTGTATTTATAGGAAAGTTGGGACAGGTCACATGAGAAATGGAAAAAGTACTCTCTGAGCATACTTGGTATAACTGAGATGCAACAGGGAGGAATTGGTGAGCTGGTGTCCGTTGATTCTACATACTTCGGAGAAAGAATGAATGAAAGAGGTATAGGAATCATGGTGGATAACATCACAGTAAAGATCCTGCTGGCTTTAGACCCAGTATAAGAGTGAATTAACAACCAGGCATGCCAGATGTGCACTGAACCAAGTTTATGCACTAACAAACATAACAAATGTCAAGCAAGTATTGGATAAAACACCTATCAAGGAAATCAAATTGATAAGCAACTTCAGCACACATATCAATGACAATTCTACTGATTGGGAAGGAGTCATGCACACAGCACTGAAAGGTATCCAAACTGATAATAGCAAATGACCTTTTGTCACAGAAATTCAAATTACCTAAAAAATAGAAGGCATTCTATTTCAGCACAAGAGGATTCACAAGTTTACTTGGAGACCACCAGAAAATGTCATGGCCAATCAAAGAGATGATGTATGTTTATCTAAGACAGCCATCCTCTTAGACAGAGTCAGAAGAGGGACAGATATTGGCTCAGATCATTATAGTTCAGTGGCCATGTGCAACTTAAGATAGTGAAGATGGCTAAAAAGTGTCATAGCAGTAAAGAAGCTCAAAGACAAAGGAGTACAGATCAGATTTCATTTAGCAACCACTCTGATGTTTCACAGGACCAGGATGATGAAATGTTTGGGAAACAGACAAACTAGAATAAGACTTAGTTGAGACAATGGAGAATGTAACAAACCTCCAAAGAGGGCAGAAATAAGATGCAAGGATTATATATGTAATATGGACAGCGATGATGAGCAGAAACCTCTGCAATAAAGAAAGCAATGGTACAAGAGAGGAAGAACTACTAAAGGTAGTTCCAGGATACAGTAAAAAAGACAAAAACACACAAGAGACTTAGGCAAAATAGAAGTGCCAGCATTTGGGAGAAAGCTGCAGAAGCAGGAAAACAGCAGTACAAAGGGGAGATGTTAAGCAGTTCTATAGAATAGTAAAAGACTTCTCAGGAAGTACCAGACCATCCCAGGAGATTTCCAACATATCCTCCAATGAAAAGATTCTGATTTGAATGAAGATCAAGCCATTTCATATTAAACTGCACAACAGATAAACACAAAAAATCTTGAGACACCTCAATGACAAGTTAGAAAGAGAAGTGGGTCCAATAATACTGATTAAACCAAAGCAGCCATTAGAAGCCTCAACCATGTTAGAAGGCTCATGAAGTTGGAACAATTCAAATAGCAGTACTAAAAGTGGAAGGCAAGATTCTGATTGAGCAGTTAACAAAACGGTAACAAAATATAGGTGGAAGAACAAGTGCCACAAAGATGGAAAGATGGTATCATCATGACATTGATTAAACGTGATATTACTCCAATCCCAGGCACAGAAATGACCACTGCTAGGCTGAATACAATGAAGAAGGCAGTGGATGAAGTACTATGGGGGGAAAACGTGTTTGTGTTCTGTCCAGGTATATCATGTTGTGAACGGAGGGTTATTCTTTCACAGATCATCAAAAAGCTATGGCTTGACTCCAATTCATCTTAATCAGCTTTGCTGACTTTAAAAGAGTGTTCAACAGTTTCCATAGACACAGAGATGCTATGGAATATGGCTAGAAGCCATGCATACCAGACAAGCTGATCCAACATAATAAGGAGGTTATATTCTGGAAGAAGACACACAATATGATCAGATACAGCTTGGGTGAACATTAGGTATTGTGACTGGCATTAGAGAGAGGGTGGGTGTTTCTCACTAGTCTTATTTGTATTAGTAATAGGTTGGCTAGTCAACAAAAGGCATCAAAATGGTGTAAAGGGGGCTAGTGAAGATAAGATGCATAATCTTGAGTTTTTCTTTGCTGATGGCATTTCTTTACTAGGTCTCTGATATAGATTGCAGTGATTGTCCTTACATCAAAGGTAGAACAGGAAGCAGCAAAAATTGGATTGAAAGTAAATATAGAGGAAAAACAAGATCATGAATGTAGAAAAATGGACAGATGCAAAGGTGTACATGGACAAAGGAAAAAAATCAAACAAGTAGAAGAGTTCTGCTATCTGGGGAAAGTGATGACATTTGAAGAAGACTGCAATTTAAAAATATTCATATGAGGTAAGGAAAAACAAATACCACTTTTGCAAGAATGAACAGCATCTGGTCAAACAGGTCTCCATACCAAACCAAAGGTCAGATTATGCCCTGTGATTGTGCTATGCATGCTAGTGTCAAGTGAAGACTTTTGGCAAATGAGGTGATGATAGAAAGATTGGAAGCGGCCCATCACAGATGGCTAAGGAAGATACTACATATTTAATGGAAAGACAAAATAACACATGTGAGAGCAAGGGAGTTGACTGAGCAGTTTAGAAAATATCATTAAAGAAAGAAAGTTCAGGTGTTTTGGACATGCTATCTAGAAGGTGGGCGACATGCTAAGCAAGCATTTACAGTAATTGGTTATCTAAGAGATAAAAGAGAAATCAAAGAACTGGCAGAAGGCAGTGACTGATGATACTGAATGCATTGGCATAACTGGGGAAACATACTGCAACTAATGAGCAATGGGAATCAGTGGAGGAACTGGTCTGCTGAATATGTCAGTGGCACAGAGGAATTAAGTTCTAAGGACTGCAGATGGTACAGGGCTTTATTTTTGTGGAACAGTATGGGCAAGGAGTCTGAACAGTTGGGTCTGAGATGCTGGCTATTGAGGGGGTTGTCAATCCTCGCCTACAGACAACCCCCTCAACTCAAACAAATTCTTTCCAGTAACCACACAACACACCTCTATCATAATCATCTAAAAACTCACCCCTGCAATCAGAACTCAACTAGTTATCACCTACAGCTCCCAACTTAAACCCTTCAATAAATCATTAACAATCTACAACCTATCCTGGAAAATGATCCCACACTCTCACAGGCCTTAGGGGACAAACCAGTTCTTTCCAGCAATCACACATCACACCTCCATCATACTTACCCAGGAACCCACCCATGCAATAAACTCCAGTGCCAACTCTGTCCACACATCTACACAAGTGATTTCATCAGTGGGCCCAGCCTCATCAGCCACCACATCAGAGGCACATTTACCTGCACATCCCCTAATGTGACCTATGTCATCAAATGCCAGCATTGCCCTTCTGCCATGTATATTGGCCAAACAGGACAATCTCTATGGGAAAGAATTAATGGACACAAATTAGATATCCGAAAAGGCAACACACAGATCTCAAAGTCACCCTGTTGTGTCATGCCAATTCCACAAGCCTAATACACAGGGAAGCCTTGGAACTTAACTTCATTTACAGGTTTGAGACCCATCACAAAGGTATGAACAAAAACATTACTGGGCTAGCACACTACATTCCACATCCTAATGACTTAAAAACAAACAAACAATGGGTATGATAGAACAATTTGCACCTTCTCTATCAGCTTTATGTGGCATGAATACTCTGATTATTTCTTCCCCCTTTTTCCTTCTCTCCCTCATCCCCTTTTTATTTTGGAACTGGACCTGTAATTAACTCCAATGATCTGAAGAAGCGGGTTTTGCTCACGAGAGCTCATGATATCATCTACTTGTTGTGTTAGTCTTTAAGGTGCTGCAAGACTGTTTGTTGTTTTTTAGAGTTTTTCCAGTTACAGACTAACATGGCTATCCCTCAGAAGCTTTTAATCTTCTAGGGTACAACCTAGCAAAACTAGACAGGAGTGTATTAAACTATTAACAATAGGGAAGGTGAAAAGGGAGAACAAATGAGCTCTAATTTAACACAAAAATCAAGATGCTAAGAACAAAATGAATCAAGGTACCAAGAGATGTGAAGAGAAAAATATTTCAATATCCTATATACCAGTGTTAGGAACTTTAATAATCAGAGGCATTGGAGTTACTCATTTATTATCATAAATTCAAGATAGAGGGTATTACTAAAACTTGATCAGAAGTTTGCATGACTGGAATGTTGGAACCACTGGTTATAACCTATTTAGGAAGGGCTGATGGTGGTGGAGGGAAAATATTTATGGAAGGTGAAAATACTATGATTGAGAAGCTAGGAATGCTAGAAATGTCAACAAAGCAAAAGGGCATGAAAAGATTTAGGGCTAGCAATAAAAATTAAAATAGTTAAAATGAGGGTGCATCTACACAGCAGGACTTAATTTGAAATAAGCTATGCAAATTGAACTACATCAATTGCGTAGCTTATTTCAAAATAGGGAGCATCTACATGGCACTTATTTCAAAATTGAGCACTCTTTCTCCGACTTCCCTTATTTCTCATACAATGAGAGTTACAGGAGTTGGAGTAAAAAGTCCTCAAGCTTGACAGTATTTTGACACTATTTTGAAGTAACTGCCTGCCATGCAGACACGGACTAAGTTATTTCGGAATAGCGCTAGTTATTTTGAAATAGTGTTGCATTGTAGATGTACCCTAAGTAGTTAACCAGAAATTAAATATGTGATTTTATATGTAAACTTTGGCTTTGTTTTTGTGTCCATTTCCTAGCAAACATTTTTAGGCTGTTACAGGGGAGTCTAAAAATGCTACAGAACATTCTTAGACAAAGGGAAAATGAACTGATGTCTGGTTGTGATAGAAATCAGAGGCTGAAGAAGGGCCTTGATGTGGAGCACTGGCTTAAATCCATAAAGACACGTTATCATAAGCTGATAGCAAATGCTGACTATGGCCAATAAGTGGGACACAGAAAGACCAATGACCATTAGGAATGGTGCAAATATGTGACCACTGGTTACAAATACAAAAAAAAAAAAAAATTCCTCCAAACTACTACAGCCATAATGTACCCAAATAAATGTCTCATGCTATACACAACTTTCATTTACATAGAGAACAGTTTTCCAGACCCCTATGTATGCCTGACCACTACTTCCTTCATGAGCAGTATGTCACAATCTGCTTCATCGTTTGATTCATGAAAATCAGAAAGTGAAATATAGATAATTGTAAGTCTAAAGTGAGGCACTAGTTTGGTACTAAACACAGAAGATTTTCCTATAGAAGGGTATGCAAAATGTGAGGAATATTATGGAAACAAAAATGCCACCAGAAACTGTGACACAGGGATTTCTTAGTGCCAACTGGCAGAGGACATAAGCATCCGATATCTACGTCATAGTTATCCAAAGGGTGATATGTGAGATGTCTGTGGAGAGCCCACTCATCATTATGAGCATTGCAAAATGTATGTAAGGATATTTAAAAAGTTATGTATCTGTGTTGAACAGATGACATTCCATGAAAAGTGAATAAACAGGTTCTGGACAGGCAGAGGGTGTTACAACAGACAACAACCAGACAGGGAGAGAGACTATGTCTTCACTGCAAGTACAATAAAAGCTCTATTAGCTGGCATTTTGGGGGAATTGGGTGTGCTGGTAATCGAATACTCTGGTTAACTGAGAGTTATACTTTACCAAAGGAATAGCAATTTTCAAAAAATTAGAATACAATAAAACAAAGACTAAAATAGCATATAGGTACTCACCAATCCAGTAACAGTCCTGTACTGTTGAGTGGTTGGCTTCTTGGAGCACCTAAGGGTATACTGGTAACATTTCCCATATAGTAGTTTATCTTATGACACTGCTTATATCACTATGGGCAGCATGTGGCATACACCCAGCTCAGTGAAAATATACTTAACACTAAAACTATACTGAACATAATTTAATCTGGCTTTGATGAGTTAGAAGGCACTTCAGGAACTTTCAGAGCCTCAGGATCATCCTTATGAACATCAATTATTATAGATGTGGAAAGTGTGGGAGGTTGTAGGAGGTTATAAGGACATTATAGATTCAGCCCAATGATACTTCTTGGGAGCAGCTTTTTTAAATAAATCCCTGATTTTAGCTTGCTTATTTGTATTTTGCCTCTTTTGCATAAAAGTAGAATGCAGAATATGCAAGTGCATAACATGCTGGACAATATACTAAGTTATCAGATTGAAGATTTGCATTGAGACATATTGGAAATACCAATTAATTGATCTTTCTGGTTAACTGAGTCCTGCGTAACAGAGCTTTTACTGTGCAATGACATAAAGAGCAATCGGCTAATAAAGATTGCAAAGTCAATGAGAGATCACAAAATCTATAGGAAAGAACACATAGCAGGTCATATCCCATTTATAATGTAAGAGCCAAGAATTAATCTGGTTTATCAGAAGAATAGAAGGAGAGACAGAGTATCCTTCACCTAGAGGAAAAGCTGTAGTATGCTTGTCTTATAAACAGAAGGTAACAGCCAGCCTGGCTGTTAAGCAATGGGAGAAAGTGAGCTAACGTTTAAAGAGATTGGAAAGAAAGGGTGTAACCATGGGTGAGCCTGAGTGGTCTGTGGCTTCTCCACTTTGTATCCCCTAGCCAACCTGCCAGCACTCCAGCTGACGAGTGGGGCTGGGGCTTACCCCACATGGCTCCAGCTGAGGAGTGGGGATGGGGCTTACCCCGCATGGCTCCGGTGCTCCAGCTGGGGCACCAGTGCTTACCCCAATCCATGCCAACTGAAATGCTGGGAAGCAGAGCTAGAGCACTGGGTCTTACTCAGCTCTGCCCCTGCCAGAGCACCAGGAAGCAAGGCAGGAGTGCTGGGGCTTAACTGGCTTCACCCCTGTGCTCCAGCTGGAGAGAGGGTCCAGGGCACTGGGGCTTACCTCACTCTGGCCAGGGAGGGGCCAGGGAGCCTGGGCTTACTTTGCTCTGCTCCAGTGCTGTGGCACTCTGTTCAGATAGCGGGATCAGGATTTTAGCCACCCATCCCTCCTGTCCCACTTCCCTCCTCTCATTCTTGCCCACTCACTCAAAGTTGGGCCCATCCATGTGGGCTCTTCTGGCTATGCCACTGCGCGAAAGTGTCTTCTTAGTTAGACCTAGGCTCAAGAATGCATATTACAACTGTATTTTAGATGTCAACAATTTATTTCCAATATTCCCACCTCCTTGCTTTTACTTGAACCTTTGTTAAATTGACCTATTGAAGTGCTGTGATTTTAAGCGCAACAGCAATAACGAGGTAAAACTGAGGTGTATTGTCTCTTTTGGAATAGCTTATCTGTCAATACTGTGCATGTTCAATGGAGGCACTGGGAGGAACTCAGTGGGCTTGGGAGTAGCAGTGTGCAGAGGGAAGGCAGAGGCTGCAGAGGCTAGGAGGGAAGTGATTGTGTTGCCCATGGCTGGTGGAGTCAGGGAACTGATGGCTGTCAGGCACAGACAAGGCTTGTTACTCTTTAATCCTAGGTTGCAAGGTGCCTTACAACCCTAGGTAACTATGGGAAGCATCATAGAAATAAACTGAATACATAGATTAACCCAAGAAATTGGTTAATAACAGCATGTCTGTACATCGGAAACAATAAGAGCTTCACACAGCAATCCCGTGGCATTATTGTAACACTAATCCTCAATTTCTAGTGCCTGTTCTACCTACCAAGGGTCGGTGGAGACTCTGTGATGTTGCCAAATCCTTCTGCACTGCAGGGTAAATGGCTCAATGATACCTAAACTCTCAGTTCCTGTTTGACTGTGTGGAATTCTTGTTAGGCCACAGGGCTCAGCCTTTTATTTTATTTCTTTAATGTTTTCTCAAATAAGGTCATGCTCATTAAATCCAAAAGCCTATGCTATTTGAAATGCCAATATTTCCCTTCACACAAATGTAATTTGAACAGTTTGCTATATAGCAGCCAGGAAGAAATTGCAATTCAATAATAGCAAAGGGATTACATTATTTTAAGATTTCCTTCTCAATAATTTCTTCCCAAAACTAATTTTAATAGCTACTCACCCAAACCAGATGGAAATCTTATAGCATGGTCTCAAGTTATTTATAACTGCAAAATTCTTTATTGCTACTTTTATGCTTTTTTTTCATGTCAGGATAGGTCAGCTACGGGGAAGATATAGCATGGCATTACTTTATTAAAACTGACACTTTTCCCATGGATTGAACAAGTTTTCATCCTCTGTATAAATAGCCAAAGATCATTAGCATTCAGGCTTTGTTTTGCTATCAACTAATATTTGTAATCAAATGTATTTGCCGGTCAGCTATGTATAAAAATATAATTTGAAGACCTGGGCTCACATTCATGTGGTTTTGTTATTTAGAACATAGAGGAGTTATAAGTCAATCTCGTTATCAAGGAAGGCAAATCAGTGCATTCTACAGATGCTGTTACTGTTTTTTTTCTCTAGTGCTGATTTATACAGTATGAATCACAAGTGTTTAAAAACACGTGTTTCTCTGTGCCTTACCAGCAAAGGTGATGACATTAAGGCTTCTTGAAAATTTGTCATCTCTGAAATTTGTGTAATGAAAATGTATCTTTTTTATTGGTGAACATTTGCTAAAAACATATAAAAACACAAACAAAAACCCACACAACACTTAAGACTGAGGCTGTAAAACATTCAAGCAACTAAAAAAATAAGATGCAACAGACACTGTCAAGTGCTGTTTACTGTAGTTAATCTGTTTTCATTTGCTCCATTTTTAAAACCCTCTTATAAGCTTGAAAATATTCATGGAATCGTAGAACTGGAAGGATCCTCAAGAGATCATTGAGTCCAGTTCCCTGCCCTCACAACAGGACTAAGCACTGTGTAGATCATCCCCAACAAGTGTCTAAGCCGCTCTTAAATATCTCCAGAGATAGAGATTCCACAACCTCCCTAGGCAATTTATTCCAGTGTTTCACTACCCTGACAGTTAGGAATTTTTTCCTAACGTCCAACCTAAACCTCCATTGCTGCAACTTAAGTCCATTGCTTCTTGTTCTATCAGAGGCCAAGGAGAATAATTTTTCTCCCTCCTTCTTGTAACACCCTTTTAGATACTTGAAAATTGCTATCATGTCCCCTCTCAGTCTTCTTTTTTCTAAACTTAACAAGCCCAGTTCTTTCAATCTCCCCTCATAGCTCATGTTTCCTAAACCTTTAATCATTTTTGTTGCTCTCCTCTGGACCCTCTCCAATTTCTCCATTCTTTCTGGAAATGAGATGCCTAGAACTGGACACAATACTCCAATTGAGGCCTAATCAGAACAGAGTAGAGCAGAAGAATGACTTCTCGTGTTTTGCTCACAACAATCCTCTTAATGCATCCCAGCATCATGTTTGCTTTTTTTGCAACAGTGTCACACTGTTGACTCATGTTTAACTTGTTGTTCACTATGACCCCTAAATTCCTTTCAGCAGTTCTATTGTTTTCATAAGATTTCCTCCCTTCATTCTGTCAGCTATTGAGGTGCCGTACTGATGGTAAACTATGAAATATTCATGTCTGCATAGATTTCTTAGGACTTATAGCTTTTTTAAGGTTGCATCCAGTAGAGGGTGATATAATCACAAAAGATGCAATTGTCTCAAAAACTGGCAGCTTTAATTAATGCTTAATGCATCTAATGCTCATTGGAATCAAGACCTCAAGATCTTGCCTTCACACTGTACTAGAGTGGCAAGAGTTATCCTGGATGACATGAAAGCCTGAACCAATAAAATAGCTCCAAGCATTCCACATAGTGAGGAAATTCTAATCTCAGCTTTTCCGCCTCTTCTCTAAAGCTGTCTATACTGCTTCCTTCTTGTGCAAAAGCCTATGGAAATGTAGTGTGGATTAGCATATTGCCATTTTTCATTTGCATAATTCCAGAAAAACTCCAATAGTCCGGTATCCAATTGTACAGCACTCCTGATAGTGCGGCATCAAAATGGCAAAAGCCTAGTGAGTGAGCTTTGGCAAAAAACAAGTCACAAGGCAGCAGTGGCAGCCGCTGAACCGAGCGAAACCAGACAGCACCAAGTCAGTCTGCCACTGGCATTGTGTGATGCTGGACAGTGCTTGTGCTATAATAAAAAGGGTTAAAAACACTTTATGTACAGTATATACTATGTGTATGTGTGTGTATATATATATATATATATATATATATATATATATATATATATATATATATATATATATAAATAAAACCACCTTATAGTACCTCCTGATAGTCCAGCATATCCAATAATCTGGCACCACCTATGTCCCAAATATTCTGGATTATCGGAAATCTACTGTATTAGGAGCCATTTTTGCACAAGAGGCTTTTGCGCAAAAAGGAACTGTATAGATGGCTCCTTTTTCCGCAAAAACCCCCTCTTGCATAAAAGCCATTCTTCCTGAAAAAATGAGGAAGAACAGCTCTTGTGCAAGGGGGGGGGGGGGTTGCATAAAAAGGAGCCATCTACACAGCTCCTTTTTGTGGAAAAGCCTCTTGTGCAAAAACAGCCCCTAATTAATTATGCAAATTAAGCATGGCAATATGCTAATCCATGCTTCATAACCATTGGCTTTTGTGCAAGAAGGAAGCAGTATAGATGTAGCCTAAGATGAAACATGACAACACATGGACACTTGAGCATATACTTGAGTGTGTCTGACAATATCGAAAGGGCAGGAGATGAAACAAACATGTTGGGAAAGTGTAGACTCTCAATATTACCTGTTGTGAGAGAGAATGTTTTGTCTTATAAAGTCCAATCATAGCCATGCTTTGTTTGCTGCCTTCATAAATCTTTGGTTTTACTGCTTGATTTTACAGAATTTAAAAAAATTTCTGCAGGACTTATGGTTACTGGTTTATAGTTTTTCTCTGACAGTTGCTGAGGAAGAAAGAAAACAGTCGTATCCTGCCAATATATCTTGTGAAGAATTTCCATCCTCACAGGATGAAAAAGTTTAAGAAAATCATTTTACATATTCCCCACAGAGGATAATGGTTTCCTGTGGCTCCCCTTGGCTGCAAACAGTAAACCAATGGGAGCTGGGAGGCTCCATGGCTGTGGAGATGGTAAATAAACAAATCAGAGTAATCAGTTAGCAGGTTTCTCAGGGTAGATCTGTGAACCACTTTGAGAAACAATGTTCTAATGGTTATTTTAAATTCGTAATCACTCTGGTACTAGGTGCTGTTCAAACACACAGTAAAAGACAATTCCTGACTCAATCTCAGGAGTGTCCTCTGCCCTTCCCATAATAGAAATAAACTGGAATTTATTATTCATTATTATGTAAGACCTCCAGCTAGAGACCAAAGATATTTCTTTTAAGGGCTAGAAAAAGACAATGTGCTTCTTTATGTAATGTAGTGTTCTTCATCCATATTCATTTTATGAACTCAGAAGCAGTTAAGGAAACTAAACAAGACTTTAGAGCTTTGTTTAAATGACATACATTATATGATTTTTATCAATGCTTTAAAAATGTAATAATACAAAATACGTTTCATTCTTTCTTACTTTACATTTTTTTTGAAAAATGTCAAGTAAGAAAGAATGAAACATATTTTGTATTATTACATTTTTAAAGCATTGATAAAAATCATATAATGTATATGACATTTCTCTTAGTCTGGCAACTAAAACTTGAAGAACTAAACCCTTTATAAAGGCATTCTCATTTTCTTGCATTTATCATGTTTTTATATAGTTAGAGTTTAGTTGTCCTAATATTATCCGTGCTAACCTAGCTGGATTGAATTTGTACAAACTTTCTGGTATTGATTTCTCTTGGTGTCATCACATCCTCCAGAGCAGATTGCCTTCATGCTCCACTTTAAGGGAATGCTGAATAGAGTACCCTGTTTACTGTAAGCTAATGGAGTATGAAATGCAGCTCTTGGTAGAAATGCTCCATGGCCTCTATGAGAAATTAGTTACCTGACAAGTTAAGGTGAAATACATATAACTAGTTGAGCAAATTTGTGTAGACAAATATTATATTGTTTTATCGGAAATTTTGGGATGTTGTTTTATATAATGAGTTCTATCTGCTCTTTAAGTGCAAATGCTTTATTCAAAACTGTTGGCCTAAAATTAGGTTCCAAATCGCTCTTGTCAACCACCCCGTTATGCCTCGTGGAATGAGGTTTACCGGGACGGTTGACAAGGGCTTCCCTTGTCGACTGCAGAGCGTCCAGACTACTGCGCTGTGCCGCCAAACAGCTGATCGGCACAGAGCGGCAGCCATTTTGATGTAAATGAAGCAGCAATTATTTAAATCGCCGCTTCATTTCCCTCTGTCTAGAAACCTAATCTACATGGCTCCGTCAACAGAGCCATGTAGTCTAGACATACCCTTACTGCCCCAATGAGTCTATATAGGTACATCTACACAGCACGCTTATTTAGAAATAAACTATTCCAGAATAGTTATTCCGGAATAGCTTATTTTGAAATAGCATATCTACACTGCAGGGGAGCCTCAAAATTAGTCTGAGACAGGCTTCCCTAATGTAGATGAGATATCTCAATTTAGAGCCCCCAGAGGCACTGAGGAGGAATGACTTAGAATGGCCCTGGTGAGGGGCTCCTTCGAAATAACAGCAATGGAGCATCTACACATACCTTATTGCAAATAGCTATTTCAGAATAGGCGTTATTCTTCATAGCATGAGGTTTACAGATTTTGGAATAAACCATCCATTATTTTGAAATTATTTCAAAATAATAGAATAGTTGTGTAGCTCGCATTGTTATTTTGAAATAACGCTAGTTATGTCAAGATAACAGTGCAGTGTGGATGCACCATAAGTCATTGGGCATTTATTAATTTGAATTGTTTGGCTACTCACAGGACAGAAAAGCAGAAATGATTGACCAATGAGGGTGTTCCAAAGGAGGCAGCTCACTGAAGTGGCAATCAGGATAAATAGGTTGATTCCTAGTTCTCCAATTGGTCAGTTGAATTCCCTTCCCATGTTCTGTTATCTATTTAGATTGCAACCCCTTTGGGGCAAAGGACTGTCATTTACTATGTATAGGTAGAGTCCCAGGAATAACAGGGTTCCTGCCAGGTAGTGATACTGAGGAACAAACAATCGAAAGACCCACCATTTTCCTATTGATGGAGAGACCTAGAAAGCAGTTGTCAGATCAATCCAAGTAAATTCTCCAATCAGACTTTGAAAAGTCTCCATCAACAGTAACAGTAATAAGAAGCAAAAGCACATTATTAGGGCTTTTATTTCAGAATTAGAGGTAATTTCAAATGAATTCAGAAGTCTTGGAAGGTGACAGGTGACGTAATTGGAAACTGAAGCCCTCTTTAGCTGTTATACAATAAGAAGAGGGATTGTCCTTGTTTCATTGCTAGTTTTATGCTCCATAAGAAGTGACAGGAAAGAGAAGAAGCTGGTATGAATTTTAGAGTAATTACACTGAAAGCAATAGAACAGGAGAAATAGGATGACAAAAAAGCAGCAATTAGGAAGAGGGGTTGGCAGACAACTGCAGTAAAGAGATGGGTAAATTAGTCCAATATATTTCAAGTTCTGGATAACAACAATGATTCTGTTTGAGACAAAATATACGGAGCACAAGAAAACTGAATGAGAATATCCTGGAAGAAAAGACAATACAATGAATAAAACAGATAATCACAGATCAATAATGTGCTTTGCAGATAGTCATTTCCTTTTAAAAATATGGAGCTACTAAGGTAGTGGTGTAACTTAGAAATAAATGTGAGGATTGCCTTTCTGATCAGGTAAACAGGATAAGTAGAAATGACCTTGTTCTGATTATGTTGAAATAAATTATGACTAAACAAATCAATTTAAAAAAGAGACTTAGATCTCTTATTCACAAAAAGAAGACATGGTAATTTTTGTGATGTTACCAACTGAAATCAGAACGGATGGCATAAATCCTTTAGCAGAGCACAGCAGATGAATAGTTATCAACCCATGGCTAATTTAAAATGGTTTTTATGATAGTTATAAACTTTGTTGGGGATTGAAGTAGTATTGGAGAAAATGGCTGCATATCCAGTCTGCATATAAAAAAATATGTTAGTATGGGAAATTATCATTTTTTAAAGATTAGTAATGAGATTTAAATATTATAGATTTTCACGTGAGCAACTTCCATAACAAACCCAAACCAAGTCCCTTTCATTGCTTAAATGTTTTACTAGCCATTTTGTTAGAACCTAACATCTCAGCTGACCTTTAGCCCTAATGAATAAATATTATGTACTGTTGTTGGCTAGATATTAGGCAGTTAAATTTTGAAACACTGCCACCTTGTGATATGAGAGAGAGAACACCGATGGGTCAACATGTTTCTGACTTTGAGTGAATGGCTTATGTTCCTATAGATTTAAGGTGACCGTATTTACCTATGCCAAATATGGGACATTTGATAAAACTGCTTGGGTTTAAGTGAGTTCAATGGCAATCAATCAGAATTATGCAGTACAAATGTTCAAAATACCATTAAGTTAACTGAGCACCCATTAAAAACATACTGAATTATTATAACAAATAATAGGTTAAAATTAAAATATATATGTAGTCCCCGTACTAAAGGGGCCGCTGTTTTATTGTAAAACGACCCTGTGTGCTACAATCCAGACTACAATTCCCATGAGCCCTTGGAACAAAAGAGGGAGGAGGGACTCTTGTGGGACTGGCTCTCTCCATGTGCTTGAAGAAGAGGCCTAGCATTCTGGGACACTGCCTTGGAGTTTGGAACCAGAGGGGGAGCCAGGCTGCTGCCAAGGACATTGTCCCAGTGCAGGGGCTGTTGATGCAGCTACTACATGCCTGTTGGAACTGGGAGTTAGCAGGCTGCTTCCTATAGGCACAGCATGAGGCAGTAAGTTTGGGCCTTGCTGGAAGAGTGCTGCCTGGGACAGAGCTGCTGTTTAGCCTGGACCAAATCCTCGCTACAGTTGCAATATCAGTGCGCCAATGCAAGCAAGTGTCTGGGACTGAGTCTAAGGGTGTGCACACTCTGGGGTGGGGTCACTGTTGTCTAGCTGTATAAGCTTCAGTTATTGTTATGTGTTTTGTTAATGCTATTCCTTGCTAATCTGTTAATCCCTGTTTAGTTAAGTAAAGATTGTTTATTTTAAAGTGTTCTATTAGATGTATATGATTTGTAGTTATTCTGGAATTAGATCCAGCTTTATGTTGGAATGAGTATATTCCTGGAGGCTCTCAAGGCACCAGTGTGTGTACAAGGCCAGCCAGGTGGAGGCACCGCCACTTTACATTCATTGCCAGCAAGGGACTGCAGCAAGGGGGTGGATAGGGCTTTCCCCAACTAAACACCATCACCACTGGGGTACTCAGGATCTCTTTTGGGTTAAAACACCAGGCGCCAGGCACACCTGTGAGTGTGACCTGATCCCCAGTAACCCGGGGAGGAAAAAGAGGGTTACATATACTTACAATTAAGTAGTTTCTGCTCTTTAGAAGGGTCTGCCTTGTTCTCATCGTGCTGTCCAAGAGGCAGGGCATGGGGGAGTTGGTCTCTAGGAGGGCCAGATTGTGTGTGCGTGCTGAGCTATGAGATAGCAGGAAAGAAATGTAAGTTGGGAGACTAGGGAGTGGGGGTTCTGGGTATCCATGGTGGGGCTGTGTACAAGGGTGTTGTGCAGGGTGCTGTGCTTCCGGCAGGGCTCTGGCTATAGGAAGTTGGGGGGATGTTGAGTTGAGGAGCTGTGGAGCATGGCATGTCCTGCATTCAAGGGAGAAGGGTGACACACACTCACTCACCCTATACACCCTACCCTTCACTGTATAGATACAGGCCAGAGTCTTCAACTATCTGATTTCTATATTTTTTTCTCTGTACTATGCCGGACTCGAGACACCACATGCTGGTTGGCCTGCCTTTACAGACAGCCACAAACAGAAAGCTGCCGCAGTTGCATTGACCAGGGAACTCAAGGAGCAGCAGGGGGCATGCAAATACAGGACAATCTGCCCCTTTATAAAAAAAAAAAAGCCAGGATGCCTGGAAGAGAGCTTAAATAAGGACAGTCCTGCTAAAAAGGGGATGGATGGTCTCCCTGTACAGTTTTTATGTGGTACACCAAAACATCTTGAGTCATGTAAAAATAGTTCATGTGCAACTTAGTGCAGTGTGATAGAAGATTATCTGTTTATAGCCTCCAGATATATCGTGCATGCACTAGTATCACCAAAATGTTCTAAAGTGGAATTATGGTAAAAGAGCTCACCAGCTAGTTACAAAAACTGGTTTCTTTTGTTTACTATGTTTTGTGCAATGCCACATGTTCTCCAAAGACCATTTAGGAGCCAAGGGAGCTGCTAGAGTGTATGAGACATATTTGTGCCTAGACTTTGCAGGTGCAACACTTTTTAAAAGTTTGAACATGTAATCTGATATCTGCATGGTATGACTATTAGTATTTGCACCCACAAACACAGCAATGTCAAAAGAAATGATAATACAGTGGATAGGCAGGAACATATAATGAAAATTTTCAGCTAAAATATAAAAGAGGACCCTTTTTTTAAAAAAAACTATGTTTCTCAATTGCTTTGCCACTGGGAAAAAGTAAAGTGGTTGTTCTCAGAAAATGTATAAGATTATTTCATAACAGTTCATTGCTAAAATTCAAACAGGTAACACTATCAATGCCTAAATACCAGAAATATGCTGTTGCATAGGAATGACATTGTTAGCATAAAACCCGTGAGGATCTAATGTGTGCACAGTGCAGAGTTCTGAATGCTGATCAATAGAGATGAAAATTACATAGTTTTGAAAATAGATTTCTATGAATCAAAAGAAAACTGAGATTAATTTCCTTCTAATCTCATTTATTCTGGAAGTGGAAAGTCTGTTACTGAAAAGGTTCTCTTGTCAAACATTCTTATGTCATCCCCAAACCCTCAAGGAGTCTACAACAGTAGTGATTTGGGAACAATAGTACCTTTCATTGTCATTCTTTCTTTAAATGGATACTTAGGCATCTAAATACACAGATGAAGGACTTGAAATCCTCAGGGATTATTGTTAAACTGAACCTCAGCCTGCAGTATATTATAAAACTAGATGACAGCTGATCTATTTGCTCCAATGAGGGACAGATGGAGGAGCTAAGGGAGTCAGAGAGATACGTAGATGAGGCTTTACGGGACACTATAGAACTGTCCCTGTACTGTTAAGGAGAGTGAAAGGCTCAGGGAAGGAGAATATTCAACTGGAGCAGAGGGAAGACACCCCATAGTTGGGACCTTATTTCCAGATGATGTTGTGGTATCCTCTTGCACTGAGGATACTTCTCCAGGAGTGGGAACTCCACTGATTAGGAAAAGGCAGGTGCTAGTATTGGTGGATTCGATTATTAGAAATATAGACAGCTTGGTTTGCCATGACAGGGAGAACTATATGGTGATTTGCGTGCCTGGTGCAAAAGTTGCGGATCTCTTGAGACATCTAGATAGAATTATGTGTATTGTTGGGGATGAGCCGGTGATTGTGATACATATAGTACCAATGACATAGGGAAGAGTAAGAGAGAGGTTCTGGAGGTCAAATTTAGGCTGCTAGGAAAGAGATTGAAATCCAAGACCTCTATGGTAGCATTCTCTGAAATGCTTCCACTTCTATGCGCAAGGCCAGGTAGGCAGGCTGAACTTCAGGGTCTCAATGAGTGGATAAGATGATGGAGTAGAGAAGCGAGGTTTAGATTTATTAGGAACTGGAGAAACTTTTGGGAAAGGGGGAGACTATATAGGAACGATGGGTTCCATCTAAAGCAAAATGGAACCAGATTGGTGGCAATTAACATTAAAAATGTCATAGAGCATTTTTTAAACTAAGGGCTGGGAAAAAGCCGACCAGTATGGAGGGAGCACATGGATCAGACAGAGACAGCTCTTGGAGCAGGGTCTGTTAATAAAGATTCTCTAGGTTCTAGTAAGGAGGAGAGGATAGAAGATGATAAAGTATGGGTAATATAAGATGAGAAACAATCAAGTGAAAAAGAGTCTAACATATCAGGAAATGGCGGACAGATAAATACGACAAATTATTAAAGTGCTGGTACATAAATACTAAAAGTCTAAACAATAACATGGGTGAATTAGAGTGTCTTGTATTAAAGGAGGATATTGATATAATAGGCATTACAGAAACTTGATAGAATGAGGACAATCAATGGGACACAGTCATACTAGGGTACAAAATATACAGCACAGGTCATGCTGGTGGGAGAGTGGCACTGTATGTGGAAAAGAATGTGGAATCAAATGAAGTAAAACTCTTAAATGAACCAAAATGTTCCACAGAATATCTATGGGTACTAATTCCATGCTCTAATAAGGAGAATATAGCAGTAGGGATATACAGTATAATGGACCAGCTAACCAGGAAACTGATAGTGACTATGAAATGCTAAGGAAGACTGGAGAGGCTATCAAAATAAATAACTCAAGAATAGTGGGAGATTTCAACTATCCCCATATTGATTGGGTACACATCACCTCAAGACAGGATGCAGAGATAAAATTTCTTAATACCTTAATGACTGCTTCCTGGAGCAGTTGGTTCTGGAACCCACAAAAGGAGAAGCAATTCTTAATTTAGTCCCAAGTGGCGCGCAGGATCTGGTCCAAGTGTAAATACAACTGGACCGCTTGGAAATAGTGACCATAATGTAATAAAATTCAACATCCCTGATGAAGTAAAAACAACTCATCAGCCCAATACTGTGGCATTTAATTTCAGACAGGGGAAATTAACTAACCTTCTAAGTTTTGTGTAAGAGCAATTAAAAGGTACAGTGACAGAAGTAAAATCCCTTTAAGCTGCATGAAAAGTTTTCATAGACACAATAATAGAGGCCCATCATGAATGTATACCCCAAATTAAAAAACACAGTAAGAGAACCAAAAGAGTGCCACCCTAGCATATCAAGTAAAAGAAGCTGTTAGAGATAAAAAGGCATTGTTTAAAAAGTGGAAGTTAAATCGTAGCTAGGTAAAATAGAAAGGAGCATAAACTCTGTCAAATTAAGTGTAAAAATTATAATAAGAAAAGCAAAAAAGGAGTTTGAAGAATAGCTACACTACAGAGCTTTTCTGGGATACCAGAAGCATCCAAGGAATCCAACCGCTTCTTTGGAACAGTTTCCAAAAAAGTGGACTCATTCTTTCGCCATCCCTGTATTCCTCATTGTATGAGGGAAAAGGGATGTTCCGAAAGAGGAGGTTTTTCCAAAATGTGGCCTTGTGTAGATGGGCCAATTTTCAGAAAAGCCCCTTCAGAAAAAAAAAGCGGAAAAAGATATGCGAATTGTGAACTGCAATTTCTGTATCTTTTTCCGACTTTTCTTTGCCGTCCAGACATAGCCTTGTGCAGTCATTGTGGATAGGTTTCTGAAAACATACACTCAATATGCAGAGGCAGTCAAAAAAGCAACCAGAATGTCAGGAATAATTTTTAAAAGATAGAGAATAAGACAGAGACATTTTATTGCTTCGCTGTAAAACCAAGGTGCACTGACATCTTGAATACTGCTGTGACAGGGCGCTTGCCCTGCACTGGCCCTTTAAGGGCAAACCCCAGCCCGGAGCAAGGGTTGGGAGTAATGCCCCAGCTGAGGCAGGCCTCATTAATTAGGGCCCAGCTGAGGCCTATAAAAGGAAGGACTCCTAGGAGGGAGGAGGAGGACGGGCTGCTGCTCTGGGAGGAAAGCAGGGAGGGCCTAGCTGCTAGGGGAGCAGGAGGCTTCCTGAAGTGAAAGCAGCACTGGGGAAGCAAGGTGGGGCGAGGAGGACTTGGGCCGAGTAAGTCCCCCGGCTGCTGGGCCTGAAACACGGCCTGTGGAGTAACAACTACCCCCCCGAAAGGGGGCCCAGAGACTGGTGGCGTAGGCACTGCCAGAGGGCAGTGTCCTGAAAAGGATGCCATGACCTGGAGAAAGAGGGGAGACACCACCTGGAGGAAGGCACCCAGCAAAGGTGTGAAACAGCTAATTCCCAGGACAGCCGGCTGATGATGCTGCGGTGGTGAGTTGGCCTTCTCACAACTGCATACAGATGTCGTCGCCTTTTCTCAAAAAACACATATTAGGTGTGGAAAAGTTTCAAAAAAGGGCAACAAAAATGATTAAGGGTTTGGAACGGGTCCCATATGAAGAGAGACTTAAAAAAACTGGGACTTTTCGATTAAGAAAAGAGGAGATTAAGGGAGGATATGATAGAAGTCTATAAAATCATGACTGGTGTGGAAAAAGTGAATAAGGAAAAGTTATTTACTTGTTTCCAAAACATAAGAACTTGGGGTTGCCAAATTAAATTAATATGTAGCATGTTGAAAACAAACAAAAGGAAGTTTTTCTGTATACAGCACATAGTCAACCTGTGGAACTCCTTGCCAGAGGATGTTGTGAAGACTAGAACTTTAACTGGATTTTAAAAAGAACATCAAAAAAGTAATATCTATAAATAATTTGTTCTCTGTACTATTAAAATTAAATCTGATTTTTTTAATCCATAAAATTGTTAGTTATTAGGAAAGTTGAGTTTTGAGAGATACACAGATTTTTTTCCAGTGAGGCCTATAAAATGTTGTCCCCTTTTTCTGCCATCACCAACAGCTGTCTATTCTATGTAGTGATTTAAACAATCTGTTGAAGAAGTGGTCTGTTGCTGAATGAAAGCTCTTGAGCAAATCAAAGCAAATATCTCAGTTCAACATTACAACAGCAAAGACTACAAACAATAGCTAGATAATTTAGTTGGAATTCTCAATTCCCTAAGGATTTCATCCAAGAACAAAATATACCTAGCTTCTATGCCAACACATGTAAGGCTCCCAAATTTCAGCTTCTCTCAGATTTTATATGATAGAAGAAAACTTTTTTTTTAAGTTAGGCTGCAAGAGAAGCATAAAACCATTCTTTTCAATTATCTCATTCAAACCATGTCTTCAGATAAAGGACAAAGAAAAGACAAAGATAAAAATGAACTGAGTGCAAAGATATTTCTTGTGTCTCATCTGGAAAACAAGACAGAATGAAATGTGCAAAATAAAAGCAGGTTATGACTGTGAATTTGAACGCTTTGCTCACACTTGGTAGGTACAGATCAAAAGCTACATTGGCAAGCCAGACAAACATAACTCACCGATACAGATTATCACAAACTACTATGAAGATTATTTATTGAAAGTGGCATTATTTGAGAGGATACTTTATTTTTAAGCTAAACATATTTTCAAAAGTTACCTTACTAATGTCAGTAGTGCTAGATCCTTTGCAAGAACAAATTGGAATATGCCAATTTATACCAGGTGAGGATGTGGCATGCAGTATAGGATGAAATAAGCAAATACAAAGGATATCTCTCGTGTTGTAATAATGCTAATAATCACAGACAATTTTAACTTAAGTAAAAAATACTGAGCTGCTATACTTCATTGCCCAATACAATGAGAGAGAAGAAATCTGGCCCTCTTATCCACCACATGTTTTGTTTTGACTTATTGAAATAGAATTTTGTTCAGCCAATATTTATCCCTTTTACTATTTTATTTACTAAGAAAACGTAGCCTTCAGTGGAACAGTGCTGTATTAAATAAATACTTCTGAAAACTTTGATCTGAAAGGAGTAATTACCAGCTCTGGTACAATCTACAATGTATATCAGAGGAGTTATTTTTCAAAATTTACTGCAAGGCATAGTGAATGAACAATGAAAGGCTCCTGAGCTGTAATCTTAACAAGCAGAAATAGGAAGTGTGTTTGTCACTACTATCTTGTTCAGGACATCAATATTCTTTATTTGTAACTTACAGGGACATAGCCTTTTGGAAGGCCTTTTTTATTGTTAGACTTGATTATCTATGGCTACGTCTACACTGGCCCCTTTTCCGGAAGGGGCATGTAAATTTCACTAGTCGTCGTAGGGAAATCCGCGGGGGATTTAAATATCCCCCGCGGCATTTAAATAAAAATGTCCGCCGCTTTTTTCCGGCTTTTAAAAAAGCCGGAAAAGAGCGTCTAGACTGGCCCCGATCCTCCGGAAAAAGTGCCCTTTTCCGGAGGCTCTTATTCCTACTTTGAAGTAAGAATAAGAGCCTCCGGAAAAGGGCACTTTTTCCGGAGGATCGGGGCCAGTCTAGACGCTCTTTTCCGGCTTTTTTAAAAGCCGGAAAAAAGCGGCGGACATTTTTATTTAAATGCCGCGGGGGATATTTAAATCCCCCGCGGATTTCCCTACGACGACTAGTGAAATTTACATGCCCCTTCCGGAAAAGGGGCCAGTGTAGACGTAGCCTAAAGGTAATGTGCTCTGCTTTGGTGCAGCTTTCAGGAGGGGCCATCTTTTACCTCAGTTTTTCAACTGGATATTGACTTGGGTTCAAAGAGGATAAGAAACTTGCCCAAAGTCATGAATGAATCACTAACCAGTTCTCATTCCACGAGGAGTAACAGTTAATTCAAACTAAGGGGTTTATCTCGGAATCCCGCTTCTCTGTCGCGTGTAGATGTGGGCAGATACTTCAGGCTAGTCAGTTTCCAAAATGACGACCGGACGGGAATATGCTAATTAAGCATGGGATATTTAAATCCTGCGCTTCATTAGCAATTTCGGTCACCCTCATTAGCCTCCCTAGTTCGAACTAGGGGGCTAGTGTAAACGTACCCTTAGAGACCTTTCTTCCCCTCCTTGCATTTTTGAAAGTCATTCTTTGGACTTAAATTTCCAAAGAACTGAAACTTAAAAAAATCCCTCCTCTCTTCCCCCCCCCCCCCGAAAAAAAGGTAAATGAGAAAATATTTGATATTTAAACTTTCAATCTGGCATGAGAGCTGTTTAGAATATGTAGAAAAGGTAGACAAAACATAAACATGTTGGTTTTACTTGAAATTTTCTATGAAAAATTGAAAACAGTTTTCATTTGAGAACTTAGAATTTTGCTTCTGTGAAGTGCCTAATGGGAGTTTAAGTTAGGGTGCCTCATCTCTCAGCTCTTCTCTAGAGTCTGGACCACTATCGTTCCCCTTTTGCTCGGCCACTGCGTGCATTATGGCTGTCTTTGACCACTGACTTAGAAAGCTAAGATAAACCATGATGAGACTGACTTCTATTTAATAGCAATGTTAGGTAAGCATATTTTGGGAGATTTAAAGTGTCATAGTTTCAAAGACCTTTTTTCCTACTAATACTCTATCCCTTGTCTTGAAGGATCTTCAAAAAGTCTCTTCCTCTGCTCAGGACCTTCTACAACAATAGCTTTGGCAAAAGGGCAGGATAATCAGTACACCGAGTAGGTTCCCTTCTCTTCTTGCTATAGGTCTTTTCTCTGAGGTCATTCCTGTTACCACTTTCCCCTCTACCTCAATACACTTGGGCTGTGTCTACATTGGCACCCTTTTCCAGAAAAGGGATGCTAATGAGACACTTCGGAATTGCAAATGTCGCGGGGGATTTAAATATCCCCCGTGGCATTTGCATGAACATGGCTGCCGCTTTTTTCCGGCTCGGGGTTTTGCCGGAGAAAAGCGCCAGTCTAGATGGGATCTTGCGGAAAATAAACCCTTTTCCGCAAGATCCCTTATTCCTACTTTCAAGGGATCTTGCGGAAAAGGGTTTATTTTCCGCAAGATCCCGTCTAGACTGGCAAAACCCCGAACCGGAAAAAAGCGGCAGTCATGTTCATGCAAATGCCGCGGGGGATATTTAAATCCCCGCGGCATTTGCAATTCCGAAGTGTCTCATTAGCATCCCTTTTCCGGAAAAGGGTGCCAATGTAGACACAGCCTTGGACTATGTCTACATTGCAGGCTTCTTGCACAAGAACGGCTGTTCTTGCGCAAAAACTTGTGGAGCATCTACACTTCACACGTGTTCTTGCACAAGTAAATTTACAGTAAAGCATCAGAAGAGAGGGCTTCTTGTGTAAGAGTTATTCCTCTCCCCACGAGGAATAAGCCCTCTTGCGCAAGAAGGCAGTGTGATGGGACAAGGGGTTTGTTGCACAAGAAACCCCTATGGCTAAAATGGCCATCAGAGCTTTCTTGTGCAAGAGAGCATCCACACTGCCATGGATGCTCTTGAACAAAAGCACATCTCTTGTGCAAAAGATGTGTGGATGTGCTCTTGCACAAGAACTTTTGTGCAAGAACTCTTGTGCAAAAAGTTCTTGCTCAAGAAGCCTGTGGTCTAGATGTAGCCATGCTGTTCAGTGCTCTACATGACACATGACTCTGTCCCTTCTGACTTTTAAATGCATTATTTCACATGGTGGCCCTCTGCCTTCCTTTCTTGCCCTTTGATATAACTCCCTTCTTTTCCTCTCTATTTTAATCCACTAATACAATTGAATACATGAGCCAGACAAAGTGTGGAGCTTATTATAACATAATTACTTTTGCTTAAATGATGGTTAATTATATATATAAAACATAGTTTGGGGCTGTAACTGAAAGCCAGCCCTTTGTTAATATCAATCTAGCAGTTCCACTTGTAGTATAATTATCAGCAAATCTGGATCTTTAAAAAACTGCTATCGGAGTACTTGGCACATCTGATAAAATAAAGTGGAAAGGAGACTGGCAAATTCATCAAACTAATTCTTCCAAATTAAAACTGACTAAAGTTAATAATGTCGATTACCAATTGTAAACACCAACTTGAGTCTAATGGTTTGTTAGTAATATTTAGACTGATGCATTTTGTACTTTATAGTTGTTAACTAAGATCTTAGTGCTGTTTCTCTTGTTTGAACATACAGTTTACTGTTTATTGTGATGAGCAAAACATAGGTTTATTTGCTGTTAAAAATGGGCAATATGTTTTTAATTATGTAGTCTACTGCTTTGCCAAAGGAGACTTGTTCCTTTCAGAATGTTTCCCAGTGCTTTGCCCTGTTTATTTTTAAATGCTTTTTAAAAATTGGCTCTTTACCTCTTTACCTTGTGGTATAGCCTTCCAAAATGAACAGCTTTCTTCATTACAAAGTTTATCCTGAAAAATCAGTGTTAAAAACTTTTTCATTTTGTAATTTCTATTCCATGATTACTACTCTAAATAATTCTTCTTCCTCGAAAAAGATTACAACTTCAAATACCTGGAAACTCATATCTAAACCAAACTATTTTTATATTCCAGCATACAGTTGATTAAAGGCCATTAAAGGTTTGTGGTGTGGGAGAGTGGAGAGTAAAAAAACAAAATCTGGATGTTATAATTGTGGCAAGAACTAAGTAGGGAAACTTCTTTTTTTAAATACCCACATAAAGGTCTTCTAAAAATGTAATTTAGAATATTTTTATCTTTTTATAACATTCAGAGAAGCATATTGATTAACATAATTCTTTAATCTTGTAAATTAAAATGATCGATCTGATTGAAAACTTGATTTGTGTGATGCAGCATATGAAAACTGTACCAGAAAATAAAGTATTTTCATTGCCCTTATAAATTATTAAAATATACCAAAATCAATAAACTTTGATGTGGCATTAAGAAGTTCCATTAAAACTAAATCTGGTTAAGTAATCACAAAACTGTCTGTGCATTCAGGGAATTGTAAAGTTTTTTATGAAGTACTTTATATAAATAATCCATATTTTATTTATTACTAGCAGACTTGTATGGTGTTGCCTGGATCCCTTAGGGCAGGGGACTGGTGCTGTGGTGGGTGCAAGAGTCAGGACAGGGTCTTGTTTATGTGGATGGGAGTGAAAGAGGCTGGGAAGTGGGGTTTGTGTGCAGAAGTGAGGGTTAGGGGTGAGGAGAAGCAAGGGCCTTTTCTCTCCCCCCAGCCCTTTCCTTGGTCACCAGGGACATTTTCTCTCCTCCGCCCCCAGGCCTACTCCTAGCCAAGAGGGGCTTTTTCACTCGAGCCATATTTAGTATGGAACTCAATCCAGCAGGCAGCCTCTGAGCACACCGATGGTATCAGGCCCCACAAGTGATGCTAGATTATCTTCTCCCGCTTTGTTGACTCACTCTAGGCCAGTGAATCTCAAAGGGTATGTCTACACTACCACCCTAGTTCGAACTAGGGTGGTAATGTAGGCAACCGGAGTTGCAAATGAAGCCCGGGATTTGAATTTCCTGGGCTTCATTTGCATGTTGCCGGGCGCCGCCATTTTTAAATGTCCGCTAGTTCGGACTCCGTGCCCCGCGGCTACACGCGGCACAAACTAGGTAGTTCGGAATAGGAAGCCCAGTCTGAACTACCTAGTTCGTGCCGCGTGTAGCCGCGGTGCACGGAGTCCGAACTAGCGGACATTTAAAAATGGTGGCGCCCGGCAACATGCAAATCAAGCCCGGGAAATTCAAATCCCGGGCTTCATTTGCAACTCCGGTTGACTACATTACCACCCTAGTTCGAACTAGGGTGGTAGTGTAGACATACCCAAAGTGCTGTCTGCGATCATCTTGCATGTAGGCTGTGGGCTTGTAGCAACTCTTCCTTTTGCAGCAGGGAGCCCACAGTGGCACTCCAGTGCTGCACCCCTCCCCCCCAAGGTTGGAGTACCAACACCAGCTTCCTGCTGCAGGGGGAGGCAAGCCTCCTGGGGTGGATATAGCATGTGGCGGAAGGAAGTGGCTCCATGTGCTAGTACTCCCCCTCTGGGGGAACAGCAGCAGGGAACGACAGGGGGAAGGGAATGTTCCTGGGAGCAGTGGGATGCAAGGAGACAGGTAAGCACCCTCCATCCCCTTCATGACCAGATCTTGTACCCACCATTCCCTGTACACCAGATTGCTCCGGCAACCAACCTCCCGCCCAGACACACCCCACCTCCGGCCTACTCCTGAACCCAACCTCTCACCCAGATCCCACCCTCAACCTCCTCCTGCACCCACCTTCTTGTCCAAATCTCCCACCCTGCTCCTGCATCCAACCTCCCACCAAGACCACACTCCACCCCCTCAGCCCACTCCTGCATCCCACCTCCCCACACCCTCCTTACCCATTTTGTCATCATGGGTGGTTCACTGGTGCTCTGTGGAAAGGTCTGTGTTGACCAGGATGGGCAATGGGCCAAAAAGTATGAGGACTCCTGTCCCTAAGTGGTAATGTCTGGGTTGAGATGCAGTAAGGGACTTTGCTCTGCAGAGTGAAATTTGGGCCTGGTTGGCATTAATGGCTAAACTCCCATTGCCTTGAATCAGAGGCAGTATTTCACCCTGATTATAGTTTGGGCACCTTCAGAACTGGCATTAGAGTCACAGAGGCCCAGAGCAAAAAAAATAATATGAAAAGGAGACGAACATACCTTCCTTCTAGAAAGCAATTTTTATCACATTGAATATTCACGTTACACAGAAGGTATGCTTTGGATATGTGCATGTAAATTAGCTACTTTTCTAGCAGGTTTTACAAGTTACAAAACTCTGTATGTCGCTAAAATCTAACACACAATTTCATAACCATTCCTTAACTTTGTTTTCCCATCTCTACTTTAGACACTGTACAGGCAGTCCCCGAGTTATGAACGGTGTTTGCTGCCCGTCTCCCTGGTCTGCTGGAGACCAGCAGACCAGGGAGATGGGAAGCAAAGCCTCTGAGGACGCCGGCAGCGGGACAGCCGCGGCGTGTCTGGGCTGTCCGCTGCCCGCGTGATCCGCGGCTTTGCTCCACGTCTCCCCAGACCAGAGAGACGGGGAGCAAAGCCGGGGAGCACGTGGGCAGCGGACAGTCCAGACGTGTTGCGGCTGTCCTGCTGCTGGCGTGTTCCGCGGCTTTGCTCCGCTTTGCTCCCCATCTCCCTGGTCTGCTGGTCTGAATCAGGACGCCTGGGGCAGAGCAGCTTGGGTGCTGCTGGGTTGGTCCAGTAGCGCCGAAGAGCGGCGCTACTGGAGCAACCCAGCAGCACCCAAGCTGCTCTGCCCCAGGCGTCTCCAAGTCAGCCGCTGCTGAAACTGACCAGCGCTGACTACAGGAAGCCCGAGGCAGAGTTGCTCTGCCCCGGGCTTCCTGGAATCAGCCGCTGATCAGTTTCAGCAGCAGCTGACTTGGGGACGCCTGGGGTTCTTAAGTTGAATCTGTATGTAAGAACTGACGTCCAGATTCAGCCTGTTGAAACTGATAAGCGGCTGATTCCAGGAAGCCCAGGACAGAGCAACTCTGCCTCGGGCTTCCTGTAGTCAGCTGCTGGTCAGTTTCAGCAGCGGCTGAATCTGGATGCCAGTTCCGACTTACATACAGATTCAACTTAAGAACAAACCTACAGTCCCTATCTTGTACATAACCCGGGGACTGCCTGTATTCCGAAGCCTATGACAATACCTTTGCTAGGACACTGAATGAATGTATCTTGATTTTGACAAATGTGAGCTGGTAGCTAAGCTGACTTCAATTTTGTTATGGGATACTTAGCATGAGTGCACACGAGTAAGCATAATGCCATTCAAATATAAAGGTACTAACTTTATATGTCATAATGTGTAATACATGTTAATATGGTGCATAGTACATATCACATGTATAGCCTGAGAGAGTTTATACTAAACAGGTATAATTTGACCAAATGAAAAGGGAATAACCATCTTCAAATCTTTGAGTGTGTAAACAACAATACAGAGGAAATGTTCAGGGTTACCCAAAAGAGTAAAACTGCAAGTAATAGAATGAAACTGAGAAAAGAAAAATTTAGGTTGACCAGCTGAAAAAACTTCCTAACCAGGAGATTTATTAGACTGTACAGAGAAGTGGAATCTCTCAACAGTAATGATGGAAATCCTTCACAAGAGTCATTTAAAACTAAACTGAACAAAATACTCCATTTGCCGCAGGGCATTTCCTGTTTTGGCAGGGATGGAAAAATGACTTTAGTCTTTTCCATCTCTTTTTCTTTAGGTCATTTTTATGCTGCTCATATTTACAGCACAACTAGAGACATCTTTCTGATATCTTAGCCATATTTATACAGCTGTTTCCTTTCTCCCTTAGCAGTTGCAAAAGCAACACAGTTGTTACAGGAATGAAAATGATTCACAGAGAGATGTCCATGTTTTCAATTTCACGTGAGAATGTTCCATAAACTGATATTCAAGAAGGAGAAGCAATTCCCTGTGTTTTTAATCTTTTTTTAAAATTGTGCTAGCAACCAAACAATATTTTGCTAAGCATGTTTTTTTAGTTTTATTAATTAAAAAATCAACTTTTTAAGACCACGTGTCCTAGAAGGAAGGCGGGTCAGTGTATGTGTATGTGCATAATATTTCAAGGTAATCTATTAAGAAATTGTTTCTTTTAAGTTCTCTCCAGAGGGAGGGTTAAAGAGCTTGAGGAAGAAATTTTCAAATGTGTCAGCTTGGGTTTCAAAAGGGATTTTTGCATTTGGGTAGTGGCAGCATACCATCCAAGGTCAGAGAATCTGTGACCTTGGGGAGTTTTTATACATAAGCCTTTAGTGGCAGGATCTTTCAAAGTCTCTTGTGGGCCCCAACCTTCTGTTCTAAAAGTGCCAGAGGGGGAATAACCTTGACAGCAGCCCATCTCCTTCCCTCAGACTATCAATTATTAAAGACTAAATAAACTCCTGAGAATGACCCGGAGCAGGGTGGCCATAAATGCACAGGGTCATAGGTCGGGCAGTTGCAAGTCTGGGGTCGCCTGTACCCACTTTACACACTCTATCAGTAAATAGGCAACTTTTTATTGAAAAAATGTTACAATGTAACGTTCAGAATGTTTTTATTGTCTAGATGTGCAATTTTCATGAAAATATGTACTGGGCATTAAGAACATAACATAAGAATGAAAGAATGGCCATACTGGGTCAGACCAAAGGTCTATCTAACTCAGAATCCTGTCTTCTGACATTGGCCTATATCAGAAGCCCCAGAGGGAGTGAATAGAACAGGGAATCATCAAGTCTCCCATCCCGTCCCACTAACAGAGTCTTGGGACACCATTCCTAACCATCCCTGCTAAAAGCCATTGATGGACCATGAATTTATCTTGTTCTTTCTTGAACCCTGTTAAAGTCTTGGTTTCCACAATATCCTCTGATAAAGAGTTCCATAGGCCAATAGTGCACTGTGTGAAGATAAACTTCCTTTTATTTGTTTTAAACATACTACCTATTAATTTCATTCGGTGCCCCCTACTTCTTATGTTATGGGAACAAGAAAATAACTTCCATACCAGTCATGATTTTATAGACCTCTATCATATGCCCCATTAGACTATGTCTAGACTGCATTCCTCTGTCGGCAGAGGGATGCAGATTAGGCAGGTCGACATTGCAAATGAGGCAGGGATTTAAATATCCTACACCTAATTTGCTTAAAATGGCCACCACATTTTGTCGACTCAGCACTCTGTCGGCAAAAAGCAGCAGTCTAGAGGGGGATCTGTTGAGAGAGAAAACCTTTTTTGACAGATCCCTTATGCCTCCTGCAAGGAGGTTTACATACCCTCCATCTCCTCTTTTCTAAGTTGAAAAGTCCCAGTCATTAATCTCTCTTCAAATGGGACCTGTTCCAAACCCCTAATCATTTTGTTGCCCTTTTCAGACACGTTTCCAATGCCAATATACTATGTTATAGTTTCCAAAATTGACAAATTATTCTCTTATTAGCAAAGAGACAGAATGTTTCCAATTAACAGGTACAATTCAGCTAAGGATGAATATCAGTGGAAGAACTTCTCTCTTATATAGGTGAAGTTAAAGTGAAACAGTGAGATCTGCTTATTTTTATTTCTATATTTCAGCAACTCAAAGAAGGCCAAATATCTTTTGTTTTTTGAATCTTGCAAAATAATTTGTTTTTGTTTTTTTTTTTACTAAGATTTTGCAGGTCCAATTTAGCCCAGAGTGTTCTTTTTTTTTTTTAATAGCGAAGTTGTAAACCATGATAAATAAGGGTTTATGATGGAAATCCTGACAGTCCCTTAACTATGGTACTATGAGCAACATTCCTATACTAGTATACACTTGATCCTTTATTTTAGAGCAGTTCATCTTTTACTCAGTAATATGCTATTAGAGCAACTTTCACAAATGATATATCACTACCAGTATGGTATTGTCCAGAAGTAAATTCAGAGTAGTGCGGAAGGATCAATGCTTTTTCAGACCAGAAGAAAACAATGATATTAAATCACCTTCTTTGGCATCATAACATCAGATTCAAAAACCATACAGCCTACACTATAAAAAAGAATTTGGAATGAGTATATTTTATTAAACATGTTATATTATGCTAGATATTATCTATCAGTAGAATCTACTACAATGTGTTGTAATGAAATAAAATTCAAATTTGGAAATTATGTAAAATATGCGCCTGATACTCATTTAGTCATAAATTGGCATAATTTTGTTGGCTTCCATAAAGTTATTTGGATTTCTGCCATCTGAGATATATGGCACTATTTCTTTATATTTAGTATGTAGGATAATCAGTGGCATAGAGAAGGGGAAATCAAATAAATGAAAGGGCAACATGCTTTGAATTGATAAAAGGAAATAATTACTTTATGCAATGCATAATTAACCTCTATAACTGATTGCCACATGATAATATTAAGACCAAGAGCTTAGTAGGATTATATTACATTCATATGACTAACAAAAAGATCTAGAGTTAGATAACGTAATAACTCTGCATATGGACAGTTTATTCTATTATGGGTTTTCTTACATCTTTTACTGGTCTCTGTCAAAGACAGGAGAGAGAACTAAATAATCTGTCAGGTTTGATGCAGAACAGCAATTACTATGTTCCTAATAACTAAAAAGGACAGAACTGTGTTCTCAGTACAAGTCAGTAAAAATGTACATACCAATTTCTCCTCTTTTTCTCTTTTCTAAATGTTATCTATAATTCACCTGAAATTCATCCAGTCTTTTTGAGAGATCCAAATTGTGGCCCAAACAGTAAGGCTGTGTCTAGACTAGCCAGTTTTTCCAGAAAATCAGCCACTTTTCCAGAAAAACTTGCCAGCTGTCTACACGGGTCGCTTGAATTTCCGCAAAAGCACTGATTTCCTACCGTAAGAAATCAGTGCTTCTTGCGGAAATACTATGCTGCTCCTGTTTAGGCAAAAGTCCTTTTGCGCAAAAGTTTGGGGCTTTTTTGCGGAAAAGTGCGTCTAGATTGGCACGGACGCTTTTCCACAAAAAGTGCTTTTGTGGAAAAGCGTCCGTGCCAATCGAGCCGCTCTTTTCCGAAAATGCTTTTAACGAAAAACTTTTCCATTAAAAGCATTTCTGGAAAATCATGCCAGTCTAGATGTAACCTAAAAGTTTAACTCAAATTTACTGGGAGAATTTTGCCTACAAAATTTGCACCTGTTTGTACCTGTAATTGAGCAATATGAGCACTTGCATTCCTAAAATGTTTTAACCAAATAATAACTATTGAAATAATTTATTGACATTTGTGGAGGCTTCTCCATCACAAACCATTTTTAAACCAAAATGCATTTCTTTCCAGATCTTCTCCAGGCTTTAGTTGGGGGAATAGTTATGGCCTATTTTACATAGGAAGCCAGACCAGCTGTTTGCAATGGTTCATTCTGGCCTTGGAAACTGTGAATTTATGAACTACCTATTTGTGAATATAAATCCAGACCCTTTGTCCCCCTGCCAACCATCTACAAATGCCTACACTGTACCAATTCTTTTTCCTCTCTTGCAATGTCTGAATACTTCAGTGTCTTCCAGCATTTCTGGAATGTTCTGTGCAACTCCTAAATCTCCCTTCCTCCTCCCTCTTACTCAATGCATTAGTCAGGGGGGTCTCTTGAGGCAGGAATTGTATCTGTATTTCTTTAGTAAGGCACTGTGTATATAACTTCTCCTTGTTTCCCATTTAAGATGTTTAACCAAGAGTGCTGAAGGGCTTAGTGTCAGGGCCAGAACTGGTACTAAGGAGTTTCTGATTCCTGATCCTGTATTTAAACTTTATATCTTACTTGTGTCTCTAAGAATCATTACACTTGTGAATGAGTCATCATATAAAACACAGTGCATTTTTATGTAGTATTCCCCCCCCCCCCCCCCGCAATTTCACTGCCATTGAGTTTAGTCTCTGGAATAATCTCCTAAGGTAAATAATAGAATCTCCATTAGCTGGAACATTTAGTGGAGATAACAAAAGAAAAGGTACTGTAATAACCTTTTGTACACCATTAGGGGGTCTTCCACATCAATAGATAATTCCAGTTCTCAATTTACTGATGCCTCTACAACAAAGTAGTAACAGTATATTCCTAACAAAAATAAAGAATTAATCTTTTGTGGCAGGTTGTTATTCATCAGTGAGTGTAATGAGCAAGAAATGTGTGTCATGTTTTACTTATCAAAACACATACTTAAATAACAAATAAATAATACACTGGGGGCTTACGTAATGATTTACCTGATTTTTATTTCCTTCTCTATTGCATTGTTTTATAAGGCAATTTACAAACTTGGTGAGAAACTGTGCAACATAGTGTGAAATGATATTAGATACTGTGCCTAGAACATTATCAAAACTGAGCTGGGCAAACTATGAATTTGGTGCTTACCTTAATGCAGACTTGTTATTGTTAGTTGTATATTGATTGTTGCTCTCTCTGGGAAGTATTTTAGAATAGGATCTGAGGAATTTTTATCTAATTTGGATATATCCATACAGCAAAAAAATGACACTGAACTGTTGTAGATTTTCTGATTTGATTTAGTTCACATTAGATTCCAGCAGATTTAAGAAGATTATTTTAAATAAACTAAAATTTTGATATGACTACCTACTGTGTGAACAAAAGCTCAGTTACTAAACTCCTTATATAGAAACAATAATTAAAGGTTTCCAGTGTGGGCTACAGGCCTTACATAAGAATCCCATGTGATTTTTCCAAGAGTAGATTTGGTCTTAAGAGTCTCATGCTTTATTAAATGAGCTGAAAAATTCAAATTTAATAATTATTCTGCTTTCACGTGTGTCATTGTGGAAAACAATATCCCTGTTGTTATGAGTTAATAGTAAAATGGGAGGAATTTTGGAAGGCACACTTTCATAATGCTAGAAACTATAGAAAAGAACATTATTAAAATAATGTAATATATTGTAACTAACCAATATATACTCTATTCCTTCTCCTGTCATTCTTGCAGTCATTAAAGGGACAACTTTTCAAAAGAGCTTCAGTCCAACCACAATTTGTCTTCATGAAACATTGTGCCTGCCAAAAACCTGCATGCACTTTTCAAGCCCTAACATTTTAGTCAATTTGCACATCCAGATGGACAGCTACAAAACCCATTTGGACAGACATACACATCTGCTGCTTATTTTTTTAAGGTGTCCAAATGTGTACAAAGTTTCATTTGATTTCAGTAGATGTATAGAGCATGCAGGGGCTGCAGGACTTGGCTTACACAGCTGAGCAACTTATCTATTGACTAATAGAGACTAAGGCATGGATCAAACTGACTGACTTCAACTGAATCCAAGCTTAATAAGAGGGAAGGGAAAAAAAGGAAATGGAAGAAATGCTGGAGATGATATAGGTACTGGTGCAGGGTTGAGTGTTTCCTAATTATTACAGGCAGCCCCCGGGTTACGTACAAGATAGGGACTATAGATTTGTTCTTAAGTTGAATCTGTATGTAAGTCGGAAGTGGCGTCAGCCGCTGCTGAAACTGATCAGTTTCAACTGCGGCTGAATCTGGATGCCAGTTCTGACTTACATACAGCTTCAACTTAAGAAACCCAGGCGTCCCCAAGTCAGCTGCTGCTGAAACTGATCAGCGGCTGATTCCAGGAAGCCTGGGGCAGAGCAACTCTGCCTCGGGCTTCCTGTAGTCTGCCGCTGATCAGTTTCAGCAGCGGCTGACTTGGGGACGCCTGGGGCAGAGCAGCTGGGGTGCTGCTGGGTTGCTCCAGTAGCGCGGCTCCTTGACGCTACTGGAGCAACCCAGCAGCACCCCAGCTGCTCTGCCCCAGGCGTCCTGATTCAGCCGCTGCTGAAACTGACCGGCAGCGGCTGAATCAGGACGCCTGGGGCAGAGCAGCTGGGGTGCTGCCGGGTTGGTCCGAAGTGGCGCTGCGGGACCAACCCAGCAGCCCCCAGCTGCTCTACCCTAGGGGTAGGCAAGAAAAGCCTGGTCTGCTGGGGTGTGGCACTAGCTGCACCCCCTCTCCCGCCAGCAGACCAGGGAGACGGGGGTGGCGGGACCGCCCAAGTCCTCCACGGCTTTGCTCCGTCTCCCTGGTCTGCTGACCTGGGAGACGCGGAGCAAAGCCGCAGAGCACACGGGCAGTGGGACAGTCCAGGTGCGCCGCGGCTGTCCCACTGCTGGCGTGCTCCGAGACTTTGCTCCCCATCTCCCTGGTCTGCTGGTCAGACCAGGGAGATGGGGTGCAAAGCCGCGGAGCACGCCCGCAGCAGGACAGCCCAAGCGCGCCTGGGCTGTCCCGCTGCGGGCGTGCTCCAAGGCTTTGCTCCCCGTCTCCCTGGTCTGACCAGCAGACCAGGGAGACGGGGAGCAAAGCCACGGAGCATGTCCACAGCGGGACAGCCCAAGCGCGCCTGGGCTGTCCCGCTGCGGGCGTGCTCCGTGGCTTTGAGCTGTCCCCCTGCGGGCATGCTCCGCGGCTTTCCTCCCCATCTCCCTGGTCGGCAGGGCGACGGGGAGCAAAGCCTTGGAGCACGCCTGCAGCGGGACAGCCCAGGCATGCCCGGGTTGTCCCGCTGCGGGCGTGCTCCGCGGCTTTGCTCCTGTCCCCCTGGTCTGGACCCCCTCCTCCCCAGCAGACCAGGGACACCCGAGCAAAGCCGCCGCCTGGGCAGCTTTGTTCCTGGGCAAACGAGCAAAGCCGCCCAGGCGGCGGCTTTACTCGGGTGTCCCTGGTCTGCTGGGGGGGTCCAGAGGCATTGCTGGACCCCCCACAGCAGACCAGGAAGACCGGGAGAAGCTTTTCTCACCCCGGAGGACACGGGTGGCGACCCGCCGCCTGTGAGCTCCGGGGCGAGAAAAGCCCCGTTCATAAGTGCGGATCCGACATAAGTGCGGATCCGCGTAAGTTGGGGACTGCCTGTACACAAGTTTGCAATCTGTGCTTTGGGAGGGCTTCCCAGCGGCTCTCAGATCTCCAGCTAAAAGCAGTTCTCACAGTTGCTTTATATCATTTTTACTCTTGGGGACTTTTTTTGTTAATCAAATTAGGTTAGTTAACTAAGTTCTGCACCCTAAAACCAGTCTTCTGACCCCTGTTCCTGAGATGGCATGGCCATGGTCCCACTCACAGTCACTCTATCCTTTTGGGAATGCTTATGACTCTGTTGGTGCCATCTTCTTTTCTTGTGCCTTGCCAAAGGGTAATCAAAGCTTTATTCTTCCTGTGTTCATTATCCTCCTGAAGTCATTGTCTTAGCCTATGCACAACATGCCTCAGGTGACACATGAATAGTATTTATCATTGCATTTGGTCCGCTGGTTGTATCGATGGCTTCCTGGGTCTGGGCCAAGTACTGATGGGGAGTGTGAACACTGATCTAAGCCACGCATTCCAGAGTGAAAGATTATGGCCCAGTCTTGGAGGGAAAAAAAACAAGATGCAGGGGGATGTGGTTTTATTAGGTCACAACTTTATTTTACCCAGCAATAAAAATCATACAGTCTCTGGTCTCTGCCAGTTGCTGGGACCCTACTGTCCTCCATTCAAACATTGGTTAAGAGGGCTGATACAACAGGATGGCAACCTCCTCTTTTATCATATCTGTCCATTTTGATCAATTAAGGTTTTTTTTTTAATTGATCAATTTCACATTTCAAGGTGTTCTCACCGGGGTAGGGGGTGGGGAAGTTCTGACTCAAAGGGGGATTGTGGAAGATCACAAAGATGCTATACAGGGGTTGGGAGATTGTCCCCCTCATTCTGTACTGCCTTCAGAGGCAGCAAAGGCAGCATCTACGGAGCTCCCTGCAGCAGGGAGAGGTATTCAGAGGTGAGTCTGATTTCCCTGCAAGAGTGGCCATACAGGCAAAGAGGAGTTCTATTCCTTCCCAATGGCCCAGATTTGACTAGCAGCTAAGAGCTGCCAGGGGGAGGGCATTCCCAGCAACACAGACCCACTTCCTCTTATGGGAATCTCCCCCAGCTGTTCCAGTCATAGCTATATTCCTGCTGGGAAAGGACCTGGAGGTGTACCTGATCTCCTTCCAAAGGTAACTGTGCAGGGAAGAAGAAAGTGCAGTCCCTTCTCAACCTGTCAGACTTATAATTGGAGCCTGGTGAACAGCAGGAGCTCTTGACAGGGATGCCCCTAGCTCTACCCCTTCTCTGTCCCACAGATAGCTAGACTTTATAGGTAATGGTTTGTTTTCATGGTCCATGACATGTTTTTCACAGCCGTGAATATGGTAGGGTCCTACTCATTATTTATTCCAACTAGGCCCCAACCTGCTGTGGGGAATGAAAAAGGCAAAAAAAAAAAAAAAATCCCACAGCACTATTATGTTTGCTTGGCAGATATGCTAATGAGAAATTCCTTTCCAGCCCCTCAAGAGAACAGGTGGTAGCATAATACCAAAAGCAGATCATAAAACCCTATGCTGATCCCATTGTGGGAGGGCAAGAGCTGTTGGTATATGCTGAGAGAGTATGGTTGGAGAGAATGGGATTTAAATAATCTCCTCCTTACGTGCATGGAGAGCCATGTCCCTCCTGAGCCAGTACGTTCAGCTCTATGTACTTTGATCAGATATCTGTCCCATTTGCCTTCCCCTCTAACCTAAGGCAGAGCGAAAACTTCAAAGAAGCCACAAACCTAGCAAGGCAAAGCCAACCACACTTAAGCTGTGATGAGTGCAATACCTAACTTGTACATTCCTAAAAGATAGAGTTCTAAAATGAATGCTTAAAGGCCTATTACAGAAGGACTAGTGGTCCAGAATAAGAGAGACACCTACTGTATCTGTGCGGAAAGTACATTGACAATTGGTATATATCAGTGAGCACAAAGAAGTAACAAAAAAAGAAATATCTACTAAAAGTATGCCTTCTTCACAGCATGTGCAGTAAATCGATCTAGCAACTAGAAAGCATCCTATTCATGAAGTAGATCAAAAACAAACTGATCTTAAGAAGCAGGTCAGTGGTTATCTTCTATCAAAAATAAATTAATTTTTTGAGTTGAGTTGATGGTATTTTTTCCCATTTTGACAACTACAATCTTCCAGCAATATTAAAGATGGAGAAAAGTGAACAACTTAGAAATACTGCCCAACCCAAATGATCAGTAATCAAGCATCATGATAATGTCTCTATATAATATTGCCTCTTGCACCATTTGGTTTGTAAAGTGAAGTGGAAGGAAAACATTTTAGTGCCACAAATATTTACCTCTGTGTTTTATTCTACATCACATTCTGAAGGGAAGAATTTAGATTCCTTAAGTGAACATGTGCCCAGTAATTGACACGTGACTGTGTCCAGTCATTTGTGTTTTTTACTAGTCTTTTTAATGAAAATTTCTGTTATGTTTTTATGACTGTAACAATGACCAACATGTAGTGTTCTGAATAGTACTGATGATTCTTTTGTGTGTAGATATAGACTAGTATGAAGGACATTACTAATTTAGTAAGGAGGGAAACAATGCTTACAAGTCTTCCTGAAAAGCACGTAGTCAAAATATTATTAAATTTAATCGAGAGTTATGTTTTAATTTTGACCCAATTGTTAGTCTTCCTGGCATGAAAGTGAAATGATCTGATAGCTTCTTGGACATGTTTTAATGCTCTAATAGAGCAACACAGATCTCAAAGGTTATATCTACACTGTAAAATGGTGTATCTTATTTCGATTTTATTTCAAAATAAGCTATTTAAAATTGGTGCATCTACATGGTGCCAAATTTCAAAATAAAGCACTATTTTGAGACATCCCTTATTCCTTGTGAAACGAGGTTTAAAGGGATGCCAAAATAGCACATCTGGTATTTTGAAAATTATTCTGAAATAGCAGACGTGTTCCTTGGATGCGAGGTAGCCTTGTAGTCTAGACATATCGTAATAGTGTACATCCTGCCTGTGGGTCAGAGAATTCAACTAAAGAAAAGCATATGAAGTTGTATCTGAAATGAAAAAGAAATAAGGGCTTTTCTTTGCATCTTTCTACAGACAGCTAAGATCTGCCTCCCTTCCTCTCCAATTAAAAAATATAAAGCAGAGGAAATTAAATGGCTCAGGAAACTGGAAATTTTCTTTAATCCGTTCTGATCCATTATATTGTTGTATATCATTTTTGTGCCGAATAACCGTAACTAGCATTTGGTTCATCCAACCTTTTGTGAACTAATATGTGTGAGCATTAACTCATAAAAAGTTAGTTCCAGTCATTTACTCTTTTTCAAACTGTTGTATACTCCCTCACACACAGGGTGATCTTATTAATTTAAATAATGTATAAGTAAAATGTTGTCGTCTTTACCAATATTATAAAGAACCAAATTCCATTTCCAACTCTTTCAGCTGCTTCCTTCCATTGCTGGTCTGTATGGGAATATTATGACAAAACCCAAATGGTATTAGCATGTGGGCTCCCATTTATCATACTCTTTCAGCAAATTCCTGTTTCTTAAATATGGAGTATATCCAACTTCAAGCTGTAGAATTACAATCTAATTATATATTTTAAACTAAATTTCTTTCAAGTAAATTCTGCCACATTTAAATAAGGTATCAGCCCTCCAATGTCTAGAAAACATTTTATTTTTAATACATTTCTTTCTCTTAAAAATAGAATTAAGTGGATTAGAAGTTACTTTCAGTTTTTACTGAAGTGTCAGTTTCTGACTATTATCACTGGGCTGAATTACCAGATTAGAATGAAACAACAAAAGACCACGAAAGCTCATGATACCATTTACATGTTTTGTTAGTCTATAAAGTGCTACCAGGTCATTTGTTGTTTTTTTTCTGTAATAGACTAACTCAGCTACCCCCTGAAGCTTCAGATTAGAATGGTTAGTCATCTGATCTTTTGTAGCCCACACTTTAAAACAAAGTCTCTGTTCCCTTGTGTTATTTCTTGAGAACAGTGATATTGTCTTCCATTTGCAGGGGACTTTGTATATGAAAGAAAGAGAGCACTGCTGCATTTTCCATAAAAGCATAACACATGTAATAGCTTCTCAAGCTATTCAATTTTAACCAGCTGGCTTTGCTCACGTTATTCAATATCTGTTTCTAAAGATCCATGAGCCTAACATCATATTGATAGTTGCCTTTCCCATTCAATTTTCTGTAATGTAGTCCTTATTATAGTACATTTCTCATTTCTAAACCTTCCACCTAACGGGAAATCAAATAAGAAAATGCATGTTACATTAATTATTGTTTCTAATTTGAAATACAAAAGAAGGTGTGCTCTTCCAGGAAAAGACCCTGTCTCATTTCATGTTTGTACCTCCCCTAGTACATTATGGCCAAAGATGGAAGCGAGTAATAAATCAAAATAATAGTGGTTAGACTGAGATGTGCAAATATTTCTGAATTAAGACTGTTGTTCCCTGCTCAACGTGTCTATCTACAAAGTGACAGCACTTAAAGTACTCAGCCATAACTATATAATCTTCTATTACATTCTAGCAAACAATAAACTGCTCAGAAACCTTTGCAGCACATAGACCTAAGACTTCCATTTGCCAGTGCAGTTCAACCCTTAAGTGTTATGTTAAGCTGTTTTTTGAATTAGATGGATTAATATTGTTCTGTCTACAGTAATGGAGCTATAGTGAAGCACTGCAGCTTTTCAGACAGTACAATTAATCTTGGTGAGCTGTCAGTTGAATTTAGACAGAGATCATGTACCTATGTGTTTCAAAGCTTTTTGGTCTTGTCATATATGGTTCTTGAGACCTAAGAGGAAATATTTTGAAATTATTACTGTAAAAGCTACTGTCGACATGCAGACAAAGAAAAAGCCACAGTTTAGATGAGTTGTCCCAGCTTATTCAAACACATAGTAAGTACTACAGGCAGTCCCCGAGTCTCCAGCAGACCAGGGAGAGGAAGCAAAGCGGCGGAACACGTGGGCAGCGGACAGGGCTGTCCGCTGCCCACGCGCTCCGAGGCTTGGCTCTGCTTGGCTCTGCTTTGCCCCCCCCCCCGTCCCCCTGGTCTGGGCTGCAGACCAGGAGGACGAGGGGGGGGGAGGCAAAGCAGAGCCAAGCAGAGCCAAGCCGCGGAGCGCGCGATCAGCTGACAGCCCAGACGTGTCTGGGCTGGCAGCTGGCAGCGCGCTCCGCGGCTTGGCTCTGCTTTGCCCCCCCCCCATCCTCCTGGTCTGCAGACCAGGAGGGGGGGAGAGCAAAGCAGAGCAAAGCCGCGGAGCACGCGGGCAGCGGACAGCCACTGCGCGTCTGGGCTGTCCCGCTGCCCCCGTGCTCCGTGGCTTCGCTCCAGACACCTGTGGTACAGCAGCTGGGGCGCTGCAAGTTGGTCCCGTAGCGCCGCTCTGGGCGCTACTGGACCAACCGGGCAGCACCCCAGCTGTTCTGCCCCAGGCTCCTGATTCAGCCACTGCTGGTCAGATTCAGCAGCGGCTGAATCAGGACGCCTGGGGCAGAGCAGCTTGGGTGCTGCTGGGTTGGTCCAGTAGCGCCGAGGAGCGGCGGCGCTACTGGACCAACCCAGCAGCACCCCAGCTGCTCTGCCCCAGGCATCCCCAAGTCAGCCGCTGCTGAAACTGACCAGCGGCTGACTACAGGAAGCCTGAGGCAGAGTTGCTCTGCCCCGGGCTTCCTGGAATCAGCTGCTGATCAGTTTCAGTAGCAGCTGACTTGGGGATGCCTGGGGTTCTTAAGTTGAATCTGTATGTAAGTCAGAACTGGCGTCCAGATTCAGCCGCTGTTGAAACTGATCAGTTTCAGCAGCGGCTGAATCTGGACGCCAGTTCCAACTTACATACAGATTCAACTTAAGAACAAACCTACAGTCCCTATCTTGTACGTAATCCGGGGACTGCCTGTATGTAAAGACGTAAGAGAATTTGTTAAATAATAGCAAAATATCTTTAAAGAGCTAAGAGCCAGCACAAACAAAACCTCTCTTACCCAGAAATGTAAAAAGGAATGGAATCCTGTGTTTCATCCCAAATGATGTCAGAGATGTGATATAACAGGTAGTGGGGAGCAGAGCTTGTTAGAGGGATGTGCTTTCTGTTCAAAGGCCCTGTATCCTGACTTGACAGGAGTTATATTATATTAATCTTATTTACTGTGATAGGTCAGAGTTGCAGATGGCACCAGGGAGTCTGTATTTCCTTGTTTTAACATTAAAAACATTTTTCTTTGGCTACAGTGAATAGTTAAAGGTTAAAGAGAAACTTGATTTCAGGAATAAAGCAGGAGTTAAAATAATGAACAAGGTTCACTTCTAATGGTATCATCTTCACTTTTTTCTATTATTATTTCTCTGTCTTGTTTTCTTGGATCTCGTTGACACTTCTTTGTGCTCACTTATTACTTACTGTGAATTTTGGGACATTAAAATAGGACTCAGTGGTGACTTTGTCAGGAGCCCAGTCTTTGAAGCAACATCTTGTGACTCTGCCCATGGAGCAGCTGAAGAGAAAAATTGTGTCTGCTTCCCCTCGCTGTTCTTCTAGGGACTTACCCTGCACCTGCATTCAAGCTACCACAATTTGTATCCCTGGGCACAGAGCCGGCCTTAAGGACGGGCCGCAACCTCATTTTGACCCAACCTCCTGAATCCTCCCCCAGGAGGCTTGACAAATTTTCAAACTGGGTTATTGCCCGGGGCCACCAATTGGTTAGGACTGGCCCTGCCTGGGTGAATCACTCAGAGCACATGGGGGCAGGTTCCAGCACTCCCTCTACTCTTCACTTGTTCCTGTTCACTCTTACCTACACGCGCAAGAAGGACTGTAGCAGCCTTGTGGAGTCTCTTCTTTATCCCCCCGCCAGCAGTTACCCCTGGTGTGAGTAAGCCAGTGCAAGGAAATAAGGGTGCACCTTACTACTCTATATTCCCCTAGGGGGACAACACAGAATACCAGCTGGCTCATAATAAATAACATTAATAACAGCTGAAAGGAATGAACATTTCCCTGCACTTAGCTTTGCTATGGTATTTGTGATATCTCTCTATACTTGGAACAGGAACCACTGCTCATTCACAGGCATAGGTTATTTCTGTGAGTAGGAAGTGTCAAGTTTTAATAGTGCTCATTCTCCTTGAACTCTCTTCCTATTTAATCACTGGTTGCAGAGCAGTCTTGGTTTCCTCTAGAACAAAGCATGACCTTTCCCTTCTCTACAAATGCCACTATATGGCTGTTTACATGGAGAGTTAATGGGAGGGAAAATAACCATAAGGATCACACAGAAGAACTGTAGCATATCTCCATTTGCTTCTCTTCTGTGCAAAAAAATGACCTTATGAATGATGCAGGCTAGAAAGAATCACGGGCACTTTTCTGACAGAATTATAGATTTGGCTAGACACAATCCACAACACTAAGGGAGAGGAGGAGATTCAAATAAACCCTGAGAGCCATTAATGCCTTGGTCATTGATTTGAACATATATGCAATGAATGCACTGGGCACTGAAGCATAGTATTAACCACTGCAATTTGGTTTCACATAATTGTACTAGTAATGAGCTCATTAGAGTGAAAGTTTGCCATACACTTTTGACTTCTCTTAATTAAGACATTTGGAGTTAATTTTTTAACTTAGGTACTGCATTCCAGAGTATGTTTGATTTCCTCCAATTGTCAGTCTCAGCTGGAAAGATAAACTTCTATATATGCTTTCAAAACAATTTCATCAGTATTACTACAAACGCCACAAGTGGGAGATCCTTACAGAATGCATCTTGTTGCTAAGGGACATTGTGACAGCCGCACTGCTTGCAAATTGATATGATCTATCATAATTTAGTCATTCCAGGTTTGCAATATATTGCTGGCCCATGAATGTTTGCTACTGTCCTGCAAAAAAGGTTAGGAGAGCAATGTTATACAACACTTTCAAAGCCTTTATTAGGAGCAGCCAATAAGCTGAAGTAAATTATTCTATACACATCTTTTCATCTGTATCAGTACCTGAATATTCATTGGAGCCTGCCTTAACCACTAGTCTACAGAGTCATTCTCACTCACTTTTTCTACCCAAATGGCTATTCAAGTATTCTATACTTCAGACAACCCAATAGCTCAGTTTAGATTACCCCTACCTGGAATGGGAAAGATCTAGGGATGTTAAAATGTATTTAATTAGTCACATAACCGCTGAAAATTTCAAGAAGTCCATTGCATGTTAGTGTTTGGGGAGATGCTTCATTTTTGAAGCACACACTGCCACACTGCTGCTTTTAATATGGGGCAGGTGGACCACCACCACGTCCTCTAGTTTTTTTTAAATCTAGCCAAAAAAACTTAATGTTTCTATTTTAATAATGCTCATTTTTGTTGTTGTTTTGGCTAAAATATTTGCCCAAATTGGCCCAAATTAACAGTAACTCATGAGCTGCTTTATTCAACTTAATTTCATTTCCTGGCAAAAAAAGGTTTTATTCAAATCTTTTTGATCAGCTCTATTCATAAGCCCGAGGCCCCAGTATGCTTTACACATATCTATCTGTGTGGCCAAACCTGTCCCCTCTGCAGACATATACCTAAAATAACATGACAACAGACGTAAGCACATGTTTAAAGGTAAATATGTTTTTAAATGCTCTGTTGAATGCTCTCCCTGAATTGTGACCTTGTTTGGTCTATACCAAGTGATTCTCTATAACCCACTTTAAAAGTCTGTTAGCTATTCAGTTCGGAACAGCAATGACCCTCAGCACAGACTAGTTCCTCGTGTTTGATTTTTTTATTGCTTCAGTAGATGTTTGTGCCCTCTTATCTAGTTCATTAAAAGAGCTTTACAGCATTTACAGCTTTACAGTATTTAAAAACACTGAAGGACTTTACAAAATGACAGCAATTTCTTAAGTCATGCACAAGAGAAAGGCTGCTCGTTACTGGAAGGATTGATGTTTCTCTGCAATATGAAGGTCAGACTTCTTTATTACCTTTATAAGTTGTCAAGTAAATTCAGCTTAACATGACCTGGATGAAATTGGTTGTCTTCAATACTGTTTAATTGGCAGAAAATTAAAGGTCTGAAATAGCAAACTAAAACTGAAGAGCCAGAGGATAGACAGCATTGTAAGAGACATTAAGGATGCAATACAATTACAAGACAAAATTTTTTTTACTGCATCCCCTGTTGTAGAAGCGTTATGCATTGATCATGATCAAGGCAGGGTATGCATGAGCTTAATTTAAGTGCAAATTTCAATGTGATTTTCTAAAATTTACAGAAACTCTAAATATATATTTTTAAAAGTTCATAGATATTAAAGAATATTAAAATAAGACATAATTAACAAGGTGCACTGCTTAAGATATTTAATATGAAATTAAATAAAATGTATACATGTATTCTTGGAGTATTTTATCATTTTTTGTAACAACTCATGCTAGTAAACACATCAAAATGTGGTATAATCAACACAGCTGTATAAAGAAATCCATGTCCATTAAGTTAAAGCATAAAAACATTCACCAAGAGGTCCAATTTGATAAACTATTCCTCCTACCACTAAATCTTCAGGGAAACTGTCTCAAAAATGAAGCATCTGCCCAAACACTACCATACTATGGACTTCTGCAGTTCCCTGTTGCATGTATATCATCTGCACGCATAGCTCAGCTGTCAAATACTAAACAAATCTATAAGTGAACTAAAAATAGCCATACTCTCCTTACAAATATGAATACCATATTTTGTGATCCTGGAAAGAGTGCAAAAGGCATTCTTCACCCAAGTTTATCCAATTTCTAAGGTATAGCAATTCAATTTAACACTTCACACATATAAATCAGTAAAAATAAATAATAAAGCATCTCAGAGAGCAAACAAAATTGCAAGCAAACAAAAGGCAGTACTGAAAATACAAGGGGAAGTAAAACAAGTGGTTGGTTATGTGTATTTTAAATTAAATTAAGGATCCACACAGAGCTCTATAGAAAAAGACAGTTTTCCTGGTTTCAGACTGTGTTTCAACAACTTAAAAAGTCAGAATAGGCTCATTAAAGTTTTGCACACATACCCTTTAAAGAAACGGGTCACCTTAACATATGGCTTTGGAGTTTGCATCCCTACTTCAAAGAGCTTGCAGATAACGTCTTCATCCTACAAAGCTATTGCTTGTTACTTATGAGTCACTGAAGTACTCAAGTACAAGAGCTACACTAGATAACAAAGATCAGTCCTTAATGGTTTTCAATACCTGTGGCCAAACAAATTCTAAAACCTAATGAAAATCACTTGTCTGGAATCCAATTGATTTCCATTAAGTTTTAGAAATTGTTTGGGAAGAGGCATCTCTCTAAGCCTGTGCCACTGCAACCCCCGAGCTAGGGATCAGACATGACAGGTTAAAAATACAAGAGTTTAGATTCCTTTTAAAAAAATAAACCCCCGGTTACTGAGTTATTGCCCAGCCAGAACTTGTGTCTTTCCTCCCAGCACCCACAGCCCAGCTGGGGCTCAGAGGCATTCTCACTCCCTTCTGCCTGCCTTCCCAACATAGCTGACCCTGGGACTTTCCATCTCTCCCAGAAGCTGATCTGGGACTGAAATGGAGTCAGATACTCCTCTGCCCACCAGCTTCCACCATAGCATAAACTTAGCCTGGCTGAGAAAGGGGCATCCCTAACTTAGTCCCCAACCCCACTAATCCTCACCCACCCCTGTATTCCACCCCAGTTCAACAGCCACATCTGTAGGGTCCAGGAAGCACCTAATTAGTGGAACCCACCGCCATGCCTGGGCTTGATTCTTGGATCTTGCCTCTTGGCCTGGACCCTAAAACTATGGCAGTTGATTCTTGGTATTCAGCCTGGCCTGGGACTTGAGTAGGATTCTTCTGAACTCTGGGCCTCATGCTTGATCCTGCTCTGAACTTTGGTCTTGACTGCCGTTGTCAGGATACTGAGAGGGTTTGTTTGTTTTTTAATTCTTCTACTTGTTCTAATTTTAAAACTGGGGAAAACACCCCATTCAAGCAAACTGAAAAGAGCCTCCCTACCACAAGAAAAGATGATGCTTCATGGTCGTGCTTGCAGTTGTCTAACTATATATGGGTATGTCTACATTACAAAGTTAATTCGAACTAACAGCCGTTAGTTCGAATTAACTTTCATAGGCGCTACACACGCGAACCGCTAGTTCGAACTTAATTCGAACTAGCAGAGCGCTTAATTCGAACTAGGTAAACCTCATTCCATGAGGATTAAGCCTAGTTCGAATTAAGTAGTTCGAATTAAGGGCTGTGTAGCCACTTAATTCGAACTAGTGGGAGGCTAGCCCTCCCCAGCTTGCCCTGGTGGCCACTCTGGCCAACACCAGGGAAACTCTTCTGCCCCCCTCCTGGCCCCGGAGCCCTTAAAGGGCCACGGTCTGGCTACAGTGTTTGTGCCAGTTGCAAGTCTGCCAGCACCCAGCCAGCAGACCCTACACCTGCCACCTGATGAGCCAGCCACCCGCTGCCACCCAGCCCTCCCCCTCTTCCCGGGACCAGGCTGACGGCTCACAGGAGCCTGCCCGGGGCCGCAAGAGGTGGGCACCCGCTTGGTCAACTGCGGAGATCGTGGACCTCATCGAGGTTTGGGGGGAAGCCTCCAATGTCCACAATCTCTGCACTAGCCACAGGAACGCGGCCGTGTACAGCCGCATGGCTGACAGCCTGGCCGCCAGCGGAGCTGGGATCAGGTCCGCTGTAAAATTAAGGACCTGCGGCAGTCCTACTCCCGGGCCTGCCAGCCAGGGGCCGACCCAGAGGTCTGCCCCCACTTTGAGGCCCTGGACCGTATCCTGGGGGCTCACGCCATCCATGCCCCCCGGGTGGTGATCGACCCCAGGGCTGAGGGACCCATCCCGGACACTGAGGAGGAGGAGCAGGAGGATGCCGAGAGCCAGGAGCCTGCCCAGGACCCCCGAGGCACCCCACAGAGCACAATGCCTGTGTCGTCCAAGGCCGGGGAGGCCTCCACATGTGAGTACCATCATGCTCCCCTTATGTGTATGGGGGGTTGTGGGGAGAGGGGGAGCCCAGGGACCGTGCGCCTGGGCCTTGGCCGCCATGGAGCAGCAGCTGGGTGTCATGCAGGGGCCCTGGCCTTGCAGAGGGGGGCTGGGTTTCACCCACCTTGTCCCCAGGGAGAATTGACCGCTGCTCTTGTTTCACCACAGCCGTAGCACCTGGGACTGCAGGGCGCACCACCCCGCCTGCAACAGCCACCCGCAACCGGGCCAGCAGGCATGCCAGGAACGAGGAGGAGTACCAGCGGCGGCACCTGCGGTTCCTGGATCACCAGCTCCGCACCCAGGACCACTGGGTCCAGGAGGACCTTCGGCTGCCTCAGAGGCCACCTCCAGACCCTGGTCAACAGGTTCCTGCCTCCTCCTGCTCCGGCTCCTGCGGCTGCCCCAGCTCTCGCTCCTCCTCCCACCCCTGCTCCCCCTACTCCTGCTGTCCCTGCTCCTCCTGCCCCTGCTCCCCCTCCCGCTTCCTCTGTACCCCCCGTCCCTCCTGCCCCACCCTCCACACCCATTCCCCCCCAACGCACCCGCAGGGCTGCGAGACGGGCGAGCCAGCTGGACCCCCAAGCCTGAGCTTTCCCTTCCCTTCCTCCCCTTCCAGCTCCTTCCTCCCAGGTTTCCCCCTCCCCTCTCCCACTCTCATTCCTCCCTCCCCCCACCCCAGTTATGTAAAATAAAAAGAGAATTTTGTTGGCAAAAATTTGGTGTCTTTATTTGACATTAGGAAGGGAGGTTAGGGAGGGGAAGGGGGGGAGGGTGGAAGAAGGCCCCAGTGGGGCATGCAGGGAGAGTTCAGTCCTCCTCCACATGGAAGCTCTCCCACAGGGCTTCCCGGATCCGGACGGCCCCCCGCTGGGCTTCTTGGATGGTGGCGGTGCAGGGCTGAGCGTAGTGTCCAAACATGCGGTCAGCCTCAGCCATCCAGGCTGGCAGGAAAGCCTCCCCCTTCCTTTCGCACAAATTGTGCAGCACACAACATGCTGCCACCACGGGAGGGATATTGTGCTCTGTGAGGTCGAGACGGATGAGGAGGCATCTAAATCGGGCTTTCAGTCACCCGAAGGCCCCCTCAATGATGATGCGGGCTCTGGTCATCCTGGCATTGAAGGCCTGGCGGGATGGGTTGAGGTGCTCCGTATAGGGCTTCATGAGCCAGGACTGTAGGGGGTAGGCCGCATCCCCCACCAGGCACACGGGCATGTCCACGTCCCTGACCCTGATTTGGCGGTCGGGGAAGAAGGTCCTGGCCTGCAGCCTCTGGCACATGGAGGAGTTCCGATACACCCTGGCGTCGTGTGCTTTGCCGGACCAGCCCACATTAATGTCTGTGAACTGTCCCTGGTGGTCACACACGGCCTGCAGGAGCACAGAGAAGTACCCCTTGCGGTTCACATACTGGGAGGCCTGGTGTTCCGGGGCACGGATGGGGATGTGCGTCCTGTCGATGGCTCCCCCGCAGTTGGGGAAGCCGAGGTTGCCGAACCCCCGGATGACTGCGTCCAGGTCAGCGAAGCAGACCACCCTGCGGAGCAGCACCCGGTTGATGGCCTTGACCACCTACAGAGAGACACAGCAAAGCGTGAATCACTGGGGTGCCCGGGTGGCTAGGAGTGTTCGTGCCCTGGCACTGGCCCACACCCCACTCACGGAAGCAACCCCCCCCGGACGGTGTGTAGTACGGCCGGGACAGACCGACCCCTCCGGTGCGGGGCACTTTTGTCTCCTCCCCTCACTCCCTCCATTTTCCCTGGGCCAGCCCATCTCCTCCTTGCAACCCCTCTCCCCCCCAACCCAGTGGCCGGCGAGTGCCGTACCTGCATGAGCACTGCTACGACAGTGGATCTCCCCACGTCAAACTGGTTTCCGATGGATTGGTAGCTGTCCGGCGTGGAGAGCTTCCAGAAGGCGATGGCAGGCTTGCAGCAGCAAGTCCACAAACTGCACCAGAAACTGCAGGGCGAGCACTGGCTCCATGTTGCCACCTGCGGTGGCATCCCCGAAGGGAACCACCGACACAGACAGGCGCAGAGAAAAATGCTTTGCTGTCCCTCGGCGAGGTAGGCAAGCAAGCGGAAAAGCTGAGAACCGGCTGTCCAGGGGGATCTCTTTAAGCACGAGCCTCAGCCTCAGACAGCAGCCACACAAAGCAACTACTGACCTGATGCCCTGCCAGAACTGGTTTCAGCCACGCGTAAATGCGCCCCTGCATCCAATCAGTGTGGACGCGCTAATTCGAATTAGCAAAACACTAATTCAAACTAGTTTTTAAGTCTGGATGCGCTAATTCGAATTAGCTTAGTTCGAATTAACTAATTCGAACTAAGTTAGTTCGAATTAGCGCTGTAGTGTAGACATACCCTTTGGTACTAAGCTGGTTTGCAGGAATGGACCCCTTTTTTCTTTATTTTGTCTGAAATGATGTCTACAAAATGTAAGTGATATGTATTGTAATTCAATCTGAAATCAGAACCCCCCCCACACACACATACTGTCAATGAGGCTCCCAAAATGTAAACATTTAGATACTTCAAGCAACCAATGGATGACAGTACTTTTCAGCATAAATCATAATCAAGCACAACACCTGGTTTTACTTACTGAAGCTTCTTGTCAGTGAAATACAATGAGTACTCATTAAGGCTGGTACTGGTATACAGTGGGCTTTACTTTCAGTGATCAGTTAAGTGCAGTAATATTTAATCATTACACTGGATCTAATGCCACTTCAGATAATAACTGATCAAACTCCCCTATCCTTGAAACAGTATTTGGAGAAAAAATGGCAGGATAGTTAGGATCAGTAAACACCAGTTTTTCAGTCCTGCTACTCCAGTACTGCCGTTACACTCCAGGCTATGAAATTGTCAAGCAGAAGCACAAAACTGATAACTGGAGACTTGGAGATAAGCAGTCCTGTAAAATAGGCAGACTTCTGTTGAGGTAAGGTTTTTTAAAAGGATAAATACTGCTACATTTGGGGTGTGAGAGGAAACAGACAAACACAAAAAACTTAAATAGAAACCAGTGATCAGGTAATCATTAAAATACAAATACATCACAGATTATAGATAATATGAACATAAGCGCATGCATAAAAAATTTCAAGATCTGGCCCCTGGATCCCTTGTTTTATGGAAAAAAATCAGTGCATAACAGCTGGTCTTACACACTGATGGCAAACACATGGCTGTCATCTATCTACTCTTATGTGTGTTCATTTGCATGTGAATAGGAATACCATATTATCACTCTGAAATCGTTACTGTACATTTCAGAGGCAACATTTAGTACTTGGGTACGGATGGGACTGCTACTATCACTGAGTGACACCGTACTATACAAAGAGTTCTGCTGAAATCATAGAGGGTTGCCATTCATAGTAAAGGCACCATATCTGGTCCACAGTGCTTTTAACTCACTAGTTACCTTTTAAGGGAGGCAGTATAAGAACATAAGAATGGCCATTCTGGGTCAGACCAATGGTCCATCTAGCCCTGTATCTTGTCTGCCGACAGTGGCCAATACCAGATGCCCCAGAGGGAGGGAACACAACAGGTAATCCTCACATTATCCTTCCCCTGTCACTCATTTCCAGACAAACAGAGGTTAGGGAAACTATTCCTACCCAACCTGGCTAATAGGCATTGATGGACCTAGCCTCCATGAATCTATCTAGCTTTTATTTTTAACCCTATTAAAGTCCTAGCCTTACCACATCCTCTGGCAAGGAGTTCCACAGGTTGACTGTGTGCTGAGTGAAGAAAAACTTCCTTTTGTTTGTTTTAAACCTGCTGCCTATTAATTTCATTTGGTGACCCCGTGTTCTTATATTGTGGGCATAAGTAAATAAGGGTATGTCTACACTACCACCCTAGTTCGAACTAGGGTGGTAATGTAGGCAACCGGAGTTGCAAATGAAGCCCGGGATTTGAATTTCCCAGGCTTCATTTGCATAAAGCCGGGCGCCGCCATTTTTAAATGTCCGCTAGTGCGGACTCCGTGCCGCGCGACTACACGCGGCACGGAGTCCGCACTAGCGGACATTTAAAAATGGCAGTGCCCGGCTTTATGCAAATGAAGCCCAGCAAATTCAAATCCTGGGCTTCATATGCAACTCCAGTTGCCTACATTACCACCCTAATTCGAACTAGGGTGGTAGTGTAGACATACCCTAACTTATCCTTATTTACTTTTTCCACACCTGTCATGATTTTATAGATCTCTATCATATCCCCCTTTAGCCTCCTTTTTTTTTATAGTCTAATGAATATAGAATGAAGCTGGAAATTAAGTGGCCTGACTGAGATTCTATGCTGTACTTCTATGAGGCGCAGTCCCGTGCTCACTGCTCAAGTTAGGGGAGGCTAAAGTGGCATTAGGCATCAGTCTGGGGACTGAGAGGGGTCACTGTCTCCTCTAAGATTTTCCAGCCATGAGTGGAGTGAGTTTTGTCTTATGCACCAGCAATGAGATCATGTGTATTTGTTTGAATGTGTGCCACTGTGGCACCACCCAGTGGCACTGCTCCCCAGTAATATGAAATGTGTGTTTATACCACTGAGTAACTAACATGCACTTTTAAAAACATAGTGGAGACCGGACACTGTACTTTCATCCAAAGGCAAAGTAGGCAAGGGATGTGTTGTGCTCCCCTCTCAACAGTGCAAAGGAGTGATGGAATAATTCATTTTAAAAATTTCTTTGATTTTGGCAGCACAAAACAGTAAACTTATTGAGATAAAGATTTTCACTGAAATGTACAATAAAAATATGTAGCATGCAACAGGATATACAATTAAAAGGAAAAAAGAAGTATGCAACACATGAAGTAATAAAGTATGTGTTTCAATGTCTGCAGAATGAGGAATTACTTACACAAGCAAGAATCTGTAACAAATTTTCAATTAGTGGTGGTGGTGGGTGTTACTAGAAGTCCAAAATGGTATTGAATATTGTATAAATGTACTTGTATATGGATTCTTTGGGAGAGGGAACAATACATGCATGTAGTTAGTGCACCCTACAAGCTCAGAAAAAAAGCAAGAACCACCCAAAACATATTTATTTAACTTCATATTTTTAGGTTGCATAACACATTATCTTTTAATTCATGTGGTTGTCTGTCTTGGCTGTGTATTTATGTTTAGTTGAAATTATAGTAGAAATTTGCCTTTGTAAAGGCTTCCATAGAAGATAGCAAACTATCCTTAGGCCAGGTTTTTTAAGGTATTTAGGTAACTACTGGGATTTTCAAAAGCATCTAAGTGCTTTCAACCCGGTCGTTAGTAAATAGTAATATACACAAGTGGTGACATGAAAAAAAACACTAAAGTGCTGCCCAGAGAATCAAAATAAATTCTAGCAGCGTATTGTCAGATCAAAGAAAATGGAAGTAAATTTTGACACCAGAAATCCAGAAGGTCGGTCAACTTTTAAATCAAATGATCCTAAAATTATAGAAAAACAAAAATGTAGAATACATTTATCATTACAAAATCACACTAAAAACCAGAAGAGTTTAAATTAGGAACATATTTTTGATGATTATTCACTGTTAAAATATAAGTTAAATAGCACTCAGTCCTCTATCTGCACCATCTTTACAAATGTAAACGATGATGGGCAAAGACCAATAAGAGCATCCACTAAAGAAGTAAACTAAGGAGTCCTTAGTGGGACTTTGCTTGTCATCAGAAAAACAGTGGACACAAGTCTGTCAATTGGCATGAGGCTTTAGGCAGCCCTATCCCTAGATGATGGATTACTTTTAAAACTACAACAAACAAGGCTCACCATCTGCGAAGCTGAGGGATCTGCCGATATTTACTCAACCTGGTCCCCTTGTAACTTAGTGCAGAACTGCAACCGGAGCGGAACTGCCCTGTCCAGGCTGCCCGGAGCCTTCAGCCTGGCTGGGTGGTGCCCGGACCAAGGCAGCCAAGCCCCTCTGCCTCACTTCACCCCCTTCCCCTGCAACCAGTTTGCCCCCAGGCCAGGCTGCCGCTGGGACCTTCCCTCAGTCGCTGCCTGGATGGCACTCACCTAAGAACTCCCCGTTCTAGTTCAGCCTGTGGCGGAGCCCGAAGGGCAGCAGAAAGTTGACCCCAGCGTGTCTGCGGCCAACTCCTGCTCCCACCTAGCAACAGGGTCTGGTCCATCCCCACCCAGTTCAGAGCACCTGGCACTGCACTGCTACTGTTCGCCACTGGAGCAGTTGCGGGATGCCTGCAACATACGCTCTGGCTCTGGCCCTGGCCCTGGCCCTGGCCCAGGCCCAGTGCCCTTTGCCACCAGAGCAGCTGTGGGCCACCTGCAATGCGTGCTCCATCTGTGGCCGCATCCAAGGCTGCCAGAGCAGCCACCGTCCACCACGTGGCCCACAGCTCCAGCCCTAGGGAAGGGCCTCAAATTCTTGGTGCGTGCCTGTGCAACTGCACACCTTAGAGGGAACCCTGCCATTGGTGAAATTTACAGGTTTATAAACCCTAGGCTACTCTGTGAGCTGCAGCATTGCCTGTGTAAGTGGGGGAATGATCCCGCTATTGTGGGGAACTTTCCTGGCTTCTATACCACCCCGGTGAAATGAACCAGCGAAAGGATCTGAGTCCCTGCTCCCACTTCCTTTACCCCACGGCTCCCTGATCCTGAGGGCTCCCCCTCCACTCTCCAGAGTAGTAGAGCCCTTGAAACCCCAACAAAGCTGGGCCCAGGTTTCCTGGGGCTTAATCCCTGACCTTGTAGTCACTAGGGGCAGGAGTTAGGGTGTCCCCACTCCGAGGTGCTCTCTTTACACTGCAGGCCTTCCTGGCCCAGTGATCACTTCATAAGGTTCAAAGCAAATACAATGTATTAAACATCAACTGATTAAAGAGAAAAGAATAAGAAAAAAATGAGAATGGTTAAATGAGAACACAGCCCTGCTCTGTAGCATATGGACATCAAAACAGCAGTCTGCAGAGTGTAAGGACAGTCCACAGTCTCTTTCTTAGAGGCCCTGGATATGCTGCAGGAGGGATTACAGGCTGGACACGCTAGCTCTGGTAGTGACCACACAGTCTCAAGCTGGAAGTGGCCAGACCCCTCTCCCAGTCCAGAGCCTTTCCCCACACTTTGCTGGTCCCAGGTGCTCACTACATCCAGCTGCAGGCTGTACTGCTTGGCCAGTTCCAGCTCCTTGTGTTGCTTCTCTGTTCCTTTTGGCTCTCTGAGCATTGCCAGTCTGCTGCTCAACACAGGGTCTGCACTCCTTGCGCTGTGTATGCCTGGCTCTGCTGCTGCAAAAACTGCCCCTCAGCACAGCTTGCACTCCTCTTAGCAGTGTCTCAGCTCTCTGTTCCTTTTGCAGGACTTCTTTACACAGTTTGTACTCCTCTTTCAGCTCTCTGTCTTTGCAGCACCTCTTCTGCACACAGCTTGTTTGTTCAGAGAGAGAGCTAGAACAATCCCAGCTCACAGGGAGGACGGGGCCTGGCCTCTCCCCTTCCTCACTGGTCTGTCCAACCTGTCAATCAGGCTGAGCTGGAGCGTTGGCTGCTTTCCATTGTCTCTGGGGTCAGTCAGTCTCATGAACTCTTCCCCTTCAGATACTGCGAGCTGGCAAACCAAAAACTCCCACAGAGTTTTAGTAAGGGATAACAGTCCCCTTACACCTGGAATCTGTCTGGCACTGCATGCTGTAGCTCAGCCCCTCCTTCAGAATATCCCCTTGGCCTGGGTTTGGTAGGACATCCTTGCTTACTGCTATCGTCCACAAAATCTGTCCCTCAGGAGTTCTCCCACAGCAGAACCGAGGCTTTGCTCAGTATAAAGAGGACAGAGTGGGGATACAAATCTCATTGTTGAATTCTATCCTTGGTTTTGCCACTTTAGGACAATAGACATGTTGCTTAATCTCTCCGTTAAATCATTTCTTTATCAGGATAGTGGAGGGATAATGCATACTCACTCTTCGGTAAGTGGCAAACATCGTTTCTCAAAGAGAAAACACTTTAAGGAAGAGTTAAGTCTGAGGCCTAAGACACATTCACAACCTCTGCACCTATTTGGATAGGAGTCTGTCCAAAAGTGAATAGTGCCTCAATCATTCTTAACCTTTGGGCAAATGAAGAGAACCCTCTGCTCTGGAGTGTTTCAGGGAAAATGATGGTTGGAAAGTCCAAAAAGCCAAAGTCAGGGTACAAGTGGTCCCACATGTATTTCAAAAGCAGAGGGACTGTGCACAGATGTATTTAGCAAACACCACTCAACTGCAATCTGCTGGTTTTGTGTGCTCCAAGCTCTGGGTTATTCTACATGTTTAGAGGGAAAATGAGGAACACAAACTCCTCCTTGAAGGAGGAATCTCTATTAAGTAAAAGATCTACAAAGACAATCCCATGCTGCTCTGTGCTCCTTACATGCTGTATCCCAGTGAAGTGGGGGCCTAGAGGAAGGTGACAAGAATAAATGTGCAGTGAAATGATGGGTACATTAAGCATATTTACACCATATCAGATGGGCTCCTAATTTGCTTATATAAAAAATGAACTTTAGAGTTAATCCTTTATTAAGAAAGTTCTATCTCCAGAGGCTGAGTGAGTAAACCTTCTTAATATTATCTCTTTTGGGGGATGGGATGGCATATGGTTTCCCTGTCCCCATCCACTCTCACTAGATAAGTGCTGCTAACTGACACATTATCAGTTTACTTTAGGGCTCTGTGCTATTACCTATTGTCACAGATCCTACAACGCTTCAAGAGGACAAGGGGATGATAGCCTGTGTAGAACTGGGAGAGGCAGAAAGAGAGTGTGATGGGACAGAAAGGCCACACACCAGCAGAGAAAGGGTTCTTCTATGGGCTTAGCTAGTGCCAAACTTCTATACCTATAGCCAAGCCAAGCCTGGATGGGGAATGAAAGGGAAGAGTCTGACTCATTTCAAGGCTCCATGTTGCGTAATTTGTGCAACACCAAAAGAAACAGCTGATCATGTTCTGTGGCATTTTGGGCACTATTTGTGGAATGTTTCTTTATGGAAAACTGAGCCTTCATGGAATCAATGATATTTGTCCCTAATAGGACTAATGAGAATATTCTGGAAATGGAACAGTGCAAAGAACACCTTGCTGCTACTTTACAGATACTAAAATGAGTGAAAAGTTGGAAAAAAACACCTTGGCTAAAAAGGAATGAAGAAAGTGGTGGTCACAGCCTTGTATGATGAAAATCTAAATTCAGGAAGAAGCAAGGAGCTCTGTGTCCCAGCCTGAAGGCAGCTTTACCTGCAGAGCTGAGAGCCTACTAGCTGGAGCAGCCACTGGGGTGGAAAAGTTAGACCCCAAAGTGAATGACACTGGAATAAGAGAATGTCTACCCTGCAATTAAACCCCCACAGCTGGCTTGATCTAGGGCTGCAGGAGTACAAAATTACATTTAGCTATATAGGATCAGGCTGGAGATGAAGCCTGGGATCCCATGCTCCCAAAGGGGTTTCAAAATGCAGGCTTCATCCCAAGGCTTAATATGTACAGTAGACTTCCGATAATCCGGAATCTTTGGGACCTAGGTGGTGCCAGATTATCGGATATGATGGACTATCAGGAGGTACTATAAGCTGGTTATATATATACAATATATACTATATATAAAGTGTTTTAACCCTTTTTATTGTACATACTGTATACAGTATACTGTAAGGTTTTAGGTTTTTAAACCCTTTTTTACCCTTTTCGCTCGGTTCAGCTGCTGCCGCTGCTGCCTTTTGACTCTTTTTTTGCCGAAGCTCATTCCCTAGGCTCTTGCCATTTTGATGCTGGACTATCAGAAGTGCCGCACAATTGGATGCCGGACTATTGGAGTTTTACTGTATGCTGCATTTTATAGCTCTGCAGCATAGCCAGCTTCTTTTTAGTGCAGTGTAGCTATACCGTAAGAGACTGTTTGTTTGGGAATCAAGCCAGAAGGAACGGACAAATATGCTTTAGAGGAAGACTGGTGAGGGCCAACTCAGAGAACATCAGAAATAGACTTCTTCCCCCTTCGCAGACCTGCAGTTTCATTGGTATACCTGAGAGTTCCTTGGGGGTAGAGAAGATGCTTCTCTAGCCAATCTGCTATGAGGACACACAAGGGAGAAGAAGACATGTATCAGGCCGGAGTCCTTGTTGGTACAAGCATCTCTGTTGCTATGTCAAGATCTGTGCATCACAGTGAAACCCCCTTTTCTTCTCTCTCCCAAAATGCCTTTTTAAGTACTATGAAAAGGGCATGGTATGCAGAATAGTTCGCCACTTCAGTATTTTGTCCACAAATTAATCCACATTTCTTTTCCCACTCTCCTTTTGTTTAGCAAACACAAGCTTAAACATAGTCCCTGGTTGTTATCTGTAGATCTTTGTTTAAATTAATGTATTCTTTCTATCTCTTCCTTGCAGCTTCTCAAACATTTCTTTGTAAGAGGATTCACAAACCTGTATGTGTTTCTCACAGTGGAGTTCAAAATTAGGGTAAATTTGTGGTTTCAATTACTGAAACATACCTGCATATCACTTTTAGACCTCTTGTTTGTTCTCACAGTGCACAGAAGAAAACAAAGTGAAACCAACACATTGTAATAAACTAACAGAGTTAATTAATTCAGTTCCTATTTATATTTCAGGAAAAAATACCAGTAGTTTCATTTAAGAAAACTATTTATTGGTATTAGTGCTTGTTGTAAGGAAACTGAAATCCAGAATATGGAGGCACTTTTGTTGATCAAGTGTATGTCAAACTAGTTTCCTGAAAACAACTCACTACACCATCAGTGTAATTAAAGCAATGACTAATGTACACATTAACTCAATGGATGTTCTTAAATGAAACATTTGCTCTCTAATCCATTATTTTTCTATTCAATTCCTAGTGACTCTCATGGAATAAATACATATTCAGTGCAGTTATTGACTACTCAAGATAATTTGTGAGATCACAAATACTTAGTCATACTTCTTCATGAAGCCCACATAAGTTACCTCATTTATTTAGTCATATTGAGGCTATCATGAATATATTTTTTTAATGATAATCAGAAGAAAAACAGACATGCTACATGTCACAAAATGTTTTTAGATAAAATACACAAATTTTACCATGAATACTCCATTGACCATAAAAGGATAAAACTACTTTCTAATAAGAAATCACATTAAAATATTATTAAATTTAATCCAACCTCTAATTGGTAGTTAATGGTTAAATTTTCATTGAAATCTATTTAAAGGTAACCACTGTCCATTTTTAACAAATTCATTATAATTATTATAATAATGTCATAGAATCAAATAGTTTTAAATATGTATATTTTCTGTCATCTTGAGGTCTGAATATATTTTTCACTTCTTTTATTCTTTGAGATAATTAATGTTGATTTGCCTTTGCAAAACTCTTCAAAGATGCATTTCTCCATGCTTTTCTAAACTGGGAACTGTTCAAACAGAATAATCCTAGACTTTTTTCTCCTCTCTTTTCTCCCTATCTCTCTTCCTTAATGTGCAGTATTTATTCTCCAACTACCGATGTCTCTGTTGTTCATTTGTCAGACTTTTATTTAAACGGATGCACTGAAAAAAATCTTGAAATAACTCCTTTGATTTAAAATCTTATGTAACTAAACCAAGCAAATATAAAAATAAGATAAATTGTACTAGGATTATCTCATTTCAGTCTACTAATATCCCAAATTATGACTAACAGGCTCTCTTCTCTCTCTCTAAATATATCAAGTCAACTATCAGGGTACAGCTACATAGCAACATTATTTTGAAATAACTAGCATTATTTCGAAATAACTTAGTCTGCGTCTACACAGCAGGAAGTTATTTCAAAATAATGTCAAAATACTGTCAAGCTGGAGAACTTCTTACTCCAACTCCTATAACCCTCACTGTATGAGGAGTAAGGGAAGTCAGAGGAAGAGTGCTCTATTTTGAATTAAATGTTGTGTAGATGCTCACAATTGCGAAATAAGCTATTTTAAAATAACCTACACAATTGAAATAGCTCAATTTGTATATTGTATTTTGAGCTAAGCCCTGCTGTGTAGTCACACCCTTAGAGGACTTACTCCATTCACCCTCCCACTTCCCTGGTCTTTCTCATGTGAACAGAGAACATCAATACCCAAAGTCCAGAGATGCAGACAATCCAATATTTATTGGTGTTAACTTCCAGCAAGCATGAATCCGGTTTCCTTTTTCCGTTTTTTACTTGTTCCCTTTTTCCCTGGCTTCCATCTTGCTTCCTTTTTATCCCCAATTCACATAGTATTATGATAGGCGTTTGAAGCACATTTAATTAGGGTGTGCACCCAAAGAATTTTTTTAAAATGTACTCTTTGACCCTCATTAGTCATGTACTCTTTGACACCCCGATCTCCATTAGCCACACCCCCTGACCCCCATTAGCCACGCCTCTGGAGGCAACACTCTCGGAGCAAGATGGACACATGACCAGAAGTAAAAGGTGTCACGTGACCCCCCCCCCAAGGACTTTTCCCACCATCTTCCTACCAACAGGGATTAGTTTGGCTCCCACCAAACCCCCCGCATGCAACTATTGCATTAACCCAATGTGTGTGACATTAACTCGGGGTCGGAGAGGCTGGGGGGAAGTGTTCCCTCTAAGAGTTTCCTCCCATGAGCAGAATGAATTTTGTGTTGTGCACCAGTACTGAGGTCATGTGGCTTGTTTGGATGTGCCACTGTGGCACCCAAGTTATTAATGAATATCTTATAAATGTCTACCTTTTCCCTCTGCTGCCACATCTCCTCCCCTTATTCCATCAGCTCCCCTGATGCCCCCAACCTGTCACTCTCCTCTGCTGTCCTGACATCTGCCCTTCTCACTGCCCTCAGCCTTCCTGAGACCTGACCTCTTCCACCAGCCCTTCTCTCCCTCCTGTGCCCACTCCTCCATTAGCCCCACTCTGATCATGTGAGCTACTCCTCATCCCCTCTCCTAACACCTCCCTCTACACACCTGCCCTCCCTCTCTCCTCCAGTGCTGGTCCCTCCCCTGCAGGTGTCTGCCCTTTTGCTTCACCCCCAGAATCCCCTGGCACCTGCACCTTCCCAGTTCCTCCCCCTTCCCTCACTGCCCCTGCCCTCTTTGCCCTCTTTTCCCCTGATGCCCACCCTCTCACCACCCTCTGCCCCCATTATCCTCATGCCCCGTGCCCTCAAACATGCCTTGATCCATCCCCACCTTCCTCATGCCCACCCCTTCTTTCAAGCCTTCTCCCAGCACCTCCCCCCTCTAGTCCCCAATGCCCTTACCATCTCCTCTCCCAGCATCACCCTGTCCCCCCTCCCACTGACACCTCCCCTCCTGGCTCCTGCCCTTTTCCTCATTGTCTCCACTTACTGCCATCCCCCCCCCCCCCGAGCATTTGTCTCTCCTCCACCCTGTCCCTTGGTGCCTTCCCCTTTCTTTTCCTGACCTGCCCCCATCCCATCAGCACAAGCCCCTTCCTCTTCCACCCCTTCTCCCTATTTTTCCCCCATCCCCTCCCCTCCCCTCACCTACCTTCTGTCTTCCAGTTTGCAGGGCTGGAGTCTGCTGCGATCAGACCCCAGAAGTCCCCACAGACCAGGCTCCAGACCATGTACCAGACCTGGAGCTGGGCCGCTCGGCATTCGCAACCCCGGCCCAGCTACCTTCCCACCTCTAGGCAGGCTGTGCCCCCCATGCCCTACTCGGCGCATCTCCTTCCACAATCTGCGGATTGGCCGTTTTTAAAAATGGCACTGCAACACCACGCTGACGTGGCACTGCCCCCTCCAGCATGCCACGTGTGACACCACCCCTGGCGCAGCCCCGGCTCCTCCTGACGCTGCCGCCTGGGTTGACGGCTTCCCTTCACCCGGCCCGGTACCTTTCCCAGCTGGGGTCAGCTTTCCGGCCTCCTTGCCGGCGCCCCTACCGGCTCCGGTGCAGGGGTGCAGAGTCCGGTGACTCCGTCCCACCGGGCCAGTCCACCTCTGCATTAGGGTGTGCCTAGGCACACCCGGCACACCCTGTGCGCACACCTATAAGTATTATTGTCAGCTATACATTAACCATCATTTTACTGAAATTTAACTAATCAATCATAACAAATTGATTATCTAACTAATTAAAACCAGCACCTTCATTGGTTTACACCAGAAAAATTAATTATACAACAGACAGAAACAATTATATAACTAGGCAGAGAGTGTACAGATAAACAGTAGAGAAGTGGGACCATAAAGACAAAACAGTTAAGAAATGAAGATTTCAGAAACCCAATATTGAGAAATGGGCCCTTGCTAGACAGAAAGCTACCAACCTAACTTTTCCTTAAATGTAGGATCTTGCTTTTATCTGGAGGTGATAGAATGGCTCACCTTTCTAACTGCCCAAAATTACCTTCTTTCAATGTGTCTTGTTTGGGATGTGTGAGGATGTGACCATAGGTTCCCCAGCCAGGGTGGTCCCAAAGAGGGTGCTGGGACTGGGGAAACCCCCATTAGTGCCCCAGGGCCTGGGGCAACCTCCCTGCCTCCCATTCCAACTCTCCCCCAAGCTCCATCCCTCCCCCAGGCAACATGGCCCAGAGGTTACAGAATCTGCACAAAGTGAACTGTGTGGGCGGGGCTGTGGGCCGTTTTGGCTCCTGCTGCCCACATGGTGACTGCTGGGGAGCCGATCTCTGCTGCCACCATGCCAGGCCCCTGCCCCAGTTCATCCTATGGATGGAATGGCTCTGTTCCTAGCTTATATTTGCCCCTACTACTTAAGCAAAGGCATTAGCTTAATAGCAAGGCCTCAGGTATATACAGAGATACGGTGATTTTCATTTTTTGTTTTATTACCTCTGTAATTAAGTAAGTGGCAAAAATATCTAAATTCTTAACATATAGACCTTTACGGGCAGGCCTGAGTATCTATATTCTAACGTCAGCTTTAAAAATGTGTACACAGGCAGTCTCCGGGTTACGTACAAGATAGGGACTATAGGTTTGTTCTTAAGTTGAATTTGTATGTAAGTCGGAACTGGCTCCAGATTCAGCCGATGCTGCTGAAACTGACCAGGGGCTGACTACAGGAAGCTGGAGGCAGAATTGCTCTGCCCCCAGCTTCCTGGAATCAGCCACTGATCAGTTTCAACAGCGGCTGAATCTCGAGCCTGGGACAGAACAGCTGGGCTGCCAGGTAGGTCCCTGCAGGACCAACCCGGCAGCACCCCAGCTGCTCTATCCCAGGGTCCACAACAAAAGCCTGGTCTGCTGGGGGGGGGCGCACTAGTTGTGCCCCCCCCCCCCAGCAGACCAGGGACACGGGGAGCAAAGCCACAGCGGCGGCGGAGTCCCGCACCTCTGAGGCTTTGCCAGAGCAAAGCCTCAGAGGCGCGGGACCCCTCCGCCTCCCTGGCTTTGCTCCCGGTGTCCCTGGTCTGCTGGAGATGGTCCCCAGCAGACCAGGGGCACCCGGAGCAGCTTTTCTCGCCCCGGAGGTCGAGGTGGCGGGACCGCTGTGCTCTGGGCGGTCCCGCTGCCTGCGAGCTCCGGGGCGAGAAAGCCCCGTTCGTAAGTGCGGATCTGACATAAGTCGGATCCACGTAACTCGGGGACTGCCTGTATTGGTTCTATAATGCACACAACACAAAAGCAAAGGCACTCACAGGAAATGTAAAGGGCCTTATATACATGAATAAATCCTACTGAAATATGAGTAATATTTTGACTGCGTGATTACTTCAGGATCCACCAATAATGAACTTTGTGCTAATTTATTCATATATATAAACATACTGCATGTACACAGAAAAGATTATTGGTGTTGAGGATCTGGCAATAGCAGCAGCTCAACTTACCAGAGAGAAAATGGAAAAATTAGGCCACCCTTCTGACCCAGATTTGTACAAGGGAATCTCCTCTTTGGGGACACAAGAATCCTCCCATCCCACATTGCCTCAGAGAGGAAACTGCTGAGGAACCAGCCACAGATTCCACTCAGCAGGAGACGCTGAAGACATGGACAAAGCAGTCAGTTTTGCACTTTAGGGGTAGTGGATAAAATGGGGCCCAGCCAGGTCTTCCCCTCAGCTCTCAGTTGGACCTAGAACTATGCAGGAGACACCCTACACCCTTTCCAGGAACATTAGGAAACAGATGGTGTCTCACCATTTGGCCTTAGGAAAAATCTGTAGATAGGAGTGAATCAGAGACTCATGCAAGTAGGGGCAGGAGCAGGCAAAATAAGGACCTCTGGGCAATCTCTATAATTGTGACAGGACTTTCTCTACTGTGAGCTGATGTTCTGTTTGCTTCTACCCTTCTTCTCCCTCTCAGTTTCTTTACTTCAGCTTCACTCCACACCTACCCTTCTTACTCTCCTCTCCCAGCCCTGGCTCCCCGCCACTTAACCTTCCTTATCTTTCCATTTGGCCTGGCCCCCTAAGTAACTCTCCCACCCCCTCAAAAATGTGGAACTGACATAATTAGGGCCCTATCGAATTCACAGCCATGAAAAACATATCATGGACCATGAAATCTAGTCCCTTCTCTGCATGAAATTTGGTCTTTTGTGTCCTCTTCCCCTATAACTATACAAATTTCATTGGAGAGACCAACATTTTTCAAATGGAGCAGCCTAACCCTACAGGGAGGTTGCAGGGATCACAAGGTTATTTTACAGAGGGTTGTATTGCACCCTTACTTCTGTGCTTGACAGCTTGAGAGCAGTGGCTGCTGGTCAGACGCCCAGCTCTGAAGGCAGTGCCCCACCAGCAATAGCACAGAAGTAAGAGTGAAAATACCATACCATGCCATTTAGGCACAGCTGCCTTCAAAGCTGGGCATCCAGAAAATGGCAACTGTTGAATGGAGGCCCAGCTCTGAAACCCGACAACGCTGACACTTCAGAGCTAAATAACTGAAATCATGAAACTTAGGATTTTTAAATCCCATTAATGTAAAATTGACCAAAATGGATCATGAATGAGTTATGGCCTTAAATGTGATGTTTGCTGGTACCACATCATTTGACCTGCTCATGCTCTATATCACTTCTCCCACTGCTCTGTCTTATCTCTTTCTGTTGTATGCGCTTGTGTACAAGGGTTGCCTATTACTTTGTGCCTGTACTGTGTTTAACACAATGGGTCCCATTCTTGGTTCACACTGAGGCAACATGATGACTAATAATAAGATTATGGACTTGCATTTTTAATGAATTGTGTTGAGATTCTTGCTGTGTATCCTGGGACTGCGAGACTGCTGTGCCCCCTTAACTCTCCAACCTGGGCTATTTCTCACAAAGCCTTGCTAGTGACAAGTGGAAAACCCCTCCAGGTGTTGTTATTACAGTGCAAATTTATTAATTGGTTTACCACTTTATCAATGGAAAGTGGATATACATTAGGCTTTTTGAGCCTGAGTAAATACCAAACACTTCAGGCAAGCTCTATGATAAAGATGAACAATAAAATGAGTTCATTGATTACAAAAGATAGATTTTAAGTCAGAGTTAGTTACCAAAGGAAATAAAACATAAGCATGCAATCTAAACTCTCAATCCAATTAGACTGGGCAACAATTAGATGAAAGCAGCTTTTCTCACCCCATTGAATATTGCAGTCCTTAATATACAGGTTTGTCCCTTAAACCTAGGCCTGTGTCCTCTGCTGGAGTCTTCAGTCTTTTTAATGTCCTGGTTGCTTGCAGCATAGGTGGGGGGAGCAGGAGAAAGATGATGCAATGGTTTGCTGTGGTCTGCTTTATATACTTAGTCCATACGATTGGAAAACACATATCTAGGCATGTCTGGTCACGATTGCTGAGATCGGAGGCAAGGTTGAACAGTTCCCTTGGGGTGGGCCTCATGCAGGTGAGCCATTGAATTGTAGCTCCCTCGGTGGACAATTTGCTGTTGTCTCTGGGAAGCTAATATCTGGCTGATTCCCCAACTTATAACATGTTTTAGTGATAACTCTACAACACAATCTCATAACTTCATATGCCCTAAATATATACATATTCAGATAGAACTGTGAATTTCAGCCAATCAGCCAAGCAGAGTATAACCTTTCCATTATACCTCACATGACATGGAATAATTAAAAATATAAAGGGATAAAGAATAAGACAGAAAATAGTCTCAAAAAGATATCTTGGCATTGGAAAAAGTCCAGAAAAGGGCAACACAATAATTAGAGGTTTGGAATGGGATTTGCCATATAAAGAGAGATTAATAAAACTGGAAATTTTCAGCTTAGAAAAGAGGAGACAAAGCAGGGATATGATCGATGTCTATAAAATCATTACTGGTATAGAGAATGTAAATAAGGAGAAGTTATTTAATTACTCCCATAACACAAGAAGCAGGGGGTCACCAAATGAAATTAATAGGTAGCAGATTTATAACAACAAAATAAGTATTTCTTCATGTAATGTACAGTCAACATGTGGAACTCTTGCTAGAGGATGTTGTGAAGGTCAGGACTTTAACAGGGTTCATAAAATAACTAGATACATTCATGAGAAGATAGGTCCATCAATAGCTGTTTAGCCAGGATGGGTAGGAATGATGTTCCTTGCTTCTGTTTGTCAGAGGCTAGAATGGGCATTAAGGGAAGGTTTGCTTGATTACCAGTTTTGTTCATTCGCTCTGGCATTGGCCACTGTTGAAAGACAGGATTCTGAGATAAACAGTCGTTTGGTCTGACTCAGTATGACCATTCTTATGCTCTTATGTTCTTTTGTCTTACATGCAATATCACAATTATATACAGATGAGGAATAAGAGGATCACAAAGTGTCAGCCAAGGTATAGAATAATCCATGAACTACCTATAAGTTGTTCAACAATGAAACCATCAGCTGTCTGTTTAAAAACTACTTTGATTGTCTCAACAGTGCATACAATAAAATGTGATTGCTCTTAAAATTCAGGGAGTTAGTATAATTATTACTTATATTAATCTTAAATATTGTGCGTACTGATATCTAGCAATGAGATGGAAAAGTGTATAAGAATATGAAAAAGGAAAGGAGTAACAAACAAAAGAGTGTTCAACAGGCTCCCATGAGAGCTAGAAGGTAACAATGAGAACTAAAGCACTTTCACATCCTTTTATTCGAACATGCTGAGGAACGGTTAGATGGCTGGTTAATGGGCCAGGTATCTGCTCTGTTCATTGAATGATCATTACATGTGTTTTATCTAGTTCAGTTATGTTATTCTTTGTAATTCTCATTCTCTCTCCATATCCAGTATGTGTGGCTGGTTTCTTAGACACATTAAGGCTGTGTCTACATTGGCAAGATTTTGCGCAAAACCAGTTGCTTTTGCGCAAAATCTTGCCGCCTGTCTACACTGGCCATGAGTATTTGCGCAAGAACACTGACGTTGTAATGTATGAAATCAGTGCTTCTTGCGCAAATACTCTGACGCTCCCGCTCAGGAATAAGTGTTCTTGCGCAAGAGGCCACTGTAGACAGGCAGCCAAGACATTTTGTGCAAAAGCAATCTAAATGGAAAAAAGCCCTAGTGGCCGCTTGGACGCTCTGTACCTGCAGGCAGCTTCCTGGTAACCCGAGACCTCTTAAAGGCAGACACAGCCTGCAGAGGCTACAAGGCAGAAGCCTTTCTGCTGCCTCTGCTGAGAGCTGTGCCACGTAGCTCCTGCCGTCCCCAAAAGGCACCAGAGCAGGATGGAAGCTCCAGGGGGGGAACAGCCACCCGCACCCCCAGCACAGGAGGCCCCAAGGGGCCGAAAATGGAGGGCTCCATCCTGGTCCCCATGGGAGCTGGAGGCCCTACTGGACCTCTGGGAGGAAGAGGAGGCCCTCCATGACACCCACTCCCGTCGCCGCAATGCGGATATTTTTGACTGCATGGCCCAGGCGCTCGCTCACCAGGAACATCCAGCCTGGACCCTCAAGCAAGTCCGGGCTAAGGTGAAAGAGCTGCGCCTGGGCTATGTCCGGGCCAGCGAGGGCCAGGGGGCAGGAGCCGACACCTGCCCCCACTACCAGATATCAGATCCCATACCCAACCCTTAAAACAATAAAGCCTAATGAAACTACCTAAACTTTACCCTACTTACAGAAAGTGAAGAATTGTTTCTTGGAGAGAGAGAGACATGCTTGCCCCTCCCTGTAGCTGCAGAGGACTCACCCAGGGTATGTCTACACTACCCCGCTAGTTCGAACTAGCGGGGTAATGTAGGCATACCGCACTTGCAAATGAAGCCCAGGATTTGAATTTCCTGGGCTTCATTTGCATAAGCCGGGCGCTGCCATTTTTAAATCCCGGCTAGTTCGAACCCCGTGCCGTGCGGCTACACGCGGCACGGAGTAGCTAGTTCGGATTAGGCTTCCTAATCCGAACTAGCTGTACTCCTCATTCCACGAGGAGTACAGCTAGTTTGGATTTGAAGCCTAATCCGAACTAGCTACTCTGTGCCGCGTGTAGCCGCACGGCACGGGGTTCGAACTAGCGGGGATTTAAAAATGGCAGCGCCCGTCTTATGCAAATGAAGCCCAGGAAATTCAAATCCCGGGCTTCATTTGCAAGTGCGGTATGCCTACATTACCCCGCTAGTTCGAACTAGCGGGGTAGTGTAGACATACCCCCAGAGAGACAAAAGGAGAAAGGAAAAAACCCAAATTCCTTTGTCCCAGATTGAAAGTCCCACCTACATTCCTACTAGTCACTCCACTTGGCTAGGTGTAGTTAACCCCTTAATCCCCAGGCTGATGGCTAACCCTCATAATCATGACACACCCGCCATCCCTCCCATAGCAATGCCTCCTGCTCCCGCAATGACCCCTCCTGCTCCTGCTCCTGCCCCTCCTGCCCACCTCCCCTTGCTGCCTGCCCCAATGCAGCCTCACCCCCATGTGCAGGACTGCTCCCGCAGAAGCAGTTGCAGGGGCCACCCCTCCCAACAGTAGCTCCTCCCCTCCCAATTAAGACCCTCCTCCCCCTCCCATCCTACATCTCCCCCCACCCCATTGTAAATAAAAAGTTCCAACTTTGTGTTAAAAAAACCCCTGTGTTGTTGTTTATTGGGAGGGAAGGGGAGGGGAGGAGGGAAGAGTAGGGGATGGGAGGGAGATGTAAAGGGAGACAGCGGCGATCCTACTATGGGGCCTGGGAGATCATCTTCATCATGGTGCGCCTGGCGGATGGCAGCTGTGTGGGGCTATTCATAGGCCTGGCCCTTGCCTGCCATCCATGCCAGGAGGAAGGCCTCCCCCCTGCTCCACGAGATTGTGGAGCACGCAGCACGCGGCCACTACCTCTGGGACGTTCCACTCACCCATCTCCAGATGGGTGAGCAAACAACGGAACCGGGCTTTCAGGCGCCCGAAGGCGCACTCAACTTGGTTGCGGGCCCGGTTGAGGCAGTCATTGAACAGGGCCTGGTTGTGGTCCAGTCACCCCGTGTAGGGCTGCATTAGCCAGGGCAGCAGGGGGTAGGCCGCGTCCCCCGCAGGCCTTTGCAAGGGAGGGTAACCCCTGGGTAACCCAGCCAGAAGTCTTGCCTGCCCCTGGGCATGGAGTGCAGCACTCTCGCCCCACTCCTCCTGGGACTTACCTGCATGACGACGGCACTGATGGTCAATCTGCCCATCCCGAACTGGTGTGCCACCGATTGGTAGCTGTCCGAATTGGCCAGCTTCCATAGTGTGATAGTGACCCTCTTGTCCACCGGGATGGGTGCCTGCAGCCGGGTAGTGGTTCTCTGGAGCGCAGGGGCGAGCCAGGCACCCAGCTCTAGGAACGTCTGCTTTCACATGCAAAAGTTCCGGAGCCATTGCTGGTCGTCCCATTGCCCCATGACCAGCCAGTCCCACCAGTCGGTACTGGTGTCCAGTCTCCACAATAGCCTCTCCACACTGGGGTGGGGATGCCACAGGGACACCATGGCTTCCCTGGTGATGGAGTCCAGAGCGACCTGTGCCTCGAGGTCCTGGACAAGGACTGCAGCAGTCTGTAGCAGCAGCTGCAGACACTCCAAAATGGCCAGAAGGGGCCAGAGCAGGCACATGGCCACCCCGGCTCCATGGCACAAGAAAGAAGCTGAGCTACAAAAATCAGCCAAAGGCACGAACAGCACAAGACAGTGGTGTCCAAAAAGGCAGAGGGCAACTACAAATGGAACTGCTACAGCTGTCAGTCCCTGCAAGAGGTCCTATAGCACGCAGCAGGAGAGAAACGTCTGTCCGGGGAGATCCCTTTAAGCACGTGTCAAAGGTGCTCCAGCCCCCGCCCCCGCCCCCGGAAAGAGCTGGTGCCCTTTTGCCCTCTTCAAAATGGTTCCGGGCTTCTGCTTTTGCGCAAAAGCATCCCGCCAATGTAGACGCACTTTTGCACAAAAGTGCATCGTTCTTACGATGAGTCCTGGACCAGTATAGACGCTCTCTTGCACAAATACTTTTAACACAAAAGCTGTTGCGTTGAAAGTATTTGCGCAAAATCATGTCAGTGTAGACGTAGCCTGAATGTTTGGGACATGCTGCTGCTAAACTGTGTATAACTGTCACTATTTCCTGTGAGATCAGAAAGTCTGCACCTCAGAAAAAAAGCAATAAGCTTGTGTTGTGTCACCCAGCTACCAGTCATTAATTATTTTGCCACACAGTTTTAAACATTTCAGAGGGGTTGCCGTGTTAGTCTGTATCAGCAAAAACTATGTCAAGTCCTGTGGCACATTAAAGATTAACAGATTGATCTGAGCATAAGCTTCCATGGTCATTAACCCACTTTGTCAGATGTAACTTACAAAAGCTTATGCCCAAATAAATTTGTTTTAAAAATCTTTCTCAATTACTTGTGCTTTCAAATACATTAGCTGCTCACCAGTACCCAGACCATTAGTCAAGAGTGCATAACTCTGCTATCCAACAAATAGCAGCATGGTCTAGTCTCAATATAAGCCTTTATAAACACAGCAATGGAAAAATATGCATATAAATTGAAACCCTTTACCGTGGGGTGACTCATTTCCACTACAACCTAGCACTGCACAATTGTAATCTAAGTATGTTGGCCTCCATGTACAGAACTGTTTTTAAATTTCTTCCTCTGCCTTTTTCCATCATCCTCAGAACTTGTAGCATCTTTTCCCCACCCGCATTTGTTTATGACCACTGGTCCTGAATTCTTATAGGAGTGCCAGACCTTGAAGTCTTCTTGACATATATGTATCACATGTCTCCACGGGGAAAATATGTTCCTCATATTTTTGAATATGAAGTTCATGTCAGTGGGGCACAGATTGATAATTGCTATTGGGTTATGCCTGCCACTTGCTATGTCAGAGCTGCTGCTTGTCCTGTTACAGGCTTCTACTTGCTTTTTCAACACCTAAACTTGCTAATAAGCTTTATGCTGCCAGTGTGAATGAGTAACAGGAAGAAATCCAAAGTGTCCAACAATAATCATCTGACTTTTTAAAAACTCATATTGTTTTAAAATATTATTTTAGAGATGAATTTTTTTTCTGCAGAAAATCTCAGCAGGAAAGAAATAAAAATAAACTAAATTTGCAGTGGAATATTTGACTTTTTATTGAAAAACAGAAAGCTACCAAATTGAAAGTTCTCCGTTGCGAAAGATTGAAAAATAACAAATGGATAACACTGGCAAAAATAAAATATTTATGGATTTTGTTCAAAAAAAGTTTCCTATGAAAAATTAAATATTTTCAAGAGAAGCGACTCTCTATGAAATCTCTTTAGTCAAAAACTCAGTATTCCATCAAAAGTTTCTATGGAAAAACTCAGACTTCAATTTTGTTCTATATTTTTACACCTAGAACCAGTAATATCTCTAAGAGCAGATTGATTTGTTTTTAAGTATGACCAACATATGATCCAATATTGGATCTGGCTAGAAGACCTAATTTTAAGAAAATATAGGAATTGATTTCTTATTGTTTCCAAAACTTTTTTTCATTGCAAGTTACAATGAAAAAGAACATAATCAGTGAACAGGCTGTTCACAGCCTTAGGTAAGTTACATTTAAATCTACAAGATAGTGTATTAGTTTGGGGTAACATCAGAGCTGATTTTTCTTTATATACTTGCACAATTAAATGGTGTATGTAGGACTGTACAAAAAAATTATTTTTAATAATTATCTTAGTTTCTGTCATTAGCCTTAGTAAATCACTTATTAAAAGACAATTTGGTCAGATTTTTAATTCTTAGCAATACATTTTAGAGTATTTGCTGTAGTATATGCATTAAATGGCAGCAATTGGTTTATCAATCTCAAGAAATACTTCTACTCCTGTTACTGTGTTCTGTAATATTTTCCAGTTCATTTCATTCTAAAAGAAAGTAATCTATGGAAATTCCATTGATATGCCATATGGGTTCAGAATTCCCCACTTCAGAATATATCATCTCATTAAAAAAAGCCTTATATTGCATCTGACTGAATGGGTCTTATGCAATTCCATGTAGGTGCTGGATGCAGCCTCTATTTGTGGTCATTCATTGGTCCTTGTGTATCTTGTAAATTATTTGTGTAGAATCTTTAATAAATAGTTGAGAATACTAATGAGATAGAGCTTGAAATACATAGTTGAGCCTAGATGAAATGTTCATTTTCAGAATAGGAACGTTAACGATCCAAGATGTAAAGGTTTCCCATGCTATCAATCTAAAAGAAGTTTCTTGTAATAAGAGTGTATAACTCAGGTGAAGTGACTCTGTAAATGTGGCTCGTCTACATGATGAGTTACTGAACAAGTAACCATAGTTGTGTGCAGTGGCGGATATAAGGCAGGGCGAGCGGGGCGGCCACCCTGGGCCCCGTGCTTCAAGAAGCCCTGCGCATGCGTTGTGGTGCCACAGCGCATGCGCCGTATCAAAAGGGGGGGCCTCACGAAATTGTGCTGCCCTGGGCCCCACAAAATCCTCATCCTCCCCTGGTTGTGTGAATCTACAGAGCACTACCAGCTTGCTACACGATAAGGGTACGTCTACACTAGCCCCCTAGTTCAAACTAGGGAGGCTAATGAGGGTGACCGAAATTGCTAATGAAGCACGAGATTTCAATATCCTGCACTTGATTAGCATGTTCCCGGCAATTCGCCATTTTGGAAACTGACTAGCCTGAAGTAACTGCCCGCATCTACACGCAGCAGAGAAGCGGGATTCCGAGATAAACCCCTTAGTTCGAATTAACTGTTAAGCCTCATTCCAGGAGGAGTGGAAATGGTGCAACAGCAAACTGTAAGTTCGAGAATATGGTTTAGTGTCAAGTCACACTCCAACATTTATTTTACTGTAGTAGTTGTCCAAAGGGAATGTTGCTGTGTGTGGCAAGCCTGTGCACTGTATATTGACAACCATGTCAAGGCTGTTGCCCTCTCTAGCACTCTGAGTGCAGAAGGTGGGGGCCCGCAAGTGACCTTAAAATACCTTGCCTCTATAGGCTGTTGTTTAAAAACTCCCCAGGGTCACAGATTCCCTGACCTTAGGAAGTATGCTGCCACCACCTTTCAATTAACATCTCAATACTTTCTTCCCATTGGTTCTCCTGGCTCCCTGAAAGCATTTCCTAGATACCTGGGTTTAATACTTTAGGGTACATCTAGACTACAAGCCTTTTTCAAAAGAGGTTTTTTCGAAGAGCTCTTTCAAAAGAGATCATCTAGATAGGCACAAGAGTTTCGAAAAAGCAATCTTCTTTTTCAAGAGAGAGCACCCAGGCAATCTGGATGTTCTCTTTTGAAAAAGCCCTATTTGCATTCAAGAATGCCTTTTTTCAAAAGAGCTCTTTCGAAAAAAGGCATTCTTCCTGGTAAAAGTAGGTTTACCAGGATTTCGAAAAAACCGCCATGTTCTTTTGATTTAATTTTGAAAGAATGTGACGGCGGTCTAGATGTAAATGAAGTTTTTGTGGAAAAAAACCCTCTTTTTTTGAAAAAACTCCATAGTCTAGACACACCCATAGTTACTGAATGCTGTGATGTTTAGAAAAGGACAGTACCTCTCCCATCCATCACTCCCTGCTTACTTCATCATGAAAACAAGCTCTCAGATACCAAATGGTTAACATTACCTGTCTGATTGGTTTTTCAGAACATTCAAATAACAGTTGTTATTATTCATAGAACACAGAGAGTGGGGTTGGTGCTGTACAAAGTATGGATACACAGACAGATCATGCTCCTTGGAGCTTTCAGTCTAAAGCCTAATCTTGAACTGAGAACCACCACCAAGCTTCCTCCTTGTTCATAAAGTTCATGGTCATTCTCAGTGCAGAACTGGGACCAGAAAGACACACCAATAAGACAAAGCACCCTGAGATACTCCAGCAAAAAAGCTGTGCTGGGAAAGCCATTTGCTATCCATAACAACAAACATCGTGTTGATCCCACAACCCCCTGGACCAAAGCTATTTTTGTGAGCAACATTTACTGACACCTTATCTAGTTACTTCCTGTTCTATTAACACACGAGCCCTACAATATAGCCCCTATGCTGTAATCCATAGGAAACTGTTAACTTAGATTGGGTTTTGTTGCTAATGTTTTCCTGATTTCTCTCTCTCTCCCACATGTGCAATGGCGTGACAGGGAAGGCATTTCCATGGCCTTTAATGTGTGTGTAGAATTAGTGAGTTTTTGGAGGGAACTGAGTACTAGAGGATGGGAGCAAAGAGTTTCCATATCGGAGTGATTTGGATTCCATTCTGGAATGCACCCTGGAAACTGGAACAGAAATGGGCTTGGGAGAAGGAAATGAACACCCTGTACCCAGTAAAGGAAGGTATTGTGCAGGGCTGAGTAGGAAGAGGTTTGCCACACAGGGAACAGTAAGATCTAGCCTCAAAGAGTGCAGCAATAGGAACAGCTCCTGGCACCTCACAATGGGCTGGGGCTGCAAAGAACAATGAAGGCTTTTGTGAATCAGGCTTTTAGCACTAAGCTCATTCTTCTATGACACCAATTTCTGTCATGTTTAAACAATGAATCGAGCTGTAACACACCAGGTATTGTAAATCTGAATTCAAATAAGTCACCCTACAGCGTTTTAACCATATTTCTGTAAAGGTCATTAGAGAATGTCATTTTCAGCTATGTGGAAGTATTTATCATTTATTACTTAGCATACTAATGGAAATAGTATTAATTCTTGTTATTCCTTACATGATTAATCTGTTAATATTTCTTGCAGGACAATATGGACTTGGTTACCTGGAAAATAGTTAACACGTGCTGAAACTAAGGCCTTACTTTTTCTTTCCAAATATTTTTTCAAACCAGTGCATAATATTTTTATGGAGCATGCATATTCAACATCAAATTCCAAGTAAAAGATGGACATATAATAACAAATTGTACCAAAGTACAAGAAACACAATGATTAGGTTAAAACTAATCATGATATTGATCATGCACCCTACTGCCCTGTCTCAGAGACCAAAATATATCCTCACAGGCAACAAAAAATCCTTGGACCAAAGAAAAAGGAGTAATAATCATCATTTAAAGTAAAATAACAACGCTCCAACATAATTACACTGGTACCTAAAAACAGCAAAGACTCTGTTTATGTGTGTATAAAACTCTACTGGGGAAAATTAAGATTATTAAACCTATGGGTTATTTCTGTTTGAGAACATTTTGTGTGTTTTGAGGGACTTGAGTTACATGGTAGTGATTAGAAAGATGCATTAAAAGATATATTGTGACTCTTAGGGTACGCCTACATAGCAGGGCTAAAGTTGAATTAAGCTACCCAACTTAAACTACATCAGTTGTGTAACTTAAGTCGAAATAACTTAATTTGGCTTTTGGCATGGCCTGCACAGCATGAAGTCGAAGGAAAAATACAGGCAGTCCCCGGGTTACGTACAAGATAGGGACTGTAGGTTTGTTCTTAAGTTGAATCTGTATGTAAGTCGGAACTGGCGTCCAGATTCAGCCGCTGCTGAAACTGACCGCCAGTTCTGACTTACATACAGAATCAACTTAAGAACCCCAGGCGTCCCCAAGTCAGCTGCTGCTGAAACTGATCAGCAGCTGATTCCAGGAAGCCCGGGGCAGAGCAACTCTGCCTCGGGCTTCCTGTAGTCAGCGCTGGTCAGTTTCAGCAGAAGCTGACTTGGGGACGCCTGGGGCAGAGCAGCTGGGGTGCTGCTGGGTTGCTCCAGTAGCGCCGCTCCTCGGTGCTACTGGACCAACCCAGCAGCACCCCATCTGCTCTGCCCCAGGCGTCCTGATTCAGCCGCTGCTGAAACTGACCAGCAGCGGCTGAATCAGGACCTGGGGCAGAGCAGCTGGGGTGCTGTCGGGTTGGTCCAGTAGTGCCCAGAGCGGCGCTGCAGGACCAATCGGCAGCGCCCCAGCTGCTCTGCCCCAGGGTCCAAAACAAAAGCCTGGTCTGCTGGGGGGGGGGGGGCACACTAGCTGCGCCCCCCCCCCCCCAGCAGACCAGGGACACGGGGAGCAGAGCCTCAGAGGCACGGGGAACTGCCGCTGCTGCCGCTTCAGTCCCGGTGCCTGTGGTCTGCTGGGGACGGTCCCCAGCAGACCACAGGCACCAGGACTGAAGCGGCAGCAGCGGCGGTTCCCCACGCTTCTGAGGCTTTGCTCTGACAAAGCCTCAGAAGCGTGGGAACCCGCCCGGTGCCCCTGGTCTGCTGGAGACGGTCTCCAGCAAACCAGGGGCACCGGAGCAGCTTACGAACGGGGCTTTCTCGCCCCGGAGCTCGCAGGTAGCAATCCGCCACCTCGACCTCTGGGGCGAGAAAGCCCCGTTCCTAAGTGCGGATCCGACATAAGTCGGATCCGCGTAAGTCGGGGACTGCCTGTACTCGTCTTTCAGCTTTCCTTACTCTATGAGTTGGAGTAAGAAGTTCTCCAGATTGACACTATTTTGAAATAAAGGCTTGTAGCATGGATGCACCTTTGTTATTTCTAAATAACATCAGTTATCCCAAAATAACAGTGCTCTGTAGACATATCCTTACAGCTCTGGTTGAGTTTCTTCTTCTGGACACAAACCAAAGTGTTGTGTTTGAATTCTGAGGCTTGATCTGTGTACTTAAGGCTACATCTACACTAGAAAGGTTTGGCAATGAAAAGTCACCAAACCTGTTTTTCAATGATCTTTTGTCAACATATCATGCCCAAATTGTCAGCTCCCCTGTCAACGGAAAGAGCAAAGGAACCTGAGTAAGCTAGAAAACTTTCAGATGCATTAAGCACTCTTCGTGAAGCTATGTGTTCAGCTGGCCCCTGAACCGCATTGAAAGGACACACACACGAGAGCTACTCTCTCAGAAGAGAAGTATGTTGCCATTGCTTTGTAGAAGCTGGTGACTCCTGATTACTACCACTCAGTTAAAAATCCATTTTGAATGGGGAAGTCTACCATGGAAGGTGCTTTTATACATATCTGCAAAGCAATAAATCACAGTTTGCTGAGTAGGACTGTGGTTCTGGGAGATGTAGATGTCCTGACTGGCTTTGCTGAAAAAGGCTTTTGAAACCGGCAGGGCAATTGATGGCACACATCTTCCCATTCTAGCACAACCCCACCTTACCTCAGAATACATCAGTCATAAAGGGTACATCTACATGGTGCTTCAGGCATTTATGGATCACCGTGGATGTTTCACAGTCATAAATGTGGGGTGGTCTGGAAAAATGCATGATGCACGCACCTTCAGGAACAGTAGATTGTCCAGAAAGCTGCCTGCTGGCACTTTCTTTCCAGACCAAAAATTATGGTGGGGGATGTGGAAATATCCAAAATGATTCTAAGTGACATGGTTTACCCCTTACAATCATGGCTAATGGAGGCTGGACATCAGGGAGGAACAGTTCAACAACAGGCTAAGCCAATGGTTGTTGAATGTGCCTTTGGCAGATTGAAAGGGAGCTGTAGGTGTCTCTGTGGTAGACTAGACATTTTGGAGGATCATATCCCAAGGTGGTGGCCACACGCTGTTGCTTACGTAAGTTATGAGATAGTAAGGGTGAAGTGTTTGCTTAGGGCTGGAACAATGAGATAGTGTCTGGATGCACAATTTGAGAAGCCAGACATTTGTGCTGTCAGAGGAGGTCAACAGGGTGGCCATGAATATCAGGGAAGCTCTGAGTGACCACTTTGACAATGAGGGGTGCTAACATTTCTGTGGGTTGGATTTTTTTCCCTAACTCTGTGAACAGCTCTTCCTGAGCAAAGCATTCCCATGAAACCAAGGGATATTAGAGATTTCTACAGAGGCCAAAGTGATTGGTGTAGGTTATGCCATACAAAATAAACTCATGGATACCTGAATCACATTTATCTTTATTGATGTCTTTCAATCAGGATGCTCAGTGATAAGGGATGGTAAGGGTTATAGGAAAGCCTAACAATGGTGTCAAAGTTACACCTGCTTTCATGGGAAGTGGAGTGTGCTGGGGAAAAATACCATTACTGGATTGTGAAAATGAGTGTGTGAGCATACAAGGGGAATTGCTGGATAAATGATTTTACATGTGCAGCCATGGAGGCTGATGTGTGGGCATAAAGGGACAGGTACTATTGAGAGAGTTCATATGCACATGATGACAGGGAGTCCATTGGTTCTGTTTGCTCTGCGTCTTAATAAGACATGTCAGCATCTCATTTTGGTCTTCCATGAGCTTTAGCATGTGCTCATTGGCTTCTGTTCTGACTTCCATTTCCTTAGCTCTTCTTTTCTCTCTTTTCTCTGTTTGAAACATTGAATGTTGCATCACATCCTTGAGCAGATCTTCTGTTGTCCTCTGAGGTTTTTTTTCCTAGTTGACACAGTCTGTTTGCTGGTGAATGTGCCTGACTTCTCAAGATCTGGTCTGGAAAATAACCATTAGCATAACTAAACTTTTCATGATAAAGGTTGTAACATTTCACTAACATGCATGTCTCTGTACAAAACTGGCTATTTTTCTTGGTACCATAGGGGCAATCACAACTCTTGGCAAATAATCAGATCATGATGAGTTTTAAAAGCAGGGGGAAAGGAAAGAAGGAGTGTTGGGCACATATCCCCAAGAAAGACAGTCTGTCTGTGTCTAGACTGGCTAGTTTTTCCGCAAAATCAGATGATTTTGTGGAAAAACTTGCCAGCTGTCTACACTGGCCGCTTGAATTTCCGGAAAAGCACTGATGATCTCCTGTAAAATCATCAGTGCTTTCCCAGAAATACTATGCTGCTCCCATTCGGGCAAAAGTCTTTTTCCGAAAGACTTTGCGCAAAAGGGCCAGTGTAGACAGCACAGTAGTGTTTTCCACAAAAAAGCCCCGATCGCGAAAATGGTGATCGGGGCTTTTTTGCGGAAAACTGCGTCTAGATTGGCCACAGACGCTTTTCCGCAAAAAGTGCTTTTGCGGAAAAGCATCCTGCCAATCTAGACGCAATTTTTCCGGAAATGCTTTTAACAGAAAACTTTCCGTTAAAAGCATTTTCGGAAAATCATGCCAGCGTAGACGTAGCCTCTATGTTTCTGCAGCAGATATACATGGAAACAATTTGTAATAATCCTACACGTGTCCACAGGCTGACATTACTCTGGCTGAGAGAGCCCTGCTGAAGGCTAACAGGCAAACCCATGCTCAGCTTCTGAATGTGAGCTGAGAAGGGGAGACACCCTGCTCCTTTTGCAGCCAAACTCTGTGCCACCTTGGTTCTGGCATTGTAGTATGAGGAATGGTTTGGGAGAGTGTCAGACCACAGGAGTGGCAAAATGGCAATCCTGCCATAAAATCTGCATGAGAAAATGAATAAGTTCCTCAGGCAAAGTTCGACACCATCTCCAAGTGAGATTTTATTGCTATCTCTGTTTATATTGATGCTCTGTTTGGACATAACACAGACCTAGGCAGGGCTTAACCAGCTCACAGAAATACAGTTCTGTTGTCCTTCTCCACTGCCACCCTCCCCCAAACCAGCTGCAATATCAACTTCCCATGATCCTGCTACCCACCTCACCCCCACCCTGCTGCAATACACTGCCTCCTGCCACTATCCCCTCTCCCCTGGCTGCATTAGGGCAACTTACTACCCCCCTCCTGCCACTTGCCTCACTCCCATCCTGCTGCAATACACGGCACCTCGTGTGCCTCATGCCACCGCTGCCCGCCTTTCCCCAGTTGCACTAGAGCAACTTACCACACCGCACGACCAGCAGCTGTACTGCCTCCCTGCAGTCTGCACAGCAACTTACCCTTCGTCTCTTCCCTTGCTTCATGCTCCACATCCAGTTGCTGAGAGTCCTCACAAACATCGGGACTTCAGAACAAGTCCTCGCTGCCTGGCACACAGGTTGTTACTGGATTTAGCCTCACCTCTTCATCTACTTCCATCTCTTTGTCAATAACTTCTGTCTCTGGGATAATTCCTGTTTTCAACTATGTGCGATGAGAAGTATCCACACTGTCCTTGGGTGTGGACATGAAGTCCCCACCCAGGATTGCATCCAGTTCTTTATAAAAATGATATGTTTTGGGTGCAGAACTAGACTAGCGTCTGCCTCCTTTGCCTTCTGATAAACCTGCCAGAGCTCCTTTATCTTGCTCTGCATTGTAAGATGTCTCACTCATACCCCTTCTCACACAGGGCTCGAGAAATGTGATGATATGTGTCTCTATGGACACGGTTCCTACAGATCACTCGCAGCTGTGACTGCACCAATTCTTCTCTCAACACACTGATAAGATCCAAAAGCTTTGCGGTGCTTCAAGCAAGTTAGCATCTCGAGTGATAGCCACTCCTGTTTCCCCGAGATGATGCTATGAGGAACACTACACAATGAGCCAGACACCGGGAAATGAATTTTAAAGTTCCTGGGGTTTGCAGGCAGAGGGGAGCATCTATTTACCTATTTACCTGGCTTCAGAGCAGTGGTATTCGAAGTGCTGGCCACAGTAGCTAATCAGACATTGCGGGACACATGCTGGAGTTCAATATACTAGACAAGGGCTACTCAACTTTGGAAGCGCCCGGGGTCCCAATGATATTCACAGTACATGCCAAGCAGCACAACTTAAGTGTGGTTGCATATACATGCAAACATACATGCAAATATATGCAAATAATTTCTTTCACACTGATGGGCATGAATAAAAAGATTAAGGCAAGACTACACAAAACACAGGTCCCATTTCAGTCAGTTCTGCTGATACTAATAAAATGCAATATTTACCCGATTTCCACCCATATGACAGCAGTTTTAATGATCAATGACAGCCCAAGAACTTAACTACTAAAACTCATATCAACAGAAGACCATTATAGCAACTACTTTTTTGTTTTAGCTTCCACAAGCGGGCCACAAACAAACGGGCTACATACAGTGTGTTGAGTAGCCCTGAACTAGACAAAAAACCCTATTGTAATACATGCTACATGATTGTTGACAATAAAGAGAAGGGGAAAGACAAAAGTCCACGCAGAGTTGGAAGTTTTTTGTCACCAAAAATGGGCGATTGTCTTGACTGTTTTCACATCATAATGTGGACACTCTAGGTTTTGTTAACAAAAAGGGTTTTTTGGTGTCAAAACTTGCCAGTGTAGACAAGGCCAAACCTTGCCTTCGGTTTTGGCAGGCTCCTTGTCCTCTGGACACACTCTGTCTGTCTAGCAGCCCTTTTAGGAAATGGGATCCCACACAGTAATCTCAAGAAATTCTGAAATGCCAGGGAGGTATCTGGAAAGCAAAATAACTAGCCTCTGAAAATACAGAATAGAAATGTTTACCTATAATTTAAGTGAAAGCATGTAGCAATGGCAATTCCAACATCACCTATGTGGCAATGGAAGTTCATGTTCACTATGAACATGATCTGTATCCTTACCCAGGTTTTTCTGAGACAAAGTATAAACTGGATAACGTTAGATAGAATGTATATGTATGTGTGTGAAGCTGAATTTCCTAAAATAATAGAACTTGAAATATGTTGTAATCACTTGCATAGTGAAAGTAGCTTTCAGAAAGAATGTTTTTATACTTCATTGATATTTAGGTAGGTTGTGGCAAGATCTTAACTCAGTTTATGTTGGGCAATTACCCTGTGACACTGAAGTACACGTGAAACTTTTATTTGGAACTAGTGTTTTCTGAAATTAATTTAAATAGTAAGAACCGAATAGAATATTTGGACTTTTTGGTACTTCTAATTTTAACTGTGAATACCTGTAGAAATTGGCCACATATGTTTTCACTCTAGGGATTTCTCTCTGCTAAGAGTGTTGTAACAGTATTCCCTCTCCTCCATCCTCCTCCTCTCCCTCCCTCCCCAAAAAAAACAGCTAAAAAGTTTGTTAGAATTGTATTTTGGGTGCATTAAGAATTCTGTCAGAACCTAGCAAAGTCCTAGTGGGAAACCAACACCTCATCTATATAATACAACTCCAGGACTGTTTGTGTCTCACTCTGAAGCCCAGGATATCTGATTCTGTGTGAAGTGGTAAAAGGAACTATAAGCATGGTTAAGAGCTTTTGTTCGGAATATCACCTGCTTGAATCACCACTGGGATTTGCAGCCTACCATCCAATTTTTAAGTTCCAGCCATTTTGATGTTATGAATAACATGTGTGCTATGTACAGCTATAATAAGGGTTACCGAGAATCTTAGACCATCATGGTATTAGAGGGAACATAACCCATACTTTGCAGCTAATTTACATGAAACGATCCTATTGATTGCATGAGGGAAACTGCACAGATGGTGAATTACATGGCCCAACTGCTACAACAATATAACAGCATGGGCTTTCAGCTACCAGTGAAAGATAACACAGTAAAAAAACAAAAAAAGACACTTTACAGCCAGCAGCATCCAGAAACTAACCTTGGGAATGTCAGCATTGTACATGAACACAAAACTGTAGTCATGGGGACATAGAATCTATACTGGTACCCTTATCTCCCATTACAGTGAATTTCATAAGGTCTGTGGAGAATTATTTTTTAAGTGAATTGAGTTGATTTGTGTGGTATCAATATTTTGCTAGTCAGAGGAATCCTTTTGTGTGGGGGGAATTGACTGAATAGGTGTGGTAATGAACATAAGTGCTAACAGAAATTGTTGGTCAGCAACTGGTGGTGCTCTACACTACACCATTATTTCGAGATAACTAGCATTGTTTTGAAATAAAAACGTGAGCGTCTACATATCCATTCCATTATTTTGAAATAATTTCAAAATAACAGATAGCTTATTCTGAAAATTGTAAACCTCATTCTATGAGGAATAACCATTATGAATAGCTATTACAAAATAAGGCATGTTGATGTGTAGATGCTCCACTGCTGGTATTTTGAAATAGCCCCACACCAGGGCCATTCTAAGTTATTCCTCCCCAGTTATGCCTCCTGGGCTCTAAAACGAGATAGCACATCCACATTAGGAAAGCCTCAAAGCCTCGGACTGATTTGAGGTTTCCCTGTAGTGTAGACGTACTATTTCGAAATAAGTTCTTTCAGAATAACTTCCTAAGTAGCTTATTTTGAAATGAACGTGCAGTGTAGACTTACCCTGGGAAAATACTGTTTGTAAGGTGAAAACTAGCTGTCAAATTTGAAGCCCACTGAAAAATAGGTTCCAAGTATAGAATAGAAGTGAATATTTGTGTTTTGAATGGTATTTTTCCAAGGACAAATCCAAGTTTTGGACTACTGAATGATTTTTTATCTTAATTTTGCTGGTAATATTAAAAGAAGGGCAAGCACTTTCTGTTTCAAAGCACACAATTCCATTACCGTCTTTTAGCGAATATATCCTGCACCAGAATATACCCCACGGTTTTTGCCGTTTGAGTTTAGAAATCCCTGTATAGCCCACGCACAAGTATAGCCCGCGGGGTGCGGATATATTCCTGCCTGCCCCCACTTCTGTGCATCGTGGCCACCTGCAGCCTCCCGCTGCTGCTGGCTGCCGAGCCCCGCGCTTGCAACTGCTCCCAGGTGTGGCAAGGGGGCTACAGGGAGGATTTGCAAGGGGGCAAGCGGGTTGCCAAGCGGCGCAGGCGGTTTGCAGTGAGCCGCGGTGTGGGCCACCCGGGACAGGGCTTCGGGCTCCTTCCTTTTGTCAGCCCGGGCTGGGAGCCTCCGGCCTGGCGCCTCTGCTGGGGATGCCTCTGCCCCGGCTCAGGAGTGTTCCCAGAGAGCGAGCCAGGCTCCCGGGCAGACTTTGTCCCCCGGTCCCTTTCTGGGAGAGCCACGCTGGGAAAAAGTTACTGGGCTGACCCCCCCTCCCCCTTGTAAGTTTCCCCGCGTTATTCAGCCGCGGGCTGTTCAATCCGGCCCCAGCTCTCTGCGGGGGCAAAGGTGTTTGCAGCTCTCAACCCCAGCCCGGCAAAGGCTCAGAGCGGGGTGGCGGGCATTCTCCAAGGCATGTGCTGCATGGCCTGCCCGGCACTGTGCCTGTGAGCCTGATCCGGGAGGGGGAGCACTCACCCCTTGGTAGCTTTCGGAGGCCAAACCTCCCGGCGGGGGAAACACTCACCGCCCAGTTCCTACGCTGCCACACTCACCCCCAGGTGAGTAAAAAAAGTTTTGTATACCCCGCACCCGAGTATACCCCATGGGGGGGTGCGGGGTTTATAAAAACGAATATAACCCATAGGTTATATTCGCTAAAATATGGTAACTAAAAGTATAATTTCAAACCCAGGGACCATATTCATGCCTAATGTTTGGCCTGATTCTTCAGAAGGGCCCAGTACACAACTGCTCCCACTTAAACAATAGGCTTAACATTCTTGAAGATTTTCCACTGCTTTAGTGCCTGAATATGTATTTAGGAACCTAACTCCAGGCTCATTTTTTAAAATATATGTTTATTTTAATGAAACATTTTGGGGAAAATCCCATATTTTAGCTGAGTCTACATATAGGAAACATGCCGCAGGCACACTTATGCTGGTGCTCATCTGAGCTGGAATACTAAAAACAGTGATGTGGCCAGGACAGCATGGACAATGGTGACATAGGTGAGCTGCCCTGAGTATAAACCCACCTAAATGGATGGACATTTGGGGGCATCTAGTTTGAGTCACTGCTGCTGCCATAAGTACATCAGTACCTCTGTGCAAGCTGGGAATCATGCCCCTAGCTTGAAGTGCAGATATGCCATTAAGGGGTGAATATAGGTAATAAAAACAAATGTTGCCTAGTTCTCCTGAGTTTCCATGTTATGCAAGTTTCTCAGTACAGCTCTGCCAACAAACCTCCAGGTGCGCACTCTATGCTGGGAGGATAATTTCCAGCTTGAAGAGACACACCTCTTCTCATTGAACTACCATGCTAAAAATAGAGTTTGGCCGCAGCAGTGTGAATGGTAGGATTGGCGTTTTGAATGGGTATGTACTTGGGGCGGCTAGCCCGCCACTCACTGCTCACACTGTTGTAGCTACTTTCTGTTTTTAGCACACCAGCTTGATGAGCACTGGTGCAACTGTCTGCTTGAGCTATAAATTACATCTACTGTGTAGAGACAATATCCTTTGTCTTCCTCCACAAAACTGCTCCTGTTCCAGTTCTTTCTGTCTGAAAAGGACTTTCAGTCACATTATATATTGCGTGCTAGCCAAATAAGGACAAGTATGAGGATACTAATCTCCTCATTTTTACATGGTTTAATAAAGATTTGAACTCTGATCTCCATTCCAGTATACTCCTACAATGCTAGTCTTGCAGTATTTATATTCCTTCCACTATAGCTAGGATTAAGGACATCAGAAGAGTATCGTCTGCATTATTGACAGAACTGAATTTGTTTGGAGTGGAACTTGAATTCCTCTTTACTTCTACTTCTACAACAGAAGACTTTTCCCATCACTTCATAGATTCTGGACTTTATTTCTGTATTTTCTTATTGCTTTAGTATTTTTTTATTCAATCCATAGAATGTTTTTTCGTGATGAGTCAATTGTGCTACAAGTTTTACCATTAATTCTCAGTTATAATTTAAAAGTCCCTCGACCAGCTGGCAACACTTAGCTATGATACTATTAAACATGTAATGTTTGAATTTCAAATCTAATTAAACTCTCTCACATTTTTTTCTGTATTAGTTTAGCCAATATGGGTTCCTTTCCATTTCAGTTAGGTGCTTGACAGGCAGTTTCATCAGCATATGGACTAAAGTTATCTCGCTACTCAGAGCAGAGTCTTTATGACTTCTCCCTCAGCCTGACAATCTAGGTTTGACTTGAATTGTGCTCTTCAGCAGTTGATTACAAGGAACATTGAGTTCTATGTTGGTATGGTTAGAAGCTTCCTATGAAACCTCATTCATAAACACAAGGAATTTTTTTTCAATACTGATTAGCAGCAGACTGATCTGCAGATTAAATCTTTGTACTATTGCAGTTACACTTGCATTTGAAGAACCTGCTATACTACATCTTTTTACTAATAATTTACAAAGCCTTGTTTTCAGTGTTTATGATACTGTGCTGTAACAGTTTAAAATACACATCAAAGTATATCCACTAAAGGTGCCATTTTGGGAGAGGGAGGAGGGGAAGGGTTTCATCTATGTACCAGGACACTACTTGCTCTTCTTCCCTTTCACCTCTGGGGAGAGAAGGGAAAACACACAGTTTGCATCACTTACTACTCTGTCTCCCTCCCCTCCCCAGTCAGGAGTGAGAGAAATGCACACAAGCTCTGTAGTTTCTTCTCACTCTCTGATCATGGTAGGAAAGGGAAGAACAAGCAGTTATTATCCCCTTCTCTAGAATCCTCTGCCTGGTCTTAAAAAGTGGCCTTGGTCAGATCCAGGAGGAGATCCCATGACTTTGTAGGGCTAAAGATAGGATGTGTGAAAATAAACAGGTACAGCGAACAGTGCAGCCAGAACTAAAAGAGGTTCTGGAAGAAGTGGAAAATGAGCTGCAAGGTGGCTCATTCCAGGTAGGCATGTGCCAGGTTCTTCACACAGCAGAAGGGGTAGATGTTGAAAATGGGGGTGTACTGCACCAGGTACATGACTGGTCTTATCCTCCATGGGTGGTAGGTGTCCACAATTTGGTGTCAGGACAGGGCGCGAGGGTGAGGAAATGGAATGTGTGGAGCAGAAGTGGTCCATGGGCACTGTTTGGAAGTGAACCAGCTGCAGGTTATGCAACTGGCTCTCTTTACAAAAGGGTGGTGACAGGGGGAGAGCAGAAAGCGCTCACAGAACACGGGCCTGAAAAAAAAGCCCAAAGAGATTGGAGTAAGGGAGAGGCAGGAGATGGGAGAGTGGGCGCTTACCTAGGGCAGCTCCCATTTGGGGTATGTGGGACGGGAAACAAGTGCCTCTGCGCTGTCCTATGCTCACCTATAGGCAGGGCTCAACAATTAGGGCAATCCACTCGCCCGTGGAGAGTAGATTTTAGCTCGGCACGGCGCCGCAGCACGATCAGTGCATGCACAGCGCGGTCTGCGCATGAGCAGTATGCCAAACCGCATGGCTGGTGATCAGGGCTCACCGCCGCTTGTCAAGCCCTGCCTATAGGCACCGCCCCCACAGCTCCCATTGATTCCCAGCCAACAGGTGCTGTGGGATTGGATCTTCTGGCCAAGGACAGTGTGATAACTGAGCTTGCTGGAGCTTGCAGCACCATGGCTCCAGCCCAGGTGTGGAGCTGTTTCTCCCTACCCCCACCAGGGGCGGCTAGCCCAGAATACAGGCGATTTATTGGCGATAGCCCAAGGCCACAGGCTAAGCCCCTGAAGCTCCTTTCTTCATAGAATCACAGAACACTAGAACTGGAAAGGACCTTGAGAGGTCATTGAGTCCAGACTCCTGCCCTCACGTAAGGACCAGGATCCTACCTGCTCTTAAATATCTCCAGAAATGGAGATTCCACGACCTCCCTAGGCAACGTTTAACCACTCTGACAGTAGGAAGTTTTTCCTGATGTCCAACCTAAACCTCCCTTGCTGCAGTTTAAGCCAATTGCTTCTTGTCCTATCATCAGAGACCGAGAACAATTTTTCTCACTCCTCCTTGCTACTCTCTTGTAGGTACTTGAAAACCACTATCATAACCCCCCTCAGTCTTCTCTTTTCTAGACTAAACAAGCCCAATTATTTAAGTCTTCCTTCACAGCTCATGTTTTCTAGGCCTTTAATCATTCTTGTTGCTCTTCTCTGGACCTTCTCAGTTTCTCCATGTCTTTCTTGAAATGTGGTACCCAGAACTGTTCACAATACTCCACCTGAGGAATAATCAGCGCAGAATAGAGTGGAAGAATGACTTCTCTTGTCTTGCTCACAACACTCCTGTTAATGCATCCAAGAATCAAGTTTGCTTTTTATGCAACAGCATCACATTGTTGACTCATATTTAGCTTGTGGTCCACTATAAACCCTAGATCCCTTTGGGTATGTCTACACTACAAAGTTAATTCGAACTAACAGACGTTTTGCTAATTCGAACTAGCATGTCCACACTGAGTGGACCCTGAACTGAGGTTAAGGATGGCCGGAAGCAGTGCCGGCAGGGCATCAGATTAGGACTTAGAGTGTGGAGCTGCTGCCTCAGGCTAGTCGAGGGCTGTGCTTAAAGGGTCCGAACCTCCACCCCGGACGGACAGTTCTCAGGGGTTCCTTGCAAAGCAGTCCTGGCTTGGAGTGCCCTGAATGCCCACACTCGGCACATCACAGCACTCGGACATCAGCCCGGATGCACTTGCCGCAGGCTGCCATCCGGAGGGGGGGGGTCAATCAAGGGGCTTCGGGAGAGTTTCCACCCTGAGGAGCCCGCAGAGCCAGCCCAGTCGTCCCCATCGGGGGCTTGTACCCCATGACTCCCTCACCTCCTTCCACTTACCCCACCCTAGTCCCCTTCCTGATGTACAAAATAAAGGACACGTGTGGTCAAAAATAGAAACTCTCTTTATTGAACAAAACTCGGGGAGACTGGAAAAGAAGGTGGGAGAGGGGAAGAAAGAGGGTGGGAGAGGGGAGGGCAACTAAAATGATCAGGGGTTTGGAACAGGTCCCGTATTAAGAGAGGCTGAGGACTTCTCAGCTTACAAAAGATGAGACTGAGGGGGGATATGATAGAGGTCTATAAAAGCATGAGTGGTTCTTCATTAGTTCCCATAATAGAAGGGCTAAAGGACACCAAATGAAATGAATGGGTAGCAGGCTTCAAACTAATAACAGAAAGTTCTTCACAAAGCAAATAGTCAACCTGTGGAACTCATTGCTGCAGGAGGATGTGAAGGCTAGAAATATAACAGAGTTTAAAGAGAAGTGAGATAAAGTCATGGAGGCTGGGTCCATGGAGTAGTACTAGCCAGGGGATAGAAATGGTGTCCCTGACCTCTGTTTTGGAAGGCTGGAAATGGATGGCACGAGACAAATGGCTTGGTCATTGTCTTCGGTCCATCCCCTCCGGGGTAGCTGGTGTTGGCCGCTATCAGCAGACAGGCTACTGGGCTAGATGGACCTTTGGTCTGACCCAGTACGGTCGTTCTAAGCTCAGGGCTCAGGGTCGGGGGTCTCACTGGACCACCTTGATTTTCATGCAAACCTGCTCCTGGGTGGCCAGGCTGGCAGCTATCCTGCCCTAGACGGCCACTTTCCTGTGCCTAGTGCGGAGGTCGTGGATGAGGTCCATGATTTCCGCACTAGACTAGGCGGGCGCTTGCCTCTTGTGGCCCGGGCAGGCTCCTGGGAGCCGCCAGGCTGGTCCCGGGAAGAGGCGGAGGGCTGGGTGGCAGTGGGTGGCTGGTTCGTGCCGAGCCGGGTGCAGGGTCTGCTGGCTGGGTGCTGGCAGGCTTGCACCTGTCACGGGCACCGTAGCCAGACCATGCCCCTTTAAGGGCTCCGGGGCCGGGAGGGGGGCAGAAGAGTTTCCCTGGTGGTGCCCAGAGTGGCCACCAGGGAAAGCTGGAGAGGGCTAGCCTCCCACTAGTTCGAATTAAGTGGCTACACAGCCCTTAATTCGAACTACTTAATTCGAACTAAGCGTTAGTCCTCGTAGAATGAGGTTTACCTAGTTCGAATTAAGCGCTCCGCTAGTTCGAATTAAGTTCAAACTAGCGGTTTGTATGTGTAGCGCCTATGAAAGTTAATTCGAACTAACGTCTGTTAGTTCAAATTAACTTTGTAGTGTAGACATACCCAAAGAGACGGAGAGAGAGGCAGGAGGCGGAGGAGAGCTGAGAGAGAGGGGGAGGCAGTAGGAAGAGAGAGAGAGAGAGACAGAGACAGAGAGAGACAGAGCGAGAGAGCTCAGCAGAGAAGACCTGAAAATCCCATTTTATGATGGGCTAATTGGCAAGTATCTAAATAGTTGATGAAAATATTGAATTGAACCGGTCTTAAAGCAGACCTCTGCAGAACTCTACTTGTTATGCCCTTATAGCAGGATTGTGAACCATTAATAACTACTCTCTGAGAATGGTTATTCAGCCGGTTATGCACCCACCTTATAATAGTCCTATCTAAGTTGTATTTGCCTAATTTATTGATAGGAAGATCATGAGGGACCATATCAAATGCCTTACTAAAGTCTAGGTCTACCATGTCCACCGCTTCTTCCTTATCCACAAGACTTGTTATCCTATCAGATTTGTTTGATACAATTTGTTCTTTACAAATCCATGCTGGCTGTTACCTATCACCTTATTTTCTTCCAGATGTTTTCAGATGAATTCCTTAATTACTTGCTCCATTATCTTTCATGGCACAGAAGTTAAACTGGACTGTAGTTTCCTGGGTTCTTCTTATTTCCTGGGTTCTTCTTATTTAGATGGGCACTATATTTGTTCTCTTTCAATCTTCTGGAATTTCTCCTGTCTTCAAGGATTTTTTAAAGATGATAGATACTTTCTCTATCAGCTCCTTGAGTACTGTCGGATGCATTTCATCAGGCCCTCGTGATTTGCAGACATCTAACTTTTCTAAGTAATTTTTAATTTGTTCTTTTTTCATTTTATCTTTGAAACCAACCTTATTCCCCCTTTGTTTGGTAAAGACTGAAACAAAGAAGTCATTAAGCACCTCTACCATTTCCTAGTTTCTTGTTATTGTTTCTCCCTTCTCACTGAGCAGTGGGTCTTCTCTGTCCTTGGTCTTCCTCTTGCTTCTAATATATTTATAAAAAGTCTTCCTTGTATCCCTTTATGTCTGTCACTAGTTTGAGCTCGTTTTGGGCCTTTGCCTTTCTAATCTTGCCCCTGCATACCTGTATTGTTTGCTTGTATTCATTCTTTGTAATTTATCCTAGTTTCCACTTTGCATATGACTACTTTTTTTTGAGATCATGCAAGATCTCCTGGTTAGGACAAGGTGGTCCTTTGCCATACTTTCTATCTTTCCTACACAGTGGAATAACTTGATTTGGGGCCCTTAATAATGACCTTTTGGAAAACTGCCAACTCTTCAGTTGTTTTTCTTCATAGTCTTGCTTCCTATGGGACCTTACCTATCAGCTCTTTGACTTTACCAAAACCTGCCTTCTTGAAATTCATTGTCTCAGTTTTGCTGTTCTCCTTTCTAATATTTAGAATCATGAACTCTATGATTTTATGATCACTTTGACCCAAGCTGCCTTCCACTTTCAAATTCTCAACCAGTTCCTTCGTATTTGTTAAAATCAAATCTAGAACAGCTTCCCCCAGTAGCTTTTTCAACTTTCTGAAATTAAAAAAAAAATTGATTTCTGTGCAGTCCAAGAACTTATTGGAAAGTCTGTTCTCCACTGTGGTAGTTTCTCAACATATGTCAAAATAGCTGAAGTCCCCCATCACTACCAAATCCTGCGCTTTGGATGATTTTGTTAGTTGTTTAGAAAAAGCCTCATCCACTTCTTCTACCTGGGTAGGTGGTCTGTGGTATATCCCTAGCATGACATCACCCTTGTTTTTTACCTTCCCCTCCCCCTTTTTTTCTTAATCCACAGTATTTGGAAGCCTACATTACAGTTTTGGTTTGTGTGTCTTTCACAGTGAGTAGACTTAAGAGCACTCTTCTGTCAAGTGTCAACAATCTTTCTTGCCATAGATAGTGTAATTTCATTTTTGTGTGCCCCTCCAAAGTTGTTCATCTCTTTTTGATATCTTGAACACTTCACCTTAATCCTGATTAGGCTGTTAGTGAAGTAGTGAATGCAATCCACCCTTTTATTTTTTATCAGCCTTTTTCACTCCTTTATCTCTCAAAACAAATAATCTTCCTGCTGGATTATTGCTTCAACTAATACATCAGATTCTGTGTTGGTTTACGTATATAGTCACAGCCACCTTGGGTAATCATTGATGTCATCATTTTTTTTTAAAGGAGCAAAATTATATCCCCTATAAATACATTTTAAAAATTAGCAGTGCTCTTTTCCCCCACATCGGTAATGAAGATATTAAATAAAATATGAAATAACTCAGATCTTTGGGGTACTCAGTGCAGGGACTCTCACTATGGGAGCATATTTGCCCAAACATATGTTAATGCATGATATTACATTCTCCTGATGATATACAGAGAAAATAGAGGCTTAGACGGAGCTTTTGTTTAGCTTAGGAGATAAAACATAATTTTGGAGCTGAAACATGCGGATTCTGACCTCGTTGTCGATGTGTGTTATTAATATAGTATCTGCCAGACCTGCTCACAGGAGGGTGGGGGGGGGGGGGAAAGGCAGCATTTGCTCTGGGGCCAAGTGATTTAAAGGGGCCCAAAGGTCCTGGCTTGTGCTGCTCCTACTGTACAGTGGTGCCATCTGGAGCCCTGAGTCCTTTAAATTGTTGCTGGAGTGCCATGCTGAGCACTTGGTGTTGTTGAGAGCTGGGATAGGGGGATGCCATGGTCTGGGCAGCAATGAGGACTGGCTGTCTCCAACCCCACCCCTTCTGGGAGCTTAGAGGGGATTCCCCCACACCTTGCCCAGGGGCTCATGGGTGCTGGCTGCTCTCCTGCTATCTACTGAAGACAATGCTTTGTTAGCATGCTCCCGTTAGACACCGCCCCATTACTCATTTCTATCAATTAGTATTTATCTTCTGCAAGGGTGAAAAGTGCTCTCTGTATATAGCTTATATATTCTTCTCCTTAGCACTTTTCCTCTGTATGATGTAAGATACTGTATGATGTTCTCAGTATTAATGTATAGGAAACCAGAGCAACTACAGGTTGGACCTCCCTAGTCCGGCTCCCTTGGACCTGGTCAGTCCCAACCAAGTGAGTTTTCTAGACCAGAGGAGGTCTGGGAGAGGAGGTGCCAGCCTTCTCACTGGGCTTCTCTCCCCATTCACTAGGGCTCCTCTACTCAGCCTCATGACCTCACAAGCTGCAGCAGTCCCACCAGTGCTCCAGACAGCCCTGCTGACCTTGCTGCATCCATACCACCTTGCTGGAGCTCCCAGCAGCTCCGCCGACCTTGCAGCCCCACCAACCTCAGAGCAGCACTGTCTCCCCACAAGAGCTCCAGGCGGCTCCCGTGCCCCATGAGCTCTGGCTGCTCCGCCAACTTCCCTGCCCTGCTGGTTGTGGGCTCTGGTGTCCCACAGGCTCCACTGCTCACGGGCCCCACTGATTGGCTCTGATCTAAGTTGCCATCAACCTCTACTGCTGGGGCTCTCTAGTCCCATAATATCCATGGTCCTTTTGAAGTTCAACCTGTAGTATATGGGAAAGAAAACTAGAAATCTACTATGCCATACAGCCCCATTTTTACTGGAAAGAACTTTAATTACCGGGCGAGGATAACAGTTGCAGACACTGACTACAAATATTTTAAATAAAGGTCCTGCTAAATAGCTCAGTAAACACACACTAATGAATAAAGCCCTTAAAACATTTCTGTTGTTTTATCATTTGTCTTATTACAGAGCCTGAGAGAGCCTCTCCCCTTGGGCCAATCAGGAGGGTCATAGGCAGGCTGAGCCACAATTCAAGGATATAGTCATTAGCGTTCAAGGCTGTACCTGTACAGAAGTTATTTTGGGTGCAGCGTCTATGACTGAAAAGAGCAGAGCCATTCATGCATGTCCCTCAGGTCCTGCAGAGTCAATCGGTGCCTGCTGGGAATCTCCATTACAGTGCACTGCCTTGCCTCGCAGGACATCTTCAGACTCTGAAAGATACCTGCAGACCTGCAGGAATAGCTCTGCATTTTACAAATGATGACCATACTATTCTGTGTACAGTAATGTATACCATTACATGTCTGTTAAAAGCAAAGCAAAGCTGAAAGATCTATCTAAATAACAAAAGAATAGGGGCATAGAGTGAAATATCAACACTTCATATCTGTAACAAGAAAATAATGAGGGGTTTTGTCTCTTTCGTTGATTTTTCTCTTTTCTTCAGTCATAATTGAGCTCCACAGGTGCTGAGCTGAAAAACATCAATGGATCTCCTTTCTTTTCAGATTCCAGCTGATATACACAATACTATAATAACTGAGCAATTATTAGTTATTTTCACAGAAATTGTACCTTTTTAGATGAAACCCACCTTGCTTCCCTTCAGTTGGAACAAAATCCTTATGCTAAAGTCATCATCTTAGTCATTCTGTCTAAGTCACTCCTGTTTTGGAATCACTCCATTAGCTACCCTCCCACCAACATATCAGAATCGAACTTATTGATCTCACCTTTAAGGTGTAGCACAACTCTTCCTCAAACCACTTTTCTACACTAGATCTTTTGATGTCATGTCCCATAGATACTCTGCTCTTCCAATGATGCTGCTTTTCCAACAACACCTCCATGCGTACTGCTGTTTATGAGGAATGGCCGTTTAGGAGTTTTGATGGGAACTTGCAAAGGAATAGATTCTGATTTGTGCCCTAAGGAAGTGGTCTGACCAGATTAGTTTTTTATATTTCTAATGTCCATATTTAATCCAAGAATCCAGCTCAGGGTATATCTGACCGAGTGTGTGTGGGTCCACATACTGCCTGTAAGAAGTACAAGACCGTCAAATCAGATAGGGAGTTTGTGCTGTTGTGTGTCTGGGGTTTCTTCGGCATGGATGGGGAAGCCTCTTAAGGGGAGTAAATAGGAGAACTTCATCTGTGTATTAAATAATGTTAATCAGTTATTCTGGGAAAACCTTTTTTTCTGGAAATATTTGTAGCTTTGCATGCGTGATGGGATGCTCTTTACAAGTCGGTTTAGGTGAGCTCTTTTTGCATTTAAGCCTGGTCTAGTTTTCCTTTAGCCTGTGAAGTATAGCTGTGTTGCCCAAATGGTGTATTCTAACTCATAGAAGGTTCTAGATAAGTTGCCACATCCAAAGCCAAATTCATCGATCACTTGCCCCTGGCCTAAATGAACATACACTTCTCCCAGCCTGGTATAGAGGCCCCCAGTGAGAGAAAGTTTGAGAGAGCCTATTTCAAAATAGATTTGAAATAAGATATGCAATTTGCATAGCGCAAATTGTGTATCTTATTTCAAGTTTAGGGTGCTATGTAGATGCACCGTTACTTTCCCACACATCCGCCATGTGGCTAGAACTAGTGTGCTCTTTCTCTACCACGTTAAAAAAAATCTCACCTAGCCTCCCATGCTTAAACCATGTGATTTCTAATATCAACTCCCTTATTTGCCTCCTTTGTGCATTCTTCATCAAGTCTCATCACTCTTAAACAACTCAGCCTGACTATACTGCTGCACAGGTTTCTTCCTGCTCACCCCAGACTTTTCCCTGAACCACTCATTTTGTACCCTTTTCACATTAATGCCTTTATGTGTTATTCCTTGCCACACTGGAGCTCTTTATGTAAACTCCTCCTGAAAATGTATTTCCTCCATCATGTCTTAAAACTAATTTCTTCCTAGAAGCCTTCTGGTGAGCTCAGTGGGAAATGTTTATAATGAAAACAGGCTTGCAACCTTCAATAGAGAGAAACACCTGCTGTCTCTCAATAACCCTAACTATAACTGCTGTTTTTAAGAAAGGTTGGCTTTCTTCATCTCACACAGCCAAATATCAGGAGGAAATAGGAAGGCCCAAGGATTTGGTTGCAATACAAAAAGTTGTAAACTATATGTACATTTGAGTCAGTTGTCATTTGCAATTTCTCAGTGAGCTTCTGGTAATTACAGCACATTAGCTCTCTTTTCACTCTTTTTTTATGTGGCTGTGCAGCTCTGAGCAGGAGTGCAGTAAATCAATTAACAAATATATGGAAAAGATTCAGCTATTTAATTGGCTAACATGTTTGGTCATCATTCTGAATGTTATTGGAAGCCTCAATTAAAACGTAAGTCAGTAAAAACAGGATTACTTTCAGTTGTGTGGGTGAAATGAATTTTGCCTACTTGCTTCAATGTATTCAATTAAGGTTTCCAGATGCCTGGTTTTCAATTGGAATACCCAGTCGAAAAAGAACCTTGGCCGCTCTGGTTGGCACCACAGATGAGACCAATAGAAGTCTGGTAGGCAGCACAGTCAGGGTCTAAGTCAGGTTCCCTCCTGTCCTGGCTCCACACAGTTCCCGGAAGCAGCCACCAGGTCTCTTTGGCCACAAGTCTCAGGGGTGAGCAGGGAGTCTCTATGTGTTGCCTTTGTGCCTGCAGGTACCACCCCTACAGCTCCCATGGGCAGGGAACTGTGACCAGTGGGAGTTGCAGGGGCAGTGTGTAGGGGCCCAAGGGCAGCCCATAGTGCCTCCCTGGCTGCCCACCATACAATTAGGGTCTTCAGGGACGTGGTGGCTGCTTCCTGGGAGATGTGGTAAGTGCCACCCAGACCCCACATATTCCTGCTCCAGCCTGTATTCCTCTCCCACATCCAAATTCCTCCCAGAGCTTGTATTCCTTCCCCCCTCCCGCTCACCCCCCCACACGGAAACCCCTCCTCATTTCTGGCTGTGGCTGCTTCCCAGAACCCACATCCACAGCTGGAGCCCTCACCCTCCTCCAGTACCCCAACCCCTACCCTAGCGTGGTGAAAGTGCGTGAGGATAGGGGAGAGTGATAGAAGGAGGGGAGATGGAGCAAGCAGGGGAGGGGGACACCATGAACAGGTGGGGCCTGAGGGAAGGAGCAGGGAAGGGGTGTTCACTTCTGTGTGATTAGAAAGTTGGCAGGCCTCTGTTGAATTTATATGTGAATGTGCCCTGGCTATTATTTTTAAAAATCTAATAGCAGAATCACCTATTTTAAAAGATACAATTTCCTCACTTTTTGCTTTAAACTAGCTATTACATTATGCTATATTTAAGCAATTCAAATATAGGATCCAATTTTGTGGTTCTCAGTCACATGAGTAGTACAGTTTGGACCTCCCTGGTCCGGCAACCTTGGGACCTGACTGGTCCTGAACGAGGGAATTTGCTGGACCAGAGGAGGTCTCCCTGCCACTGTCTTCACAACCTGCCTTCCCCCATGACCCATGCTGCACCACTGCACCTGGGCTAGGGCTCTGCCCAAATCCGTTGCTGCCAGACTACAGCCCCAGTTCCACTGACACTGGCCCATTGGAGGCTACCTGGGGCCAGAGTTCCTTAATCACCACCAGCCCCACTGCCACTGGGGCTAGGGCTCCCTGGCTGCTGAGAGGGAGATCTCCCTGGACACAGCCAGATCTCCACAGCTGCTGCCAGTCCTGCAACAGCCAGGCTGGGACCACCTCCCCCCACAACTGCCGGTGCCAGAACTCCCTGCTGCACAGCCTACCCCCTCTGACAGGGGGCATCTAGCTGAGTCACCTTCTTCCTCCTGCCCTGCCATGTTCCTGGCCTAGCTGCCAGACTTCCCTGTTCCTGGGCTCTGGTCCAGGAGGACCATGGATGTTGCCAGACCAGAGAGTCCCAGTTTAGGGAGATACAACCTGTACCTGAAAGTAACATAGTAATGATAGAGGTGATGGAGGAATGTGTTTTCTGCTACACTATCGATAGAAGCTTGAGTGAAAGTGAGGAAGTTATCAACATGAGTAAGAGTCGCTGATTTAGGCCTATAATGAGTGATTTTGCTATTAGGTGGATACAGTGCTCTAAATCCATATTTGAATTAAAATACCACCTAACTGAGCAGTACATTATTATCTTTCAAGATATAACATTATTTGTGCTCTTCATCTAAATATTAGTTTATTGTAAAGTAGAACTGATCAGATTTTTCCAGAGAAAATTTCAAATTTATATTGGAAAACTTAAAATATAAAAGCAGAAAACTGCCAATGATGAAAAATGGCCAAAAATATGGATATCTCAAAAACAATTCTTCAATTTTTGGCTAATTTTTGCTGCTTTTTTGTATTTTTCATTTGCCATTGTAACAATGGACATTTTCAAAGAAATAAGACACTTTTCATTAACATTTTCATTTAGTTAAAAAAAAAAACATTTTCTGTGGAAAAAGTTTTTGAAGGAAATGTTTTGACCAGTCCTATTGCAAAGTTTTAGAAATTGAATACCTCAAGATTTTCCGTATAAGCATTCAGGTCTAAATGAAATTTCTTCCATATAGCTCAACTTTTAAACTATACAAAAATATAACTAATTGGAAAGAAACATCAAAATTTTATACATGATATTATTCAAATGATTTTAATATACAAGTACAATAATATGGTAAATATGCTATTTATTTTTGAATAAAGAACATTCTTATCTGACATGACAGAAATGTCTCAGGAAGTTTGACATTTCTATTTCTAGTTCTGTTGTGTTGTGTGACTGAGACATGCAAAAATGATGGCAATAACCTTCCTTGAAAAATGTTTGTCCTTTTCAATGTTGCCCTCTTTCTTTACCATTTCTTTGGCTTGTAAATAAATAATGGTGATCATTTCATTAATTTCATTATTTAAAGAAAATCAATAGCAATTCCTGGTCAAGAAAAGGAAAAACAAATATCAATGTAATAGCATTCTTATTCTGGACTTCAATAAATGTAAAAAATATTGCTTACAGAATTTAAAAAGCAGAAGAGTAATGCAAGTCCCACAAAACTCTATTCTTTTTAGTTCACTATGTGTTACAAAGGATGGCTCATTACATTTCTCCAATTTTTTTCCTGTACTTGGCCATATGACACAGCAGTTAAAGGTTATTTATTGTTGCTGTTGTTATTGTTTAAACTTTAATTATAATTGAAATTGCTGTTCTGGAAGCACCTGTACTATTGTGACATTTGCTGGGAAACAGTATGAATCCAGAACCCCCCAAAAAACAGCTTAGTTTCCCCTGTCCAAAAAGAAACCATCTGCACTTTTATTTCTTTCACTCTCTGCTAGTCAGCAATTGTTATTGACTTTTGGCTAGCACATTGAACTTCTTTACTTATATACTCATTCTGTCTTTCCAGACTGGTGGCATACTATAGGGCCTAACAAAAAAGGAAAGTAATTGTGATTTTTTTTCTGAGAAATTCTATAGCTAGTATCATATCAAACTCCCAATTGTTTCTTGGAGTCAGGGAGACTCCTGAAATATCTCAGTATAAAGTCAGATTTCCAGGCAAAGGCCCACTAGGTGTACCCATACAAATGCGGGTATGACAGTCAGCAAAATATCTGTTGGCATTAGGATTAAATGTGCTGTATTCAGGTCGGGTGGCCATATGCTCGGGGAAGGAACCAATACCACAATAATTTCAGCGGGGGTCATTAGGGATGGAATTGACTAAGGACAAAGGAGAAAGCAGCTAAACTTTTACATGACTCACATATTACTCTTTTACAGATCATTGCCTTAAAATACTACATGGAGTTAGTTATAAGAAAGCTGGCTTGTTAGTTCTAAGATTTCAGTGTTGGTTAAAAGCTCTATTGCTGTGTACTTTGTGTGGTCATATATAAGCATGCCAAGTGAAAGCAAACCATGTGTAAAATGTGACTAGATTCAAATATTAGCATTTTACACCTTCTTTATATAGTTATATACAAGAGTCAAAGTGCAAGGCAATGAATAATAAGGCATTGTATTATAGGGCTAGCAAACCTATCACTGTATTTATTTACATAGTCCCCAATTCTGGAGGTATCTTCACAACATGGCTGAGAGGCAGGGTATGTCTTCCATACCATACAGATGGGGATGGTATGTATGGTATGTCTTCCATACCATACAGATGGGGATTGAAGCACTATGAGATGAAGGGACTTGCTCAATGTCGTACAAGAAGCCTACAATGGGACTGAGATCTGAACTTGGTGCTCTTGAATCCAAGTACTTATGCCACAAGACAGTCCTGTTATTGGAATTCTTGTGCAAGCCACAAAATTTAACATGAAGGATTAAAACTTCAGGGGAGGAAACACCAAACATTTTGACTAAGTGAACATTATACCTGTGGGCCAAATCCTCCAGTGGCAGCAGTGGTTATAACTGGCTTTATTTTATGCTCTCATCTCCTGGGCACCTAAATGTATTATGAAGAAATTTTTAATTAATAATGTTTTCATTTTCTATTACCCTAATTAAAAAATGTGAATGTATATGCTTGTTTTTAATTGTGTATTTATTTGGTATAACAATTTATTTACAGATATTCCTAGGCACAGGCTTTATAAAAATGGTATGTGAGATGGGGTATATACATCCCTCGCCTGGTTAGAGAGGGCTAAAGGGAGCCTCAGAGCTATATTAACCTGACCTGTTACATCTGGGAAAGTATAGCATGGTCTGTCTCACTGCCTGGGGGCCGAAAGGATGGGGCTAGTAAAGTCTGATTACAGAATAAGCCACACCTGGCAGAGAGCAGCATGCTTATCCTAGGAGGTTATAATGACGAGGGTAGGCCCAGGAAGATAAATCCTTATTTTGCATGTTTGTTAATTCAACCCAGAAGCCCACAGAAAACAAAGTTTTCAGCTTAAAGCAAAATCCAAGAAGGGATGTGAATGGATAAAAGTGATTGAATTTCTTAAACAGCCTAAAAGGGGAAACGGAGGTAGACTCCCTGTAGTGTAACCTGAGGCCAAGAAGGGGTATATGGACAGTACTAGCCCTGCTACTAACTGCTATAGTTTCAAGGATCCTGTGGCCATCTTCCCATAAAAAAGGGAATAGAGCAGGTCAGTACCAGAGAAAGCAGTTTTCTAGCTAAATACTCAAAATGGATGGAAGTAGTTCTTCAGTAGGTACAGTGGCAGCAGCATAAGACACAGTGAGATAAGCAGTAGGCAATCCATGAGGTGAAGCTGCAGGCACACCATGTGTGGCAGGGAGACCACCATTCTCAGCAGGTGAGGGGAATCCTGCCAATAGGGTAAGTTTTAGAAGTGGGAAGTCTGGATGTAACAGTGGAGTGCCCCAGTGGGAGGGCTTGGTGTGAGCTCAGGGAAGAGACTCTCCTAGCATGGAATGGAAGTAGAAGGGTCTTCTAAATTCTTTGGAGAAGTGGGGTGTATTAGGGTATCTATGGCTCTAAGAAATGCAACAGGAAAAGATGATGCAATGAAATAAGAATGCCCCTTAGTAGGCATGGGAGAGCTGCGCAAACTGGGACAAGAAAGGAAGAACCCTCTACAGTTTGTTTTGGTTGTGGAACAGAAGAGTGCATATTAAACACTTGTCCTGACAAGTCCAAGAATCTTCAGGATGTCAAAAGGAGAGCCTGTGAGACAGGGAATGCTAGGTCCTAGACCAATACATTACTGCAGGGTATGTTTGCTGAGTTGATCATAGGTCACCTCAGGTGTTTGAACTAGGAAGGGAGAAAAGGCTGCAGCTTTCCCCAGTTAAGACTGAGATGAAGACCTAGGGACAGGGCAGTTTGGAAGCTCTTGTTGGAAGTACTGAGTGGAGAGAAGTATTGGACTTGGAGGCCAAAGCCAGAAGCAGCTATAGGAGCTTCAGCTGTCCTTATGGCCATGAAGCAGAGTAAGACAGGAAGTCCGGAGGGGAAATAGAGCTGTTGAAGGCTAGGGAAAAAGGATATTTTCTGAGAGCTGACCAGACTTGGAAAGGCATAACCAGAGTGTGGAACCAGGTAGGCTTTCATTTTTTTTTTTCCCCAGAAGTAAATGAATGGTTAGGAGAAGTTATGAGACAGGAAAGGGGTTGTGTTCATGTTAGCCTTTGCTGCTCAAGAGCTGCTGCAGTAGCATCAGCCAAATTTGAAGACACAAGCATAGATCTCTGACTAGATCCTGGCCTTACAAAATGGTATAGCTTCCTGGTCAGAAAAAAGTGCGAGAAAGTATTTTTTAAAAGCCCCTAATTTTAATGCTTTAATATGCTGTTAAATTCTATTTATATGCAGGAAAACAGTTCGGTGAAAGCTGGAAGCAACAGCTTTGTTTGTTATCATTCCCACAGTGTTGTGTTGTTTTGAAGCCATAATGCACACAATTTTGTGTGCACAATATTCTGTATTTGCATGCCTAATTGAATGTGCAAACAGACAATTGGGTTCCCAGTTACTCTTTTGTGACTTGTGGGGGGATTTGCAGATATACTCACTGTAGCACATGGCTGGAAACTTGCCCTACAGATTTATGTAACTTCTAAATTAAAGTGTCTTCTGGTATTAAAGTTTTACTGGTATTTCCGCTTTCGAGCTCTTTTTGTAGGTTTGAACCTAGGAGGAAAAAAAATTGTATACTGAAAGTTCTCATAGAAGATCTCTGCTCAGGATTAGGTGTATGTAAATGAAGGTGGATTGTTGTTGTTTTGGCTACTTGCATTAAAAAGGTGATGGAAAAATAGGAACTGCAGCTGTTTAGGGGTAGAGAAATAAACCTACATTGTTTTGTTTAACTATATGGACTAGCTCTGTAATGTATTTTAAATTCGTTGGTTGAGAGAATGAGAACTTGAAAGGTCTCAGTTTAACTGTTATAATAAAGAAGGATTTGGGGGCACTTCTGATTTTCAATTCAGAGCAAATTGCTTAGAGACAGGACGGCTTAGAACCCAAGATCGGGGATCTGCCACTGTAAGGCACACCAAACCAGTCACAAAGAGCACTTTTGCTCACCACACTGGCTAGCAAAAAACTATGCAAGCAATTCCTTAGACTCTCCTGTTCCACCATCAATACCATTCCTTATACAGATAAGAGATTATGAAAACCGGTCTCAAATGAAAAAAGTTCTTCTGATCCCAAATGACCATTCACATTCCTAGATCAATGTATAACTCAAATCTTACTCAGAAAGCATGCCATGCCATGCCACTCCTCTAGAATCTAAAGGCTTATGCCCCCTATGAGGCATGGGAGCATAAGCCTTTCTTCATAAGAAGGAAAGGGTGAGAGTTAAAAGTCTTAAAAGAATCAAATTATATATACCAACTGCAAAGTTCTCAGTGAAAGCTTATAGATTAGGTGGAATAATCTGCTGTTTTAAATCAAATCTCTGGAATACATCTGCTTTTCAAGCTTTAATTCAAGAGGTGAGAAGCCAGATTGAAGACAAAATGAACGAACCTCCAGGGCCCTTTTTCTATCCTTGGCCATGTGGAGTGACTCCCCGTGTTCTATTTAAAAGTGCATCCCAAAATAGAGTTAGTACATGGGCAAGTCATGAGGTGGAGATGGACATAGGAGACGGAAGTGTTGAGAGTCTCTGGGTTAGTCTAAAAGGGGTAAAAAACAAGGGTGATGTCGTGCTAGGAGTCTACTACAGTCTGCCTACCCAGGTGGAAGAGGTGGATGAGGCTTTTTTTAAACAACCAACAAAATCATCCAAAGCCCAGGGTGATGGGGGAATTCAACTATGTTGGGAAAATAACACCACAGGGCACAGACTATCCAATAAGTTCTTGGACTGCATTGGTGACAACTTTTTATTTCAGAAGGTTGAAAAAGCTAGCAGGGGGGAAACCCTTCCCTATTTTTTAAAATAAAATCTAGAGGAACTGGTTGAGAATTTCAAAGTTGAAGGCAGCTTGGGTGACAGTGATCATGAAATCATAGAGTTCACAATTCTAAGGAAGAGTAAAAGGGAGGGCAGCAAAATAGAGACAGTGGATTTCAGGAAGGTGGATTTTGGTAAGCTCAGAGAGCTGATAGGTAAGGTCCCATGGGAATCGAGACTGAGGGGAAAAACAACTGAGGAGAGTTGGCAGTTTTTTAAAGGGACATTGTTAAAGGGCCAAAAGCAAGCTATTCCGCTGCATAGGAAACATAGAAAATATGGCAAAAGATCACCTTGGCTTAACCACGAGATCTTGCATGATCTAAAAATTAAAAAGGAGTCATATGAAAAATGGAAACTATGACAAATTACAAAGGATGAATATAGGCAAACAACACAGGAATTCAGGGACAAGATTAGAAAGGCAAAGGCACAAAATGAGCTCAAACTAGCTACAGGAATAAAGGGAAACAAGAAGACTTTTTACAAACACATTAGAAGCAAGAGGAAGACCAAGCACAGGGTAGGCCCACTGGTCAGTGAGGAGGGAGAAATAGTAATAGGAAACTTGGAAATGGCAGAGATGCTTAATGACTTCTTTGTTTCGGTCTTCACCAAGAAGTCTGATGAAGGAATGCCTTGCATAGTGAATGCTAGTGGGAAGGGTGTAGGTTTAGAAGATAAAATTAAAAAAGAACTAGTTAAAAATCACTTAGAAAAGTTAGTTGCCTGCAAGTCACCAGGGCCTGATGAAATGCATCCTAGAATACTCAAGGAGTTGATAGAGGAGGTATCTGAGCCTCTAGCTATCATCTTTGGAAAATCATGGGAGACAGGAGACATTCCAGAAGACAGGAAAAGGGCAAATATAGTGCCCATCTATAAAAAGAGAAATAAGAACAACCCTGGAAACTACAGACCAGTTAGTTTAACTTCTGTGCCAGGAAAGATAATGGAGCAAGTAATTAAGGAAATCATCTGTAAACACTTGGAAGGTGGAAAGGTGATAGGGAACAGCCAGCATGGAATTGTAAAGAACAAATCATGTCAAACCAATCTGATAGCTTTCTTTGATACGATAACAAGTCTTGTGGAAAAGGGAGAAGCAGTGGATGTGGTATACCTAGACTTCAGTAAAGCATTTGATATGGTCTCGCGTGATATTCTTATCAATAAACTAGGCAAATACCACTTAGATGGGGCTACTATAAAGTGGGTGCATAATTGGCTGGATAACCATACTCAGAAAGTAGTTATTATAGGTTCTCAATCCTGCTGGAAAGGTATAACAAGTGGGGTTCTGCAGGGGTCTGTTTTGGTACTGGCTCTTTGACACTGAGGATAGAACAAGAAGCAATGGGCTTAAATTGCAGACAGGGAGGTTTAGGTTGGACATTAGGAAAAACTTCCTAACTGTCAGGTTGGTTAAACACCGGAATAAATTGCCCAGGGAGGTTGTGGAATCTCCATTTCTGGAGATATTTAAGAGTAGGTTAGATAAATGTCTATTAGGGATGGTCTAATCAGTACTGGGTCCTGCCATGAGGGCCGGGGACTGGACTCCATGACCTCTCGAGGTCCCTTCCTGTCCTAGTATACTATGATTCTAAGTCCTTGCATGATTCAGATCTTTGCAGATGAATGCCATTGTTCTCATGCTGGTCTGAACTCTGAACATTTATAGAAAAGCTCATCAGATGTGGATTGGCACCACCAGAGACCCATTGTTAGTCAAATACTTCTACACATTTGACAAGTAGTCCTTTCATAAGAGGCTGGCCAAGAATCCCATTGATATCTCCGAAGCAAACATTTGAAATATAAGTACATATTGAATACTCATAACTTCAAATACAAAAATGATACATGAATATGAATAGTATAAACAGAACTAACTACTTAGAAGCTTTTTGTAGACACCTCACTTGGCCCACTTTGTACATGATTTGTTGCAAAATATAGCAGTTGTTACCACAATGATCTGTAAATTCATCTTATAATCCAATGAAGTCACAACTGCATAATAAGGTTTTCTAGTGAATGTTTTACCCAGCATGCTCTTTATACCCTACATTTTCCAAATATGCTGCCGGATATTAAGTATTTTTTGTTGGTTTGTTTCCTGGTTTGTTTCAAAGGAGTCAAGAAACTAATTACACAGAATATCTTCCTGCAGAAGCATTAAAGAGAGGGTGACAAGGAGGGTGAGGTACTTTCTTATAGGACCAACTTCAGCTGGTGAAAAGAAAGGAGCTGAGGAGCTCTGTATAAGCTCAGAAATTGAAAGAAAGTGTTTTATATATACAAAATAGGGATATGTATGTCTGGGTACTTAGTGTTGCTTCTGTTACTGTAGTAGCTGAGTGCTTATTTAAGCCAGTGCTGAGATCCCAAGTAAGTTTTATATATACACAGACATGCATGTGTAGCTGCAGTAGGTCTATGTGCAGGATACAAGAAAAAGAACCATTAGCAGCCCTGGGGTATGGTGCCAAGCTCTGAATAGACCAGTGAGTAGATCCAAATACAGTGCAAAGGAAGGCACACTGGATTTACACTTACATAGATGCAAAGGTAGTATAACTTGCAGGAGCTGTAGAGTGGCTTCAGTGCAGCTCTGTACCCTCAATATTGTAGAAGACTGAATTTCATCCCCAGGACTTTTGCTTAATTATTTCACAATGTATGTGATTCCTTGGCTTTTATCCAGGGTGGCTGAATTTGCCCTTCAGGTGGTAGAGCAGAGTAGAAGAGGTACAGGCCATGCACACAAACGGCAGAGTTGAGTTTTATTGATGTGATTCTGTTTTCAAGTAGTTCTTCCTACTTACTCCAACTTTCAATAAATACAGCTCAGCTGTTAACCTAAATCAGGCCGCCTGTATCTCCTTTAATAGCTATTTCCAGACGTCCATTGACGTAGCAGGCCAAATCAACTCCCAAATCTCACGACTTTGTCAGCTTGCCTTCAGCCTGTCAAAGCACATGCAATGCCCTCTGTCAATCACAGACAGGAAACTCTGCTCGGGGAAGGCTGGATAATCAGAGTGAGGAAGGAACCTGTGAAGTGTCAGCAGCAGCAGATGGAGAATGTCACTGAAGCAGTGTTGGAGCCAGCTCAGGGCATGCTGTGAGGTGGGGAGGAGACCTGAAGGGAAGGAAGACAGCCTGGAATAGAGGAAGGCTCTGAAGACAATGGCAGATGGACAGAGGGGGCAGGGAAGATGGGAGTGATTCAGTAATGCTGTGCTAGGGGACAGTGCCCGAAGCAAAGGCTACGACCCAGAGCAAACAGACAATAGAAAAAGTGACAGGCCTTACAAGGGAAAGGGAGGAGAGAGATTAATGTAAGCAAGTCATTGAAACCAATGAATATCATCAAAGAACAAAAGATGAACTAGGATAGCTAGTTGGAAATAATTTTTAATCATTTCAGTGTTTCTTTCCTTGGGCACAGAAACCTGTTACCTTGTCAGTAAGATCAGTAACAATCAGCACTGGAGAATAAAATCCCCTAGGGAGCCAAGGAACAGAATGGATAGCAGCAGGGCCAGCGTTACCATACAGCCCCCTTTGTGACAAATTGTCATTTATGACACAAGGAGAGTAAGAATCTAAGGGAGAAGATTGCAAATATATTTCCTGCTGCTTTTTTGTTGTTTTCACAAAGTGAACTTTAGTACAGGTTGGACCTCACAGCTCTGGCACCCTCAGGACATGACTGGTCCCGAATGAGGAAGTTTGCTGGACTGGGGGAGATCAATTCCAACCCCTCTGCCCAGCCCTTCTTCTGGCCCCAGCTGCCCCACCACCACCCTAGCTGCTGGCTCCACTTGGGCCACTGTTGCTGCCAGCCAACAGCTTTGGGCTGCCCATCCCAGTCAGGCTCCCGGCCCCATTGCTACCCCTGACCCTGGATGGGCCCCCAGCTTGAATGATGCCATCAGCACTGGTTGAGATGCTGTCCTTGCTGCTGATGTAGGCCCCAACTGGAACTCTGTTACTTGCTGGACACTGGCCCCGCTGCCACCAGGGGCTTCGGGCTGCTGGGCTCCTGGCCACAGGCCTCTTACTATAGGTCCTGCTGTATCACAGATGTTGCTGGACCTGAAAGTTCTGGATTTTAAAGGTTCAACCTGTATTTGCAGCAGAGGTGGGTGTAAGTTGCATTGTCTGAATATGTGCAGTTCAGTATACCCATTCATTCCATCTGATAGATCAGGACAGTTTAAATCCAAATACAGATCTGGATCCAGAACCAAACTTTCTCTGAGTCTGGGAGTGTTTACCTCTGGGGGTTTGGTTCTGTTCAGCATTAAACACTTACATTTTCAAACATTTAAATGGGTTGTGATTGGCCATTTGCAGGCCCACAGGGTAGGAAAAGTACATCTTTGTTTTCCCTATTTGGGCTGTTTAGTTACAATCCTTGTTCCTAATAAAGGGGAAGGTGGAGGAGCCTATAGTCTTGCTTTTCCCCTTTCACCTTTCACTAGAGAGCACATCTAGCCAATTACGTGTGAGCATCATACACTGTATTTCCTCAACTTCTGTAGTAGTGAGCATGGTCCCCTGTGAAGCTGGGAGCTCCTGCAGAGGCAGTGAGACCCAGCACTACCCCTCCTTCAGGCCTAAATATAATGTTTAAAGATACAATCAACCCAACAGTGATCACACGTGAAATTAACCATATTGTTACTTTTAGGATCACCTATGTAAGATGCATAAGGTGAAGTTCCTAGGCAAAAGTCTGTGTGAGAGAGTTTGCATCCCTGTTGGCTGGCAGTGGATGGAACAAAGGATCTTCAGCACTAAACACACAAGTCTCTCTAAGGCTGTGCTTGAGACCCAGTTTTACAAGTTGGGAGCTGAAAAAAAAAGCCTTTTCATCTATGGATTGGAAGGAGAGGTTCATAGAACCCACTAGTCAGTAAGTATTATGCACGCTTGTATATCAGCAACTATTCACCGAAATTTTCTTGGGTAATGTTGAGGTGGGGGGGGGGGGGGGAGTTGCTTTCTGGCATGTAAATTTGGTTGATAGTCAGGCACAGTGGCAGTAATTGCTCATACAAATGTGGGCATGTACCCATCTACAACATGAATACCTTATTTATTGAAAATTGTCATGATTAGTTTGGCACTACTCAATGGAGGGGAAAATGATTGCAGTTCACACCTCTAAAATTAATAGTCTGAAACAGCAACAAGTAGACAGCAGTATGTCACTTTACTTTCAGAAGGATCTTTGCAAATATGTAGATGTAGGGCTAAATTTACAATTTGAGAGGTTGGGATGCAAAAAGGAGGGGCAAATATTCCAGCATCCCAAGTGTTGTAGGAGGAGACATTCATCCAAAATAAGGCACAACTCTTTGGAGGAGAGCCTTGGATAGTGGCACTGTATTTTTAAAAGATAAGAAAAAAGTTCTGGTTTCAATGCAGATCTAAGAGTAATGTCCCACACATTGGAGACAGGGGAGACTGTAGTCATGCCTCTAGACAGACATATCCCATCTGGAGCAGGAGGTATATAGCCTGTGGTTGTCTTACCTCACCGCTTTTAGGGTACATCTACGCTGCACGGCTATTTCAAAATAAGCTATTCTAAAATAGTTATTCCGAAATAGCTTATTTTGAATTAGCACATCTACACTGAAGTGAAGCCTCAAAATTAGTCTGAAGCAGGCTTCCCTAATGTAGACATGCTATCTCACTTTAGAGCCCCAGGAGGCACTGGGGAGGAATAACTTAGAATGGCCCTGGTGAGGGGCCATTTTGAAATAGCAGTGGAGTGTCTACACAAGCCTTGTTTTGAAATAGCTATTTTGGAATAGGTGTTATTCCTCATAGAATGAGGATTACAGATTTCAGAATAAGCCATTCATTATTTCAAAATAACGGAATGGCTGTGTAGACGCTCACATTGTTATTTCGAAATAACGCTTGTTATCTCGAAATAACAGTGCAGTGTAGATGCACTCTTAGAGAAATTTGCTTTCACACTATGGTCTGTCCTCTGTATAGATGCTTTATAAGTGGTTGGAATCCCTGTGCTCTTTTCCTTTTATGATACAGCCAAGCAGGGCAAAATCCTTTTTCTCAGTTGTTCATGTGAAGTCTTAAATATCAATAGAAACCAGTAGGGTCACCAGCTCATTCCAATTCCTGTACAATTCTTTTTCTTAATGACAAGAAAATGCTTTTTATTTCCATACTAAATGTTAAAAACAGATATAGAAGACAGGTTCTGGTTTTATTAGAACATTTTTATAACAAATCCAAAATTAAACTTTCACCTATAAGTGGTAAACTAATTCAGTTCTTAGCTCTGCCACAAATTTCTTGTGTGACAGGGGTAGACCTGTCATAGAATCATAGTGCTGGAAGAGACCTCAGAAAGTCATCGAGTCCAGCCCCCTGCCCAAAGCACGGTCCCCCCCCCCCCCAAAAAAAAGAATTCAGCTCTCAGGCACCTAAATAATCATGCCACACTTTCAAAAGTGCTCAGAGTTCTCACTGATAACAGGGTTGCTGCTGGATGCTGAGCAATCTTGAAAATCTGACCCCTGTGGGCCTCAGTTCTCCATCTATAAGGTAGGAACAGCTATCTGGTCTACTTAAATCATGATACATGTCCAGCACCTAGCACAATATGGAGCTGATCTTGGCTGGAATGCCATGGGCTACAGTAACACAAATACCTCTGCTAATAATTTGAATCAATTCATTATTTTCCTTATTTTTCTTTAAACTGATTTTTTTTCAGATTAAGTATAGGTAACAGTAAGACTTGTAAATGGCGTAGCTTTTGTAATAGGTTTCTCATCAGACCAGAAACTTCCATTAAAATATGGAGACTAACAATTGCATACTTCATTACTCAGGCAATGCTATAAGTGGTTTAGGTTAATAATATGCATTTAATTATTGATCATGCACATTATCTACTCACTAGAATCTCATAAGCAATTTTCTGCTATGACGTTTGCAAAATATTCAGAAAATTAATCCCATAACTGTTCTTTAAAACAAGATAATTGGTGTCTCATCTAGCATATGCACATATATATGTTTAATGCATTTACACCACAGGGTCTCATTCTTGCAGACACCTGTTCTAGGTTGTATTGATTTTAGTGGGGCTAGTCATGTACATTATGTGTCTGCAGGATCAATATCTTAATGATTATTATGGTCCAGATTTAATAGGGATTCAGTCAGCACCCAACAGTTACCATTTTCGGCACCTAAATAAAGTGCCCAGACTTTTGAAAAATATTTTAGCACCCAGCTGCTCCTGTTGCCACATGGAAAGAAGAGATCTTCACTACTGCAGATACCCTTAGATGTTCAAAGCTCAGCATACAGTGAACTAAGCTCCTCAAAATCTTCCCATTTGGTGTCTGTGGTGCTGAATTCTTTTCTGGAAATCTACTCCAAGTCTAGTTTCTGCGTTCTTTTGACGATCTTTCTCAGCAAGAGTTGTTGGGTGCTTGTGCCCTATGAAAAGTCTGGCCAGCACTCACTTTCCCTCCGTCCTTCCTCATATAAATAATGAGTATGTCATTTGTGATAAGTGTCTCGGAATAACTTCAATAAAAGACAGTGCAGGCAATAAAGTGAAGGAGGGTGAAATCTGAGTTATGAGGGCAGGGTATTTATATCTTACTGACATTTACTTCCTGCTAAATTACATACCAATCAAAAGCCTCATCCTCCTCTTATTAAGCCTCTGCTATTAATTTAAGAAGGCTAGACAAAATTGCCTGAAATGGTTTTCTCCTTTCATTTTGAGAAATGGGGGTTGTTCCATCAGAGAGGTGGGTCAGTCATTTTGACAGAGGTGTGTGGGGTGGTTTTATTTTTTAAGGAGTTAGGCCTAGATTAGCCTGCTAGAGATATCTACACATATGAATCCTTAGACATCAACTGTCTGAATTTTCTGCTTTGTGATACCTTCTGTTTGGTAGTGGTGATAAGCGAGACAACTTTAACAGCAAAGAAATTGAAATCTACAAGATAGAATCTGCAAGGAAAAAAGTCTGATACTCTTAAAATGAAAGGATTCCTTTCTGTCTCTCTCCAGTTTTAGTTTTACTTGCTTGAAAATTAAGATATTTGAGGCCTCATGAGTAAATATTAATATTTTGAACCTAGTTATATGCTGATGTTGAATAGTTGTGAGACTTTTATTGTCTGGAGGACTTCTTGGGTAGGAGGCAAGAAAATCAAAGCTACAGCTTGACACATCTTTAAACTCCGTAATGCCTATGCTAAAATAAACAAAAGGTTCATTTGTTATCATTCTTATCGGTAATTTATGTCCCGGGTGTCATATGTAGGTATAATTTCAACCAGCATTTGTCATCCTCTTTATAAACTTTCATCTGAGAATAAATATCGATATACACGTTTACAGATTTAAGAGAGCAATAGCAGGCATTATTGTTTTGGAACATAGCATTTATACAAAGAAATTTCAAGAAGCACAACCAACATTTTGCCACCTTGGCTTTTAACTCATTTTCAGCTGTGAAAACTGATGTGTCTATGGGCTATCTAGTAAAAATAAGATACTCTCACAGGAAGATGTAACTGTTTTTCTTAATTACAGATAGATAATGCATCTCAGTGATATCCTTTCAGTTGCTCTACTGTTTTGCCTTCTTATTTGGATATTGCAGCAGACTGGGAAGGTGACACAACAACTGTTTGTGAGTCTGTGCACTGTCTGATGTTACTAAGGTAACTGTAAATTGCACCGCAATCTGCTCAGAAATCCCTATGAAAATGAAGTGGTCAGAGCTGATGCACTTTGGAAATGTCAGGCATTGGCACTTTTTCATATTATTCAGAATCTAATGAAAGAGGCAAAAATTACTTAGTCTCAATGTCTGAGATGGTTTTTATACCAATCCACATATTTTGTAAGCTGCATTCTCCTCTCTCCCCCCCTCCCACACCTTTTACACAACATGCTCCGCTTACATGAAATGTAATATGTTCAAGGCTCAGTCTTCAGCTGTTCTGAATTTTCATTTGGCACAGTTGAAGGAGAATTGCAGGGGAAAGTGACTCTAACCAACTTTTCTATCCTAGGCCAGCCCCGGGGTAAAACAATTCCCACTGTAAAGAGTAGCTATGATGTTACTAATATAGGCTAGCCAAGTGTTGTACAGGTTGAACCTCTCTAATCTGGCACTTTCTGGTCTAACAACATCTGTGGTCTGGCATGATATTAGCCGAATGTTCACTTATTGTGGGTGTGGCCAAGTTTAATTTTCTGGTTCAGCACTGATCAGGTCCTGAGGGTGCCAGAATAGAGAGGTTCAACCTGTGCTAACTGTTGTCCAGTATTGTCATGCTTGTGACATTCTCTGTATCGTGAAGTAGAGACTTGGAATGCTCATATTCATAATGGTAGCCTAGTTTGAAAATCAGGATTGTTTTAATCTCAATGAAATTTGTTGTTCTTTGGCATTAAAAAGTAATGATAAAAGGACAATGTAGATAGTGGGGGAGGGGATTTGGATCAAATTTGTGTTCAGTAGCAGAAAGTGGAATCCTTCAGATAAAGATGTTTTTCTGGTGAGAGAAACTCTAATAAGGAATCAAGCTAAATTTGAGGCTTTTCCTTTTTAAAACCTGTTTTCATATCCTGTATCATACTGCCCTAGTGAGCTGCTGTGTTAGTCCCTTTGGAGATATCAGACCAGTGATATGTCACTTCTCCTTCATATGTGAGCAACTCATTACCAACACCTGCTTTCAGGGTTTCATAAACTCTTTCTGGGAGTCCAGTAGGATTACTTTAAAACATAAGCTGCTACTTTGGATTGTGCCCATGAAAGCTCATGATGCCATCTATATTTGTTATTAGTCTCTAAAGTGCTGAAGAGCTATTCATTGTTTTTTTAAGTTACTTCACAAATGATTACATAATAGTGAATATAAACATCTAGCCATTGATCCTTTAAATAATGATAATGGTAGTTAAATTATAAAGTAGGTGTTTTCTCCACACAATATTCTCTAGTCATATTAGACACGTTTAAATCTTCTTTTTATTATCTTTGTATGCCTAAGCAAATTCTCCTTGCTCACAAAAATCCATACTGGCTAATGTTTGTGGACTAGAATATGAACAGATCAGGTGACTACATGTCTGTTTCATTTACACTAGCAAATATCCATTTACAAAGTCAACCCTAACCCATAACATAAGAACTAGGGGTCACTAACAGTGTTCCCTCTAAGCTGTGCAGCAGCACAGCTTCACAAGTGATTAATCAGCCCCAGTCAGAGGTTCAGGGTTCCGTGTAGAGAGCTGACTGACTGACTGGGCAGGACTGATTAATCACCTGTGAAGTTGTGCTCCTGGGCAGATTAGAGGGAACCCTGGTCACCAATTGAAATGAGTAGGTAGCAGGTTTTAAACAAACAAAAGGAAGTACTTCTTCACACAATGCATAGTCAACATGTGGAACTCCTTGCCAGAGGATGTTGTGAAGACAAGGACCTTAACAGGGTTCAAAAAAGAGCTAGGTAAATTCATGGAGGATAGGTCTCTCAATGGCTATTAGCCAGGGTGGGTAGGAATGGTGTCCCTAGTCTCTGTTTGTCAGAAGCTGGGAATGGGCAATAGGGCTGAGATCACTTGGGTTACATCTACACTGCAGAGTTTTTCCACAAAAATGGCCATTTTTGTGGAAAAACTTGGAGCGTCCACACTACAAGTGTGTTCTTGTGCAAGAAAAAGTACAGTTAATCGTAAGAACACAGGGCTTTTTGCACAAGAGTTATTCTTTCTACGCGGAATAAGCCTTTTTGCGCAAGCGCTTTTGTGCAAAAAGGCATGTGTAGATGGGCAACAGGGGTATCTTGCGCAAGAAATCCCTCTGGCTGAAATGGCCATCTTTTTTGCACAAGAAAACATCCATGCTGCTATGGATGCTCTTGTGCAAAAGCACATGGCAGTGTAGACGCACTCTTGCACAAGAACTTTTTGCACAAGAACATTTGCGCAAAAAGTTCTTGCGTAAGAAACCTGCAGTGTAGACGTAGTCTTGATGATTACCTGTTCTGTTCATTCCCTGTGGGGGCACCTAGCATTGGCCACTGTTGGAAGACAGGATACTGGGCTAGATGGACCTTTCGTCTGACCTAGTATGGCCATTCTTAAGTTCTTAAATATGGGGTGTATAAACAGGTACACATATGGGCAAATTTTTCATGCCAGAAATACACCATTTGAAAATTTAGGGTCATGAGGAACAAATAACAAGCTTGTGTTGTTTTTTACGCTTACTCAGAAGAGTAGCTAACAGAGATAATGAGGTCCTGGAAAATCATAAACTCTGGTTCACTGTCTCTGGAAACTTAGAATACCAGGCTAGTTACTTGTTCCTAGATTAGCTGCCTCTTCATGTTGTGGCCATGTTTGTTTCTCTGCATCTTATTTTGACTGATTTGCTATACAGGTTATTAAAATTTACTAAACAATATGCTAATCTCACTGGTTAATTCTCTTGGGCAGCAAAACATTTACATGAAGTTGTTCTTCTTGACTAACTTAGTAAGCAAATACTAATTTACATGAGCATGTCCTTTAGGACTAATCCATGCAAATAATAAACCTAATTTATTTTCATACTGTAGTTGTGACTTATTTAGGATTCACAGCACTTTGAATCTCTAAAATAGGCACTATGTAAATTATTCCTGCTTAGTCACACAGTGTACTATAGCTAGTAACTCCTGATAGTATGCTTTTATTGTCTTTTATTTTGTACTGGTTTACAAATATATACTCCTACACATAAAAGGGAGTTCAGACACATTGGATAATGCATTGTAACAACTTCCTACTCAGAAGTCATAAAAATGTTTTCTTTTCATTTGCTTTCTATAAAAAAAGTGTTGCTCTTTTCACTTGTTTTTATACTGAGATGAGAGACTGTATGACTCAGGGATTGGAATAAGATGTTGAGAGTCGTTTTTGGAGACGGGATATGTCATTCTATTTTATATTTAATGCTTGTTTAATTTCTGTATTTGTTGTGCTGAACAGATTGTATTGTGTTTTGAAATGCATGAGATTTCTAAACTGTGAGTGGCTGAGTTGAAAAAAGTCACATTTGTTTTTCTTTGAGGGATGTCCCCTGGATGTTCCTACTAGGTGTTGGGTCTTCCCAGTGCCACAGATTAGAGTTTTCCATAGAGGTATCTGGTTGGGTCATGCATATGTACGAGGTTCCTTGTGCCGTTCACGCCTTATGCTTTGTGCGCACAGCCCGACACCCTTTCAGTTCCTTCATTGCTGCCCTCAGCAATAGACGGAACTTGTATCTCTCTTCAGAGATTGCCTCAGAACGAATTAATTAGTTAGATTCATAGTGTTTAGTAGTGTTGTTAGTTAGTTAGTTCTTGTTTAAAAAGGAAAAAAAATAAAAAATCCACACACACACAAACTCAAATCCTGAGCTGTAGGTTTTAACTGGCCACAGCCTAGCCTCAAAAAAAAAAAAAAAGGCGCCAAAAAAAAGAACTGAAGAAGAGCAGGATAGTGAGGGAAGGCAGAAATATCATGCCAGGCTCCCCAGGCTTTTAAACACATGACTGCTATCGTGAGCCTATGCACACAGATTATCTCTGTTTTCCCTATTCCTAGCAGAATTGAGGTTAGGGGGAAGGAGAGATTTGCCACCAGGAAAGGATTTCAAGCGGTTTCTTCCCTGTGAGAAGGTTTCTTTTTATTTCTTTTTTATTATTATTTGAATTGACACTTGGTGGTGGCAGCTACCTTTTTTAAATTTTTTTTTGAGGGGGGGCTGGATCTCAGGGAGACAGAGATGATCTTAAAATGATTTTGAAGACAGGGTATTAAGGGCATCTGATTTAATCTAACCCTATCAGCATGAACAACTGGAGTGAAATCTTGACACAACTGTATTCAGAAGGAGTTTTGCCATTGATTTCAGTAAGGTCAGTATTTAACCTTTGATTTTCCACTATCTTCCAGTGGTATCACATCTCTGAAAATGTACATCACCACATTTTGGAGGAAGATACCAGAAACCTGCAGTAAGCTGTTATGCATACTAGTCTTCCCAGAATTTTCCTCCTAACCCTAGTGCTTAGAGGTTGACTGCATCTTCAAAGGGTTTATATTCCTTGAAAAAAAGTCTGAGATTTTTTAAGTACTTAACTATTATAACTCTGGAAGATGTTATCCATAAATATTCCTATGCATAGAAGATTGGAAATAGATACTAACTAATGATACCAAGTGGAACATGAAAGCATTTAAAAAAAACTTGAGAGAGATGATCAAAGGTAGGGAAAGACAAAAGAAAACATAGCAATGGCTGGAGTGTTAAATGCCTTTGTTTTTCACCAAAAATGTTAGTAGTGATTGGACAACTAACCTAGTAAACATTGGTGTAAATGGGGTAGGATCTTATCCTAAAATAGGGAAAGAACTAGCTAAAAATTACTTATTTAAATTAATTGCCTTCAAATCAGTGAGACCTGATGAAATACAGTATGGAACTGGCTAAGATCTGAGCCATAAGCGATTATCTCAGAGGACTTTGGATGACAGAAGAGAACTGGAGAAGGGAAACTGTAATACAGTTCAGTAGATATGATCTCAACTTTAGTTGGGCTTTGTACCTTCTAACATAATCTTCTCAGAAACAAACTAGAGAAACATAACCTATCCAAATCATGTTCCTTGAAAATTGTGCATTTGTGTGACAACTTGGGAGAGATTGAAATGCTACCCAGCTGATTAATGGATTAACTAGGCTTTTTTTTCTACAGGTGGCTCACATTCACACATGCCTTAGTACACATGACAGTGGATGGTACATATAACACATATGGATGGAAAAGATTAGAAGGAACATTAATCCAAACCTTCAGTTAGGTGAGTGCATAACTGCCCAGAAAACGACACTCAGAGTAGTTATCAATGGTTCATAGTTGAGCTAGAATGGCATATTGAGTAGGGTTCCTCTCTTCAATAGTCCCCTAAATTACTTGGATCATAACAGAGAGAATACACTTCTAAAGTTTTCAGCTGAAAACTTCTTCAGAGCTTTGTGTATACAAATGCTTTTGAGGAGAAGGTTAGAATTTAAATGATCTTGACAAACTGGAGAAATAGTCTGAGTTGAATAGTATGAAATTCAATAAAGACAAGGGCAAAGTACTAGAGTAAGGAACAACTAATCCATTCTACAAATACAAAATAAGAAATGGCTTCCTAGGAAGGAGTATTAAAGAAAAATGAGTGACTAATGCTTTTATTACCGTTGCAAAAAAGTGAACGTTCCGAGATTGGTTGACAGAAGTGATGTAAGCAAGACAGGCAAAGTAGTTCCTCCACTATAATCAGCACTGATAAGGATTCAGCTGGAGTATTGTGTCCAGTTCTGGGCACCGTTCTTAGGAAAAGATGTGAGCAAATTGAAGAAAGTCCAAGGGAGAGCAACAAACATGGCGAATATGTAAAAAAGTGTCCTGAGGAAAAAAGATTTAAAAACCAGCATTTGTTTAATCTGGAGAAGAATAAACTGAGGCAGGGTGGGTGTGGAGAGAGAATCATAGAATCCTAGAACTGGAAGGGACCTCAAGAGGTCATTGAGTCCAGTCCCCTGCCCTCATAGCAGGACCAAGCACTGTCTAGATCATCCATGACATGTGTCTGGAGATATTTAAGAGCAGTTTAGACAGTGATGGAGATTCCACAACCTCCCTAGGCAACTTATTCCAGTGTTTAACCTCCCTGACAGTTAGGAAGTTTTTCCTATTGTCCACCTAAACCTCCCTTGCTGAAATTTAAGCCCACTGCTTCTTGTCCTATCATCAGAGGTAAAGAAGAACAATTTTTTTCCTCTCTCCTCCTTGTAACACCCTTTAGATACTTGAAAACCACTATGATGTCCCCTTTCAGTCTTCTCTTTTGTAGACTAAACAAGCTCAGTTCTTTCAGTCTTCCCTCATAGGTCATGTTTTCTAGACCTTTAAAAATTTTTGTTGCTCTTCTCTGGACCTTCTCCAATTTCCCCACATCTTTCTTGAAATGTAGAGCTCAGAACTGGACACAATACTCCAACTGAGGCCTAGTCAGCACGGATTAGAATGAAAAATGATTTCTTGTGTCTTGCTCACAATACTCCTGTTAATGCATCCCAGAATCATGTTTGCTTTTTTTGCAACAATGTCACACTGTTGACTGGGAATCTGATAACTTTTTATGTATTTTAAGACTTGTTATAAAGAGGAGCATAATATTTTCTTCTTATCCATTGAGAACAGGAAATAATGGGCTTAAATTGCAGCAAGGATGATTTAGATTAGACATTAGAAAAATCTTCTAACTATAAGGCTAGTTAAGAAATGGAATAGACATCCAAGGGAGGCAGTTCTTTGAGTAGTCGCCTCGCATGTTTCATGAGCATCTAATTCACATTCAAAATAGCAACATATAAATACAAAGGATGGAGGCACAGAGATTTCATAGTAGCCTTTCAACTTTGCTCTATATTGTCAAGATCCCTTGTGCCTTGTGTAAATTGTGGAAATGTTAAGGAATATAGGCATTCTGTTTGATTTTTTTTTTCTTTTCATAATCATTGCAATGCTAGTTTTCTGGGAAAGAGAAAACAAGTCAAAGGACAAAATGTTTGAAAGAGCCAACTTTAACCAAGCCCAGCTTGAAGCGGGATTTAAATAAATGGGAACACGAAGCCCAGGAAATGATGTATATAAATAATAAAGAAGAAAATCCAACGGGGTTTCATTCAGAGTTGGACTGAAGGTCTCACATTATGGGCCAGAAGTCTTATCTTAAATTGCAGCGTAACTAATGTGTGTGGGGGGAGCAGCTTGGAGATTTAGGATTCCTTTCCCCAAATGGGGGAAGACTAGTACATTTATCTTAATTTTAACCTCTCTAGATTGGAGCACCTGTTTACTTCGGAAACCATGACCCGGCTGCGTGGTCTCCATGAGATATAAAGTCTATGTTTCAGCTTTCACAGATTTATGTGAAGTTTTTTGATGATTTGCTCATGAGTTTCACTTAACAAGTTCTATAGTCACACTCTGATATACATACATAAATTAACGACAAACTAAGGGTACGTCTAGACTACAGGGTTTTGTCGACCGAAGTTTTGTCGACAGATACTGTCGACAAAACTTCTGTCGACATAGAGCATCTAGACACATTCAGTTCTGTCGACATAGCAAGCTGTTTTGTCGACAAAACCCTGTAGTCTAGATGCAACCCTACAGGCAATAACACATTCAGAACTCTGTCGACAGAAGGTGTTATGCCTCGTAAAATGAGGTTTACCAGCGTCGACAAAACTGCTGAGTTCTGTCGACGTTATGTCAACAGAACTCAGTGGTAGTGTAGACGCTGGTATAGTTTTGTCGACAAAAGTCCACTTTTGTCAACAAAACTCTGTAGTCTAGACACACCCTAAGAAAGAAGCTATTTCCTCTGCAAGCTGGCAAGGAATAGAGAGAGAGATTAAAATATTAGAGATACAGCTTCTACTAGAGTATATGAGTATACATAACTAGTGGATAGATATGAATGAATCTTACTCATGTTTTGTGTGTCACTGTAGTTTTTCCACAGGTCTATTTTGAACCCTTTAAAGGCCATTGTGTCTTGTAATGTTTTAGAGGAATGTTTTTCTTGGAAATGATGAAAAAAGGAACTTCTCTTTTCCTTTGATTTATCAGGCTGAATTAATTTGTTACCTATGTATACTTATTTTAATGCTCCAAGGTGCCCATTATGAATGGTTTTGCAAATCAAATCAGTTTCTAAGTTTGATAAAGCTGTGTGTATGGCCCTTTCACTGTTTTCAGTTAATAAGTAATGAAATTTCTGTTTTCTGAATATAGGTTTCTTAAATTATGTACTTCTAATTACCTGTGGGTGGGTGGGTGTGAGAGAGAAACAGAGAGAACACTTTTAAAAAGAAAAACACATATATAATGTTCTTCACAGGATTCTTTACCATAAAATACAATTAATATAATAAATTATTTAAAGTACTGCATTAAATAAATAAATAAACTTTGTATTTTTGTATGCAAGAACAGTTTTGCAATTTCATGTGTTGAAAATATTCTGGATTTTATTTCCTATTATGGGGCAGCATTGCAAAGTATTCTACATGCCCACTGTCTCAAAGTTATGTTTAGGACACAGTAAATCATCAGATTCAGAATAGGGTGAATGATAAGCTACATACTGTGACCAAAGGGGAGTTAAAGTTTGAGGGCCAATGCACTTAAGCACCTTTTAGAAAGTAAAAAATGTCTAAAATTAGTGCACAATTCTACAAGAGAGTAGAGTGGCTTCAAAAAAGGAAACATTAATAGTATGGGTGGCATGAGTGCAGCAGGGATGAACTACCACATCCTAGAAATAACACAAATGGGAACTCTGGAAATAGACCTGCAATCTGATATTGGTAGAAAGGAAGACAGAAAAACCATGTTTGGATCCATAATTGATAATACTCTCAACCTAGCAAAATACAATTATTTTTAAAGATGTATGTAATATTAAACCTGTCAGCAGTTGGACATCAAGTGCTGCAGATGTATTCAGGAGAGTATTAAATGGGGATCTTCTACTAAAGAGAAGGCAGCTAGCTTGCTATCCTATAAACAAAGACCTTGAATTACATAATTATGCTATAGCTAAGCACTAGTGATTATCAAACTTGTATTAACCATAATTAAGATTAATAGAAATGTTTGTAATAGCTTTACAGTGCTTGTTTATGTAGCTATGGAAGTACAAGTTTGACCTCCCTGGTTCAGGACCCTCAGGACCTAACTGGTCTTGGATGAGGAATTTTTTCTCAACTGGGGAGGTCATTTCAGGCCCCCGCTGCTATCCTCTTCCCTCCCTCCCCCCACTCCCGGGCTTTCTGGTTCTCCCCCTCTCCCCAGCCTAGCTGAGCTGTATGCCAGCTCCTGGTGCCCCCTCACAGCCCAAATGAGCTGGGTCCTACCCTCCTGCAGCTGGGACTGTCTGATCCTGGAACATTTGTGGTTATGCCAGATCACAGATGTTGCCAGACCAGAAAATCCTGGATTTTAGAGTCTCAACCTGTATTCTGAAGTATTGTATCTTTCCTTCTTCACAGTAACAATTGTCTGGATGAGTATCCTTTAAAAAGTATTTCTTCTACTGTAACAATCAGAATGTGTAACACTAGTGAAAAGTCTCAGAGGGATAGCCGTGTTAGTCTGTAACTTCAAATTAAAAACGAGTAGTCCTGTGACACCTTAGAGACTAAGAAATATATAGTATCATGAGCTTTCATGGGAAAAACCCACTTCCTCAGATGAGCAGAGTGGACAGCTAGTGACTTACAATTTAGAGTGAGATAAGTGAATTTGATGTTTCTAATCAGTCACTCATTTGGTGACCACTGTCATGAATGGACACCAGTCCTTTGCAGTATTTACAGAAAGTTACAATTTGGGTAGTTCATAACAATCATTTGAAGCATGAACTTCCTTGCCAAAGTTATAGATGGCATAGACAAAGTATTTAGCAAGCCTTTTTTTCCAGTTGTTTCATTATTCTAATCTCTCCTTTTGACAAAGACAACATTTCCTTTTCTTTTAGGAATCTTTGATGCAAATTACTTTGTCAGCATTGAGTGGGAGGAAAGTTGTTACAAAAACATGAACACTTGAAATATGATGTGATATTCAGAATGACTGTGTGGCATGACTTACTGAATACATGAGCCTCCTGTGATGATTGTGAATGTTAAAAAAAATCTGAGTTGTCAGCTCCAAAAGTAGAAATAAATTTCACTTGAAGTCAGAAACACTTTATCAGCTGTTGCTGAAAAGTGATATTTTCTAAAATTCTATAAACATGAAATTTTGATTTCCCCTCCCAGAATCCTTCAGTTTTAATTCTTAAAAAGTCACTTAAATGTTTGTAGGGAATGTTTGTTTCAAAGCTCAGATGTTTCTCATCTTTTTATGGTATCAATGTCATTGACAGCATGACATTACTGCATTCTAAAATATTACAAAAGGATAAAAGAAGGCTGATTAAAGAGGAAAATATATTTCCAATATTATACATGAAGACAGAATGAAAAAACCTTAGAGAGTTCACTATTTTAATAGGAAGCATGTGTCAGTCTGTGAGGAGTTCATAGTTTTCCATAAGTACCTTATTCGTTTGCCCATGAAATCTGTTAAACTTGTCTCCCCAAGTGAAGAATGTGAGGTGCACATAAAGGTCCTATTTTGCTGCCATAATGTCATGTCAGGAGAGGGTGTTTTTAATAGATTTTTAGAGATCAAGAACAGTGGTTACTGACATTTTCATGAAAGATGTAGTATGGACATAGCAGTCAGATTTCAATTATTTAGAGATTAAGAATCCCAGTGCCTGAAATGAATGATAGAAATGGCAATTTTGACTTGTTTGAGAGAACAGATGCGGCTGGGAGGGGGGCATTTTTACCTGTTTCTGGATCCAGGCACCTAAAATGCTAATAGAAAATTGAAAGAAGAGATATATCAGCTGCTCCAGATAATGGATAGATCGAAAGGCAAAGTAATACATGAATCCAACCTTTCATTCCAGCCATTGTAAATTTAGATAACTGAGATGAGATCACAGGATTCTCTGCCTTAGAGTAGAAGAACCTCAGTATACGGTAAATCGGCTTAAACTACTCCACATATAATGAAACAGTGAAGGCCTATTTTCTTTTTGTCTTTTTTCATGTCATATTTATGAGCCACGAAAGTGTGACATTGAAACTAAATACTTTTGTTTCTGAGGTTTGTGTAAGATTCTATACAAAGAGAGATGATTTAAACTCATAATGGATTCTAGCCCCTGACTTGTCACTCTCATAGAATCATAGAATACTAGAATGGGAAGGGACATCCAGAGGTCATCAAGTCCCGTCCCCTGGCCTCACAGCAGAACCAATCAGCATCTAGATCATCCAATGTCTATCCAATCTGCTCTTAAATATCTTCAATGATAGTGATTCCACAATTTCCCTAAGTAATTTATTCCAGTGTTTAACCACCCTGACAGTTAAAAAGCTTTCCCTAATGTCTAAGCTAAACCTCCCTTGCTGCAATTTAAGCCCATTGCTTCTTGTCCTATCATTAGAGATCAAGGAGAATAAATTTTTCTCTCTCCTCCTTGTAACACCCTTTTAGATACATGAAAACAGCTCTGATGTCCCCTCTTAGTCTTTTCTTTTCTAAACTAAATGAGCCCAATTATTTCAGTCTTCCTTGATAGGTCATTTTTTCTAAACCTTTAATCATTTTTATTGCTCTTCTCTGGATTGTCTCCAATTTCTCCAAATCTTTCTTTAAATGTGATGCCCAGAACTGGACACAACACTCCAACTGTGGCCTAATCAGTGTGGAGTAGAGTGGAAGAATGGTTTCTTGTGTCTTGCTCACAACACTCCTGTTCATGCATCCCAGAATCATGTTTGCTTTTTTGGAACAGTGTCTCACTGTTGACTCATATTTAGCTTGTGGTCCACTATGACCCCCAGATCCCTTTCTGCAGTACTCCTTCCTAGACAGTCGCTTCCCATTCTGTATGTGTGAAACTGATTGTTTCTTCCTAAGTGGAGCACTTTGCATTTGTCCTTATTAAACTTCATCCTATTTACCTCAAATTATTTTTCTAGTTTGTCCAGATCATTTTGAATTATGACCCTATCCTCCAAAGCACTTGCAAACCCTCCAGCCTGATGATATCTGCAAACTTAATAAGTGTACTCTCCATGCCATCGTCTAAATCGTTGATAAAGATATTGAATAGAGCCAGTCCCAAAACAGACCCCCATGGAACCCCACTTGTTATACTCTTCCAGATTGACTGTGAATCATTCATAACTACTCTCTGAGAATTTGTATCCAGCCAGTTATGCACCCACCTTATCGTACCCCATCTAGGTTGTATTTCCCTAGTTTATTGATAAGACGATCATGCAAGACCATATCAAATGCTTTACTCTCACTATGAAAGAGCATAATAGTCCTCCAAGGAAATTTTTCCAGTGCAAGAAGAGCATAAGGCTTACACACATATCCCTACCCCACTCTCTTGCCTATGGCCAGGATGTGAGTGGGAATGAGTAGATATCTGTGTTCTGGCTGCTCTGGGAAGTCATGCAAGGCTACTGAAAGTCAGAGCAACCCAAGGAGCTGCTCCAGCTTGTGCCTGCCCCCAGAATAGCACAGAATTAACATAACTCCTCTGCTGCTAGAGTTATGGCACTAAATTTCCCCCTGGATTGCGTAATTAAAGGGTACAATTGAGTTCCCATAAGTCTAATTACAGTATGTAGGTTGTCAGTATACATTATTGAAAATGAAGGAGAGAGTAAATATTTAGGCAGCCACATCAACATTAGTGAAGGAAATTAAATTACACCATGGAAAACCTCTGACCTTGGAAATTAACATGAAATGTAGCAACTTGCAGATTAAAGCATAAGAGCATTATAAGAAAATGTATTCCTTAGATAGAGCTCCAGGTGCATCCAGATGAGGACAAGAACAGCCAAAAAGAAGAAGCATGTTTTGTAATTATTACTCAAAGCTATTCAGTGATTGCTGGTGGACTTTAGGAGTCTGCAATAGAATTCAGGGCAAATATGTTTTATAGTTACCTTGGTGTTAACATCTTGCATCCCACAAAAGAGGCAGAGACTTTTTGAATCACTAGATTTAGTTTCAGTCTACAAGTAGAGTTTGAGCCCAGGAGCTAAAGAAAACAGTGGAAACCTTATTAGGAAAACCTTACGAACAACCATCTTTGGAGAGAGAACTTAGTCTAAGAGGCCATTAAGTTGTTTGTTTTTGTTTGTATTTGAGCCTTTCCATAAGTGTGGATTATGTATCATATGTGAATACTTTACCAAAACAATGTGAGAACTACTTCTTAAAATCACATTAGATTGAAAACAGCTAACAAACCAGTTATTTTCATTTTATTTGAAAAATGCAAACAATCTTAAGACTTGAATATGGACCATTTCTCTTACACTCATTATTTACAATATTACACAAACAGTTAAGAACAGGAATAGAAGGATATTGTCTCTGAGTTATACAGTAATCACATATATATATATAAATAGCCCAATGTCTGTGAGTCTGTAACACTGATGTACACAGCCCCATACCCTGGCTGTGTACATCACCACCCCGCTCCCTTTCCCTCCTGCTGTGGAAGCTTGACTGAGTGCTGTGCCCCTTAGCCGGACCACCACGGGGGAGCCAGTGGCGCAAGTAGCTGTTTGGGCTCCCCCACAGTGGGAGAGGAAGGGGGAGCGGGGCGGTGATGTAACCAGCCATGTCTCCTGGCCACGTACATCACCGCCCCGCCTCTCCTCCCCCACGGCAGTCCAGCTGAGCGCACAGCCCTCAGCTGAGCCGCCATGGAGGGAGGGGAAGGGGGCAGGGCTGGTTACGTCACTGCCCCCCCTTCGCCTCCCACCGTGGCACTTGGCTGAGTGCTGTGCCCCTCAGTTGGGCCGCCACAGGGGAGAAGGGGCTAGGGCGGTGATGTACACAGCCCGCCCCCAGGCCATGTACGTCACCGCCCCGCCCCTCTCCCTTGCGGCAGCCTGGCTGAGCAGTCAGCACTCAGCCGAGTGCCACGGCGGGAGGGGAAGAGGAAGGGGAAGGGGGCGGAGAGAAACGGAGGTGAGAGAGAGGCAGGAGGAGGAGGAGAAGAGAAAGGGAGAGTGAGAGGCAGGACGGGGAGAAGAAAAAGAAAGAGATGGAGAGAGCAGTAGAAGGTGAGGGAGGCAGGAGGTGGAGGAGAGCTGAGAGAGAGTGGAGGAGGCAGTAGGAGGAGAGAGAAAGACAAAGACGGAGCGAGAGATCGGAGGCTCAGGAGAGAAAACCAACGTAGAGGAGAGACCTGAAAATCCCGTCTTATGACGGGATAATTGTCTAGTTAGTCAAATAATACAGCATAAGTGTATAGTTAAAATTCCTGATCCTCTTTTGTCCTATCATAATAAGAATATCTGCATTGCTATATCAGTCAATGCCACATAGCTTTATACAACATTGTGAAAATATTTATTATACCTTGTGCTGAAGAAGGGGATATGATGATAGAGCTACACAATCCTCTGTGAGATACCTTTTGGTATTTTCCCATTGGCCATATTCTAATTTAACTACAAAGGCAGGGGGATGTCAGGCTTGGAAAACTTCAGAAAATTGTATTGTGTATTCACCCATTTGGGAAACCACCTTCTCTAGGTTTTCTTAATTTAAATATCAAATTCCTTAAACATTTCTTGAACACAGATATCTGATCGGTAAGTATCAGGGCTTGAAAATTATTCAGATTTTTGGACATTGCTGCAAAGAATGCATCTTTTTTAACACAATATCTTTAATAAAAAGGTGAACATTTCTTTATAGCAGCATGATCTGATTTGAAAGAAAAAGCTCATAGTCTAGAGGGTACTGGGTCCTGGACTCGATGACCTCTTGAGGTTCCTTCCAGTCCTAGTGTTCTATGATTCTGTGAAGCTAAAATATCTACATTTGTGCTGTATGTGGAAAAATTTCATCTGAAGTAGCAGGTTATGAAAGAGTTTCTAGAATAGGTCTGCTCTTGACCTTGTAATCTCCCTTAGAAAGAAAAAAAATGTTTCTTCTTTCTAGAAATGGGCCAACTAGAAAGAGGCCAGACATGACACAGTTCATCTGACCCCCTCTTTGTAGGTTTAGATTAAGTGCAGTGGGATCTGAGTCCACCGCACTTGGTTAGCAAAACCAAAACCTGTTCGAGAACTCACAAAACTTTGCACTCCAACTTATTACGTAACACTTACTTCTACAACTACATTTCTCTTTCATACGTACAATATGAACTCTCACAGGAAGGTAGTGGATCATTCATCTGTACAAGATTCCATATGAATGCTCTGACAATAGAGTAAATTTTCTTTAAAAATTGCATGTTGTGTGGATTTTTTTATAAAAAGCAGACGTAAAGAGTCTGTGCTGGGAGTACTGTATGTATTCAGTCATAGATGGAAATAAGGTAAGATATAAGGAATACTCTCAAGCACTTACATACAGCTTTCTCTCGCAAAACAATTTCAATCTACAGAAATCTTTAAATACTTTATCAGAGAACAGATCCACTCAGTAATTAGCTAGAGACAGTCTAAAAAAAATTATATTTGCTATTGCACAGTATTCCATTCCAGATAAAAATGCTCATCCTATAACTGTTTCATCTCAGTTGTACATAATGCTGTTATATTCTTTCCTCGTATTTCAGTTCAATTTACTTTGTCTAATACACGCTGTATCCCAAAGTGTTTATAGAACTAATGCAATTAGAGTTAAATAACAAATAGAAGGAGAGGAAGAGAAGTTAAGAAGTGAGATGATTACAGAAGGGGTGGAGAGATAAGACAGAAAAAATGGTTTAAAACAGCAAGAGATTTAGAGAAGAAGGCTCTCATAGTGAAGTTCACAAGACTATAAAGAAATAAAAAATGTACTAAGCAAGCATGATGAGTAGGAAGGGAAGTGAAGAGAGAATGAGTTACTTTCTGATTGGCTGCTGGTTTATAACATGCTCACCACCACAGTTTCCAAACTTATAGATAAAGTATGAGGAAGACTGGAGCAAATGCATGAGAGGTTTTGAAAATAAGATACCCTGCTAGGCCCTTATAAGGGTGACCATACAGCAAATGTGAAAAATCTGGAAGGGGGACGGGTAATAGGCACCTGTATAAGACAAAGCCCTGAATATCAGGACTGTCCCTATACAATTGGGACATCTGGTCACCCTAGCACTCATTTACACCTCTATGACTCTGCTGAAGTCACTGAAATGGATTGAAGGAGACTAATTCTGAAGTGCACCTTACTTTAAAAGTATAACATGCATACAAAGCTGAATTCTTGCATGTTGTCAGTAGTGGAAAACCCATGCCATGGCTATTAGAGCAGAATGTAGTAATCCTCTTATTTCCTTATATTGATCATTATGGTATGTCCTTTACACAGCAGGGAACAAGGGTTTGGTCAATGTCTTCCATTTTGAATAATTGCTTTAGTCTTTGCTCTTTCAACCAGTTAGTCAACTGTTGTACATATTTTCATGTATTCATTCTTTATGGGTATGTCTACACTACCCCGCTAGTTCGAACTAGCGGGATAATGTATGCATACCGAACTTGCTAATGAAGCCCGGGATTTGAATTTCCCGGGCTTCATTAGCATAAAGCCGACGCCGCCATTTTTAAAAGCCGGCTAGTGCGAACCCCGTGCCACGTGTAGCCGCGCGGCACAGGGTTCGCACTAGCTGGCTTTTAAAAATGGCGGCGCGGCTTTATGCTAATGAAGCCCGGGAAATTCAAATCCCGGGCTTCATTAGCAAGTTCAGTATGCATACATTGCCCCGCTAATTCGAACTAGCGGGGTAGTGTAGACATACCCTATGATATTTAGGACCACACTAATACACATTTATTGACTAAGGCCAAAGGATGACAACTCACATGCCATAGAACGTCACCTAGTAATTCCTATATTGAGCTCATCACAGACTCATAGAAATGTAGGACAAAGAGCGGCATTGATAGTTTACCTAGTTCAGTCACTTGCAGTTAAGGCAGAACTATGCAATAACTAGACCAGCTGTGGCCAGCCCAAGGCTTGTGAGCCCCATGCAACTCTTCCCCACTCCCCCTCATGGCTCGTAAGCCACCCTTGGGCCTCCAAAAATGGTTCTAAATGCATTTAAATGTGTGGTTTTTTTTTTTGTTTGTTTGTTTTTTTTTGCTGAACCAAATGTGACCGGGGTTCCTTTTAAAGGGGGCAAAACAGACAGTCCTTTTTTTTGTTTTTGTTTTGTTCAACAACTTTGTCCTGGGACTTGTACGGGATTCACTTATATCTTGGCTCTTTGCCCAGAATGGGTGGGCCATCCCTGAACTAGACCATTTCTGACAAGTGTTTGTTTATAGAACCTTCAGTAATGGAGATTCCACAGCTTCCCTAGGAAACTCATTCTGGTGGTTAGTATCCTGACAAGTTTTTTTTCCCTAATATTCAATCTAAATCTCCCTTTCTGCAAGTAAAGCCCAGTGATTCTTTTCCCATCGCAGAGATTAATGAGAACAATTTTTGCCCTCCTCTTTGTAACAGCCCACCCAGTCATCTACTCACCAGAGTAAACAACCCAATTTTTTTAATGTTTCCATCAGAGGTCATGTTTTCTAGACCCTTAATCTTTTTTTTTTTCTCTTTTCTGGACTTTCTCCAATTTGATCACATTTATCCTCAGATATGGCACCAGAGCTGAATGCATAAATCCAGTTGAGGCCAGAGAGGCATAGTTCTATTTGTGTCTTACATACAACACTCCTGCTAAGACATCCCAGAATTATGTTTGTTTGTTTTCAAGCAATACACTGTTGACTTGTCTTCAGCTTATAATCCACTCTGAGCCCCAGATTTCTTCCTGTAATAGCCCTTCCTAGGCAGTCTTTTTCCATGTTGTATGTGTGTAACTGATTATTCCTTCATAAGTGTAGTATAGGTTGAACCTCTTTAATCCTGAACTGTCTCATCCAGAAACATCTGTTGTCCAGAATGATTTTAGTTAGTCCAATGTCCACTTTTCATGGGTGTGGCCAAGTTTCCCACAGTCCCAGAAGTTTGTTTATAGCCATCAGTCCTAGCTCTCAGTGTTCTGTGCTGTTATTTAGTTTTAATTTACCTTTAAATTTCCTTTAACAGCCCAGTAAGCAGTGGAAGTGTAGGTAACACTGCCAGACAATATTGACTTTTTGTAGTCCAGAAAATTCTCTCATTCAGAATTGATCAGGTATTTCTTGAAATAAGCCTATTTAAATTCTTTAAATTTTCTGCTATTCTCAAAGTGAATTTCCTTGAATAGAGTTGACTTTTGTATGCTTAAAAACTCTTCTCTTGCTGTGGAGAAGTTGTTTTATAAGGCTCCTATACTTTCTTACGACTCCAAAATAGCAATCAGACAGTAGGGCATGTGTACCATCTGTCTTCAAATTCAGTGCTTCATCTTTGTTAGTTCTGTGAACATCAGTATTTGAGATTAAACCCAAGTCAGAGTCAAAGGTCTGACTTCGCACCTGGAACTAAAATGCAAGCCAACCTTGTAGAATTAAATATATACATAATACAAGGAGAAAAGTTGCTTAGAATGTCTTTATGATTGCCAAGAAGTACCGTATTTTCTGGCGTATAAGACGACTTTTTATACTAAAAATATCCCCCAAAAATCGGGGGTCGTCTTATACGCCAGGTATAAACATACTGTAGCTTCGGCTACATACAGAACGTCCCTGTGCTGATACTGTATGTACTGCACTGAGCCAATCACGGCAAGCTGTGTCATCTATTAATGCATACAAAGCCTGCTCGGATTGGCTGAGTCAGAGAGGCGGGCTATTACAACCTTTGCCAATCCGAGCAGGCTTTGTATGCATTAATAGAATACCGGGATTGGCTCAGCGCGGTACATACAGTATCAGCACAGGGATGTTCTGTATGTAGCCGAAGCTACAGTACTGTATTAGGGCACATCCAGCAGGCTGGTGTTATTAAATGGTGTTGCCTCGGAAGGGGGGGTAGTCTTATACGGCGAGTATAGGCCAAAACCTATGTTTTAACTGGAAAATTAGGGGGTTGTCTTATACGCCCAGTTGCCTTATATGCTGGAAAATACGGTAGTTTCAAAATAAACTTGTTCTTCCATGATTGGCTTCTCTTTGACTTGTTTAATTAATGGAAATGGAGTTAAACTTAAGTCCAGCATACCATTGTCACCATGCAAATCATTCCACCTGTTACTCGATTGCCTTTCCTGACTCATCGAAAGGAAAATCCAGTGCCCTCGGGAAAATAGTATTAGAACACTTTTGCCGGCATTTTCAGTGGGGCTGAGTAAAACAAGATGCCTAATCCTATTGAGAATAATGGTAATAGGATGCCTAAATGTACTTGAAAATTCTAGCCTCAGTGTCTTTCACCAGAATGCCTTTTTCCCCAAAGACAAAATTAAATGTTACAACACTTACTGTGAAGCAGGTGGCTTCTTTTTCTTCATATTTCAGTTATATAAATGAGGTACAGATAAATAACATTCCGTGTGTGTGTGAGAGAGAGAGAAAGAGAACTCAAGAATTCTGATTCCCAGTCCTCTGTACGCTAGATGAAAAAGAGATCCTGTAAATTTGTCGAGAGATTTTAGTGACTGAACAAAACTAATGGAAACACAGGAGAGTGGCCTTAAAATCCTGACTCCTACAGATTCACCGTGTGATCTTGGGCAAGTTACTCCTCTGTTTTTGGCAACTGTGCATCTGCAAAATGGGAAGAATAATCTGTTGCCAGTTATCCACTGACAATTGTTTGCACATTTCAAATCATGAACATAGCAATGCTGGGACATGCAAATGCCCCCATTCATGGTATTATTTCCTGATGACTCTTTACCTCTTTGGGATTAGGCTCTTACAATTCTGACAGTATGCCACTGAATTTCTTTAAACAATTAGCATTTTTGTTAGTGAGGTGTGATACAGTAATTGATAATATTTTAAACACTCACTTTACCCTTTCAATACATAATAATTAAAAACAAATTATAGATATGAAATAAGATGATTAAAAAGCAGATCACTTCTAAATAGTCCAGAAAAGTCCACAGGACACCTACTAGGGCTACACTGGAGGGGGGATAGGAGAGGGAAGGAGGTTCAGAAGAAGATATGCAAATCGTGCTTACATTTGCATATCTTCCAATTCTTTTGGTGAGAGAGGTTTTTCCAATATTTGGCCTCATGCAGACAGGGCCAAATGTCGGGAAAAAACCCTCTGTTGCAAGAGCCTGTAAACCTCGATTTACGAGGAATAAGGAATTGCAAAAGAGGGTTTTTTTCCAACATTTGGCCCCATCTGCACAAGGCCAAATATTGGAAAAAACCTCTTTTACCAAAAGAATTGGAAGAAGATATGCAAATGCAAGCATAGCTGTAGCCTAGATGCATAACTGTTTTAGGGAAAGCATATGTCAGAAACAGAGAATGTCACATAGAATCTCTGCAGTGAGGAAAATATGAAAAATCACTCACTTTAAAATCAAGTCTTACCAGTTTTAGAAATTAAACATACTTGGCCAGTTAGTGCTTGTTCTTACTGGCAGGAATTTCAAAATATTTCCTAATCAAATATTCCATATGTCACTCTAGATATCTTTCTGTCCCTGATCCAGCTCACATCATCCTTCCTCCTACAAAACACATCCACTTCAAAGGTGTGTCTAAACTACATGGCTCCGTCGATGGAGCCATGTAGATTAGGCTGATTGGCAGAGGGAAATGAAGCCGCGATTTAAATAATCGTGGCTTCATTTAAATTTAAATGGCTGCCGCGCTCTGCTGACTAGCTGATAATCAGCTGTTTGTTGGCAGATGGGGGCAGTCTGGACGCGCCGCTGTCGACAAGGAAGCCTTTGTCAAGGCATACCTGCGCCGGTCGACAAAGGCTTCCTTGTCGACAGCGGCGTGTCCAGACTGTCCCGATCTGCCAACAAACAGCTGATTATCAGCTAGTCAGCAGAGCGCGGCAGCCATTTAAATTTAAATGAAGCCACGTTTATTTAAATCGCAGCTTCATTTCCCTCTGCCGATCAGCCTACTCTACATGGCTCCATCGACAGAGCCATGTAATTTAGACACACCCCAAGAGTTCATCAGCTTCATTAACAGAAGATTGAATCTTACCCTAGGGGAAAAGATCAAATAACCATTTCAGAACCATTTGCTGTCTAAGGCAATTCATAAATTGTACTTTTTTCTTCCGTATGATGGTGGCTACAAGCTGCATGCCCCACACCACTATCTCAACCTATCCAAAGAAGATGTCATGTGGGTTGATGGGAAGAACATCAAAGTTAGATCTGCAGGAAATGACTAGAGAAGCCACCAAGTATCAGGTGTGAATTGTTAGTCCAATTCCTTGCAGGGCTGTGAGCAAAAAATCAGTCAATCAGGACCTCTTAGGCAAGGGAAGAAGGGCTAGTTGCCTAGGAGCAGTTCTCAGTGAAGCTGGGAGAGGGGAGGAAGAATCTCTTCCTCCCCATCCCACCAAAAAAAAAAGGAAAAAAAAAACCTCGCCCTCCTATGCGAGCTGAGACCGACAGGTCTCAGGTCAGACAAAGGCAATGTGTTTGGAGCAAGGCCATCTGTGGCCTAGAAAGTGGGCCCTTTTCTATAGGTGCCAATTGTCTGGGTGTTCCCTCTAAGCCAGCCATGGCAAACCCGAGGCTCGCGAGTTGCATGCGGCTCTTCCCGTCTCCCCCCCCCCCCCCCACCGGGTGTGGCTTGCGAAGCCCTCCCCGTGTCTTGAAAGCCACCACTGCATCCTCAAAACTGGCCCTCTCCTCCCGGCTCCTGGCTCCCTGTGCTCATCTGGGCAGGGGAGCCGTCCGACACGGCCATGAAAGCTGCAGAAATAAAGATGGTGGCAGGTAGTGGGAGCCTGCTGTGGCCAAAAAGCCTCAAAACACATTTAAACGTGGTTTCTTAAAGGGACAGAGCCTTTTTTAAGGGGTCAAAAAAAGCATTTTTTTTTTTGCTTGATAACTGTGCCCCGGCTCTTCACATTGGATCCACTGCTATCTTGGCTCTTTGCCCAGAATGGGTTGGCCACCCCTGCTCTAAGCTGAGCAACAGCACAGTTTCACAGGTGATTAATCAGCTCCTGGGCCTTTGTGCCTTGCAGCACTACTGAGTGTGTGTGTGTGTGTGTGTGTCTCCATGTCTCTAGTCTCCTTCTAGTGGTGGCTTGTGGTGGGAAGGTATCCCACCTCCCACCCAGGTGTCATGAGTATGGCAGACCTCCCCGGACCCTGTGACCAATAGCTCAAGGGTTCTTTAGAGCCTGTTGGGGCTGTGCATCCTGGACTTGAGCTCAACGTGCATCCATGTGCACAAGCTGCTGCACAATCCCCAGGCAGAGAATGCTGAATGAGGAGTGCACCTCAGCCCCTCTCCACCCTCCACCACCACCCCTGTGTATGTAGGAAAAGTAATGGCACTCACCCGATGGGGCTTCCCCAGTCTCAGACGATGCCTGGGAGATATCCAGGGCATGGGGTACCAGCCCCAGGGTGAGCACGAGGCACAAGGGAGTGGTCAACAAAGGCTTCCCTTGTCGACCGATCCGTGTCTAGACTGCTGCGCTGTGCCGGATCAGCTGATTGTCGGCACAGCACGGTGGCCATTCTTATTTTAATGAAGCGGGGATTATTCAAATCCCCACTTCATTGACTATGTCAGATAAACTAGTTTGCATGGCTCTGTCGATGGAGCCATGTAGTCTAGACATACCCTTATAGCAAAAATATGGGCGCTTAGGAAATTTAGTCTGCTCCACAGTTTAGGTGATAGCTGAGGGTATGTCTACACTACCCTCCTAGTTCGAACTAGGAGGGTAATGTATGCATACCGCACTTGCTAATGAAGCCCGGGATTTGAATTTCCCGGGCTTCATTAGCATAAGCGGGGAGCCGCCATTTTTAAATCCCCGCTGCTTCGAACCCCGTGTAGCGCGGCTACACGGGGCTCGAACTAGGTAGTTCGGACTAGGGTGCCTATTCCGAACTACCGGTACACCTCGTTTCATGGCCTCTTCTCAAGATTTGGAATTTTAATTCTTTCATTAAATTATAGGTAGTGAGTGATTTATGGGATATATTTCTTGCCTGACATTATTATCAATAGACTCTGGGTTGCAGTAAACACTCTGAATATCATTCTGAAATTCAATGGACTTGATTGCAAACTATGGGTGGTCAAAGCAAAATGCAGGACAATGTAGCACTTTAAGGACTAACAAGATGGTTTATTAGATGATGAGCTTTCGTGGGCCAGACCCACTTCCTCAGATCAAATAGTGGAAGAAAATAGTCACAACCATATATACCAAAGGATACAATTAAAAAAAATGAACACATATGAAAAGGACAAATCACATTTCAGAACAGGAGGGGGATGCGGGGGGGGGGGGAGGAAGGAAGGTGTCTGTGAATTGATGATATTAGAGGTGGAAAGAGTGGGATGTTTGTGAGCTAATGGTATTAGAGGTGATAATTGGGGAAGCTATCTTGGTAATGGGTAAGATAGTTTGAGTATTTGTTCATTCCTTCTTGGAGAGTGTCGAATTTTAACATGAATGACAGTTCAGAGGATTCCCTTTCAAGTGCAGATGTAAAAGGTCTTTGTAGCAGAATGCAGGTGGTTAAGTCATTGAGAGAGTGTCCTTTCTCTAATCCCACTGACAGAGACCAGAAGCTTCAAGATCTCTACCAAGCATTTATAAACCTCAACTACCCACCCGGAGAAATAAAAAAGCAAATTGAAAAAGCCAGACGAATACCTAGAAACCATCTACTTCAAGACAGACCCAAGAAAACCAACAATAGAACACCACTTGTCATCACCTACAACCCCCAACTTAAACCTGTCCAACACATTATCAATAAACTACAGCCTATACTGGAACAGGATACCATACTCCAAGAGGCTCTGGGAGACAGACCCATAGTCTCCTATAGACAACCACCTAACCTCAACAACCACAGGACATACCACACTAATACCAACCCTGGTACCTTCCCTTGCAACAAACCCCGTTGCCAGCTTTGTCCAGATATTCATTCTGCTGATACCATTATTGGACCTAACCAAGTGAGTTATAAGATCAAGAACACATATTCCTGCGCATCCAGAAATATAATTTATGCTATCATGTGCCGAAAGTGTCCGTCTTCTATGTACATTGGACAAACATCTCAGACACTTCGCCAAAGGATTAATGCCCACAAAACATATATCAGACAAGATTACAAAGAAAAAACAGTTTCTTGCCATTTTAACCAGGAAGGACACTCTCTCAGGGTATGTCTACACTACCCCGCTAGTTCGAACTAGCGGGGTAATGTAGGCATACTGCAATTGCAAATGAAGCCCGGGATTTGAATTTCCCGGGCTTCATTTGCATAAGCGGGGCGCCGCCATTTTTAAATCCCCGCTCGTTCGAACCCCTGACGCACGGCTACACGCGGCATGAACTAGGTAGTTCGAACTAGGCTTCCTAGTTCGAACTACCGTTACTCCTTGTGGAGTTGTATGCGATCTGTATATCACTGGCAAGATCGTTTCTGATTTCAAACAGGATATCATGATGGGTTGTATTTAAATGCAGCAGGATTAATGGTGTTAAACTATAAGGATATTGCGTAATTTCTTTCTAACCAAAATGCATCACCATTATCCATGATCTCAGTTAGTTTACCTTAGCTTATTTTTAATTTCACTAGAGCCAGCCCAGGACAAAAATACCAAGGAATTCTTGGCTTTTTGCAGGTATACTCAAAACATCATGTTTATTAAAAAATCATGCTCAGGGAGTGGCTCATGCATACAGAATTAAACACTAGAAATTCAAACAAAAATTTGGACTTAACAGAAGTTACAAAGGTTCTTTTTTTTTCCAGGAAAGACTAATTCCATGATATTTCTACTAATAGACACAAGTACTGGATATCTCATAAATGCCAGTTTTATGAAATTTCCATTCCGCTTCTAGCACTAAGATTCTGGATGGACTCTGTATATGAACTTTTGGAAGCTTCCTCTGGAGCAAAGTTTCTATTTACCAGTCACGAGTTATGATGTCACTATCTTAAGTATTGATCCTGAAAATCAGTGGGACTAAAACTAAACATAAAGGCCTACTCTGGTAGATCCTTTGTAGAATCAAGGCATTTTACAAAAAGTGACAGAGAGAAAGATGTCTGTAAATTCGTTCCAAAACTATACATATGAAGTTCTTGGACTGTATGAGGTTCATAATTATTTGGAATCTACACAAGCTTTGCCATTTTTAATTCCATGAAATTATCACATACCATTTGTATATTGAACTTGTTTGCACCTATTAAGGAACATAACAAAATGAATTATTTTACAACCTATTTGTTGACATTTCACCATGGCACACTTCTGTGATGACAAGTTCAATTATATGTGAAGAGGTAGCAACTCATACATCCACATTCCTACAGCAGGTAACCCACTTCCAGTCCTATATGTAGGCCATCTCTTCTACTAACATAGTTTGTATTTGGGAAGGACATTCTTGGCTCTACCTCTTTCTTTTTGGATTAGTTTCCTTCACTAAGGAAATAGAAATAAAGTGAACTGGCAACCATTGTTTCCTCAGCACAAGTGCTGGCATTGTGGCTGGCCCTTATGTTCTTAGTTTGATAGACTAAGGCCAGAGGGAACCATTGTCATCCATTAGTCTGAGCTACTGCGTAACAGTGCATAGTAGTGACTAAACTAAACTAAGTCATTCAGAAAAAAGAACTTCCATTCTTGATGTGTGGAGAAGCTTCTTGTTTCCCAACACACACAACTACCAGAGAGGCTCATCAGATTTTCTGGCATGAAGAATACTGCAGCATTACAGAATACCCATCCACGTGTGTGTGTTTGCGCGCCCGTTGCATTCATATTACCATAATGTGTAGCTTTAACAGATTTTTTTGTCATACCTGTAGTCATTATTTTATTTATTTTTAAACCAAATAATTTGTAATGTGATTGAATATTTTCCCCAAAATTTCATTACTTCAAAAAGAACTTCATTAATACCTGAAGCCAGCTTTCATTAGCATGCATGCACTTACAACTTTTTAAAAAGTAATGATTTCAAAAAGGCTGATTTGCTTTTCTTCAGCAGATATAGAAGCATCGAATGAGGTTTTTTTTCCCCCTTTTAGCTTCGTGGGTGTGGGTGTGGGTGTGTATATATGTATATATATATATATATATTTGACTTAAATATAAAATAGTGATTTTGATTACCATCCTTCTGTAAGCCTAACTTTTATAATGTTGCATACTGTGAATATGGTGTATTTCTACATGTTTCTCTTAGGTGTCAAAACTAAAGGTTCTATAGAAAATAATTAAATCATTTAATAATCAGCTAGAAGGTTTAGAATTCACTGTAGCAAATGAAGTATGCAGAAACATAATTAAATAACTAGATGTCTGAGACCCATGTGGACCATAATAGTTCAGCATGAAGCTGTGACACAATGCCATTAAAATAATAAATAATGGAAAAATACTCTAGGTTAAATTTTAACCCATCATAAAATGTACAGATTAATTATGATGAAAGGGACTGGAAGGGAATGGTCTTTTGCATTTTCTTATTCAAGCACTGAACTGGAACCTAGACAATGGCAGTTGATATTAGTACCTAAGACTAATATCCCAATGTGAGACTTCTAGGAGTACAAATACCACCAATTTAAGAGAAAATAATGCAAAGGAAGAATTTCATATGTAAGTATACTTCCAAAGGACAAGTAAATGGGCAAAATATTTGAGCCTTGTGTGCCTATGAAAACCCAGCTGACAGCTTAGGGGTTTTAATTAATATAAAGCTTAATCAAGCTTAACAAAGGTGGCAAACAAGGACAAAATGACATAGTAAAAAAAACAATTAAAAAAAGAGCAAGCCACATCAGAGGAGCCTGCTGCCAGTAATCAGTGGTTGAAGTAATGTTATGCCAAGTCTAAGGGATATAATGTAAATGGTGTGATAAGGTAAATAATGATGAATCAACACAATAAGTTTTAAATTTGGGTTGGGTTCAGATAAATGCTCCACAAGCTGAAACCAGACCTGTTTCAACTACAATTCAAACTTATTCAATGAAGAAGGAATGAGAGAGAGCAGTGAACATGCAGGGCTATATATTATCCTTGAACTGAATGAGAAAATATCCAGGACATTGTATGGGACTGCATGATGTTCAGTGATATGGTATCACAGATTTCTCAGTTTAGCAGTGATACTAAACTAGTGGGTTCTCTGTCAAGGCAAATTATAATAATAGCTGGCACATGCTTCTCAACTCCCATCACAGAGACAAATTTAACTTGCTTCCCACTAGTACCATGTGTTCACACTGACATTATTGTAGATTATTGACATTACAAATGCTAAATTATGGAACTTGAGTTACAAGCAATGTTAAGGCTCTTAGAGATTCTTTTAGCATACCTTTCACATTTCTGGAGCCTAGCAGGTCTTATGATGGACCTTTCGGATTTCTCTGTGAGTCCATTAGAACACAGAGTCTGAAAGAAGAAACAGTGGAAGGGCTGACACAGGGAGTATGGCAAATTCTTGCTCAGCCATCTTGGAGCTGGGCCCAGAAGAAAGGAGAAATTGAGAAACTGAGCACCTTATGCAGAATGGCCCCACCTCCGGTAGCCTCAGATATGGGTGGGTTTGTCTGGGTCAGCAGGGAAAGAAAACTTATGGCCTCTTTAAGGATTGACACCTCCTTCGTTCTGTGCTTGAGTAAACTCCCCTGGGTTATGTTGCACCTTTATTTCTAGCCAATTAGCTCCCATGAAGAGTGGGTTTATAACCCCTCATCCCCTGCCTAGGGCACCATGATATGCCCTGAAAAAAGCTTCCTTTCTCCCATACTTGTAGGTGTAGGAAAGGACCAGGTTTTGGGACTTTCCTAGGATTGTATTACTTCCCTGGGAAGGAACATTTCCCTCATTGCTAGGTTGGGATAGGTGGGTTCTTCCCTCTTTCTCCTAGGCTGCATCTAGACTGGCAAGTTTTTCCGCAAAAGCAGATGTTTTTGCGGAAAAACTTGCCAGCTCTCTACACTGGCCACTTGAATTTGCACAAGAATACTGATGATCTAATGTATCATAGAATCATAGAATAATAGGACTGGAAGGGACCTCAAGAGGTCATCGAGTCCAGCCCCCCGCCCTCAAGGCAGGACCAAGCTCTGTCTACACCATCCCTGACAGATGTCTATCTAACCTGTTCTTAAATATCTCCAGAGAGGGAGATTCCACCACCTCCCTTGGCAATTTATTCCAATATTTGACCACCCTGACAGTTAGGAATTTTTTCCTAATGTCCAATCTAAACCTCCCCTGCTGCACTTTAAGCCCATTACTCCTTGTCCTGTCCTCAGAAACCAAGAGGAACAAATTTTCTCCTTCCTCCTTTGTGACACCCTTTTAGATATTTGAAAACCGCTATCATGTCCCCCCTTAATCGTCATTTTTCCAAACTAAACAAGCCCAGTTCATGAAGCCTAGCTTCATAGGTCATGTTCTCTAAACCTTTAATCATTCTTGTCGCTCTTCTCTGTACCCTTTCCAATTTCTCCACATCTTTCTTGAAATGTGGCGCCCAGAACTGGACACAGTACTCCAGTTGAGGCCTAACTAGTGCAGAGTAGAGCGGCAGAATGACTTCACGAGTTTTGCTTACAACACACCTGTTGATACAACCTAGAATCATATTTGCTTTTTTTGCAACAGCATCACACTGTTAACTCATATTCAACTTGTGGTCCACTATGACCCCTACATCCCTTTCCGCCATGCTCCTTCCTTGACAGTCGCTTCCCATCTTGTATGTATGGAACTGATTGTTCCTTCCTAAGTGGAGCACTTTGCATTTCTCTTTATTAAACCTCATCCTGTTTACCTCTGACCATTTCTCTAACTTGCTAAGGTCATTTTGAATTATGTCCCTATCCTCCAAAGAAGTTGCAACCCCACCCAGTTTGGTATCATCTGCAAACTTAATAAGCGTACTCTCTATCCCAATATCTACATCATTGATGAAGATATTGAACAGTACGGGTCCCAAAACAGACCCTTGAGGAACTCCACTTGTTATCCCTTTCCAGCAGGATTTAGAACCGATAATAACAACTCTCTGACTACGGTTATCCAACCAATTATGCACCCACCTTATCGTGGCCTTATCTAAGTTATATTTGCCTAATTTATCAATAAGAATATCATGCGAGACCGTATCAAATGCCTTACTAAAGTCTAGGTATATGACATCCATCGCTTGTCCATTATCCACAAGGCTCGTTATCCTATCAAAGAAAGCTATCAGATTAGTTTGGCATGACTTGTTCTTCACAAACCCATGCTGGCTATTCCCTATCACTTTATTACCTTCCAAGTGTTTGCATATGATTTCCTTAATTACCTGCTCCATTATCTTCCCTGGGACAGACATTAAACTGACCGGTCTGTAGTTTCCTGGGTTGTTCTTATTCCCCTTTTTATAGATGGGCACAATATTTGCCCTTTTCCAGTCTTCTGGAATCTCCCCTGTCTGCCATGATTTTTCAAAAATCATAGCTAAAGGCTCAGATACTCAAGGAGCTGATAGAGGAGGTATCCTGGGATGCATTTCATCAGGACCTGGTGACTTGCTGACATCTAACTTTCCTAAGTGATTTTTAACTTGTTCTTTGTGTATCCTATCTTCTAAACTTACCCTCTCTCTGCTTGTATTCACTACGTTAGGCACACCTCCAGACTTCTCGGTGAAGACCGAAACAAAGAAGTCATTGAGCATCTCTGCCATTTCCAAGTTTCCTGTTACTGCTTCTCCCTCTTCACTAAGCAGTGGGCCTACCCTGTCCTTGGTCTTCCTCTTGCTTTTAATGTATTTATAAAAGGTCTTCTTGTTTCCCTTTATGCCTGTAGCTAGTTTGATCTCATTTTGTGCCTTTGCCTTTCTAATCTTGCCCCTGCATGTATGATTGTCAGTGTTCTCATGCACATACAATGACTCTCCCTCTCAGGAAAAAGCCCTCTTGCACAAATGCTTTAGCGCAAGAGGGCCAGTGTAGACAACTGAGAACCATTTTGCACAAAAAAACCCTGATGGTGAAAATGGCGATTGGGGCTTTCATGCGCAAAACTGCATCTAGATTGGCACGGATGCTTTTCTGCAAAAAGTGCTTTTGCGCAAAAGCGTCCGTGCCAATTAGATGCTCTTTTCGGAAAATGCTTTTTAATGGAAAAACTTTTCCGTTAAAAGCATTTGTGGAAAATCATGCCAGTCTAGTATACACTCATGTTCCCTAGGCTGCTAAGTGTAAAGTTTATGATGTTGCAACTTGGTAGGTGCTCCACAAGTTGAAACTAGACCTGTTTCAACTACAATCCAAACTACTTCAATTAAGAAACTAATTGTGCAATCAGAGCCCAGATTCCATGATAAAAACAAAGTTGGAAGGGAATTAGGAGAAGGCACTTCCTAAAGCAGGTTGGAAAATGGGATTGGGGCTCCTTGTGTCTCGTACAGAGAGAAAACACAACTTCTTTCCCACTCTCCTAATCCCTGTGGGAGGGGAGGACCCTGTGGTCCTCCCAGAAATGCTAAGGTCACGTTAACAGGATACAGGAGGTCTGGGGACAGCCTTCTATGAGCTGGTATGGATTACAAAGAAAGAAAGCCTGGACTGGACAAGTTACTGCTAGATAGTTCCCATTTATATTACTTAATAAAGATGTGACCTAGTTAAACCACATTCCTGTTGTCTTGCCTTCCTGTGGTGCTTGCAACAATGGTAATTCTGCTTAAAAGACTTTTTCTTTAAGGGAGCAATTCATTTGTTTATTCCCATTGAAGAAAATCATCCTTTTTTCATAAATGCAATGTATTTTCAGAGTGCAGTAGATTGGAGGAAGCTGTCATCCTGAATCCCCCCGAATGCTGAATAAGGGCAGACAAATGTTCTCTGCAGCTATATTTGTGTCTTATGGAAGTGGATTGGTTTTTGTTTGATTATTCTCCTTTTCCAATTACCTGTGGCACTGACCTCTGCCATGCTATACAAAGCCTTGGTCGTCTGAAAGCAAAGCAATATGTTAAAAACATTTTGACAGCCAGTGTAAATATCAACTGACCTGCTGTCAATGCTAGGTTCTGCTGCTGCCACTTGTGAGCTGAGCCAGCAATGTGGTGATATGAATAGAGGTGAACAGACTGAAGGGAATTATGAGGGGAAGGGGTCTGAAGAAGGCATGGAGAAGGGGCAGGAACCAAAGACATAAATGGAAATCAGAAGGCAGATATATGGTGGAATATGGAAAAGGAGATGGAGACATTTGGGGCATAGAGGGAACATGAATAGGAAGCTAGGCTGGAGCAGATATGGAAGGGAGAAGGGAAAAACAGTCTCTTGGCCATGGTTTGCATTTTATTTGTTTTTATTTTAAATTTGCTGGATATAGCCTAAATCTTTAAGAACCTGACTTGGAGAAATGTTGAGTATGCTGAGGCCTCACTGCAACTTACTGAGGTCAGTGGGAGCTGTAGATAGTTGACTTCTGAAAATCAGGCTACACTTACAGAATGGACAAAACCTCCTCTTACTACCCACCATAACATTAAATATGGTTGCAGGCACATTGATGCATGCCTCCATCTTACAGATTTACTGCCTTTGGAAAGGGAGTCCTGTTTACATGTGTCCTTTAAGATTTGTCAGAACAAGAATCTCTTACCTTAGATTTTAAACACCAGCTTGATTTAAGTGGTATGCCCTAGCTCCTCAAAGCTAGGCTGTTGGTCTCCTTTAAACATACAAGCATGTTTGCAAATAATGTTTTTAATAAGCTTTTTTTTAAGATTCAATCTCATACCTTTTTAATGAGGCTTGTTTGCAACACACCCCTCATTAAAAAAGAGTTGAGATTGTATGTGTGTGTGTGTATAATTTAAAATGAATAGAGAATGAATTGTTTAATTTGGAGCGTGAGGTGAAGTAAAGGGCTATTAACATAGTACCAACACCTTTTAGACAGATGGGACTGACATGGAAGATAGTGTCTCAAACAATAACCCAAGGAAAACCTTTCTTTCAATCTTTCAATTAATATAAGTTGAATTCTTCCTCTGAGCATTCGATTGTCTTGTGTTCTGAAGGTTGAACTTGCGGACTTTTTTAAAACAGAGATTTTTTACTATGGGTTTGTACAACACTGAACATGTGTTTAATGTAATGTTGTATCCATGAAACTTTGAATTTCAATGAAATGTAAGCAATATGTTGGGACCCCTGCCTAATCCATTGGCATTGGCTGACAATGGCCTCCAAGTCAGTACAAATGACAGCCTGTCCAGAAGGTTAAGGGAATATGGCTTCAATCTTCCTTCGGGAGCAATGCCTGATAATCACAGACACTATAGAAATGTAGGGATCTTGAGCTGTCACCTAGACCAGGCCCTGCACTGAGGCAGGACAAAGTATACCTAAACTTGGAATAGGCAAACATTTTGGCTTGAAGGCCATCTCAGAATATGGACATTGGATGGAGGGTCATGAATGTTCACAAAATTGGGCTTGAGGGGTGTGGAGGGGGGATGGGAGGATGGAGTCTCTATCTTGAGGTCCAGGCTCTGATGCTGGGCTGGGGATGAGGGAGTTGGGATATAGGAGGGTGCTCCAGATCAAGAAGTTTAGTGTGTGGGAAGAGGATCAGAACTGGGGTAGAGGGTTGGGGCATGGAGGGTGCAGGCTCCAGACAATGCTTAACCAGAGGCAGAAGCGTGTCCCCCTTCTGGCCAGTTCATATACAAAGGCACGGCTGGGAGGCTCTATGTACTGCCTCCCCATCTGCAGTCTCTGTCTCCCAATCCACAGTTAATGCCCTTGCAATTCCCATTGTCCATGGTTCTCAGTTACAGGGAGCTGTGGGGTGCTGCTTGGGGTAGGGGCAGTGCATGGAGCCCTGATGCATAGGAACCAGCTGGAAGGGGGACATGCTGCTGCTTATGGGAGGCATATAGAACAGGGCAAACCCCAAATCCGCTCCCCTTTGGAAGCTTGAGGACCAAATAAAATGGCTGATGGGCTGGATGTGGCCCACAGGCTGTATCTTGTCCCCTCTCAAACATAGGACATGTGTGACAGCTGTTTGTGCTGATAAAACTCCAATGATGCGGATTCCATAGTCTCTCTTGAAAGCCCACTCAGTACTCAACTATTCATATAGATAGATTTGTTTTCTAATATGTAACTTGCATCTCCTTTCCTGTATACTCTTTGTTCTACCATCAGTGGACATGGAGAACAGTTAGTTAATATCTTTTTTATAATGACACTTATGAGGTTTGAAGGCTGTCAGGTCCCCCCACAATTTTCATTTCTCAAGATTAACCATGCCATTTTTAACATCTCCACATAGGTCAGGCTTTCTGAACTTTTCATCATTTTTAATCTCCTCTAGACTCTCTGCATTTCCTGGAATGTGGTGAGCAGAATTGAAAACAGTCCCTCACCAGGCCTCACCTGTGCCAAAGAGATCAGAACAACTGTCTCCACATGTGATGCATGTGACTACTTAGGATGATATTAGCTTCTTTGGAACTGTATCAGAGCTGAATTTACTCTTCTGGGGGCTCAGGGCTATTAGATTTTGTGGGGCTCCCTAAGCTCTGGGATGGGACAAAAATCAAAGGATCAAGTGTGAGGGAGGGGGCTGTGGGTTGAGGCAGGAGGGTGGGTACAGTACAGGAGGATTGAGAGGGCTACACCTGGGGGTGCAGACTACAGGGTGGGGCTACAGATGAAGTGTTTAGTATGCAGGATCTCCAGGTTGTGATCAAGTGATTTGGAGAGTGGGAGGGAACTCAGGACAGGAGGTTGGGGTGGTAGTGCAGGATCAGGTCAGGAGTTAAGTTGCAGGAGTGGTCTTAGGGTTGGGGGGTCAGATGTTGGGTCATGGACAGAGTTAAGGACTTAAGCTGTGGGAGGGGGCTGTGACAGGGTTTGGAGTGTAGGGGGATTACCTGAGGCAGCTGCTATTTGGTGTGTGTGGGGGGGAGACAGGTAGCTCTGAGCAGCCTGCACTTGCTTGCAGGCACCACTTCCCGCCTCTCCTGTTGCCCAGAAATCACAGCCAATGGGTACTGTAGGGGATGGAGCCTGCAGGCGAGAGCAGCACCACGACTGAGTTTCCTGATGTGACTCTATGTGGGTGAAGAAGAATGGAACATGGAGCCACCTTCCCCCACCCGGCCAGGCAGTGCCAGCCCAGAACAAAGCATTATGGGGCTTTAGTGGTTGCATCCCAGGACCCCAGGCTACAGCCCCTATTGCCCCTTTCTTAATCTGGACCTGACTGCATCACGTTGTAGACTCATACAATTTGTAACCCATTATACCCCCTCACATTCTTTTCAACAGTACTGTCCTCTACCCAGTTACTGCCCATTTTGCAATTTGATTTTTCCCTGAAATCAACAATTTTACACTTTTCTTTATTGAATTTCATCTTGTCGAACTCAGATCAATTTGTCAAGGTCAGTTTTAATCCTAATCTTGTGCTCAAAAATGTTAGCAATCTCTCCCATCTTGTTGTCATCTTCAAATTTTACAAGCGTACTCTCCACTCCATTATCAAAGTAATTAATGGAAATACTCAGGGCTCGACAAATCACTGAATCTACTCACTGGTCGCCCCGTTCACCGGTGGTGTGTGCATGCACAATGCGGGTCTTGTGCATGCGCAGTGCAGGGCTGGCAAGCAGGTTTCACTGCCGTTTGTCAAGCCCTGGAAATACTGATTAGCATCAGACTGTGGAGCCCCACCAGTCTGACAGCAAACTGTTTGTAATGTCTCTTTGAGTTCATTTTCTAAACCAGTTGTGGACTCACATTATAATTTATCTAGACCATATTACAATAAATTCGTAGACTACAATTTTCTATTTTGCTTATGAGAATGTCCTGTGGGACTGTGGAGGGGAAAAAAAGATGTATTGAAGTCAAGATATATCAGATCTACTGTTCTGTCAATATCCACTAGGCCAGTAACACTATCAGAGAAGGAAAATAGATGGTTTAAAGTGATTTGTTCTTGACCTATCCATGTTGGCTATTTCTTATAACCCCATTATCCTCTAGGGGATTACAAATTGATTGCTTAATAATTTGTTCCAGTATCTTTTCACATTTCAAAGTTAGGTAGACGTCTCTATAATTTCCCCAGGTCCTATTTCTTGTCCTTTTTAAAGATAAGTATTATGTTTGCCCTTCTCTAATCATCTGGGATCTTACCTGTGTTCCATGACTTCTCAAAGATAATTGTTGTCAATTGCGAGGTGACTTCAGCTAGTTCTTTAAGTACCTTAGGATGAATTCAGATTCTGCCTACTTGAATACATCAAACTTATTTAAATATTCTTTAACCTGTTCTTTCTTTATTCTGGATTTTTTTCTATCCCTCTCATGTTAACTATCTGGTCACAAATAGCCTTTTTTTATGAAGACAGAAGCAAAATTGTCATTAAATACCTCAGCCTCCATGTTGTCATCTGTTAATTCCCATTCCATGCAAAGTATTATCTGCATTTTCCTTGCTCTTTCTATTACTTGTTCTACTCCTAGGCTTAGTCTACACTGCACAGTTTTTGCACAAGAAGACTTTTGCAGAAGAGTTCTTGCGCAAAAGCACATCCTGTAGGGGTTAATTGCAGAAGAACTTTGTACATGCAAGTTTAGGGGTGGTGAGGCCTGCATTCTTCCCCCCTTTCCCTATATCTGATGAGCCAGAAGCAAGTCTTTAGGAACATACACCATTTAAGATGAGCATTGTTGCCAGTATAGCAAGAACAAGTATAAGATAAGGGAAAAGGGCAAGAACGCATAAACAATTCTGTTTACCCTAACATACTGATCATGTAAAGAAGGCCAAAGAACAAGGAGAACTAGATCAGAACCAGATCGATAACTAACAGCTAAGCCCTACATCAGCACGTAATGAGTAACCCTGGAAATTTCCAAACTGCAAAACAAGGTAGACACACAGAATTTAAAGCTGCACCAGAGCATAGCAATTTGGACCTCACTGATGGGCTTTGGGTACCGGTGCCTTGGAAGTTGAGACGACCACCCACTTCGTCCGCAGCTGACTCAGGATCCCCGGCTAGCAGGAAGGGACATAAGCTATGCCGCTGTTAGCCAACGGTCAGGGCAGTGTGTGTGTGTGTGTGTGTGTGTGTGCGTGTGCTGAGAAGAGGTTTAACGTCTCTGACTTTACTGCTAGGACCGGGGTCCCATCGCAGAGAGCAGCCAACAGGCTGACAGACACCACTGTTTATAGGAAGAGCTTATTACATTTCAGATTTTAGCTGCTAGAATACAAGATCCCTTCGCAGCGGGCAGTCTAGGAAAGACTGAGAGATGCCCCAACGGATCTGTCACTTGGGAGTGACACAAATCCAAATGCCCAAGCTTCTTCCTATAACTGTCCCTTATGACCGGCTGAAGTTTTTTTAAATTGTGCTTGGTTCTGTTACAGCAACTGAAGGAGTCAGGTTAAAGTTTAAACAGTTACAGGTTTATTAAAAAGACTTATAAAAGCATATGATTACAATGGCTATTGCTTTCTTCCTTAACTGCTAGCAAATACAGATTTTATGGTTACAAAGAAAATAAAGATAGAAAATAGAAATAATGGTACCAAGTGACAGCTTAATCTTTAAAGAGCTTTAAGTCTATGTGTACACTTAAGACAAAGGACCGCATCCAGGTACAATTTTTACCCCTTTCTGTGCCTCTCGACTCCAGCGTGTCAGGCCAGGGCCGGTCCCTCAATTCCTAGGAAAGACAAATACAAGGTGGGCATCCCCATGGAACCTCGGGAGGTCAAACACCTAATCCGACCAGCAGATAGATGATAGATTGACACTCAGAGTAAATGTGCTGCTGGACCCATCTTTATACCCCTGGGGGCCTGTATCCTCTTTCTTATCTAAGAGGCCAAATTGTACTGGTCCGTTTTGTGGCGCCAGTTTTTACAAGCAAGTTTTAAGTTAATTTACACTTGCAAGAGAGAGAACTAAATTGTGAGTACTAGACATTTTTTTACTGGGCGAGAGATTTCTCCCCCCGCGGACGGCTATGTGTTCATATCAATATGGGTTTAAGTCAAGGGCACTCCTTGGCAGCCTCTTGGTCAGCAATTGGCATATCTCTGTTTACAGCCATTCACGGTCACACAGCCTGGGCCTTCTGCTCTGTGTGCCCTGTATGCTCTAGGCAAGCAAAAATGGATGTTACAAGGGGGGTTCCTGTCTGGCTACAGCCGCTTCTTTGTTATATTGCTCTTCTAGTTAAGGGGTACAGCTGTTAGCTGTCAGGAAATAAACTGCTTGTGTTTGACAGAGACCTGTGTAGCATCCTTTGTACTTTGAGAATCCAGTGTCGGACCTGAGACTTACTCTTGCAGACAACACATCCAGACCTCAAAGTGCACCACAAAAGCAATGTGCTTTTGCACAGGAAAGCATCCACACTGCATGGACACTGTTGCGCAAGAAAGCTCTGGTGGCCATCTGATTCTTTGAATGGCCATCAGAGCACCTGTGCTTTTATCGATAGGGGTTTCTTGTGCAAAAATCCTTCTGGAGCTTCCACACCTGCCTTTTTGCACAAGAGCTGTAGAGCAAAAAGTAGTTATTCCTCATGGGGAGAAGAATAACTCTACCAGCAAAAGCCTTCTGTTCTGTTGATTTTCTTGCACAAAAACATGCTTGAGGTATGGACTCTGAGCCGATTTTTGTGCAAAAACAGTTATTTTTGCACAAAAACCTTGTTGTATAGACATAGCCCTATTGTACTTAAAGAACATCTTTTTTTCTTGTTGCTTTAGCTTTTATGTCCATTGCTACATGTAACTTGTGATGTGCCTTTGTCTTTCTCATTTTTCCCTATGTGTTTATGCTATTCTTTTGCATCCTTAGTGAGTTGTCCATGTTCTCAGTTTTTGAGGGGTTCCTTTTTAGTTTTCAGGTCATCAGCGATTTCCTTATTAAGCACTATTGGCCTCTTCTTATATTCACATCGGAGTAGCTTGCAGTTGTGCCTTTACTGTTGTCTGCTTCAGAAACTGCTAATCTCTGTATTTTTCACTTAAGTCCCACCGGAAGAAGATCTTACCTACCACTTCTCTGAATCTATTAATGTCTGATTTCTTTAAGCCTATTGTCCGCATTCTGGGTTCACTCTGTTCTTTCCTTGAATCATAACCACTTTCACTCAAATTGACTTCTCCTTTAAAATTGCAATCAATTTCTCCCTCTTAGGTTTGATTAAAGATATAATTTTGACTAGTTAGTCCTCATAACTTGTTATAAAAGGGATTGCTTCAGTATATTCCAAGAACATACAGGACTTTGGAACCTTGTGATTTTTGTTGCATTACTCTTCCAGCATATGTGTATCAATTTGCATTATAGAAATGAGAGGGCCAAATGACCTGAACATACGCAGCATTGTCACTGATTAGAGTGAGAGAAATAGACCAGTCAGAATGTTCCTTATGTATAGATTTATTTTTTTTTATATATTTAATTCTTACTGTGCTGGCAAGGTTTATACTGACTGATCCTTCTCCCACCAAAATCAGTAGACAAACTCCCACTGAAATCAGTAAGAACAGAACTGAGAAATTCCAGAGGAGTTAGGTGGGTGTGTTGGAGGAAAGCAATTACACCAGGATGTGTATCAGGATAAGTGAAAGGAAGGAGAAAGACAAGACTTTTTCACCTATTGAAAACTTGTATGCTTTATCATTTTTTAATCAGAATTTGAAAGAGCTCTGCCCTGTTAGTTACCTGCCTATCTACCTATCTCATAAAACTGGAAGGGATCTTGAAAGGTCATTGAGTCCAGTCCCCTGCCTTCATAGCAGGACCAAGTACCATCCCTGACAGATTTGCCCCCAAATCCTTAAATGGCCCCTTAAGGATTGAGCTCACAACCCTGAGTTTAGCAGGTCAGTTCTTTGTGTAAAAGTATAAATAGTGGTCCAGATACTCAGCTAGTATAAACTTCACTAATTATGAAGTGTGACGGGGTGAGGCAGCCCCGCCCTGAACTAGCAGAGCCCGGCCAGGGTTACCTGGCTGCAGAGGCCCCTCCCCCACGGCCCTACCGAGCATGCCCAGGCTGTAGCTGTGCTATAAAAGCCTGGGGAAGGACTCAGTCAGGGGAGACAGCTGGAGGAGGAGGACCGGTGAAGGGAGCTTCCACTCAGCTGTTGCTGGGGACTCCAGGAGAGGCCGGAAGGGACACGGAGGCGAGTTGGTGCATCCCAGGGACAGGGACTGCCGGCCGAGGAGACGCTGGCCTGGAGCTCGCAGCAAGTTGGGCAAGTACATGGGAAGGAAGCCCGGGGATCCCGGTAGGAAGTGGCCCAGGGCAGGAGCGGGAGCCGCCTCTCCCGCCCCGAGAACCTCAGCGCGTTTCGGCTGGATTGCCCCGCCGAGGGAGTGATCCGTTACCCGGGCGCTCACAGGGTTCTGGGCTGGGACCCGGTGGAGTAGGGTGGGTCCGGGGTCCCCCTACCTGGGGGCCGTCCCCGCGACAACCTATAAACTGTTTTGTGGACTCAGGCCAGAGGGCCTTAGCCCTGCTTAGAGGGCCAGCTGTAAACTGCAGCGTCGACTCAAGAGGGCAGGCGGGCGGGGCCCGCCACATGAAGTCAGTGGAGCTATGCTAATTCACACTAGTTGAAGATCTATCTTGATTTCTATTTCTGTTTGTTTTCAGTACTAACTTACTCTCAGTTGAAATAATCCAAAGTGGTTGGACCAAAAAAGCCTTTAAAGAGATTTAAAGCATTTAACAACTATCCAACTTACAAGACCTATATGACAAATTAATATAAGTTGAAGTATGATATTTGAATATTAATTTTTCAGGTAAATATTACAATACAAGCACTATCAAAACTTCCTTCAAAATTATTGGTTTGATTTAGCATCTGATATTTACTAGTTTTTGTGTTCAACATTTTTGTTACTGAAGGACTGAATGTTTTTTTCTGATCTGGTACCTGAGCCATATTCTAAATGCATTTGAGCTGAACAGCAAAACTATCTGCTCTAATTCATTTTATTGAAATATTTAATGATGTATCATGTTGCACAAATTACATCAGCTAAAGATTCTAGTCTGAAAGTTAAGATGCTTCAATTGATTTTTTTCCAGGTCTTAATTTCTTGGTGTTCTACATCCTAGTAATAAAAATAAATTGATATTTAAAAAGCTGCTCATGTCACTACTTTTTTTTCCCAGTACAGAAATGTTTACAGAGCAGTGGTCAGACATTGTTTCTCATACTAATACACTCACCTGTATTGCAAATTATAGCTTAGTTAAAGGAAGCACTGCATTTAAGAATTGTTCTTTCAACTGCCCAACGGGTGTGCAGAAATAAGGTGCATTTTTGTGGCCCACGTGAAGGATTTCTTTCTCTTTTCCCAGACTTCATCAAAGATAGCCACAGCTTTGTTTTGTATTCTGACCACAGGCAGCAAAGAGGTCTTGGCCCTAAGATACATTATGCTTATTTTTACACATGATTATCCCTTACAGTGGGATGATCAGCCATAATCTTAATTGCTACTCAGAGCCAGAAATGCTGCCATTACTGGGTATTCTCTATCTCCCAGAGTAGTCATGAAATACGCCTCTGCTTAAATCCATGTACTGACTTTAGGGCACAAGAATAACCACTGGAAAATTCCTGCCTGAATGTTGGCTCTTATCTGTTTCATGCAGTACCAACCAGGGGAAAACTTGTTCAGTTATGTGACTTGGATTTCTGTTGCCTTTTTACTTCTCTGAGAGGAAGGGAATGCTGTTACTGTAAGAAGAGGCTTACGTTGTCCAGACCTTACGTGTGTGGGGGATGCCTCAGTTCTGAGTAACACTATACATAGGACAGGAGCTTGGTTAAACTCAGTGTCCATATCGAAGTCCAGCTAGAGACACTAAAATCTTCAGAACTTCATACCCTCTTAAACCAGATTTTAATATTTCTGACTCTTCCCATAGTCTAGAACTAAATGGCAAATGTAGGAAAGAAATGGATAGGGGGACTATAAGAACTTAGTCAACTTGATGCTTCCCAGTGAAAGCAGAACTAATTTCTCAGGAAAGGGGTTCTCTTGTATTTACTTTCCCCTAATGATCCTACTAGGCTGTCTAGTTTGTAGACCAGGCTAATTGCTTCATCTCAGTGAGGGCTGCTAAACTGTTCTGAAGCTAAAGAAAAGGAAAACACCTTAAAATATAGATGGAAAAGAGACACATTCTTCCCCACTCCAATTTCTTAGCAAAGAAATGTCTTTCCTCCCACCATTTCTGAATACAGGCAGTCCCCGAGTTACGCGGATCCGACTTATGTCGGATCCGCAGTTACGAACAGTGCTGTTCCTCTACCTGGTCTCCAGCAAACCAGGGAGAGGAAGCAAAGCGGCGGAACAAATGGGCAGCGGACAGGGCTGTCCGCTGCCCACGTGCTCCGAGGCTTGGCTCTGCTTTGCCCCCGTCCCCCCCCGCCCCCCTGTTCTGCAGACCAGGGGGACGGGGGGGGGGGTTGGAGGCAAGGCAGAGCCAAGCCGTGGAGCGCCCGGCCAGCTGACAGCCCTGACGCGTCTGGGCTGTCAGCTGGCCGGGCGCTCCGCAGCTTGGCTCTGCCTTGCCTCCACCCCCCCCCCCCCGTCCCCCTGGTCTGCAGACCAGGGGGGGGGGGCGGGGACGGGGGCAAAGCAGAGCCAAGCCGCGGAGCATGCGTGCAGCAGACAGCCCAGACGCGTCTGGGCTGTCCACTGCCCACGTGTTCCGCCGCTTTGCTCCCCGTCTCCCTGGTCTGCAGACCAGGGGGACGGGGAACAAAGCAGAGCAAAGCCACAGAGCCCGAGGGCAGCAGGACAGCCATGGCGCGTCTGGGCTGTCCCGCTGCCCCCGTGCTCTATGGCTTTGCTCTGGACACCTGTGGTACAGCAGCTGGGGCGCTGTCAGTTGGTCCTGTAGCGCCGCTCTGGGCGCTACTGGACCAACCGGGCAGCACCCCAGCTGTTCTGCCCCAGGCGTCCTGATTCAGCCACTGCTGGTCAGATTCAGCAGCGGCTGAATCAGGACGCCTGGGGCAGAGCAGCTTGGGTGCTGCTGGGTTGGTCCAGTAGTGCCGAGGAGCGGCGGCGCTACTGGACCAACCCAGCAGCACCCCAGCTGCTCTGCCCCAGGCATCCCCAAGTCAGCCGCTGCTGAAACTGACCAGTGGCTGACTACAGGAAGCCCCTGCCCCGGGCTTCCTGGAATCAGCCACTGATCAGTTTCAGCAGCGGCTGAATCTGGACGCCAGTTCCGACTTACATACAGATTCAACTTAAGAACAAACCTACAGTCCCTATCTTGTGCGTAACCCAGGGACTGCCTGTAGTTAAGTCCCCTTAGTACATGCTTAGTACACTATTTGCTTTAGACGATATCTTCTATAGACAGCCCTAACACCCATGTTATGGTTCTATTTGTCTACATTAGTTGTTGAAAAGTGGTCTCAGTGTCAACCAGGGTTAATGAAAACCTAATAGAACAAAGAAAAGTTAGTCAAAAGAAAAATAATTTCACTATGAAAGATTTGTCAGAATTAAGAACATAATTGATGTCTTCAACTGGTGTGTCATGAAAAGCTTTCTAAATCTGATTTTGCATTTATTGCTAAATGACTGATTACCAACTAGATGGAACATGGCAAGTACCATATGTTTTGTTTACCTAAAGGCTCATAAATTCAGTGTCTTTTGGGTCTCTCAAACATGATGCGTTAGCAGAATCTTTTTAGGAAAACACAACCAACTAAAAAGTCATCAGGTTGAAGTATTATCCTTTCAAGTGATTTTTCAAGCCAATTCATTCTTTGGCTATAAATATGAGTCAGATGCAATATAGGGTTCTGATTAATTGTATTCAAAATGTGTGTAGCACATTGAGCCAGGAGGCATTGTTGACATATTAGGTTGCTAATGATCTATATGAAATAGCCTTAAAAAAGTGTATATGTAGATAAACAGTCTTCCAGAAGAACATATGCTTCAAATTATATGTTGTCATATAATTGGTGGTGTGACCATCACAGTGGGACTTGAGCTGAAGTGTTAGTAGAAAAGCATACATTTTTAATTTGAGACTTCTTTCAACCGTGTATCCAACTAGAACTAGCTTATCACTTGCAGCAGCAGGCTGATCCCAGGGGGTAAATGTTGCATATCTTTAACTCTGGAGTAGCCAGATACTCTTCTTAACGTCTTATTAACTATTACATATTTACTTACATACTTACTGGGTTGACACCAAGAGGCCCTCAGTGAAAAAAAAATGTATTCTTGTATATGATTCACCATAGCCTTTTGAGGCAGATAAATATTATTGGTGTCAAACACAAGCACAGACAGGTTATATGGCATGCTCAGGATGATGTATCAGATCATTGGCAGGGCAAAATGAACCAGTATATCTGAACTTGGTTTTTTAATCCAAACAACAGTTGTCATAAGTGCATTCAATGCATTCCAGTATTTAAGTTGAATGGGGCTATGGAAATGAACTTTGGCTCCAACTCAATCCCAGTTAGTTTAATTTAACAATCTTATATGTTAGAAACAGGCACTATCTCTGGTTGCTTTTGAAATTTAAGACTAGCTGTCTGCAACCTCAGAAATTGATTCGGTTTTCATTGACGACAAAAGGTTTTCTTTCTGTGAATTAGTGACGTTTTTCTATAGGCTTGTCTATACTTCCAGTGCAGCAGTAGCGCAGCTACAGTGCTTAGTGAAGGTGCTACTTATGCTGATGGGAGAAGCTCACCTGTTGGTATAGATACTCGACTTCCCTGAGGAACCCACCCATTAATATAACTCATTGTGTAGACAGAACTATGTTAATATTACCGTGTCACTTCAGGGGTGTGGATTTTTCATATTATATTGACATTAATTTGTAGTGTAGATCAGGGTGGTTTCTCACTTCCAGCACATCTCCATTTTATTCAAGAGGTGAATGAGTTCATATGTATTCCTGTCCAATAATTAATATCATTTTAGGAGACAATCTGGTAATCCTTTTGTGTTAAGGTCAAAGTAAGTGAGAGTATGCAGAAGGACTCTAATATCAGATCCCTTGACATATAGTAAATGAAATCCATGATGATGACACAGACAGAGACCCTATTCCCATTATGTTCAGTAGAAGTTTTGCCTTTGGCCTCAGTGAGAGCAGGACTGGGACCCCAAATACTGACTTTGATCTCCTTTAGGTTCACATTTAGGAAAAGTATAAGATGTGTTAGACCACTCCAGTCAATTGTGTGTCTGCAGGATGGTGCAGTCTATTATACTATATTGTCATAAAACTGCCAAAAATAGAAGGTTATGGACAAAGATGCTATGAAGAAATGGATTCATTTCTATTGGAATGGATCTGATATTTTGATCAGGAAGCATATTAAAACTTATTAACTGCCACAGCTCTGAGCTTTTTCACAGCTTTGGAACTACACAGAGGGACATATTTGGACAGCAACAACTTAAAATCCCAAATTCAGCTTAACTTTTGTCCAATTGTAATGTTCTGTGTCACAGGAAAAATAACTGTCCATGACTAACCTCATAACTGATGGCTCATTGGATGCACCCAAAAACAGGTGTTACATTTGAGTGATTCTCATAACAAAATTGATCTTGTAGAAATGAGCAGGCCACCTAATAGTGAATGAAATATTGATATATATACTGCTGTAAGACTGATTTTTCGCAGTCACAATCACTTGATGCATATAAACATTCAAAAAGGATCTGTATTAAATGTAAATTTTCTAAAGTTTGTTCATAGAAATGACTTTGGAATGGGTAGTGAATTCTTCTTTTCCCTGGTGTGTTCTAATAATGTTGGTGCTGGGAGCTCAAATAACTTGTCTACTCATCTTAGGTTGTTTGTAATTTGTACACTCATCCTTATTTCCTGTAAAAATGAAACACATTTTTGTTCACATGACAAGAGGGCTTAATTTGAGGGATTTTCTGAGAGACACAAGGAAAAAGGGAACAACATAATTAATGTTCTATATACAAATTTCTTGGTAATGAGCAATATGCGTATTTGTCTGGGTTTACAGATTAACACTGCAAACAAGTTTTGAAAAATTGTCGCCATTTGCAGTAAATGATCCTTTACATTTTCTTCATTACACATCATGCTAAATCCCTGTACTCTAGGAACAGAGAGGTTAGCCTTGTCTATATTGTGAATAAGCCAGGATATATCAGTTCATATGCCATTTGAAGAAGTCTTGCTGACAGAACTTTAAAACTTTGCATCCTGTATACTTACATTAACATACATTTAAATTAATGTGTTAGAGGGGAGGATTATTTATGGGGGGATTTGTTTGGTGTTTTTTAGAAAAACCTATTTATCTTAATTTTGAAGTGCTTTTGTTGTTTGCCATTAGCCGCTGCATTTGATTCACAGACTGATAGATTTATTTTTAGCCAAAAGGGACCATTATAATCACCTTGCCTGACTTCATGAATAACATAAACTATAAAATTTCAAAACAACAAATAGTTTTGCGGCACCTTAAAGACTAACAAAACATATAGATGGTATCGTGAGCTTTTGTGGGCATAACCCACTTCTTCAGGTTGTGCCCACAAAAGCTCATGATACCATCCACATGTTTTGTTAGTCTTTAAGGTGCTGCAAGACTATTTGTTGATTTTTAAGCTTTTCCAGTTACACACTAACTCGGCTACCCCTCTGAAACTTATAAAATTTCACTCTTTGATTTCTGCACCTAGCCTAATATGCTCTAGTAGTACAACCAGAAGTTATCTTTCAGAAAGGCAGCCTGCTAAAATGCAGGGCTCCTCTATCATCATTCCCATTAGCCCTTCTGCCAGCCATTCAAACTGGGCAATGTCTCCCTCTCTGCTTTACAGGGTTAGACTTCAAAGTCAACAAGCCATTCCACAGCCTTAGAATATTCCATCTTGTGTGGTACAACACCTATGAACACTCATTTGTTACCCTAATGTTCACTCATGTATGTGAACATTTGTTTCACTTTCTTCTGTTTCCATGTATTGCCGAAAAATACAACGTATCAACTTCTGAGGAAATGTTGTATGATGTTAATTCAGGCTAAGTGTAGCTGTAATTCACATGCTCCTGTTGCAGGCAGTTCTTGGACTTGTTCTTAATTAGTTCCTGAAAATTGCATCATAACATTGTAAGTTGGAACTGCAAACCACTCTATTGCGGGATTGAGCATCATAAAGTCGAAACCAATGAAAATGGAATCAAGATGTCAATTTAGAAACTTAAGTGCCATTCACTGAAGCTGAATGTCATAGAGAGAAGGACTCCACTAATGTGATTTATGCCATCAAATGCCAGCAATGCCCCACTGCAATGTATATTGGTCAAACTGGAGAGTCTCTATGGGAAAGAATTAATGGACACAAATCAGATATCCGAAAAGGCAATACACAAAAACCTGCTAGAGAACACTTTAATCTGCTTGGACACTCATTAATGGATCTCAAGTCACCATTCTGTTTCAGACAAATTCCATAAGCCAAATACACTGAGAAGGGTTAGAACGTAACTTAATTCACAAGTTACATTCTTATGCAAATGGTATGAATCAGGATATCGTCTGGCTCGCACACTATCTTCCACATGCTAAAGACTTAACCAACCAACCTATCAATGGAGGTACTAATTGTTCTCATCAGCCTCTTGTAACTGTTTGAACTATCTACTTATTGTCTTTCTTTGTTCCTCCCCTCTTTCTGTCTCTTCCCCCTTCCCTTATTATTCTTGGATCTGGACTTCTAATACTAATGTCATCTGAAGAAGTGGGTTGTATCCATGAAAGCTCATGATACCATCTACATGTTTTGTTAGCCTTTAAGGTGCTACCAGACTATTTGTTGTTTTTTAAAGTTTTTCCTGTATATCTTACATTAGCACGTTACTGTATAAGTGCATCCTCTCCATTCTCCTCAAACTTTTGTGCAATTCAGCACCTGGACATATGATCAGTAGGATGGTATTTTGTCCCATGCTTGCTTCATTTTACGTGTTTAGATTGGGGCTTTCCTACCTCTGGGGTATGACCCTCCTTTGTGGGGTGCCAAGAGGCCTGAGGGAGTCAGAAAAAAATCTGCCTTTACTTTCCAGTCAAAACTCAAGAGTCAGAGTTGGTTTTGTCAATCAACTTGCTAAGTCAAGTATAAATGCATTTATTGTAATACTAATGTGCACATACTGTTAATTAGGGCAATTTGAATATATCATGCTTTATAATACTCATTTCCACATTCATTCTTTCAGCTTGAGGTTTGTGTGTCTAATGTTGGTTTCAAAGCACTTTTCCCCTTTTTTGAAAATTATTCAATCAATTGATGGAGTTTAAATATCAGAAGTTCAAGTTACAAAATTTACAAAAGGGACCATGCAGACACTCAGTCAGAATGAGATAGAAAAAGAAGCTATTTAGGGCAAAATACAATTCCATGGTCTCTCTAGTCATATGAAAATCTTTGTCACTGTTCTCTGAAACCCAGAAGGTTATCAACTGTGCTTTTGTTTTATGATGGCTAGAACTGAACATAATCAGCCAGATCTTCAGCAGATGTAGGTGGTTTAGTGTGTCTCTCTCTCACTGATTACATGGGTTTCCAGATAGTTTCCCCATGAGTATTACACTACATTTTAAAATTATTTCTTTCCTTATTTCTAATCACTGTAGTTCAGCAGTTCCCAGTTCTCCTTTTTCCTGATTATATTTTCAGGGGGTGTAAATTGCACTATATATTCTGTTCTGAAGCCCTTCTGATTGGCATAGCGCTGCTTAAATATATAAGGGAGTTTTTTGACTGCCAGTGGGGAGTTGCCCATGTGGGTGATAAGCACAGATCCACTAATGCTAAGAATCTATTAAAATATACAGATGTGAAATATTTTGCAATACTGTGTTGTGTATTTTCTTAATTGTTCAGTATTGGCAAACCTGGTCAGTAGGGAGTTATTACCATGAAATGACAAATACTAACTTAATTGAAGGGGAAATAACTTTGCAGATTTATGGATTTGTAAGGCTAAAAATCTGCATGAGTGCTTTTAATTAAAGTAATTCTTCTACATAGGCTCTTGTCATTTCAGATATTCAAAAAATCTACCCATGTTGCTCCTCCTATACTGGTTTTTCAATTTATTTGCAAGGCTTCATTTATATACTTGTCAGCTGCCTGTGAGCACCCGATGAGACTGCCATTATTCCAAACATTGCATGGAAATAAAAGTTAGGAAACTAGATAAGACAAAAATTTCTTTTTTGTGTGTGTGCTGTAACTGCATCTAATGATCTGTACCTTCTTACCTGCTCAAGCGATAACTACCAAATATGATAATTAAAGTAAAAGCAAAATACCAAGGTCCAGATCCTTGTACATCTCCAAGTGCTCTTTGTACCCCTTCAGTGACATAAAGGATATTTACAACTTTTTTTATTGAAGAGAGCTCTTCAGGTGGTACAAAAGCAATGTAGGGACTGGAAGTCCATGTGGCAGCATAATCAGAGCAATGTGAATGGACTATGATCTTACCTTATGAATGATGAAGTGATTGAAGATGAAATTTTTTTTAAAAAGGGTGGAGATGACAGATGTGATTGACCAGGTGACAAGTCTGATGTGGAACAGTATATTAGGTTAGGGAAAGAGTAAGATACATTTTAGATACATTCTAAATGGGAAAATTAAAGGATTTGGAAAGCCTGCCTCTGAGAAGATAAGGGCAAGTTGTGAAGATATGTGTAGAGTGAGAAGGATGTTAGTGAAGCTATCTGAAACGACCCCAGTATATATACCTTAAACACGGTTGCAATGTGGATCTTTTGCAGAACATGTCTTGTGAAGTATCATTTAAAAGCTAATAACACACAGATCAGAATTCTTGTATAACATAGGTATAAAAGTCAATTAAGAGTTGTGAACATAAACTGAAATTATTACGATGTTCCCCAGGCAAAATGGGGGAAGGAGGGTAAACCAGTTTCTCAAAGACCAAGAATAATCCTGTGCCTAGCCAGGTGTCATCAAAGTTGATTGGGAGTCCCCTCTAAAGTGGTCATTATTTGACAAAACAGTGCAGTAGGAATAGATGATTCTTCATTTTAGAAAACAGCATGCAACTTCTTTCACTATGAGACTCCACATGTCCTTCCTCACAGCTGGAATGAATTTTGTCTAGGGGTAATCCCCAGAAGGGTGGCTGTATTAAAAAAGTGAAGGGCAAACCACTTTGATCGTAGGTGACAAAGAAACCAGGGGGGAGAGACCTGCAAATTTTGTTAGTTTCATTCATGGGAACATGGTAAGAATTTGGCCTTGTACCAAGCCTAGCTTCAGAGGGTAGCCAAGTTAGTCTATAACTGGAAAAACTTTTAAAAACAAGAAATGGTCTAGGAGTGCATTAAAGACTGACAAAACATGTTGATGATATCATGAGCTTATTAAGTCTAGCTTTTTAAGCTTTAACTATTTGGATGTGTGTTATCTGTATTTTTCTTGTAGCCATTTCTGACTTTAATACCCAAACTCACTTAAAACCTCTTTGTAGTTCGATAAACTTCTTTCATTTTAAATCTAAACTAATCCAGTGTTTCATCTGACCAGTTTAGTAATTCCAGTTAAAGAAACAAATATTAATATTGAGTCTTTAATATAGGAACTGTCCAGAACACACATTTTAGAGGGAAATTTCAGAGTGGCAGTGTCTGGGAGAGGGGGGCACCCTGGAAGTAATATCCTAGGCTGCTGGAAGACAGAGTATCACTGGAGTGTTGGTAATAGGCTGCAGAGGTCAGAGCTGCTGGATTAGAACTGTAGCTATACATAGGCATGTAGGGACTGACCTACAGGCTGTTAGTCTGTTTGTAAGTGGCCCTGGATGAGAGCTACCATAGCAAAGCATTGTGATGCACTCAAAGTTGTGGATTAGGTGGATTCACTCCTCTGGATTGCACCCCAGCATCTGACAGTGGAGTTGTCAACAATAATGGAGAAAAAAAGAAGAAAGAAGGTTTCAGCAGGAGAGGATGGAAGTTCCGCTTTTGCCATGATATTTTCCAGCAGGCAGCATGGCACACGTGAGATAATGGAGACACCGCCAGAGATATGACAGTTGAAGGGAAACAAGAAGTCGTTTCTGAGAGATGCCAGAAGGAGATGTTGTGTTCTCATACACAATGAGCAAGCCATGTACTTCTCTGATTACTTTGTTTAGTTTATCTTGTTCTTTTTTTCCTGACTCTAAAGTCTCCATGAGAGAGGATAATCCTTGCTGACCTTTTACAGGCTGCAATAACTTTGAGAACAAAATGGCTGCTCAACTTTGCTGCACCAAGTTCTTACACAAGTCAATTTAAAGTATACAGAAAACCAAAGGAACAACAATAAAATAGCCACACCATGGATACTGTTATTTTGCAAAGAAAGAGACCGTATCCAAAGCTCTTTTTGAGTTCAGTGGTCTTTGGATCAGCCCCATGGTATCATGGACAAGATGTACTGTGTTAATGTCACAGGAAAACCAATGAAGAAAAGTGATGCTGATGCTCCTGTGTTACAAAAGGTACAAAAATTACAGTTTTGGATTATGTGCACTATTAGCCATTTGGAACCTATAATAGTCGAGGTTCAAGGAGACAGTCCTGATAGCAGACTCATGCTGTGGAGAGGGACAACTGAACTGAGCCCCTTAAGATTTTAAAATAAAATCTTGCCTCTCCTAATGGAGTGATTTCCAAAAGAGAACCAGTTGGCAACTATAGTATCAGGGTGTGGCCTGGTTGCTGGACAAGTTGCCAGTAATAGCACAATAACTTTGAAATTATCTTTTTAATTACTGGGAAGGGAAACGGTTATTTTACTGTCCATCAGGAATAGGGGCAGGAAAGTTTAGCCTGTTAAATACCTCTACAATTTCTGCTCCATCTGATGTGAAAGTTTGAGAGGATGCTAAACAACAACAAAAAAACAGGAGGATGTGATAAAAATCTTAGTGGAGTACTCATTTAAGTAGCTGCAGAAGTCAAAAGACAGCAGTGATGTGTTAAATACACAGACTGTTTATCTGTGGTAGGACAAAGACATCAAACTGAAGATAAGCATGGCATTATCATACACTCCATTTTGCATGAGAATGTGGTATTTTAATTAATGGAAGAAAATATTCATAAACCATCCTTTTATCATGTGAATATGTTACAATAAACCTGTTAACAGTTGCTATTGGAAATCCATTTTCTGGCCTTTATAACAGGTGGTCACACATACGGTATTAACCGAATAGCTATTCAGAAACCATCATAATGAGTTACAAAAACATATCAGGGAGGGGGAAGCATTATTTTAGTTTGTGTGATGAAGCAGATAGGGCTTGATCCAAGATGAGTGATCTCAAAGGAAGGATTCCAATTGACTTCAAAAGATTTTTCAGTCAGAACCAAACTGATTGAACATGAAAACATGCATTATTATGCCTATATATTTCTGTGTGTTACAACAAGTAAAATGAACAAATCAACATTACACATAGCAAGAGAAAAGTTAAGCAGAACAGCTGATGTGAAAGTTTGTCTTTTCTGAGAACTTGCATGAACAAATCATAACTCATTGCAGGATATATTTTGAGAATACATAGCATACTTTTATTTAAGTTCTATCTTATGAAATGGAGGAACAGACTAACTCACTACTCAGAGATGAAAACTTGATTTTGGATGAGAAATAGGTATTTTAATTCAATTCCATCTAAATATTCATAAATAATTTGGATTTATACCATGATCCACAGATAGCATGATTTAAATAAGGTTCTTTCAAAATTTGTGGCCAGGGTAACATTCTGGCTATTAATCTTCAATTCACAGAGTGCTTTGATTCATTTAACTACCCATTCCAGCAGTAGCATAATACCACAAGTGTCCTTGTGTGAAGTGCCAAATGAAGAGGAGCTGCAGTGTAATATAATTTAAATCATTTTTTAAAATATTAATATACACTTTAGCTTTAAAGTATCATACTGCAAGGCTGGTTAAGGTTCTTTAATGAGAGATTTCCAATGTTGGAGCAAACTTGAGGAAAGAACATTTTTTTTTTGTGATATGTGCTTAGCTGATAATATTCTGTGTTTCTTTTGCAGTTATGCGAGACATAGGTTTGAATACACTCACAGATTCTCATTTGTCTTAGAGTTGAAGCCAAGTAAAATAAGATAGTCTACCTTTTCAAGATCCAGGTGGCATGAGCCATACTGCATAGCTCAATTATCAAACCTAGCTGGAAAAATGGGGGAGAGAACTTTCTTATAGGAGAGCTTGTTATGCCTCTGACTGGCTTTGCAAAAGAGAAAAAAGACCTTTGGCCCCTTGTAACTTGTGTGGATTGTGTGGTTCTGTTTCAATTAATAATCCATGGCCTGAGGGAAAGGCCTGGAAAACATTTCATGATGTGTAATCCTTCATGGGTTGGGATAATAGGTCAGCAGCATTCCATCAAGATCTAAACCTGGGTTTGGAATATCCGTTGCAGCTATGTCAAATGTGTAAATGCTCATTCAGCATCATGTCCTTGAAGTAGGATTAAGTAAGCCACCAAGATGGTCTAGAATCAATGAGTTCTTGACTATTTTATTTCATTTTATAATACACAAGTCACAGTGCAGCCACAGTAGATTTGTTGACTTGTGCTTCTGGCAGGGAACTGTGGCTGGTTCTGGATGTTGAATAGGAACTGTTGGCTACTAAGTGGGGGGTAATAGGTAAGGAAAAGATGGAGATGTTTTGGGGAGAGACTGTTTGGTAACTAGTCAATTGAGCTGCTGGGAGGGTGGAGTGCTTTTGTATTTCTGGCATATGCCGCCTCTACTTTCATGGCAAGTATTGAACATCTGTCCCACTTCAGAGAGCAGATGTCTACTGTGTCATCATTCAACTCCTTTCTGAAAACTTTTTCCCCAAGGCCCAAAGTAATTAACCCATTGCTCCACACATTCATAATTGTTTACTGCATTGATTCTCAGAGGGGAGGGGTTCTTGGAAAGGTGAAGAAGGGGAGAGAGTGTGGGGGAGGAATGCAGCCCCACTTTCTTGACACAGGCAGGAGCAGTGGCAGGTCCCTATAAAAGGGGGGATGGTGCCATTGGCACCCAAACCATGGCCTCACCCTCATGCTACCCACCCTCCTGCTGTTCTTCTCCCCAAAACACCGCCCCCACTTCCTCCTTTCCACCTCCCTCTGTCCATCATCACTCACCCTTATGGTAGTAAAAATTGATGGGGCCGTGGTCCCCTGCCTTTTCCTTCACACATTCTGGCACCCTTGGACTGCTAAGTCTTGTGGGTAGGATGCATCATTGAATTAAGGTCATGGCAAGAAACTATGCTGTTTCTGTTTCTGGTTGGTAGATGCTGGGAGACTAGCCTATAGGAAATAATAGATTGCTGGTAGATGAAGTTCTTTGTACCCCTTTTGGGGGGTTGTGTGGGTGCCCCCTATTTTCATCTTGGGGGGAAAAATTATGCTGCAAGTCTCTGTGGAGTGCTGAGCAGGAGTCATTGGCAGCATTCTGAGCAGACACCTTCCCTAAGGGAAGATTTCAAGATTGTGGGGAAAAGGAAGGGAGATTTACTACAATGAGCATGGTGCATATGGCACAGTAGTAGAAAGTTTCATAGGCTTTAAGATGAGAAGGGAGTCTCATGATCTTGTACTCTGACCTTGTGCACATTGCAAGCTATGGAACTTCACCCGCTCCTCTAATAGGCTCATAATATCTGGCTGAGTTACTGAAGTCCTCAAATATTGATTTAAAAGACTTCAGGTTACAGATAATCCAACATGTACCTCTCCATTTTATAGAAGCAATCTCTGAGAGTCCCTAAAGTGAATGACTACATTTTGCACTATTAAATTTTATCCCATTTTTATTACTCCTGTTTTTAAGATCATCCACATTTTCTTGTATGGTATTCCAGTCCAGCCACAGTCCTTGTATGGTATTCCAGTCCTTCCCTGGTATAGACAGTACTTCCCCATTTTGTGTCATCTGCACATTTTATTGGCACGCACTCACTGTGACTTTTGTGCCAAAGTTATTAATAACAGTGTAATATAAGATTGTTTCCAAGACTGAATCCTGAGGAATTCTACTGGTAGCCTCCCTCTAGCCTGATAGATTTCATGAAAGATGAACTTTCATGAAGATTCCCCTTTAACCAGTTGCTTATCGGTTATCTTATTAAACCGTATCTTCTCCCACCTAACTAATTTCACATGTGGAATTCTATCCCAGGTAGATTAGTACTACTCCATTTCTATCCTCTATAAAACCAGTCTCATCTCAAAGAAAAATATCAGCTTGGTATGTCATGATCTTTAGTAAAGCTATGCTGTATTTTATCACAATCACTGTTTTTCTTTATGTTCTTAAGTACTTTCTCTGTCAAAATGTGTTCAATACCTTGCATGCTATTGAGGTCCAACTAACAAACCTATAGTTAGAAATGGCTTCTCTCTTTCTTTCCTTCATTCTTGTTGAGATCTAGCTTCTCTAGAATTCAGCTCTATATGTATTTGGTCCAATGCCTGTTGAAGTCAAAGGAAGGCCGCACTGATTTTATTTTTTTTTTGGCGGGGGGGGGGGGAGGGAGGGTGAGTATTTTTTCTTGACCAATGTGGTATGAAACCTAGTAGCTACCCATGTACACATAGCCCACTTTTGAGTACACACTACATATTAAGATTATACTATATTATATTTTCCCATGTGTTAAGGTATGAGTAGTTTTATATGTCTAATATGACGTGACATCTAAGATTTGCCTTGAGAAACTTCCAAAGTTTGAAAAAAATACCCTCCTCTGTTTAGGGATTTATTTTTTCCTCACTTAGTCTTATTAATTCTTTGGTTAATTCATTCTTTTGCTTCATTGCCATGATGCTATTAATAATATTTTAATGTCCCTTTATTGCAAGATATATAGACTAGGCTGCTAATAAAGAATTAAGAATAACTAAGGACATGAAATTATTACATAATTCAAAATATTTCCTAAAGATAGAAAAATAAAAACTAGAAAAACTATTTTTAGGTGGCCATATATTTATTAATGAGATTTTTTTTAACGTATTTGTGTGTGTGATATATGCTTGATTTCCCTCTGCCTTTTGCTATCTTTGATGTAAATGAATGAGATAACCTTCCTCTGGCAGAAAAAAGATAAAGTAGTCTTGGAAATATGTGATTTTTAAAGTACTCTCCATAGATAAGAATAAATTTCTCATATAAATTATTTTATTATGAAAAAAACAATAACATTTCTAAATGAAGTGGTGTAAATCATATTAGTCTATCATTTACCCATGTCTTATAAATGTTACAGGTGGGACCTCCGTGGTCCAGCACCCTCAGGACCTGAGTGGTCCCAAACCACAGAGTTTGCTGGGTAATGCATTAATGAACATAAATATTTGAAGCTTCAGTGGAAGAAAAAGCATGACTATAGTTGATTTAAATAGGCAACATCTTTTTATCGAGCACACATACTAGCTCCTTGTGTATCATTCACTTCCACAGCCATAAAATCTATTGTGGAATTTGTCTATTGCTGCAGAATTGTGAATCCCAGATCTCCACTTTCCTTTAAACATTTATATTCATAGATAGTGATGGAAAGTTCAAAAATATGAACAAAGTGTAAACTGATGAAAGGTTGTCTGCCTGAATCTGTAGTGACTGAAATGATATCTTGGAGGTATGAACTGACCCATTTCTCTCATTGGTATCCTTATAGACAGCCATTCCATAGTCACTGGATTTGGATTTTTCCAGAATACCACAGAATTCACCATTTTGCTGTAGACAGGCACCAATTACTTGTTTTCTTTCTCCCTTCTCTACTACAACATATGTGCTGGTGCCTCCTTAGTCCACAGCTATCCCCAAAATGAGAATTTATTGGATTTCAATTTGCTCTGTTCCATATAGCCATGAGGAAGGGTCATAGAGAAATCAAGATACAATCTAGTTTGAATAAAAAGGATTAGGGGAAGCTGGAAGTGTAGCATGGTCACTGGGGCTGCCTGATGACCAACATTGCGTATAGGACCAGAAAACTCAAGGGCTACGTCTAGACTACATCCCTTTTTCGTAAAAGGGATGTAACTTAGACGTATCGCAATTGCTAATGAAGAGGGGATTTAAATCTCCCCTGCTTCATTAGCATAAAAATGGCTGCTGCTTTTTTTCCGCACAGAGCTTTGCCGGAAAAAAGCGCCAGTCTAGATGCTGATCTTGCGGAAAATAAAGCCTTTTCCAAAAGATCCCTTATCCCTTATTTCATTTTACGAAAAAGGGATGTAGTCTAGACATAGCCAAGGAGATGAGCTGCTTAAGTAACTAAAACATTTTCCCACGTGTCCTGGCAAAGAGAGTCTCAGTGGGATCTGCTGGACAACACTGAAGAGCTAACATGGGGAACAGAGTGCAAGAGGAATACCGTAGCTATGTATTGTATAAAAGTTTTCCAAAAGTCTCATTTTAGAAGATTAAAATGGTTAGAGGGGAATACAAAGCAAATGTCATTTTGCATTATTTAGTGCTACCCCAGTGCAAAGTTTTAAAACTATGAAGCAAACTGTAAAGTTTTCAAACCTCCACGGATTTACTGAGAGTCATGCTAGGATCATAAATACCCTTATAAACCAGAAAGAAAAATTATGGAAACATTTTGAAATAAATGATCAGTGTTTGGTGGGTTCTCTTAAAAACACAAACCAAAAAAACCCCCACCTCTCCTTCCTGAAATGGGTATATTGTGATGTAGGAAATCTGCCTCACAATGAAAATCAAGAGCAACAATTATTTATATCTAATTGTTTGCCTTTACTTTTGATCTCTTTAAATGAAAGGTCAACATAAAAATTGTCACATGTTTGATGGAAGTTCGTTATTGTAATTACTTAAATACTGGTCCAGCATTTTTGTTCCACTAGGTAATTTGGATTACCGACTGGAGGTCTGATTCAGCATTCGTCATTGACTTAAATGGGCATTGGATTAAATCCTTTCATGTGAGTGAATTGTTTATAAGTTATCCAAGAGTTTTACCCATCTGAAGCTAGATTAACTATATTCACAAAGCAGAAAATATTGTGACAGAATGAAGTGGCATCAGTGTGTTACCAAGATGACTTTAAGTGATATAGGCAGGTGATCTCTGTATTACAGTATACTCTTATATAAAGGGTAAGTAATACTTTTGTGTGTGTAATAGCTATATTCCATATTTACAAATGGCAGATATTCAGCTCCATATTTGTTTATATGTTTAGCAAGAAGTGATGTCTTTTAGTACATTTTCCCCAATAATCTTAGAAATTCTAGAACAATGAACATTAACAAAGAGTACAGCTATATTGACCTTGTTTTGATTCAGACTTACACCGGTCAGAACATGCCTGGAACTTGCTTATTTCTCCTTCTGGTTATCATCAGCAGTTCACATTAAAAGTTTAAATGGTTCAGATGAAATGTGACCAGTGACGGAAAATCATTTTGCTTGTCAATAGACATCTCTTAAACTACTGCAAGACAGTGACAACAGATTAGTTCAGCCGTATTTTTATTTCTACACTGACATTAGTAACATAATTCAAAAACACTGACACTTTTCACTTGAAAAGGATCCGAATCCAGTATTCAGAGGATAGCTTTTAGGGAGACAATATATCTTAGTTCTGGATGTTGTGCTAGATTAAAATGAACCTTTTATCTTTATTGAGCACACTCACAATATGTGGGTTGTGATGCTGCACTTTTTACTCGGGCAGACTTCTCAATGAAGAAAATGGGGCTTAATTTGTAGCGTTACCAAGCTAGATTCCAATGCATGTGAAGTCATTTGTTTGTTTTTAATTGGTCAAGCTAAATGTTGGGCTTTTGATGAGGCTTTTCTTCTAACTTCTTCTTATAGATGGCAGAACTCCTTGTCTAATATAAAATATTATGCTTTCAACTTGAATTTGGTTTCTCCAAACTTAACATCTTCCCTTAAATAGGAGATGTTGTGGATGTCTGTCTCTTATTCAAGCTGTCAACTTTACATACAGTAAAGGGGTCACAGATATCATATTCATTCACACTAGATTGTTTTATTATATTTTCTAAAGAATGGGCTCAAGTGTCCCATCATTATACGATCTAGGTGTCAAAGCTTGCTAAGATACATTTTTATGTATAGTACTTTGGTGTCTTATTATGATATTGTTTTTGGAGTTCTTTAAGATGTTGGATAAGGAATATGGCACATTATCCTGCTCTGTTACCTCTGTTAACTATGACAAATATTTTCTGGTTTCAAAATACTCTATTTGGCCCTTTTTATTTGCATTTTTTATTTCCATGCTTTCACCTTTTTTTAACCTTGAATTATGAATTCCTTAAGTTTAAATTTTTGATTCTTTATATCTTCAATGTTCTTGCGTTGTTGTTTTTACCCTTTTAGTTAACAATATATATTCTGAATGTTAAGGGGGGGGCGGAGGATGTTACGTTTTTAAAAATGTCTTAAGTATTTAGAACAAGTAGTGGGAGGTCAGATACACTGAAGAGTCCTTAAGCACTGCCAAGCATGGGGATGGAAGAATGCAAGGGAGTGGGGAATTTTTGAAGTTCTGGAATTTAGAAACTTTTTGTGTTTCTTTGCTTTTTATTCCCCAGCCTATTTGCTCTCACTTGTTTTATATCTCGGAGCACACAGTGTCAGATTTGCCTTTCAGTGGATTTGGCACACTTTGGGGCATTTTGATTAACTCAACTGTAAATAACTTCCAAATCATTCCTTTCCCTATCACATAATTGACCTTCTGTATCACGTCTTACATAGATCTTTAAAATGAACTGAAATGAACTGTAGTTTCTCAGGTAAGCCACATGTGGCAGAAAAACATTAAATAGATTTCATAATATGGCTATCATTTAATTTTGTTTAAAGTACAGTATAGCAAAAATGTCTTTAATGAATCACTTCACATTTGGACCTTAATAAATAAATACAGGTTGAACCTCTGTTAATGGTCCGGCAACATTTATGGTCCAGCAGAACACCTGTGCTCCCACACTAGAGAGTCTTGTTGGAAGGCTGGCAGCTGGACTCCCCAGAGCTGGGCTGTCAGATGCAACCAGGAGCCCAGTTCACAGGGAGCTGGACTGGAGCTCGGTTGCCCAGATTAGCAGGGAAGTGGGCAGAGTGGAGGGGTGGCAGAGGGACTGGCAGATCAGCTGGGGTGGCAGCAGCAGGGATGGAGGGAAGGCGTGAGGGAGCCAGCCAGGAGGCCAGTAGCTGATCCAGGGCTGAGGGGAAAAGGTATCAGTGGGGGGCAGATATGATCTCTTCTGGTCTGGCAAAATCCTTCAACCGGGACCAGTCAGGTCCTATGCGTGCCAGACCAAGGAGGTCCAACTTATATTGCTGATTGAAAATATCCAGGGGAAATGAGCTTTTCTCAAAAGTTTGAGTGAGTAGAGCAGAAACTCTTCAAACTAAGGATTTCAGACATAATCTGTTGTGTAATCTCAACTATATTTTTTTTCATAAACTTAGTTGAATTAGAGTCAATATCACAATAGTATTTTCCCATATAACTCTGGCAAAAGAGGTACCGTGCTAAATGAAAGCTGTCACTTCTGGTTATCATTGTCTCTTATGAAAACAATTGCTGCTTTCTCTCTTGAACAGATACTGCAAGCAATGAAAAATGGCATTTAAAGTCCTAGAAGTCCCCAAAATAAAAAAGGCCAACAGAGCAGTCTAGATCTCCAGCCGGTATGAATTATTTATTTAATGGCACTATATGCCAGTTAATACCAGCAGAAGATCTAGACTGAGTGTGTATCTTCTGCTGTTTGTAAAGGAGACATTAGTACATTAACAAAAGAAATACTTATATGCTGCAGCTTTAATAATCAAATATTAGCCCAGGTCATTTCTGCTCCTGTTTAAAGCTGTGGAAGGAAATCTTCATGAGAAAAAGGGTGCTGCCCCTCCAAATCTCACTCATCATTGTAGATCTACAAGAATCTCCAGACATCCATGAGTAGGCCCTGTGTCACTGCATCCACTTTGGCTCTGATGGCACTCCCACCACTATCCTGGCTGGGCAACACCACTATATTTAGAGCTCTCCAAATCTGCAGATACCTGAAGTTCATTTTTGCAGATATGTATTTGGATACACATATTGTATCCATGCAGGTCTCTAGTCATCTTTCAGGGGCTATATTATTATGATTGTAGTTATTATTAGTAATAATAATAATAATTAATAGTATGTGGACAAATTACATGGGACTGACAAGAGAGAGAATATGTATTTGCCCAGCTTACCAAGTCTCCTGTTTGTTTCTCTTTTGACCTGTACTGAGCACCCTCTGCAAGACTATTAGAGAGGATGATGACACAGAATTAGCTGAATCCTCGCTTATGTGAGAAAATTGGTTGATGATCTCCAAATATGAATCTAGAGGAAAATGATCAAATCCGTTATGTGAAATTATTCATGTACATGATGGGCACCCTCTCACAAGTCTTACAGAACCTTTCCTCATCACAGTTTATAATCCAGTTATCACAGGGGGGTCACTGATTATCTACTAGCATTAGACAAAGCTCACAAACATTTAAGAACATAAGAATGGCCATACTGGGTCAGAGTAAAGGTCCATCCAACTCAGTACCTTGTCTGCCGACAGTGGCCAATGCCAGGTGTCCCAGAGGGAGTGAATCAAACAGGTAATGATCAAGTGATCTCTCTCCTGCCATTCACCTCCATCCTCTGGCAAACAGAGGCTGGGGACACCATTCCTTACCTATACTGGCTAATAGCCATTTATGGACTTAAACTCCATGAATTTATCTAGTTCTCTTTCAAACCCTGTTATAGTCCTAGACTTCACAGACTCCTCAGGCAAGGAGTTCCACAGATTGGCTATCCACTGTGTGAAGAAGAACTTCCTTTTATTTGTTTTAAACCTGCAGCCCATTAATTTCATTTGGTGGCCCCTAGTTCTTATATTATGGGAACAAGTAAATAACTTTTCCTTATTCACTTTCTCCAAACCACTCATGATTTTATTTATCTCTATCATACCCCCCCCCTTAGTCTCCCCTTTTCCAAGATGAAAAGTCTCAGTCTCTTTAAGCTCTTCTCATATGGGACCCATTCCAAACCCCTAATCATTTTAGTTGCCCTTCTCTGAACCTTTTCTAATGCCAGTATATGTTTTTTGAGATGAGGAATTTATATAAGGGCGTTGATTTATATAAGGGCAATAAGATATTCTCCGTCTTATTTTCTATCCCTTTTTTAATGATTCCTAACATCCTGTTTGCTTTTTTGATTGTCGCTGCACAATGCGTGGACATCTTCAGAAAACTATGCACGATGACTGCAAGATCTCTTTCCTGATTAGTTGTAGCTAAATTAGTCCCCATCATATTATATGTATAGTTGGGTTTATTTTTCCCAATGTGCATTACTTTACATTTATCCACATTAAATTTCATTTGCCATTTGTTGCCCAGTCACTTAGTTTGCTGAAATCTTTTTGAAGTTCTTCACAGTCTGCTTTGGTCTTAACTACCTTGAGCAGGTTAGTATTCTCTGCAAACTTTGCCACCTCACTGTTTACCCCTTTTTCCAGATCATTTATGTATATGTTGAATAGGATTGGTCCTAGGACTGACCCTTGGGGAACACCACTAGTTATCCCTCTCCATTCTGAAAATTTACCATTTATTCCTACCCTTTGTTTCCTGTCTTTTAACCAGTTCTCAGTCCATGAAGGGATCTTCCCTCTTATCCCATGACAACTTAATTTACATAAGAGCCTTTGTTGAGGGACCTTGTCAAAGGCTTTCTGGAATTCTAAGTACACTATATCTACTGGATCCCCCCTGTCCATATGTTTGTTGTCCCCTTCAAAAAATTCTAATGGATTAGTAAGACATGATTTCCCTTTACAGAAACCATCTTGACTTTTGCCCAACAAATTATGCTCTTCTATGTGTCTGACGTTATTCTTTACTATTGTTTCAATTAATTTGCTCGGTACTGACTTTAGACTTACCGGTCTGTAATTGCTGGAATCGCCTCTAGAACCCTTTTTAAATATTAACTATCTTCCAGTAGTTGGGTACAGAAGCTGATTTAAAGGATAGATTACAAACCATAGTTAATAGTTCCACAATTTCACATTTGAGTTCTTTCAGAACTCTTGAGTGAATGCCATCTGGTCCCGGTGACTGGTTACTGTTAAGTTTATCAATTAATTCCAAAACCTCCTCTAATGACACTTCAATGTGAAACAAGTCCTCAGATTTGTCACCTACAAAGGATCGGTCAAGTTTGAGAATCTCCCTAACATCCTCAGCTATGAAGACTGAAGCAAAGAATTCATTTAGTTTCTCCTCAATGACTTTATCGTCTTTAAGTGCTCCTTTTGTATCTCAATCATCCAGGAGCCCCACTGGTTGCTTAGCAGGCTTCCTGATTCTGATGTACTTAAAAAACATAACCCACAAACACACACTACAGACAGCCACTTACCTCAAGGGTCCCGTATTTGCTCCTCCTTTACCTGGAGAACTCTCTCTCAAAACTCCCTAGCAAAACTAGTTTGAATTTCTAAGTCTCCTTTCCTATAATCTAAACCCATATTTCTTTTAGCGAAAGATTCTTTTGTTTTAAGTCTAACTTTAGTGAAGTCTGTGCCATGTATCATTGTGTACAAATTAATGTTTCGCAAATAGTAGGCTGCCATAAACAGGTGAGCTATGTACAGTTAATCTATACTGTATCTAATTTCATTAGTTATATACATTCCCTCCGCCCCTACTTCCCAATTTTTAGTCTTTCTCATAAGCAGAATAAGAACTCAGTAACCGCTCATTCATCCCTGGTCCCTTATTCCTAAATATGTTATTTTGAAATAATTTCCCATGTAGACATGCCCTCTGAGTACAGCATTTGAACCCATGAAGTGGCATCATCATCCCATAGGAGACAATGGTAATACTCCCACTTATTTAAAGTGGGGTCAATATTGTAACCATGATTTCAGATAAGGTTTGAAATTGGCCACCAGGAGTTCACCCATTCTTTTACCTCCTGATTCCTACATGGAGTTTCCTGCTTCCTAGCTTGGGTATGCAAGTTCCTATTACATGTGATGTCAGGGAATTCTACAGAGTGAGCTCAGAGAGTCATTGTGTTTCACAGGACAGGGAAGGCTACACCTCAGGTTGATTCAACCCAAGAGGGCTTTGAAGACTGATTATTTTTAAAATTATCTATCTATCTATCTATCTTAGAAACTTTGTCTGTCTGTCCATCCCTCTAGATATGTCTACACTACAGTGGTAGGGGAAGGGGGGCGGTGATGTACACAGCCCCATGCCCTGGCTGTGTACGTCATCACCCTGCCTCCTTTCCCTCCCTCCGTGGCGGCTCAGCTGAGTGTTGTGTGCTCAGCCAGGCCACCACAGGGGAGAAGGGGATGGGACGGTGATGTACACAGTCAGGGGATGAGGCTGTCTACACCACTGCTCCCCATTGCCCTCTCCTGCAGTGGCACGGCTGAGGGGCACACCACTCAGTGCCACAGCGGGAGTAGGAAGCGGGGGCGGTGATGTACACGGCCCCACTCCCTGGCCGTGTATGTTAGCGCCCCGCCCCCCTTCCTGTCCCACTGAGGCTCAGCAGAGTGGTGCAGCACCAGCACCACTCAGCTGGCCACGGCGGGGGAGTAAGCGGCCGTTTGCCACCCTGGGCTCAGCTGAGTGGTGCTCCCACTGGGACTAGGGTTGCCAGGTGTCTGGTTTTCTACCGGACAGTCCAGTATTTGCACCGTCTGTCAAGTAGAAAAATTCAGAAAATACCGGACATGTGCAATGTCCGGTATTTTGTGAATTTCCAGCTGGGCAACGGAGGGTGTTCTGTGATGGTTAGGCTTTCAGTTGGAGTATTGTGTCCAGTTCTGGGCACCACATTTCAAGAAAGACGTGGAGAAACTGAGAAGGTCCAGAGAAGAGCAACAAGAATGATTAAAGGTCTAGAGAGCGTGACCTAGGAAGGAAGGCTGAAAGAATTGGGTTTGTTTACTCTGAAAAAGAGAAGATTGAGGGGGTACATGATAGCAGTTTTCAGGTATCTAAAAGGGTGTCATAAGGAGGAGGGAGAAAACTTGCTTATCTTGGCCTCTGAGGATAGAACAAGCAGCAATGGGCTTAAACTGCAGCAAGGGAGGTTTAGGTTGGACATTAGGAAAAAGTTCCTAACTGTCAGGGTGGTTAAACACTGGAAAAAATTGTCCAGGGAGGTTGTGGAATCTCCATCTCTGGAGATATTTAAAAGTAGAAACGGTAAATGTCTATCAGGGATGGTCTAGAGAGTACTTGGTCATGAGGGCAGGGGACTGGAGTCCATGACCTCTCAAGGTCCCTTCCAGTCCTAGTATTCTATGGTGGCATAGCTCCTTGGCCAAAACCCTGGCCAGAAACCTGGCCAGGGACCTCCAACCTGAGCAATAGCCAGGGAGCTCTGGCCCCATCCCCAGCCTGGCGCTCCAGCTGAGTTCTGGCTCCGGCGGCCAGGGAACTCCAGCCCCAGCAGCAGCCAGGGAGCTCTGGCCCCATCAGTCCACACCAGCTGCAGAGCTCTGTCCCCAGCCATGGAGCCAGAAGGCTGCAGAGCTCTGCCCTGGCCACGGAGCTAGGCAGCTCTGTCCGTGGAGCTCCGGTCCCAGCAGTAGCAGGGTCGGGGAGAGCCCCAGGGAACTGAGGCAGCAGCATCAGCAGGCTGGAGTCTTTGCCTGGTGGCAGAATGGCCACGAAGGGAGATCTTCCCTGGTTCTGCAAATCCCCTCATTTGGGACCAGGCAGGTCACAAGAGTGCCGGACCACTAAGGTCCAACCTGTATTTATGAAACTCATCTGAAGAAGTGTTTTTTGCCCATGAAATCTCATGATACTATATATATTTTTGTTAGTCTCTAAGGTGCCATGGGACTACTCATTGTTTTTAAAGTTAGACAGACAGACACGGGTACCTCTCTAATACTATTTATGGGCCCTTTGACTTTAGAGGTTATTCTATGGTAGCTTCCTCTTTCACGCTTTCATGTCAATTGTTACTGTGAATTAAGTTCTTATAATAAAAAATAGGGAATATACTGAAATGGCTGAAAACCAAATACGTGTTCTAAGACTGTTCTAAGGGATCTATGTAATGGACTTTCCTGGCTGTAAAATGATTAGAGGCTGTAAAGCTCTGTGTTCCTTTGACTCCTCATTATAATATGTGTTTGTAAAGAGCCAGACAACCAAATACTTTAAGTTCTATTACTTAGTATGTAGAGCATTCGTACTATCTACACAGATGTTTGTAGAAGATTATAATTTAGAAATGCTCCTTCATAAGGAACAGTATAGACAATTGGAGATCTGTTCTAGAGGCAGGGGCTGGGCAGTTCTACAGTTTGTACAATTACAAACTGGTTTGTTGTTTAGTGAACCCAAGATCCTTACACTATTTGCTAGTTTCCTGGGCAAGACGTCTGATTCAAAGTTCTTTTAAGACCAGGAATTTGGGGGATGTGAGTACTCCCATGCAATTACAGCTTAAAAAAACATTTAACGGCTATTCTATTTTCTGAGATATGGAGGCTAAGACTTAACTATTTTGTAAACTAGATTTAACAGTTTGCCAGCACAGGCCATTGAGTGAGAAGAAATTTCACCTTCCCAGTAGGATCCTTTTTGTAGCATGGTAGAAGAATTCCAGAGGACTTGTAATGGGACTTCTTTACAATACATCATTGTCCTAACTTCTCTGAACAATGGATGGTATTGGAGCACAAAATTATAGCTCACCAAGCAATGAACAATAGGAGGATGATATAGAATACTATCTGCACAGTTGCAGAGTAATTGATCAAAGAAGATAGTAACTATGCTGCTTTAGTTAATGAAAATAACCAGTCATTCTAGGCAAACTTAGTACCCTAAAAGTTTTTTTTCTTTTTTTCTTTCTTTTTTTTTTTTTGTTTCTAACGATGAAGGCTCTGACAGCTATTTTTTTTTTGCCTCTACTATTGCCTGTACATAGCTACTTGTGTGTTCATCCCTATCTGCATTCAGTCTTAAACAGATGTTGGAAAATCTGATGTTCATATTTATTGTGAAGTTAGACTCTAGAAAATAACTCAGCAAAAATCATCATTATGGGGTTCCATACTTATTAAGTGAAGTGATTTCTGGATCATATTGGTAAGTTCCAGTAAAAATATATATATGTTTAATTGTTAGCTTTGCAAACACATGATGAAAGGAGGTCGGACTGTCTCATATCACATCAGTATTCAAGATTTTTTAGACAAATTCTGTTTTTGAGGATGCACATGTGGTATATGAAGGCCTTTTATAGCTCTCAAATAGTTTTGGATAAGTTATATAAAACTCATATGCTTATCTACACATCCCATTCATTTTCTAATCTGGACGTTTCACTAGATCAGCTTCTTGTGAGATTTGTATTTCCTGGTTTCAGTGAGTCTTGAAGTTCCATAAGAGCAGCTGATTTCTTAGTTCCCAGTTACTAATTCTGGATCCTGAAAAATAAAAGTACATAGGCATGCAAAAAAGTTAGCTAAGCTTTCAAACTTGTGAAAAGGATTAGCTAGATTTTAATATGGGGGGAGATTCACTTTTGCTTGTATTCAGCTTGATCTAACATGCTTTGTTGTTCCCTTCAAGGGATATGGATTCCATTACTTGATAATGTAATAGATATTTTAAAATAATTCAATCATCTATACTCTGAGCTGCAAGACAGAGAGGTTAGATAGAGTAGATAGATTCTTGGGGGTCGGGGTGTTCTTTTGTTTGTTTTTGTTTATTTGTTTGTTTTAGATTTCTAAGTGCATTAGGCCTCAGGCAGGGCCTGTTCAGTTCAGGGATAATGTCTATATAATTCATTCCTGAAATATGTGTTCCAGAGTCTTTCTGTTGTTGTCTTTGGGGTTTAGGATGGCAGGTGTTTCTACTCAGGTCAGTCAGTTTGATCATTACTTTCACCCTTCTTCAGCCACTCTACCTTCCGTGTTAATTTTCAAAGAGAGTGTCTATAATTTGAGGTCCCCTAGGTTTGTTTTTGTTTAATACTTTTAACATTTGACACCATTCCAGATGTTTGTATGTGCTCTGGAAAACAGTAAAATAATAAAAAAGGAGGCAGGGAACAGTTGAGCAATGAGAATGGTGATAAGTGTCCAAGTGATGACAAATTTGTCTTTGACACCATTAGCCACTTGGAAAAAGAACAGTGAGAAAGGATCTCTGTAGCAGAGAGCATGTGAGAGAAAGGGATAGAATGAAGAAAGATCTGCAAGAAGGTGCAGGTTGATGCGTCTCTGGGACCTGGGCTAAGTTTCTAACAGCAGAATTATATATGTGCTGCTACAAATTTGCCAAAATTGCTAAAAAAGGGTAATCATCTCAACCATGTTAGAATATAATAAATGAATAATTTCCAGTTTCTGTAAAATATATCACTGGGTTAGATACTGTATATATCCAAAATCAGTGAGGTATTGTGAATAATAATGAGGTTCTGTACTCATCTGATGAAGTGGGGCTTACCCATAAAAGCTCATGATCTAATCCATTTGTTAGTCTCTAAGGGTAAGTTTACACTACAGTGTTATTTCGAAATAGCTTATTTCGAAATAACGCGGCTACACACAAAATGCATTTCGAAATAGCATTTTGCTATTTCAAAATACTGCATCCACACTGAGTGGACTCTGAATCGCATTTAAGGTTGGCCAGAACCAGTTCCAGCGGGGTACCAGGTCAGGACTTACTGTGTGGGGCTGCTGTCTGAGGCTATCTGAGGTCTGTGCTTCGAGGGACCCCCCCAGACAGCCAGTTCTCAGGTTTCCATGCTTGCTTGTCTACCTCAATGAGGGATAGAAAAGCATTTTGTCTCTATGTGCTCTGGTTGCCCTCACTCAGGATACCACAGCACTCTGCAATATGGAGCCAGAGCTTCCCCTCTGGTGCTTCTCTTGGATGTGTTGCTGCTAGCCTGGCTGCACTTTCTGCAGGCTGCCATCCGGGAGGTCCATCTGGGGGCTGTCAGTATCCTGGAGGCCCTGTGGGAGAGCTTCCACCCTGAGGAGCACTAAGAGCCTTCCTGGCCTGCTCCACAGGGAGCTTGTGCCTCATTCCTCCCTCACGTCCTTCCACTTACCCCTCCCTAAGCCCCCTTCCTGATGTCAAATAAAATGCATGTATTTTCAAAAATATAAAATCTGTTTATTTAACAAAACTGGAGGGAGACTGGGTCAAGGAGGTGGGAGAGGAGAGGAGAGGAGAGCGGGTGGGAGAGGGAGGCGGAAACCTGGGAGGAGGGAGTTGGGAGGGGGAAGCAAGGGGAAGAAGGAGGAGGGGAAGCTCAGAGCTCAGGGGTGGGGGGGCCTCACTGGACCAACTGTCTCCCAGCATGCCTCAGCGTCCATGGGGGAATGGGGAGGAGGGTATGGAGGTTGAGTAGGGAGAGGCAGGAGGGGGAGAAGGAGTGGGAGGAGGAGTGGGAGCTGGGAAGGCAACAGGCACTGGAGCGGCACGAGGCAGCATGCTCTGCGCCAGAGTCTGCAGATGGGCACAGATGGCATGACCCTTGGTAAGCAGCTTCTGCCAGAACTCCCGTTCGTCCTGCACCCACTGCTCCATGGTGCAGTGCAGGGCTCACAGGGCCCCCAGGTGCTGGTCTCGGTACCCCTGCAGTGTTGCGGTGGACCTGCTGAGCCCTCGGGTGAGGGAGGATGTCCCAGGCAGGGTGGTGCACCTTGCACACGCAGCTGTGGAGAAAGAAGAGAAGTGGTCCGTTCTGGGGACACAGTGGGTGAAGCCCAGCCCCCCTCTGCGAGGTAAGGATGACCATGCCCTGCACTATCAGAGCCGCTGTGCTTGCACATAGGCCATGGTCAGAATGTCTGGCTATCCCCGGGAGTGGGAGCTGCTCCGAGACCACACCCATACCCCTGTGCTGTGTATAGTGCGGCCAAGGAGAGGGGGAGATGTCCCCTGCCTGCCTCTGTGTAGAGGAGACTTGTGAAGGGAGGGCATCCTGCTGTGTCCCGCTTGGGGTCAGGAGCATGTCAGGTCTCTTCACACATGCATGTGGCTATCAGGCCACAGCCCCTGTGTGGCACACAGCTAGAGCCACCTGCCCAGGGGTGGCATGGCATGTGCTTGCATGTGCACAGGTTGCTGCGTGATCCATGGTAAGCAAGGCCCATGCATGCGGTCTCTGGTCTCCCTCCCCATCCCAACCCCACACCGGGAAGTGATGACCACGGTGTGGCCTCCCCAGACGACCCTGGTGACTCCACTGCTGGGACAGCTCGGGGGTCTGGCTGGCGTGGCACCCTCTGTGGCAGCTCTTTCTCTGTGCCCTGGTCAGGGCCCTCTGGTCCCAGATCACTGCCCCCCATGATGCAGTCCAGGGCATCGAAGTAGGAGCAGGTGTCTGCCCCTGCTGAGGAGCTGTCCTGAGTGGCTTTGTCATACACCTGCTGAAGCTCCTTAATCTTCATGCGCACCTGTTCTTGTGTGCGCATGTGGCCTTTGGTGGCCATGGCACCAGCTATGCGTCCATAGATGGTGGCGTTCCTTCATCTAGTGCGGAGATCATGGACATTGGAGGCCTGCCCCCAAACCTTAATGAGATCCATGATCTCTGCATTAGTCCAGGAGGGCACCTGCCATCTCCAGCTCCTGGCTGGCTCCTGGGAGCTCCTGGGTGGGGAACAGCTGGCTGGCACTGGCTGCCTGGCTCATTCTCTGGCCACTGGGTGAGGGGCAGTGACTGCTGGCAGGCCTGGCTCTGGCATATAATGTGGCCAGAGTCTACCTCTTTAAGGGCTCCGGGCCTGGAGGAAAGTTTTCCTGGGTTGGCTCAGAGTGGCCACCAGGGGAAACTGGGAAGGGCTGGAGGCCCCCTATTTCGGAATAAGCGTCTACACAGCACTTATTTCGAATTAGTTATTTTGAATTTGGTGTTATTCCGCGTAGAATGAGGTTTACCAAATTTGCAGTAAGCACCCCGCTATTTTGATTTTATTTCGATATAGCTGTTTGGCTGTGGAGATGCTAGAAAGTTCATTAGAAATAACGGCTGTTGTTTTGAATTAACTTTGATGTGCAGACATATCCTAAGGTGCCACAGGATTTCTCATGTTTTTACAGTTAGGGAACATCTACACAGTGTGGCTATTTTGGGATACCTGCGCATCTACCCCACGTATTAGCAAATATATTTCAAAATATTTTTCGAAATAACGGGCGTGCTATTTTGCCATTCCAGTAAACCTCATTGCATGAGGGATAAGGGATGGCTCGAAATAGAGCATCATTTCAAAATTTGGCACTGTGTAGATTCACCACATTTCAAAATAAGCTATTTCAAAATAGATTTGAGATAAAATATGCAATTTGCATAGCACAAATTGCATATCTGATTTCGAGTTTAGATTGCTGTGTATACACACCCTTACAGATTAACATGGATACCTCTCTAAAGTTCTGTCACAATGATTTCAGTTACACACAAGTGCATGCACACATATACATACATACATACATACATATTGGGTGCAGCTTCTTGGGAATCCTCTTCAGTTGGAAAAGAAAATGTTCCGTCTGATTTGTGAGCAATCTCCCACTGTTGGATTAATTGTTTGAGACCAAAATATATTATTGTGATCTGCTAGTCTGACTTCTTGCACAGCACAGGCCATAGGAGTTCCTTGAATTAATTCCTGTTTGAACAGAGAGTATCCTTTAGGATAAAAATCCAATCTTCATTTAAAAAATGCCATTGATGGAAAAATCCACCACAGCTGTTGGTCAGTGATAGGTAATCAATCTCGCTGTTAAAAAGTTGCACCTATTGCTATACTGAAATTGCCTAGCTTCAACTTCCAGCCACTGGATATTTTTATACCTTTGTCTGCTAGATTGAAGTGTTGTCTATTAAATATCTAACCCTTACTTAGCTTTAGAGCTTTGGCTCTTTATTAAACTAAACAGAGTCAGCTTTTTCTTGAGCTTCTTATACCTGCTACAATTCTGGAGATATTATAGATTCCTCTCTAATATTACAGCTGTTTAGTTTATTTTGTATCTTATTGATTGAGAGTCCTGCTAAAGAAAGACTCCAAGTGCTTTGTCAGAGTTTTAACCCTTCTGCTGCTAACAGATTTTTCCTTCTTTTTTTTTGTTAATGATGTATTTATTATGTGATATGTAAACAGTCCAAAATATCATGTGGAAATATTATTTTAATGCTTAACATCTTTTTGGGCAGTATTCAAAAGTTTACAGTATTGACTTTTTCCCGAAGGTCAAACACACTGATTTGGAGGGGGGGGGGGGGGGGGATATTTTCTTTTCAAATATTTTTTTTTTTTTACTTTGGGAGTCAGGAGACAGATTCAGGGGCTTTTTCCCCCATAGATATTTAATATTCTTCTTTGTATTTTCTTTCAGTTAAAGAATCTCCTTTAGAGAATGAGCTAGAAATAGACATTTAAACAGTGCTAGGAAGAGAAAAGAAAAAGAAACTGCAAAAACCACAGAAACCTCTTTAATATGTCGGTTACATGCCACAGATGAAGTTTACACTAATTAGAAATCATCTGGAGGCATTGTAGCAGATTGAGCCTTCGGCTGGAAGTGCTTCCTGACAGGTGGTTTACCACAAAGCAACATTACAATTACCTAACACACTGTTTGATTTGTGTAAACCCTCATTACTACTCACATTATTTAATGAACTATGTGCATTCTCTCACCTCCCTGCAGAATGCAATGTTCCATTCCAATTTGACAATGAAGATTTTTCCATTTTAACCTCTTGTTTTTCAGATAAACAGTAATCATCCTTATGAGAAAGCAACGGTTCAAATTCAAGTGCCAAAGCATAAATGTTGCAGAAATGGTGCCTGATCTTATGAGGTGCTGAACACCCTCCAGCTCTTAGTGAGTTCAGTATAGTAAACATTGAAGCTCAGTTTAGTAAAACCTCTAGCATATAGTCAAACAAGTCATGATAGGATGCTGAGTGAGTTACTGATTCTCTGGTGGGAAATGCTATGTAATGTTAGTACTCATCTGAAATACAAAAGAAGGAAATTTAGCCATGGATTTTCAAGTTATGGTAAACCTATATTTAGAAGATTTGGCTTCATTTGGTTCATTTGTTGCTAAGATACTCCCTTGCATTGTTTTTCAATCATACAAATATATGCAGACCCACGCCAATCTGAAGCAAAGATAATAGACCTGTATAGACAATGTAGAACTTTATTATGTGAGAGAAGACACTTAGATGTGCTTTACATGATCTCCTCTGTTACCAGTTCTGCTTAATGGTTAGGAAAGCACAAATTAGGACCAGCAAGAGAGGGAACCCTATTAAACACAAAAGGAAAATTAACTCTGTGTTTAAGAAATTACTCCCAAATACTCTGTCATTTTGTCTTTGTTTTGTATTGTAGATGGATTTGACCACATTTTCCACACACACAAAATTCCTATTTGTTTCTGTGGATATTGAGCCTTTTTTCCTCAAAACTGTTGCTATCAAGAAAATGGTTCATTTTCCTAACTATATTACAGTAGTTTGCAAGAGACACAAACTGAGATTAGATTGCCACTGAGGTAGGTTCATGAATATATGTTGAAAGATGCCTCAAAGAGGTTGTGGACTAAATATAGACAAAGAGTTGGAGAAACATGTTGCAATCTTGCTTTTACATATGAGGAACTGAGACACAGAGTCAAATTGTGGGCCCATTAACAGACCTGTATAGATAGGGTAAATCTCCTATTGATTTCAAAATTCTCTCTTTTTCCATTTGCTATTTTTCTATCTCAATAACATCACATAAAATGTGATGTGCAAGTAACTAGGGAGCTTTGCAAACAGGAGCAGCTAACAGGGAATTTCATGAGGGAATGTAGAAGGGGAGTTTGAAGGGGCTATATACATTTGGCATTCTTTAAAACTTTTATAGAATCATACAACCATAAAGCTGGAAGAGACCTCAGAAGGTCATCAAGTCCAGGCCCTGCTCTGGGCAGGACCAATCCCAACTAAATCAACCTTTGTCAAGCTGAGACTTAAACACCTTTACGTGCTTCACCACCCTCCTATTGAAATAGTTTTTCCTAATATACAACCTGGACCTCTCCCACCTCAACTTGAGACCATTGCTCCTTGTTCTGCCATCTGTCGCTACTGAGAACAGCCTTTCTCCATCCTCTTTGGAACCTCCCTTCAGGAAGTTGAAGGCTGCTATCAAATCCCCCCTCACTCTTTGCTTCTGCAGACTAAACAGACCCAACTCCCTCAGCCTCTCCTCATAGGTCATATGCTCCAATCCCCTAATCATTTTGGTTTCCCTCCACTGGACCCTCTCCAATGCGTCCACATCCTTTTTGTAGTGGGGGGCCCAGAACTGGACACAATACTCCAGATGTGGCCTCACCAGAGCTGAATAAAGGGAAATAATGACATCTCTGGATCTGCTGGCAATGCTCCTCTTAATGCAACCTAATATGCTATTAGCCTTCTTGGCTACAAGGGCACACTGTTGACTCGTATCCAGCTTCTCATCCACTGTAACCCCCAGGTCCTTTTCTGCAGAACTACTACTTAGCTGGTTGGTCCCCAGCCTGTAACAATGCTTGGGATTCTTCCATCCCAAGTGCAGGACTCTGCACTTGTCCTTGTTGAACCTCATCAGATTTCTTGTGGCCCAATCCTTCAATTTGTCTAAGTCACTCTGGACCCTATCTCTGCCCTCGAGTGTATCTACCTCTCCCCCTAGCTTAGTGTCATCCACAAACTTGCTGAAGGTGCAATCCATCCCCTCATCCAGGTCATTAATAAAGATATTGAACAAAACCGGTCCTAGAACCGAACCTTGGGGCACTCCGCTAGAAACCGACCACCATCCTGACATCGAGTCGTTGATCACTACCCACTGGGCCCGGCCTTCTAGCCATATTTCTATCCATCTTACTGTCCACCCATCCAATCCACATTCCCCCAACTTGCTGGCAAGAACACTATGGGAGACCGCATCAAAAGCCCTGCTAAAGTCAAGGTATATCACATCCACTGACTTTTCCATGTCTACAGAGCCAGTTACCTCATCATAGAAGCTAATCAGATTGGTCAGGCACGACTTTCCCTTTGTGAATCCATGCTGACTATTCCTAATCACTTTCTTCTCTTCAAAGTGCCTCAAAATGGATTCCTTAAGGATCCCTTCCATGATTTTTCCAGGAACCGAGGTAAGACTGACCAGCCTATAGTTCCCTGGATCGTCCTTCTTCCCTTTTTTGAAGATGGGCACTACATTTGCCTTTTTCCAATCATCCGGGATTTCTCCTGACCTCCACGACTTTTCAAAGATAATGGCCAAAGGCTCCTCAATGACATTTGCCAACTCCCTCAGTACCCTCGGATGCATTAAGTCCAGACCCATGGATTTGTGTACATTTAGCTTTTCTAAATAGTTCTTAACCTGTTCTTTACCCACCAAGTGCTGACCATCTTCATTCCATTTTGTGTCACTTAGTGCATTAGTCCGGGAGCCCACCTTGTCCGTGACTACAGAGGCAAAGAAAGTATTGAGTACTTCAGCTTTCCCCACATCATCTGTCACTAGGTTACCTCCTTCATCCAGTAGGGGCCGCACACCCTCTCTGATCACCTTTTTCTTGTTAACATGCCTGTAGAAACCTTTCTTGTTATCCTTCACATCCTTAGCCAGTCGCAATTCCATTTGCGTTTTCGCCTTCCTGATAACCCCCCGGCATTCTCGAGCTATACATTTAAACCCTTCCCTGGTCATTTGTCCAAGTTACCACTTTTTGTAAACTTCCTTTTTGTGCTTAAGTTCACCAAGGATTTCCCCCATAAGCCAATCCAGTCTCATACCATGTTTGCCTCTCTTGCTATGCATCAGGTTGGTTTCTTTCTGTGCCTTCAATAAGGCTTCTTTAAAATACTGCCAGCTGTCCTGGACTCCTTTCCCCTTCATGTTAGCATCCAAGGGGATTCTGCCCATCAGGTGTCTGAGGGAGTCAAAATCTGCTTTTCTGAAGTCCAAGGTGTGTATTTTACTACTCTCCTTTCTTCCTTTGGTCAGGATCCTGAAATCTACCAACTCATGAGCACTGCTTCCCAGGTTGTCACCCACCTCTACTTTCCCTATTAGTTCCTCCCTGTTTGTGAGCAGAAGGTCAAGCTGCACATGGCCCCTGGTCGGATCCTTCAGCACTTGTACCAAGAAGTTACCCCCAAAATTCTCCAAAAACTTCCCGGATTGCCTGTGTACTTCCGTATTGGTTTCCCAACAGATGTCAGGGTGATTAAAGTCCCTTTTGAGAACCAGGGCATGTGATCTGGAAGCTTCTCTCAGTTGTCTGAAGAAAGCCTCGTCTACCTCATCCACCTGATTCGGTGGCGTGTAGCAGACACCAACCACAACATCACTGCTGTTGTTTGCTCCTTTAAACTTAACGTATAGACTCTCAACAGGTTTTTCTCTCTCTTTATACTGGATTTCAGAGTAATCATAGTGCTCTCTTACATATAGTGCAACTCCTCCTCCTTTTCTCCCCTTCCTGTCCTTCCTGAACAGTCTATACCCTTCCATGACAGCGCTCCAGTCATGAGAGTCATCCCACCTAGTCTCTGTTATCCCAATTAAATCATATTTCTTGGATTAGGCCAGGACCTCCAGTTCTTCCTGTTTGTTACCCAGGCTTCTTGCATTAGTGTACAAAAACCTCAGATAACCAGTTGATTACCCTATCTTCTCCATTCAAATCAGGGGTCCTCCTTTGTTCCTCTTTGCATTTCTTCCCAGTATTCGAATTTCCCACTCCCTTCAGGGTTTTGGTCACTGTCCCCCCGACGAACCTAGTTTAAAGCCCTCCACACTAGGTTTGCTAGCCTGCCCGCGAAGATCCTCCTTCCAGTCTTGGTTAGGCGGATCCCATCTCTTTCTAACAATCCTTGTGCCCGGAACAGAGTCCCATGGTCGAAGAAACCAAAGCCCTATCTGCGACACCACCTGCACAACCATGCATTTACTTCCTCAGTTCAATGATCCCTGCCCAGTCCTTTTTAAACTAAACTACTACCAAAATTACCTTATTTAAATAAAAGCCCTATCAATAATTGAATTATCTGTAGGAGAGAATGCAGGCAAAAGCCCAGCAGCAGAGTGGAGTCTAGCCTGTTTATGGCACTCAGTGTAGCATGTCTGATTACCTGTCCAATGGGCAAGTGGCATATGTGTGCATTTGGTGCAAGGGAGCTCCTGACCCTCAGAGACCGCATACAGGCTTTGGAGGCCATGGTGGCTGAATTAGAGGTGCTAAGGGAGGCAGAGAGGTACATCTCTTATGAAAGGTCTATTAATAGAGATTCTCTATGTTCTAGTAAATAGGAGAGAATGATAAAAATATGGGTAAGATAAGATGAGAAACAACCAAATGAAAAAGAATCTACTATATCAGGAAATGGCAGACAGGTAAACAGTGACACATTTTTAAAGTGCTTATACACAAATGCTAGAAGTCTAAATTACAAGATGGGTGAACTAAAGTGCCTCATATTAAAGGAGGATATTGACATAACAGGCATCACAGAAACTTGGTGGAATGAGGACAACCAATGGGGGACAGTCATACCATGGTACAAAATTTATTGGAAGGACAGAACAGGTAATGATAGTGGGGGATTGGGATTTTATGTGAAAGAAAATGTAGAATCACATGAAATAAACATCTTAAATGAACCAAAATATTCCATAGAATATCTGTGTGTAGTCATTCCATGCTCTAATAATAAGAATATAGCAGTAGGGATACATTATCGACCACTGACCAGGACAGTGATAGTGACTATGAAATGCTAAGGAAGATTAGAGAGGCTATCAAAATTAAAAACTCAATAATAATGGGGTATTTCAACTATCCCCGTATTGACTGGGTACACATCACCTCAGGATGGGATGCAGAGAACATTTCTTGATACCTTAAAAGACTACTACTTGGAGCGGCTGGGTCTGGAACCCACAAGGGCAGAGGCAATTCCTGATTTAGTCCTAAGTAGAGCACAGGATCTGGTCCAAGGGGTAAATATAACTGGACTGCTTGGAAATAGTGATAATAATGTAATAAAATTAGACTTTGGGTTGATACTGCATAAAACAAAAACTCTGGTTAGTCCATTGAAACCAGCTATTTGGAAATTCAATTAAAAACAAAAAATTAAAATAGGACCTTAATTTGATGCTCCTTGAACACCAATAGCAGAATATGTTCAAAAGTTTAATGAAGGATCTCCGGTAGAATATACCTGACGTGGGGAAAACACCTAAGTAGTCCAGCATGGTAGCATTTAATTGCAGAAAGAGGAGGTCAGATAAACAAACATTAAAAAATACAGTGACAAAAGTAAAATACCTACAAGCTGCATGGAATCTTTTCAAAGACACCATAATAAAGGAGTATTAATCCATTAATGGATCTCCAAGTTACCATGTTATTTCAGGCCAAATACACAAGGAAGGATTGGAACTTAACTTCACTTACAAGTTGAATTCTTATGCAAATAATATAAACAGGGACATCTGCTGGCTTGCACACTACCTTCTGCATCCTTGTGACTTGACCAACCAACCAACCAATGAAGGTGCTAATTGTTCTTATCGGCCTCTGGTAACTACTTGAACCATTTACTCACTGTTTCTCCCTCTTTTTTTTCTTCCCTCCTTTTTTTACTCTTTTTTTCCTCCTTTCCCTTCCCTTATTTATTCTTGGATCTGGACTGCTAATACTCCAGTCTTCTGAAGAAGTAGGTGGCACCTGTCATGATTATGAGGGTTAGCCAGCAGCCTGGGGATTAAGGGGTTAACTACACCTAGCCAGGTGGAGTGACCAGTAGGAATGTAGGAGGGAGTTTCAACCTGGGACAAAGGAATTTGGGTTTTTTCCTTTCTCCTTTTTTGTCTCTCAGAGAGTTCTCTGCAGCTACAGAGAGGGACAAGCATGTCTCTCTCTCTCCAAGACACCATGCTTCATTTTCTGTAAGTAGGGTCAAGTTTAGGTAGTTTCGTTAGGTTTTATTGTGTTATGGATTGGGTATGGGATCTGAGATCTGGCACTGCTTAAAAGATGTTTTGGCTTTTCTTTGTAACTAAGTTCTAGGCCCATGGAGTTTCTCCATGAGTATATTTTGTTACCTTCCTCTCTAGTCATTATACTTGCAACCAGAATATTGTTGTAATAATAAAAGTTCTTTCTTTTCTTTTATTAACCTGGCAGTGGTTAATGGTGTGCCCTGATTTTTGTTTTAGGGGGAAGATTTCCCAAATGATCTTTCCCCTGGTTTCTTTAGCAACATTTGGGTGGTGGCAGCGGAAGTTTTATTCCCAAGATCTAGGGTTTTTAAGATCTTGGGGGAAGTTTTATACCAAAGCCTGGTAGATAAGGCTTTGGGGTACACTTGCTGGCCCCCACTTCTGCATTTATCATGCCAGAGTGGGGAAGGAGCCATGACAGCACCCATGAAAGCTCATGATACCATCTACATGTTTTGTTAGTCTTTAAGGTGCTACTAGACTCTTTGTTGTTTTTTAAGTTTTTCCTGTTACATACAACCTAGCTACCCCTCTAAACCATAATAAAGACTCAAGATAATAAACTGTGCAGGATAGTTAAGACCAAAGCAGACTGTGAATAGCTTCAAAAAGATTTCACTAAACTAAGTGAATGGGCAACAAAATGGCTAATGAAATTTAATATTTGAAAATGTAAAGTAATACACACTGGAAAAATAATCCCAATTATACACACAATATGATGTGGACTAATTTAGCTATAATTACTCAAGAGAGAAATTTTGGCGTCATTGTGGATAGTTCTCTGAAAACATCCATTCAGTGTGCAGCAACAATCAAAAAAGCAAACAATGTTAGGAATAATTAAAAAAGGGATAGATAATAAGACAGAGAACATCTTATTGCCTCTATATAAATTCACATCTTGAATACTCCGTACAGATGTGATTGCCTCATCTCAAAAAAAGATATATTGGCATTAGAAAAGGTTCAGAAAAGGGCAACAAACATGATTACGGGTTTGGAAAGGGTCCCATATGAAGAGAGATTAATAAGACTGGGATTTTCAATTTAGAAAAGAGGAGACTAAGGGGGAATATGATAGAGGTCTATAAAATCATGACTAGTGTGGAAAAAATGAATAAGGAAAAGTTATTTACTCATTCCCATAACATAAGAACTAGCAGTTGCCAAATGAAATTAATAGGCAGAAGGTTTAAATTAAAAGGAAGTTTTTCTTTATATAGCTCATGGTCAGCCTGTGGAACTCCTTGCCAGAGGAAGTTGTGAAGACCAGGGTTTTAACAGGGTTCAAGAAAGAGCTAAATAAATTCAGGGAGGTTAGGTCCATCAATAGCTATTAGCCAGGATGGGTAGGAATGGTGTCCCTATCCTCTGTCAGAAGCTGGGAATGGGTAACAGGAGAGAGATTGTTTGAAGATTCCCTGTTCTGTTCACTCTTTCTAGGGCATCTGGCATTAGCCACTGTTGGAAGACAGGATATTGGGCTAGATGGACCTTTGGTCTGACCCAGTATGTTCTTTCGTATGTAAAATATATTCATGCCACTTTGTATTGCAAGATTCAGTGAAAATGAACATAGCTCATATAAGACTGAGTGGATTTTCTTATGATGACAAATACTTAACCTTGAAATAGCTTTGCAATATTTGTTCTACATTTATTTTATATTTTGTAGTTAATTCTTTATACTCAAATTTCTGGTGAGATGAAAAAATCATATATATTAAGTCAACTGACTCTCTCTTTCTCTCTCTCTCTTTAAAGAAAACATTCGAGATCTCACACTATCATACTACATTTTTAAATAATAGAATGTATTCTGAGAAGGGCTTTGAAATTATAGACTGTGCATAACCAAAAATAAGAAAAGGCAAATGTTCTCCTTCTGCTAAAGATGAATTCTACTACTTTTCCTCTTTGTAGATTTAGGTTATTGATCCCTCAGAAGGATTTTTAATCCTTGATTATCTGCAAACCTCAGCAAAACTCTTATTATTTTACCACCGTACCAAGCATTTTAGATATTATTTGCTGAAAGAGCACATTCTGTAGGACTGAGTACTTTATGACCATTAGGAATGCCTTCAGTTTTTTTAGGTAATACTTACTCTCAAAGAAGCACATAAGTATTGAACTTCCCTTCTTATGGGAAGCTAGCTGACTGCTATTTATTCAAAAAACCGTTTAGGAAATTGAATCAACTACAACTCTGCACTGATAGTCTTAGGGTGTAAATTTTAAGCTGCTTTTTTTGCTGAACCTTCAAAGATAATGAGTCACTATTTAGACTGGTTATACACAAGAGAAGCTAAAAGTCCAAATCTTTCATGAAATTGTAGAAATGCTTCTAGTATGCCAGAATTGTGGTCCCCATGAGATTACAAAACATAATGAAAATCAGAAAAGTATTTCATTAAAATTACTTATCTCTGGGCAGAGTTGACTAAATGTGCATACATTTATCTATACTAGGTATTACAAATTATCCTGTAGGAAGGGAATTTTGTACAAGTTGAACTCCATCAAGTTTTTCTAAGATTCATTGCACTGGCTTTATGAGAATAAAAATGTAAGACTTTCTTCAATTAGTAAGCCAAAACTCAGTGATGTGATAGCTGTAAGTTGTATAGCCGGTCCCCAAGTTACAAACGGGTTACAGACCAAACACTTGGCCATAACTCAAAATGTTCATAAGTCGGACCCCATTGAGTTACATTGCGACCATGTTGTTTGTAAGTGCAGGTCGCATTCATAACTGGGACCACCTTTATGACCACTTAATGGGAGGTTTGGTTGTAAATGCGAAAGGTCGTAAATCGACCATTCGTAACTTCTCGTATATCAGAATTGTCAATCAGCAAATGTCTAATCTTCATTAACTTTAAAAATAAAAGCTTTGCTTTACCCTATTGGTACTCTAGTCAAAAGACTTAACATTTGCATAAATAAGGGAGGCTGGGTTGGGAGGAGATTGGAATAATTTACACAGAAAGAAAAATAGTTTTGAAAAATGCACTGGTGACATCTATTCAACTTGAATGTCAACAGACAGTACACAATCATACATAGAATGTTAGCGCTGGAGTCCCCCACCTAGTTGTTATAGTCCCATTGGCAGCAGTTCCACCCAATGGCTAGGGGTCAGCATGAGTAGACAAACCTGTGTCCACCTTACTCCACTGGGCTCTCTGACTCATGGTCCTGGTAGGTCTGACTGAGTTTCTCATCTGCTCCGTAAAGAGTCTATCCTCTTGTCAGCCTCCATGGGTCATTTCCTACTCCGATCTGGGTCCCATCTGGCCATGGCCTGACTCTGAGAAATGTTGCTTTGAGGCTCTCAGCTCTTGTTCCTACTGTCAGGTACTAGGTCTCTTCTGCTTGCTGGCATAAGACGGCTTCTCTCTGGTTGTCCCTGGGAGCTCCACGGGTACCTTTTCCTCCCTGGCTGGTCAGACCATGCCTGACTTGAATCCAGCCTTCAATCTGAGTATTCTTGATAAGCACTAAAGGGAAGGCCCTCCTTAGCCTATAACTGTTCCTTAACCCCTTCCTGTGTAGCAAAGAGTCTATAGACCCCCATCACACACCCACTTCAGGGCCAGTGATAGGGCACCACACTGTGCTCCTTTACCCCCTCATCTCTTGAAAATAAATCTGTGTTATTGTCCTTCCCCACCATGTAAAGGATTTCAAAAGTGTGTTATTCACGAGAGAGAACCCTCTCATCATCCTCAGTTTGGTGTCCTTCATAATGTTCACTAGTGCAGTGGGAACTGACCTATCACTAATCTGACAGGGTTCTCCCACAGATAGTACCTCCATGGGTCCAAAGACCATCTCACGGCTACTGTTCTCTCCTGCAGAAAAAACTTCCTACTGATATATGTTACAGTTACAAGGTGTTCCTTACCATTGATATTTTGAGATAACACCATGCTCCTACCCACTTCTGAGGCATCTGCCTGGAGTGTGAGCATCTTGGCAAAAGTCTGTGTGGATGAATATGGGCTCTCAATGTAGCTGTTCTTTCAGTTCACACAAGGCAGAAGGCTTTCTCACAGCCCGTTGACCACAGGATCTTCTTGGGGCTACTGTTCCTTACCAGATCTGTCAGGGAGTTACACTAGCAGCAAAGTCAGATTGTAATGTCATTAGTATCCTGCAAGTGTGAGGAAGTGTGCACCTTTTGTTTGGTCACAAGGACAGTGCATTGTGTGAGAGCCTATGCTTTGTACATGAGCAATCATAGGCTTCTCCTCCCACTGGAGCCTAGGTACGTCACTTCCCACTGGGCAGCTAGCATTTTGTTGGATTGGCCTTCAACCCCACTTCCTGAAAGGCCTGCAGTATGGCCAAAACATGTATCTAGTCATCTTCCCAGCTTTGACTGTCAATCACAATGGCATCTATATGTAATCAGGGTCTGAACAACTATTTGCAATGCATCCAGTTCATGCCTGCCAGGTTTGAGCTGTAAAATTGGTTCAGCCCTGCAAGATAAGGTGGGAGAGGGGAAGAGAGAGGGTGGGAGAGGGGAGGGCAACTAAAATGATCAGGGGGTTGGAACAGGCCCCATATGAAGAGAGGCTAAAGAGACTGAGATTTCTCAGCTTAGAAAAGAGGAGACTGACGGGGGAAATGATAGAGGTCTAAAAAAGCATGAGTGGTGTGGAGAGGGTGCATAAAGAAAAGTTCTTCATTAGTTCCCATAATAGAAGGACTAGAGGACACCAAATGAAATGAATAGGTAGCAGGCTTCAAACTAACAACAGAAAGTTGTTCTTCACAAAGCAAATAGTCAACCTGTGGAACTCCTTGCTGCAGGAGTCTGTGAAGTCTAGAACTATAACAGAGTTTAAAGAGAAGTGAGATCAAGTCATGGAGGTTGGGTCCATGGAGTGGTATTAGCGAGGGGGTAGGAATGGTGTTCCTGGCCTCTGTGGAAGGCTGGAGAGGGATGGCACGAGACAAATGGCTTGGTCATTGTCTTCAGTCCATCCCCTCCAGGATACCTAGTGTTGGCCGCTGTCGGCAGACAGGCTACTGGGCTAGATGGACCTTTGGTCTGACCCAGTACAGCCATTCTAAGCTCAGGGCTCAGGTTTGGGGTCTCACTGGACCACCTTGATTTTCATGCAAACCTGCTCCTGGGTGGCCAGGCTGGCAGCTATGCCTAAGTGCGGAGGTCATGGATGAGGTCCACAATGTCCGCACTAGACCAGGCAGGCGCCCGCCTCTTGCAGACCTGGGCAGGCTCCCGGGAGCCGCCAGCTTGGTCCCGGAAAGAGGAGGAGGGCTGGGTGGCAGCGGGTGGCCGGCTCAAGCCGTGCCAGGTGCAGGGTCTGCTGGCTGGGTGCTGGCAGGCTTGCACCTGGCACAGGCACCATAGCCAGCCTGTGCCCCTTTAAGGGCTCTGGGGCCGGGAGGGGGGCAGAAGAGTTTCCCTGGTGGTGCCCAGTGTGGCCACCAGGGCAAGCTGGGGAGGGCTAGCCTCCCACTAGTTCGAATTAAGTGGCTACACAGCCCTTAATTCGAACTATTTAATTCGAACTAGGCGTTAGTCCTTGTAGAATGAGGTTTACCTAGTTCGAATTAAGTGCACCGCTAGTTCGAATTAAACTAGTTCGAATTAAGCGCACTGCTAGTTCGAACTAGCGGTTTGCATGTGCTGAAGTCACTGGTTTGGCCGAGAGCCAGACCAATTGCAACCAGCGGGTGGCCAGTAGGAGCAGTGGCAGGTGGCCAGCAGGATGGCTGGCAGGAGTGGCCAGTAGAGCAGCTGGTAGGAGTATCAGCAAGCAGCCAGCAGGGTGGCTGGTGGGAGCAAGCAGACCACAGGAGCAGTACAAATGTGGCATAGCCTCAGGCTCAATGAATGGAGTAATCAGGGTGATGTGTCTGGGTCCGCAACTGATTGGACAGAGCTCTAAGTGGGGCATTTGAAGTGTGGTATGGAGAAAGGTTGGGTAGGTGAATGGGACCATTACATTGTTTAACTAATGAGCCTGAGAGGCAAAGGACATTGCTCAATCTACCTGAGCTGAGATGGTTACTCGTGGGTTGATTATGAACTCTGTTTGTTTGTTTGGCATTTTCCCATGCTAATGCCATGTGACTTCTTTCTCTCTTTCATTAAAAGTTTCTTTTCTACGCTCAGACTCAGTGCTTGTGAGTGGGGAAGCATTGCCTCTCAGAGGCACCCAGGGGTGTGTGAATTTCCCAGGCTACTGGGTGGATGCTTGAATTGGTTCTGTGTGAGATGGATGAAAAGGAACCCCTAGATATTGAACCCAGCCCTGCCTGCTGCCGACGCTACTTGGAAAAAGGGTTACATATATATATACCATGACATATACTCCATATAGACATAGCACCTGGTCCATCAGTCACTGAAGCATAGCAACAGCCCTGTTCATGTTAAAGACCATCACTTTAAATGGGTAAATCCTCCATGAAGTAGAGAAGGCTTCCTTCTCTCAGGACTCCGCCATCAGGGGGATCTTACCAGTAGTCCTCAGTAAGATCTGTGGCCAAGAGATACTTAGCAGTTCCAAGACCACCTAGCAACTCATCAACCCTGGACATCAGATGGGTGTCAAATTTTGAAATGACATTCCCTTTTGTGAAGTTGCTGAAAAACAGATTGACTGTTGCTCTGCCAATCACACTTGGACTCTGACAATCCCTATATTCACCATTGTCTGACAATCCCTATATTGACCACCTCCTGGTGGTCTATTTTCCTCCATCTTCCTCTGCAGTGGGGTGAGGTTTCTTCCAGGTCTTCTTCCCTAGCTCTGTCTATGTATGGTGCTGTGCCATGTGGTTATGATCTAGCCACCCAGAAAATACAACCCCAAACCTTCTTGACTCATCTGTTTTGATTCTGCCAATCGAAAGAGGTATAGGATTTGCATCTGGTTTCTGGGTGCAAACTGTCTTGTCTGGGCCCCTTTGTTATAAGCCCATTATTTTTCCTGCTGGGCTTTCTACAATTTTTCCAGGGTGAATACTCCTACTCTCTACAAGCCATCTCACAGTGACATCACATATTAGACCACATTGTGCTTCAGGGGTGCTTGTTCTTCTAAGTCCTCATGAAGGAGGTCCGGCATGCCCTGGGATCAACATGCATATAGGAGCTTAAATTGGAAGAACCCTGTTGAGGCTTGTATTACTTCATGCATGGCAAATAAGAGTGGTGGAAGTAGTCAGTCCCAATGCCACAGATCCTGAGCTTTGAATTTCCACAGTATCCTTTCAAGTTCTTAAAATGTTCTACTAATCCATCCTTTTTGGGATGCTAGACTGATGGCCTTATTTGTTTTATCTTCAGGAGGGCTCATAACCCCTGCATTGGCTTGGATACCATATTAGTTTCTTCAGTCTATCAGGATATCTTTAAGCATGCCAGCCCTCACAAATACCTTTAGCAACTTAGGTGCTATGTGCTAGGTAATATCTGATTGAAGGGTATGGCCTCAGAATATTGTCTACCATAGTCCGATATCACCAAGATAGCTCCCACCAAGTCCATCATGATCCTTTTGAGTGATGTTCCAATTATTGGGAGAGGGACGAGTGAAGCCTTTGGGGATTTCGAGGGCATTGAAAATTGACAGAATGCAGGATGCATATTAAACTTTGACTTCAATCAGTCGAATCAGGGTATGACTCAGTCCAGGGTCTTTTCCCACCTGAGATGTGCCTCACAGGGTGAGCCATTTACAAAACTTGATGTTGAAACTTCTTGGAGACTGGTAGTTGGGCTTACGTCTCTCCTATCTGTGCATCCCAGCTCTCATTCCTACAGCTGGATAGTGGATCTCTACTACTCATCAGTGTGAGAGAGTCTCCACTCCAGTCACCCCAGGAGCTCCAAAGATACATCCTCCTCTTTGTCAGGTCAGTCCTTGACATAACTGCCTGGCTTTTGAAGCTTGTCTTTAATCCAATCAAGGGGTTTCAGTAGAATGTAGTCATAAAGAAAGAGAGAACTACAAATTCCTCAGAGCACTAAAATAACCCAAAACCAGTACACTGATATCCATGGTCATCACATTTAAGTAAAAATCTATAAACACCCATAACACATGCTAAACTTTGAGGACATTTGGAAACAATTGTGTGTCCTCTCATATCTTCTGAAGAATTCAGTGCTAATGCTATGAGTAAATGACCTACAACTCATCGCATACCCTGATGAATTTCTTAGGAAATCTCTCTGGCATTTGGTTATCTCGTGGCTTTCCCGGTACAGTATAACCTGAAGAGTTACGAACACCATACCAAGGGAGATCATATACAACTTTGAAATGTTTGTAACTTGGAGCAAAATGTTATGATGGTTCTTTCAAAAGTTTACAACTTAACACTGACTTAACACAGCATATAAGCTAAATTATCCAGAAGAAAAATGCTGATTTCCTTTTTGTGAGCAGTTCATGTCTAACACTGTAGTATACTCTCTATTTGCTTTTTTGTTATTGTTTTTGTCTCTGCTGCTGCCTGATTGCATATTTCCAATTCCAAATGATGTGTGTGGTTGGCTGGTCACGCTTATAACTCTGAGGTTCTACTGTACATTTATCTGGTTGCACAATATCCTTATAGCCAAAAAAGAAAGTGTTTAGTGTCTGCATGGTTTCAGATTTGGGCACTTTTGCATAAGTCCTGCAGAAGCAGCAGCTAAGTTCTACATGAACTGCTGCAGTTAAACCATTTGAGAGACCATTGAATCCAACCCGCATACAACAGCAAAGGGAAACTTGCACAATTAACTTTTGCCCACAGGTCCTCAGGCTGAGGAGTAGGTGGGGGTATGTCTACACTACCCTCCTAGTTCGAACTAGGAGGGTAATGTATGCATACCGCACTTGCTAATGAAGACCGGGATTTGAATTTCCCGGGCTTCATTAGCATAAGCGGGGAGCCGCCATTTTTAAATCCCCGCTGCTTCGAACCCCGTGTAGCGCGGCTACACGGGGCTCGAACTAGGTAGTTCAGACTAGGGTGCCTATTCTGAACTACCGGTACACCTCGTTTCACGAGGAGTAACGGTAGTTCGGAATAGGACCCTAGTCCGAACTACCTAGTTCGAGCCCCGTGTAGCCGCGCTACACGGGGTTCGAAGCAGCGGGGATTTAAAAATGGCGGCTCCCCGCTTATGCTAATGAAGCCCGGGAAATTCAAATCCCGGGCTTCATTAGCAAGTGCGGTATGCATACATTACCCCGCTAGTTCGAACTAGTGGGGTAGTGTAGACATACCCTAAGTTAAGTAACGTGATTTACTCCTGGGAAAGGACACATCTTGTTTGCACCTCCTAACTCCTCACTTTACTTTTCCCCCTGCAAGTAAGAGAAAATCTTCAAATGGTGGCTGGAAATCCATAAGATCCCACCTATAGAAGCTTTCTGAGGAATGTGCTGAATGAATAGAAAGCCTTGGCTTCTGGCCATATTTCTTTCCAGTCAGGGTTGGCCTATCTGGGCTCCTCCCCTCACTCAGTGGAGCATGGATTTCAGGTGATTTACAGTCACTACTACTACCTCTAACTTTTAAGGAAATAACCTCACAAAATCTACTTGCTTTTAGTTTTATTCCATTAATGTTCAATGAGATTTTCACACTCCATAGAACTGTGTGTGTCTAAGTCTTTGAGTTTAACACTATTGAGAGATAAATGTAACACATGTGAACATAAGAATGTTCATAGTAGATCAGACCAATGGTCCATGTAGACCAGTATCCTGTCTTCTGACACTAGTCAGTGCTAGACATTTCAGAAGGAATGAACAGAAAAGGGCAATTATCAAGTGATTAATTCCCTGTCATTCAATCCCAGGTCCTGGGAATTAGAGGTTTCTGGAAACCCAGAGCAAGAAGTTGTGCCCCATCTAATTCTTTTTTTAACCCAGTTATCCTTTTGGACTTTATAACATCCCTGGGCAATGAGATCCACTGGTTCAGTGTACATTGTGTTTTCAAAAAAAGTACTTGTATGGGTTTTTAAAAACCTTGCTTCCTGGTAATTTTATTGGGTTGTGTAAATTACAGTTTCCTATTCATTTTTTTCGGCACCATTCATGAGAAGTTTTTTTTTTTTTAAATGGGGTATGGGAAATCCCTAACCAAATGTAAGTAAAAATATTATCAAAGTCCAAAGACATTTTTAAAAGTATTTATTTTGTGAAGTGTGCAGGAAATTACTCTTTGATTTTGCCTCATTTAATGGCTGCTTCCCTCATGAAGGAAGACCTGCCTACGAAGTGCCAATTGCCTGAGAGCCAATTTGAGTCAACATTATTTGAGTTTCACTAAGGACCAAATCCAAAATTGGAAAGAGTCCCATTAACTTCACTGGGCTTTGGATCAGATCAAGAAAGAGTCAAACGTAAGTGCCCAGTGTTAAAGTAATACATACAACTGCAATAAAGATGGAAGATTTGTGGAAATGTGGTTTTACTACTGTGTAAATAAAATCCTTGTAAGAATAATATATATCTTTCAGGGATAGTGGGCTTTAAATGCTGGATGCATTCTGAGTGGAGCTGATAGTTAACATTGCTGGTTATTTGGTACATTATTTATTTAGCACACCTTCCATACTTCAACTCCTCCAAAAAGCATGACACTGAAATCCAGGGCAAAATGTCACAGGTTTTATTTTTGAGGCAAAAATAGCTAGTCGGCTATCCATTAGTAAAGCTGTAGGAAACTCTTATCTTTCAAGATATTCTTAAGGTTTTTTGGTCACACTCCACCTGCCATACCCACATCTGGTCACAGTTCAACAGGTGCCTGACATTTTCTAGTGTGCTATTTGTACAGATATAGCAAAGTACTGTTGTAGCTTTCCTTGAAAAGAAACACTGTGGGGGAAAAAATCTCACTCCAGATACCACAGTGATAGCTGTATTAGAGCAAGAGGGGGAAAATGAGATTAGATACCAGCTTTCACAAAGTTATGTGCCTGATGTGAATGCACACACATTTTAGAGCCTCTGTAGATGATTGGCTGGTTTGTTTATAGTAATTAATGGGCTTCTGGTTAAGGTTTAATCTATTTTGAAGGCATTTTGCATTATTTCCCAAATGCACACCAAGCAACTCAGGACGCTAAACTGAATAAATGATAAACCCAGCAGGTAGAGAAGAAACTGATTTTTACCTCAGGATAAGCACGTCACTAGAACATACCTGATAGTCTCTGGAACTAACCTCTAAACAGTGAGTAAGCATGCTGTGGCACTTCTTGCTGATATATCCATCAACCTTGTGTTAAAGAGAGAGCACTGCTACTATTCATGGAAAATAAATTAATTTCTCTAGTGAATAAACACTGTCTATAAACAAAACTCATTTAGCCAGGCTCTAAACAGTCCACAATTTCATTTTCCATTATAGCTTAGAACATCATCTTCCTCCCTCCCAACTCTGTTCAAGTGTCTGGAGTCCAATTATGTTAGAGAATGTTTTGCTTTCTTATATAAGGGCATTTATACAAACAACTTTCTTGACTCCCATGTCTTTGTTGTGCGTTTACCTACTTAGTGATTCTGTCTATTTATAAAAGACTTTGTTGAAGATGTTACTGCAACGTGTGTTGAATAAGTAACTATGGGTATGTCTACACTAGCCCCCTAGTTCAAACTAGGGAGGCTAATGTAGGCATTCAAAGTTGCAAATGAAGCCTGGGATTTAAATATGTACGTGGAACGAGGTGTACCGGTAGTTCAAATTAGAGATCCTAATTCGAACTACCTACTCCGTGCCGCGTGTAGCCATGGGCACGGAGTTCGGATTAGGGGACATTTAAAAATGGCGGCACCAGGGAAGATGCAAATGAAGCCCAGGATATTTAAATCCCGGGCTTCATTTGCAACTTCGAATGCCTGCATTAGCCTCCCTAGTTCGAACTAGGGGGCTAGTGTAGGCATACCCTCTGGTGTTAGTGATCCCAACATCTGAAGCTACAAAGTCATAGGTGCCAACTCTATGGGTGCTACAGGGCTGGAAAAAACAGTGGGAGCACAGCACCCACCGGCAGCCCTGTGGATCAGTTATTTTCCCTCCTCTCCAATGCTTCCCACCTGAGATGGTCAACTATTCAGTGGTATAAAGGAAGCGTGGAGGGAAGGAGAAGAGTTGGGGCAGGAACACGCAAGAGGAGAGGGTGGAAAGAGATGAGGTTTTGGGGGAAGATGTGGAGTGATGGTAGGGCCTGAGACAGAGCAGTGGTCCTTTTCCATTGGTGAAATGTGTTGGCACCTTCAGCATTCAATAATTTGTTAAGTATTCATAAACTGTACTTTGTTAGCAATATGGAACACTAAAATGATAGTGATGGCAGGAGAGCTGGTAGGGATAGAGAGACAGGGAAGTTGACACTAATGGAGCTATGCTATTGCAATAGTATATTACATCAGCTGAGGATTTGGCTCCATAATTTGATAACCATGATCCTACAGACAATCATTGGATAATATTGGACAATGTTCTCAAGAAAGACTCTTCTGGATTCAAATGGGGAAGGAAGCTTCTCTTATTGGGAGAAACCCAAAAGTAAAACATGAGCTCTCTGACTCCTGCCATAGTATCTGAAATACCTTCAGGTAAAGTGAGGCAGGTTTACATGGAAGGATAATTTATTCAAGTTTTAATGAAAAGATCATGACTATTTCTGCCTGACACTGTCTCCGTGGCCATTAATTAATTTGAAGTTGTTGAATTTCATATTCACTCCAAAAATTAATATTTCTACATGACAATTTAAACGGAGACTATTGGCATATATCAACAAGCTGCCTAAAATGTATGAAAGAGCACAACTTATTTTAAATTAAACTGGTAGCATTTCAGTTTGAATTCTAGACCATTAGTCTAGTTAGTGTCACATTACTTAGGGCAGCTTGTCCTTTATCTGATATCATTCTGCGAGCTTTAAGAATACACAATAAAAATGGAAATTGTACAGCAATAGCAGCATCCGTTGCCATTCATATTTCAACAAGCATTTCTACTGCGATGATAATCTCAAGGTAATGCCTCCAAGCCACTAGTTAAACTAACAGCTTTATTATTTATTTGTTTGTTTATTTGTCATGGGTCAGCTACAGCCACTGAATGGAAAAGTACTGAACTGAATTTAATGGAGAAATCTGCTGTTTTGTCACCTCACTGCCTGAGAGAGAACTTCAATCTCTTCAGACTTCTTGTATGAATGATACTTGTTCCCCACTATTGGCCTTGTGGAGAGTGTCTCTACTCAGAATTGGGAAACATTAATAGAATTTGTTAATGTGCGTGTGAGGTAACAGCATAATCTGATGTATAGGGCACTGGACTTGAGGGTCAGGAAACGTGCTCTAGTGCTAGCTCATCCATTAACTTATTGATTCTCTTTTGGCAAGTCACTTCACCTACCAGTGCCTCTGTTTCCCCTCATCCTTTCTCTATTTGTACTACATGCTCTTTGGGGCATGAATGTGTTTAAACAACATCTGAAATAATAGATTTTATACAGTAAAGAAACTGACAAACATGAGAACTACTAATTATTAAATTAAAAAGAAAGAAAATGCTAGTGAAAGTCAGTTACTTCAGTTCATCACCTTCCTGTACTACAGTTTTTCATAGTTTCTTCATTTCGGTGTATCAGTTTTTGAGGTGCAGTAGGATATGAGTTATGATAAAAATTGTAGACATGGAAATATGGTGCAGAATTTATAAGATGTCTCTAATTCAGTTAGAAAAACCTGACTCAGCTGCAGAACCTAAATACTGTATGTCAAATTATTTTAAGGAGAAAGTTCAGACAAAAAAATGTACAGTACCATGTCCTAGTGGATCCAAAGCTATGCAGTTTGCACCCATCTATTGCAAGGATAAAGCCAAAAGAGACTGTGGAGTAGAATGTGTCATTCAATTTAACTTTATCGTCTGCCTGTGTGAGTTGGTTACTCAGGAATTTGGAGCTGGTATTGTGAGCTTTAGTTAAGAGATTCCACTTATCAGAAACTTGCACCTTTTGCTCAAACAAATGTGAACACAATCTGAATGCAAAGGTGGTGCTGCTGCAGCAGTCTTGACAGACAGCATGACTTTGAAGCTGGCCACAGACTTCAGAGTTAGTGAAATACTTGCCAGGAAAAGACATGCAGTATTAAAATTACTTCATCCATATCCTGTGTTGAGAGAACTTTCATAGGGTGTAGACAAAGATTATTGGATTTTGGAAATAATGGGATCTAAGACATTGCCATATGCAAATAAATCTCTGCACCATTCTTGGGGAAACAGCCCACCAGTTGAGTGCAAAACAGACTGAAGAAATAGTGACATTGGCAGCAGCAATGGCTAGGAAAGCATGAGTCACCGCAATCAGTCCGATACACAACATATTTATTTCATCTTCGTCTTAGAATATAGCAGCACAGCTAGTGCCACAATTCTAGTAGACAAATATCTGAATGATGAAAGGTCAATCATTCAGTGACCCTTTAATGTAATGAGAACTGAAAAACCAGCTGGGTAGCCCACTCTAGAAAAATTGCCTTTGTCTCTTCGAGTGCTGTGTATAATACAGATTTAGTACATGCAGTTGTTCTGTGACAGAGAGTATGAATAAGCCTGCTAACTATAGACAATGCAAGGCATTGCTTTCTCCTTCAAACAAATTAGTAAAATACTGAAGTTCATAGGCCTCTCTTCTTAAAATATACTGTGGCAGAAGTAGTACCGTAAGGAGATGGGGAGGATGATTATAAACACACACTTTTTAGTGGCATAGGTCCACTTTCAGTCCCGAAGCTTCTTTCCAGCTGGAATTCCTATTGAATTAATAGAAGTTCTGGATCTAATGGAGGAATAGACCTTTCTCACTGAGTCAGACATGTTTTGCTGATTTTACTTCAGCTGAGAATTGACATACTTGATAGTGTTCTGAAAATCTGTACTAGAAAATTTCATGACTGTGTACGTCCACATTTAGGATCAAATCCTCTGCACTGATCCTAGGCTGAGTAGCTGGGTCAGGAATTAAAAAAAATATGCTGTGGACAAGAATCCTGTCATCAAACACTTCGACTGACTGCTGTCAGTAGCAGTGCATAAAAGATGGGTTACCTTTTGTAACTAGTGTTCTTCAAAATGTGTTGCTTGTGTCCATTCCAATTTCAGTATGTGCGCACCATGTGCATAATTGTAGGGGTACCGTAGGTTGGCAAGGGAGACCCCTAGAGACTCCTAAGTGTATAGCACCCTGCCGACTGCCCCCTCCCTCAGTTCCTTCTTGCTGGGAGTGATTCTGACAAAGGGGAGGGGCTTGGAAAGGAAACGAGCAACACATCTTGAAGAACACCAGTTACAAAAGGTAACGGTCTTTTCTTCTTCGAGTGATTGCTCATGCACATTCCAATTTAGGTGATTCCCAAGCAGCTATCCAACAGAGGGGTCAGAGATCACTGGTCTGAAGTCTGCAATACTGCCCTTACAAATGTGGCATCCCCCTAGCCTGACATTGAATGGCACAGAGGGATTTCAACATGTGTACTGAGGACCAAATGGCTGCTCAACAAATGTCTTGGACAGAGACATGTGCCAGAAGGCCATTGACGAGGCCTGCACATGAGTCAAATGGGCAGACAGCTGAGGAGCTGGCACTTTCCCTAATTTGTAACAAGTATGGGTACACCCATTGAGTCAGGAGGATATTCTCTGGGCAGTAAAGGGCAGCTCCTTTTTCCTTTCTACTATTACAAGAAACAACTGATTTGACTTCCTGAATAGCTTAGTACGATCCAGGTAAAAAGCCAAGGCCCATCTGACATCTAGGGAATATAGGGACTTGTCCTGGGGAGGGTGGTAAAGTAGGGCTTAGGATGAAACATGGGTAGAAAAATATCTTGTGACATATGAAACTGGGAAACCACTTTCGAGAGGAATGAAGGATAGGGTCTCAACTCAACTTTCACTAAGGAAAGCAGTATAAAGGGGTACTGACATTAACGCTTTTAGTCTGGAAACCTGTCTGGCCAAAGTACTGGCCATCAAAAATACAACTTTCATTGACAAATACAATAAGGAACAAGTAGCTAATGGCTTGAATGGAGCAACCATTAATGTTGACAAAACCAGGTTTAAAACCTAGTGGCTGAATCTGGCCATGATAAGCGCTAGGTGAGTCCTGACCGCTGCTTCGGAGGGGCCCTTGAGCAACTAGTCATCCAGGTAGGGGAAGACCTGAACCCCTCTGTGATATAAGAATGCTGCCACCACTGCCATGCATTTTGTAAAAACTCTTGGTGTGGCTGAAAGGCAGCCCTCTGAACTGATAGTCGTGAACTGAACCTTGAAACGAGGGAACCTTCTGTGAACCAGAACTGTGGCCACATGAAAGTATGTGTCCTTCAGATTGAGGGCAGCGTACCAGTCTCCTGGATTTAGTGAAGGGATAATTGAGGCCAACGATACCATATGGAATTTTAACATCTTGAGGTATGTGTTTATACCCCTTAGGTCCAAAATGGAATGCAGCTCACCTTTGGCTTTTGGGAAAAGGAAATAATAGGAATAGAACCTCATGTTCCCAAACTGTAGAGGGTCCTTCTCTACTGCTCCTACGTTGAGGAGCATCTGCACCTCCTGACGTGGGAGCTGCTTGTGAGGGGGTCCCTGAAAAGGAACAGGGCAGGGGAATGGGAAGGGGGGTAGAAAAAATGTCTCATCTTTACTGTGTTTAGAACCCACCTGTAGGACATGACTTGGGTCCAGACATAGTAAAAATGGGACAAGCAGTCCCCAAGCATATGGGTAGGATCCGAGGGGGAGACAGGTACATTGCCCTTGGAGCACCTTCAAAAGTTCTTCCTACAAATTGATGACTGCCTAGAAGACTAGGCCTGGTTAGCACCGCTACTCCTACTACTATTGACACTTTGGGTGTGATGGCAACTTCACCTTCTACCCCGTCTATTCTGGTCCTGTTTCTGACAAGGGGGATAGTATTTGGGAAGGGTGGGAGGGTGGAGCTGGCTTGAAATTCCTCAGCTGCATTACAGGTTGTGAAGGCGCAAGGTCTTGAACGTAGCCCTTGTGTCCTTCAGACCATGCAGCATGGAATCTGTTTGCTCTGCAAACAAGTCAGGTCAATCAAAAGGAAGGTCCCATATCATATTCTGGATCTCTGGAGGAATCCAGACACTTAGAGCCAAGAGTTCTGCCTCATACTTATGCTTGTTGACGTAGACCCGACTACAGAGTCTGCAGCATCCAGACCTGCCTGAAGGAAGGTTGGGAAATTACCCTCCCTTCCTGTATGAGGGCTGTGAATTCAGACCTAACGTCTGAAGGTAGGAGCTCTTCAAATTGGTCATGGATGCTGTGGGGGTCCAGTCGCACCCCCTTCCCTTCTGTAGCCTTCCTGAACTATGTGTCTATAGCTGATAGCAGTTTTTCTGGTTCGTTACGCCTTGGGTGCGCGGGGTGGGGGGTCTGGGCCCACCCTCACTCCCAGACCCCAGCCCAGGGCCCTAAGGACAGAGTCTCTCGGACCTGTCCCACCAGAGGGGTATATCCCTTTAACCAACTGGTGCGCCGGCTCCATGCCCTGCCCTGGGATACTTCCACCCTGCTTGCTCCAATTACCCTTTACCCTCGTCCTGCGCTCCTGGTTCCTCTATCTCTCCCGCATCTCCCCCCAGTGTACTCCCTGGAGGAGGGGGGGTTATCCCACCGGACTTCCTCCCCGGGCCTCTGACGTCAGCTCCGCGTCCGGTCATCACTTCCAGCCGCCATTCCTCCACGCCCGTGTGGGGCGCGTTGCCTAGCAACGTCCGCTGTCCCGCTGCCCAGCTGATGAGCGGCGGTGCTACACCACCTGCAAGCGGTCAATTCCCGCCACGCCATCCCCATGAGCGAGAGGGCGATTGCCGGGGTCAGTGCGGGGTGGACCTGCTTCGGTGAAGTAGGTGGGTCCCACCCCGTCACACACCTTCCCCCTTACGTTCTCTTCTCGTCCCATTTGGTCTCTTTGATCCTCCACCATGTTTCTTGAAAAAAAATCCGCGTTCCCATTGGCCTTCCCGTCTCGGTGGCTTACTTCGAACCGGTATGGTTGTAAAGCTAGATACCAACGCATAATTCATGCGTTAGAGTCTTTCATGGCTAGAAGTCATTGTAGCGGGGCATGCTCAGTCACCACCGTGAACGGGTTGCCTAGGAGGTAATATCGTAAAAGGTTAACGGCCCATTTTACTGCTAAGGCCTCTTTCTCTATTGTTGAGTAATTCTGTTCCCTTGGTAGTAACTTACGACTAACGTATACGATGGGATGTTCCTCCCCCCCCTTGCGAGAGTACCACCCCGAGGCCTGCCTCCAAAGTGTCAGTTTGTAGGATAAATGGTTTAGTGAAGTCTGATTGGACCAACACCGGTGCCTGCGTTAGGTGTTGTTTCAAGCCTCTAAAGGCTTTTTCGCACCGGGGGTCCCACCTTACCCGTTTTGGTGCGGATTCTCACGTAAGGTCTGTCAATGGGGCAGCCAATGTAGCAAAGTCCGGCACAAACCGGCAATAGTAGCTGGCCAGCCCTAGGAATTGTCGAACCTGTCACATTGTGCTCGGGGCTGGATAGTCTCGATCTTACTCACTTGGGGGCGGATACTCCCTTTTCCTACTGTGTACCCCAAATAGGAGACCTCCTGCTGGCCAAAATGACATTTGGCTGGATTTGCCGTCAGCCCTGCTTCCCGCAACGAGGCTACTACCGCTTTTACTCGCCTCAGGTGTTCGGGCCAGGTCTGGCTGTATATAATTATGTTGTCTATATAAGCGGCGGCGTAAGCTTCATGTGGGCGTAGCACTCAGTCCATTAGGCGCTGGAAGGTGGCTGCGGCTCCTTGAAGTCTGAATGGCATCCTTACAAATTGATATAGGCCGAAGGGTGTTGAGAAGGCCGTTCTTTCTCGGGACTCGTGTGTCAACGGTATCTGCCAATACCCTTTGGCTAGATCGAGTGTAGATACTTGGTGGTTCCGAGTCATTCCAACAATTCATCTACTCGGGGCATGGGATAAGCATCAAACTGTGACACCGCGTTGACCTTCCAGAAGTCGATACAAAAATGGATAGAGCTGTCAGACTTGGGGACCAGCACAATAGGGCTTCTCCAGGCACTATGCAATTCTTCCACAACTCCCCACCGCAACATCTTGTCCACTTCTTCCCTAATGGTCGGCCACAGCTTTCGGGGTAGAGGTCGGATCGGATCACGGACCGTACAGCCGGGCTCGGTCTTGATGTGATTACAGGCTACCTCCTTATGCCCTGGTAAATCTGTTAACATCTGTGGGAACTCATTTAAAAGGTTTAGGATTTCCCCCTTTGTATCTGTCAACTCAGGCCCCACCTGGAACTCCCTGCACGCCCCTCCCTCGAGTCCCATCAGACTCTCCTGGGCCCGCCATTCCTTCAGGAGGTTGACATGATAAATGTTCGTTGTTTTTCTCCTCCCCGACATTTTAACCTCATAGTTTACGTCTCCTACTCTCCGGATGATTTCAAAGGGTCCTTGCCATCGGGCCAATAACTTGGAGGACTGCTCGGGTAGCAGAAGGAGTACCCTATTGCCTGGCTGGAAGACCCGTAGCCTCATCCTTCGGTCGTAATATTGGGCTTGTCGACCTTGGGCGTCGATGAGGTTTTGTTTGGCGAATTCCCCCACCCATTGCAGCCTTTTTCGCAGCTTGAGAATACAGGGCACTGTCCCACTTGCCTGTGTCACCTGGTCCTCCCAAGTCTCCCGAATCATGTCTAAAATCCCTCTGGGTTGTCGGCCGTATAGTAGCTCAAAGGGGGAGAATCTTGTAGAGGCTTGCGGTACCTCCCATATGGCAAACATCAGGGCTGGCAGTGCCCGATCCCATCCGCCGGGATCTTCCTGGACAAACTGTCTAAGCATACCTTTGAGGGTGCGGTTGAATCTCTCGACCAAACCATCCGTCCGTGGGTGATACACAGAAGTCCTTAGGGTCTTGATGCGGAACAGACGACCTAATTCCTTCATTAGGTTGGAGGTAAATTCGTCCCTTGGTCGGTAAGGACGTCCTTCGGCACACCCACCCTTCCAAAGATCTTGACCAATTCTTCGGCGATTGTAGAGGCGGTTGTGTTTCATAGGGGTACCGCTTTGGGATAGCGGGTTGTGTAGTCTATCACTACTAAAATGTATTGGAAATTGCTTTTTGTTGGTTCTAAGGGCCCCACCAAGTCCATGGCTATCCTCTGGAAGGGGACCTCTATTATAGGGAGGGGCACCAAGGGTGCTCGTGGTACCCGCCCTGGTCCGGTGTTCTGACATTCGGGACAGGACTCACAAGTCCCGGGTTGCGCGGTAAATACCAGGCCAGTAAAACCTTTGGAGGAGTTGGCTCACCGTCTTTTCATAACCTAAGTGACCGGCCCATGGGTTACTGTGGGCCAGCCCTAATAAATGTCGATGGTGCTTGGCGGGCACCAACAGCTGGGTGATAGTTTCCCTCTCCTCCTTCCCTTCCGTTACCCTATACAACCAGTCACCCTGAATCTCAAACCTGGGGAAAATTTGGGCTACCCTCTGTCTGTCATTCTCCCCCATGTTTCTAGCGGCTTGTTCCCATGCCTGTTGCAGGAGGTGTCCTCCCTTTGCTCCCTCATAAAGTCTGAAGGAACCTCGAACCCTTCCTCGCCGCCTTCCCCCGGAATCCCCTTTATCCCGCCTCCTGGGGCCGTTTTAGGATCGGCTGCCAGGACCACTTCCTCCCCTCTTTGTCCAGGCCACTCTCGTAGGGCTTGCTTGAAGCCCTTCCAGTCTCGTCCTAACAAGACAGGGTATATTAACCCGGGGATGAGGGCCACATAGGCCCACCCATCCTGAATTCCATCTTTTAGATGCACCCATGTCGTAGGGTATGCTTCTACCTGCCCATGCACACATTGGCCGTAGACCGGGGGGCCCCTTGGGCTCCCTTCCTTCACCAGGTCCGCTCGTACCAGGGTCTGCCCACACCCTGAATCCACCAGGGCAGTGACCTGCTGCCCTTCCACCTCGACCTCCCTTAAGATCCTCCCCTGGCCCCCCCTCGCCGCCGTAGCTGCTCGTCTCGTTACCTGACCATATGAGCAGTCCATATATGGGCAGTCCCATTTGAAGTGCCCCTCCTGCCACACTGATAACACCCTCCGATTGGGACCCGGGTCTGGGTGGGATTGTCCGGTCGAACCTCCCGAGGCAAAGGCCGGGGCATAGGTTCCGTCGTCACAGGTCGACTCCACACAGGCGTCAGACGTCTTCCACTGTTCCTGTTGGGACTGGGAGGTGTTCCCGCTCCCCCTCTCTCTCTGAGCCACGGTGGCGCTTGGCTACCTCCTCTACCACCCCCTCCATGTGGGTCCTTTCATCCCCCACTACCCCCATCACCCCCTTCGGCAGCCATATAATCTTCCATTAGTGTAACCGCCTCGCCCAACAGCGTGGGATGATGGCGACGAACCCAACGCTGACTTTCGCCCAGCAAGATGTTAATAAATTGTTCTAGTACTACTTTTTCGGCTACTTGCGGTCTAGTCTGTTGGTCTGGTTCTAGCCAGCGTCATCCCGCCTCCCTTAACCTCTGGGCTACTGTCCTCGGTCTTGCCCCGTGAGGGTAGTTCTCTTGCCTAAATCTCTGTCGGTAGGAGTCTGGGATGACCCCCAGCTGGTCAGGTATGGCTTCTTTCACTTTAAAATAATGTAGGGCTTCCCGTGGGTCTAGACTCCGATAGGCCAACTGAGCGGGGCCCATAAGATACAGAGCTAGGATCATTGCCCAATGTTGTTCTGGCCACCTGGCGGTGGTGGCCACCTCTCAAAGGTGACCAGGAACGCCTCCGGATCATCTATGGGCCCAATCTTAGCTAACCTTACGGGTAGCTGGGCGAGGGCCCCTCCCTCCGCCATATCGCCCCCCTATTGCCCTATGGGTTGTCCCCTTCCCAGACCTCCCCATTGTCTTACCCAATGCTCTTGATTTGCTTTATATTGTTCCGCTACCTCTGTGAGGAGCTGCCTCTGTTGGTCCTGTTGCTGAACTGCGAGCTGCTGCAGGAGGGCTGTTTGTTGTTGGTGCTGTTGCCTCTGATTTTCGGTTAACCATTTAAGCATCTCCGCAGTCTCCGTGCTCTGCTCCACTGGGGGAGCCGATAGTACCCCTTCACCTCCTTCTATTAATTCCGCCTTTACCAGTCTTTCTTTTCTTCTTTTCCAGGGTGACGTGCTACCCGTCACTCCTGGATCATGCCTGAACAACAAAAGAAAAAGGATCTCCCTTCTCCCCTATATCTCTAGAAAACCACCAAAAAAAATCAAAACTTTTTTTTTTAAAGTGGCTACCCTTTGGGGTTCAGACTGCCCACATTCTCCACCATGTGTGGGGATCCAGTCACACCCCCTTCCCGTCTGTAGCCTTCCTGAACTATGTGTCTATAGTTGATAGCAGTTTTTCTGGTTCGTTATGCCTTGGGTGTGCGGGGTGGGGGGTCTGGGCCCACCCTCACTCCCAGACCTCAGCCCAGGGCCCTAAGGACAGAGTCTATCGGACCTGTCCCACCGGAGGGGTATATCCCCTTAACCAACTGGTGTGCCGGCTCCATGCCCTGCCCTGGGCTACTTCCACCCTGCCTGCTCCAATTCCCCTTTACCCTCATCCTGCTCTCCTGGTTCCTCTATCTCTCCCGCCTCTCCCCCCAGTGTACTCCCTGGGGGAGGGGGCGTTTATCCCACCGGACTTCCTCCCTGGGCGTCTGACGTCAGCTCCGCGTCCGGTCGTCACTTCCAGCCGCCATACCTCCCCGCCCGTGCGGGGCGTGTTGCCTAGCAACGTCCGCTGTCCCGGTGACCAGCTGATGAGCGGCGGCGCTACACCGCCTGCAAGCAGTCAATTCCCACCGCGCTGTCCCCATGAGCGAGAGGGCGATTGCGGGGTCAGTGCGGGGTGGACCTGCTTCGGTGGGGCAGACAGGTCCCACCCCGTCACAGATGCCCATATATGAAAATTGTAGTGGGACAGCACTGCCTGTTGATTTGCCACCTTCAGCTGGAGGCAAAACCCAATGAGTATACTTTCCTCCACAACAGGTACAACCTCGTAGAGTCCTTAGACTTGGGAATGGGACCCTGGTGACTCTGGCCTTCCTTAGCATTAGCCACATCCACCACCAAGGTTCCCAGTTGCAAGTGTGTATACAAGTACTCATACCCCTTTGAAGAGGCAAAGTACCACCATTCAACCCTTTTAGCAATCAGAGATGGAAACAGGAATCTGCCAAAGGATTTTCATGGTGGAGGAAATCTCTAAGTTTTTCCAGATACAGAGTAACTCGACTACCCCTTTGAAGCTCTTGTACAGTAGGACCATTCTGGAGGGGAAAATGGCATGATTTGGGCCAGAGAATAGGGGAAAAATCTTTTGGAGTAGTAGCACCACTTTAGTTATAACTTATTTATGCCCTTTGATAGTTACTTCAAAAATCATAGCCTTCAATATGTTCCATCCAGGGCTGTGACGTAAGTCTGAGGTTTTTCTCCCAGTGTAGGCTCAATTTTATTCATGCCATTCTGCCACATGTGAAATTTCTATTGAATCAATGGGAGTTTGCCCAGTGATCTAGGGTGTAGCAATGGACCATTTTCACTTCATGTCAACAGGGCTATGCTAATTTACACCAGGAACTTCTCTCACTAAAAAGGATGAATATTAACTTAAGGCTGAATTTTTTAGGTTTTTCTCTATATTTGTAAAGCATCTTTCTTAAATCATATATTTTTGCATTTTAACTATTTCTCAGTTATCATTAAACCTTCAGGACCCATGACTGTTCTTCCACACAAGTAATTTGAGTTGACAGATGACAGTGAAATGAGAAAAATGTCAGATGCCTTACTGCAATGAATAGAAAATGCTTTTGGACCTATATTTTGGTGGAGGATGTGCGGCATATTCTGGGGTAAATTCCTGCACTCAAGCAAAATTCCCCAGTCATTGAAGCATTGATTCTTTGCCTGAAAAGAACACCTTCCTCACAAAGAATTCTGCCACCAATCTGGCTGCAACAGAGGCCATCCATTGTGTCAAAATTAAAAAGGAGTTATTATTCTCATTTAAAGAAGTCAATTTCATTAATGCATAATTTAAGAATGTAACTATTATATATTTCCCTCTGCCTTCCACAAAGACATTGGGAAAGACATGAATAAATGAGCTTGCAATTGTACAAGTTTTACTGAGTTGTAAAACAAAAAATTTAAGCACCCTTACATGTAAGGCTGAGCTATAATAGAGTACAGGGGACAGTCAGATTCCTTTTGCCAGCACTGGGTTTAATGTGAACACTTCGGACATTGATAAATGGATTTACAATGTGTGAAATGAAAATGAGAATAAAGCAGCTATCTTTGGATTGTGGTGTTTGTCATCTACACTGCTTTAATAGATACGGGATGGCACACAGATAAACAGGCAGTTTACTTTCAACATAGCCATGCTAATCTTACTATATATCTGTCTGTGTCCTTTTGTTCAAGAACTACATCCTAAATGGTAAGAGCTAGAACCACCAAATTTGATATACAACTTTCTCTTATCATAAGTTAAAGCAAGGTCAGGGTTTGGTTATGCCAGGATAATAGAATGTGCTTGGAATTTGATTGTTTCTCATAAACTGGAAAGGGAGGAGTCTGACATGAGGGAGTTATACTGCAGAATGTGGGGCAGCAAGGGGCTAGAGATGGGGACCGGGACAGCTATAACCCCACTGGGCTGGCAGGGGGAAGGGATGGAGAAAGAGACAGTTATTCATTATACATTTCAGACAGTTTGTCTGTTTTTGTGTCTGTTTGTGTGTCTGTCTGTCCCCTCGCTGGGAGACATGTACCTCTCCCCCAGCTGTGCCTACTGGAGTTGCGTTAGCCATGGACAGGTGCTTCTTTCCTGGCCCCAAGCTGCTGAGGTGAGAGAGGGCTGGAAATGTCCTCTCTCTCAGGGGCAGCCCGCATACTGAACCCCTCATCTCCAGCCCCACCCCAAAGCAATGATTTAAATGAAGACAAACAAAATATATTTGAGTTAAGGAGCTGAGCAACGCCGGGTAAATCTAGTCTAAAATAACTGTAATTCACTACTATTCCAACACATCTCAAAACAGCAAGAACATCATTATGATTGATAGACTTTCCAGTTTTACAGGCACTGTACTCAGTGTCTTACCTTTAGTCAGAACCCTTTTCTGTAATCCTGCCAGAGGGCATTTCAACCAAATTAATATGTGCGTGGAATGATCTCCAGTGGGTTTTTTTAAGGAAATATGGAAAACTAGAAAAGACTGATTTTCCTTCCTTCTTTCACAATGTACATTTGCTAACCCTAATCAGTAGCACTGGAATATTAGAAAAAATCCACTCATAATTCCTCCCTTTCATTTGTTTACTTTAGAAGGATCACTATTTCTCTAGCTGTTTTGGCAACATCTGCCTTTGATAGTTGATTTGTCTAACTCTCATAACATTATTCCAAAGAAGGGTCCCAGAGCAGGTCCAATGAAAGGGCTAGGAAAAACCTGTTCTCCTTTTGGCTTTCCACAGGATAGGTTACACTGTTTCTTCTCAAAGAGCATTCATGTTATTCATTGTTTTCCTCAAAAAATTAATTACATGAAAATAAGATACAATTTCCAGATCCTGTTCAGGATTTTTTTTTACCAACTTCTTATGAAGTGAGGATATGGCTTTCCAAATGTGCCTCTTTAAAAATGGGAAATGTATGGCTTTAAGCCCCTATTCAGATTTCTGTCACAAAACTCCCTCTCTCTCTCTCTGCCTCCCATTCCCTCTCTACCTCTCTCTTTTTTCCTTTCTCTGTTGTGCCACTGAATATCTGTCTATCCCTATCTATATAGAAAGATATTCAATGGCACCAGAACTTAGTCCTCCTTCACGTCTCTTCATAATAAATTTTGTATATTGGGAATGTACAAAGGGCTATGCTAAACATACTTATCATTGCAGCTGCAACCACTATTCGAACAGCTTTTGTAATTATCCTTGCTAATTGCAGTTGGGATGTAGAACTGAGTACTGTGTGCTACATTAAAACTAGAGAAATTAAAACAGAGTCATTTTATGGAACTATTATATTCTTTTGGGGACTGTAGACCTTAGTGAAGCATTAGCTAATTAAAAATACCAACATAGTTCCCGAATAAACCATTAAAGTTAAAGGTTACTTTCACACTTGAGTGGTATATGTCAAAACACTTTTTCCTGGTTTGGAGACTTTGTGTCATATATAATTTAGAAACAGTGTGCAGAGTTGAAAAATTCTGTATGTAATGGTGACCCACAAACACATTGGGTAAGGAATCTTGAAAGAAGATTTGCTATGCTGTCATTTCCCAGTTTCACTTCCTTTAGCAATACATCTTCAAGTCTCCATCTATCTTTGTAGATCAGTCCTTATCTGTGAGTTGTGTGGGGGATTATTTTCTGGGTTTTGTGTGTTTTAAAACTGAGCTGGCTACAGTGTGAAATCTATCAAAAGAGAGAAAATTTAGTATTTTGCTATATTATATATTTCAATCTCCAAACATGGTATTGTTTCCAGACTAGGAAGGATTCTCCAAAAATATTTTTCATTTATACCGAAATGTAAAAATATCTTTAGTATACTACCTTGTTCCAATTGATCAATTGTGATAGAAAATAAATTGTCCTAACACACCAAAAGAAAGGCAATCTCAGATTAAATACATTTAGGTTTGAAAGGATTACATATTTTATGGGCAAATGTCAGTAAACATTGAGTTTTCTATACATGCACAATCTGATGTAAAGAATTTCCACTAAAGATAATACAAATTTACAGACAGATAAAATAAGAAAAATGTTGCTTGAAAATGTATTGGCAATAGATTTAAGTTTATGTACTTTGTTTATGTTGGCATACAATGCTGATAATTTGTTGTTAAGATTATAAAGTTTTTGAATCCTAATGTCATTATGGTTTGACACCACCCATAATTTCCTGTAGCTGTGAATATTTGAATTGATAAAAATAAAAAGCTTATAAAGAAATGTATATTTTCTTCAAAAAGTGTGTGTATAAAAGCAAACATCAGGAAGTCTATTTATAGTAAAATAACCCATGTCAAAATCTGGTTCAGTCGTCCACTCTGGACAGACAGCAGTTACAACCATTACATCCCAAATACTCCTCAGCCAACCTAGTCTGGGCAGAGGCGAGTCATTATTCCTAGCTCTGAGTCTCTACAGCATATTCCGAGGTGCAATCTTCATGTCTGCCACCTCTTCTTTGGGACTGCCTTAGGCCCTATGCACCTAGTTGCTTGTGTATGTTCCATCAGAGTTCTAAGATCTGTTCAGTGTTTGAGACAAAGCAGCGTCCCTCCAGTCTTTACTCACTCTCTTCCCAGCCTAGACTACTGGAATGTGGTGAAGGACAGGCACAATTCCCAAGATCTTATCCCAATTAAATAGTACAGGCAGTCCCCGACTTACGTGGATCCGACTTACGTCGGATCCCTAGATACGAACGGGGTGAGGCAACTCCTGCACATGCGCAGCAGCATTCCCGGGGCTCGCTCACCTGGGTCCTAGGATCCTCCTCCTCCTCGGGCCGGCTCCGACTGGGGTCCCGCAGAGCTGCCGGGCAGAGGAAAAGTGCCTCCCCATGCCCGCTGTCCCCCCACCCCCCTGCCAGCAACAGGCTGCCCCCTCCCCTGAGCAACAGGCTGCCGAACAGACAAAAGCAGCCTCTCTGCCCCTCCTCCCCTCTATACATGCCGGGCTCCCGGAGCGCAGCAGCGTCCCCGGGGCTCGCTCACCTGGGTCCTAGAATCCACCACCTCCTCCTCTTCGGCCGGCTCCAATTGGCCTCTGCCTGCAGCAGCTGGCCACAGGGACAGGGATCCCGCAGAGCTGCCGGGCAGAGGAAAAGTGCCTCCCCACGCCCGCTGCCCCCCCCTCCCCCGCGGCCTCGCATCCTGCACGCCTCCCCCCTCCCCCCCGCCAGCAACAGGCTGCCGAACAGCAGACAAAAGCAGCCTCTCCGCCCCTCCTCCCCCTATACATGCTGGGCTCCCTGGGCAAACAAAGACTCCACCAAAACAAACAAAGTGCTGGCCTCATTGTGTTAGCAAAAAAAGGACCCTCCTCCTAGAACCCTGGGTGGTGTGTGGAAATAAAGCTATTAGCTCAAAGCATGGTGCAGAGCTGTTTGGTATTTGATGAGTTACTCCTTTAGTCCTGAGTTTGTCACAGGGACAGAAATAGATGTGAAATCTTCTGAACAGGGGAACAGACAGCAAAACAAACATTAGAGGGGAGTTAACCTTTCCCTATGCTATCCAAAACTAAAAAAAATGTTTGGCTAGAGTTTCCCCTACAATATGTACCAGTTCCGATTTACATACAAATTCAACTTAAGAACAAACCTACAGTCCCTATCTTGTACGTAACCCGGGGACTGCCTGTATCTCTAACCCCTGCCAGGGGTCAATTTAGAAATTCCAACCTCCAATAACATGAAGAAAACCATTATCTTCATGAAGTGGGCCAGCCATTGAGAGGCACTGAAAGTTGATCGCTGCTTCATTGAAAATTCCATCTAAAGTGTCCCTGATGCCCCCTCTAGCAAGGCAGTGTCAGGAATACGTTAGTCTTATTAAGATCATGGTGTGGATTTTTTTTCAGCACGTTAAACAAAATGGAGGACAAAGTATAAAAACAGACTGCAGAATATGGTGTACACATATCTTTCTGTTACAGTCTGCACCATACTTTCAGAGTAAAGTTTGCTGGGCTCCTTTCTGTAGGAGGGGCAGAATGATTTACAAATTGTGACTTTTAACTATTATTTCAAAAAGAAAATTTCTTCCATCTGCCTTTACAAGATTCTATGTCATCACTAAGGCCATGTCTTCACTATGGGGAAGATCGAAACTACCGTGATCGATCTTCCAGAATTTGATTTAGCAGGTATAGAAAAGAAATATTAAATCAAACTCAGATGGCATCCTGAGTTGATTTGAGTAGATATCCTGTTCCTCATGAGGAGTAAAGGAAACTGAAGGGAACATTTGCACTCATCAGCCTCCCTCTGTGGAGACCATGTGAAAAATTGAATTGAGGTATATCGACTCCAGCTATGTAATTATTGTAGCTGGAATTGCATATCTTAATTCAACCTTTCAGGTCTGTATAGACAAGTCCTAAGATTATGATGCTAAAATCCATGATTAAAAATACACCATCAAGAGTTTATTTTCAACAGATGAAGTATGGTATGGAGAAAAGCAAAGAGTTCTCGTGTGTATCTTATGGGAAAAATAAAGCATCCCAATACCAATGTTTCTGCTTTCCCCTTTTGGTCTGATTGATGGCATGCCTTTACCTACATATTCTAGTAAGGCAGTTATTAAATCTCACCTTGAAACATTTATGAGTTGTCATCTAAATGAGCAATACAAGTGGTTTGTGGAAACCTCATTGAAATGTTGCTCATGCATGTTTCTGACCTCTGTAAAATGAACACTGATCAATGCTGATATATCTCAAGAAGTTCTATAACTTTATTTTTCAGATGGTGGCATATCTGTTGACAGGATCTATATGATAGCATTCATCCCTAGAATTAATACTAGTTACTTCTAAGCTTGCCTTTTAATAGAATTTTGCAATGAATTTAGGAGCTGGACCTAAGGGATGCAGGGGATACTGGGAGTCATATGTCTAACTGATATTTGCATTTTTGAAAATCTTTCCTGCTGTCTGGAGTAAGTATATATTCCTGTGAGAGAAATGAGCGATCCTGCCACTGGTATGAAGGGGTGAAAGTTGTGGGGGAGGGAATACTATAGGTAAAATATATCAATTAATATGTACCTACAGAATCATTAGTGTGGAAAAAAAATTAAAATAGAGGATGTACCTTGAATTACAAGGGTGAGGTTTTAAACAGACAATTGTATCCCTATGATGGATGTACCTATAAAAATGTATATTGGGCAAAGCCCATTCAGTTGTAGTATCTTAGAAATTTGGTCTGGTTTCAACCCTGTTGTAGGCCTGTTGTTTTGCTTCTGCACCTTTAATGCTTTCTAATGCCCTCATAACAGTTGAAATTGACTTCCCTGGCTTTAGGAACAGGCCTTAAAACTGTGCAGAAGCTTCTATTTTCTGTCTCGTGACTGTTTCCGGGTCTAAATGTATCGTTCTCTTAATTCAGCATAAACTTTTCTACACTACACCTCCATCCAATCAAAAAAATATGGGAATCCCAGGCCTGGAAATTTTTATATCTCTAGCATTTCATAAACACCCAAAACATATCCAGGGAACAGATAGGAGCTGGTCTCACAAAACCCTACAGTTTTAGCACTCTGTGCCCTGTGTAAACGCTAAGTACAGTAGTACTCTAATTGCTGTTATCACCATGGATTTTATACCACTGAAAGGATAACCCTGGCAGAGGCTGTTATCTAGGGATTTTGTTTTATTTAAATAGGGAACTGGCCTTATATACTGGTTTAAAAATATAATGTTGAGAAATACATTTCAAGACAAACTCTCCTGCTTTTTACTTTTGCCTAAAATGTGTCACAATTGTAAATCTTTTGAGTTTTCTAAAAATTCAGGTTGTGTGCTTCTTACTATATAGATCTATGCATAGAGTCTAACAGAATGCTATCTGTATGAAGTAATGCTTTACCAGAGTGAGTTGGAGTAGATAAAAGGGATATTCATGGATAGAAACAAGTATTGGTGATTTTATTTCCTGCACATTTCTGCTATGAAATTGTAAGGAATAAATGTATAAAGAGTTTCAATATACAGATTATTTTGCTTCGGGTCTGAACCAAAACCCGCTGAAGGAAATGAAAAGATTCATTTTCATGTCAGTGGATTTTATGTTAGTCACTTAACCAGCAACCTTTGCATTGTTTTATTGCTTGAAACAGCAAATCCTGTGTTTTAAAAGTTGTTCATAATTTGCAGACAGGTTATTTTATGTAATCAACTGCAGAATTTGAGAAGCATTTGTCAGTGTCCAAATATCTGTGTTTAACTCCCTGGTATAGGAGGAGGTACCTGTGTAGTAATAACAGATGCTGACTAGTCTTCTGTACCTACATCACAGGCATAACATGGGAATTAAATAGCTAATATTTGTAAAATCGTCTCAGAATGGGAGAGTGTTGAAGTAATTATTGTCAAGTAGAACAGAAATACTAAAGTCCAGTGGAATAAATTTGAGAAAAACTGAAAGTATTGGATGGAAAATTTAGGGGCATAGCATAATAAGATGAAGAAGATAGAAAAGGGCAACCACATGTTTTTTCAGAACATAAGTGAATTGATATCCATTGTTTGTGTTCCATCTAGGAGACACTGCAATATCAAGAGGTAATAATGTGCAAAATGTACTTTAAGTGAAAGAGTTATCTGAGGGATAAATAATGTTTTGGCTTGTCAGTTATTTTAGTTTTTGTCTATTTTTTTCCTTAATTTTTAAGCAAAAGATGATTTTGTGTCAATTTTAATTCAAGCCTATGACCCAGGTACAGAAGAGAAATGGATATCTGGAATGAGGGGGAAAGAAATAGTATAGCAGATAGTAAGAAACATAAAACCAAAGCATAGAAACATAGACAGACTCTAAAAAAGTTTATATTTCAAGTATGTAACCAAGAAGTCAATGAAGGAAGCAGTAGGCCCTCCTAAAAATGGTAAGTGACATTTATAGACAGAAAGGTAGGCATTGCTTAAAAAAAATAAAATAAAATATTTATCTATGTTTAGAAGGAGGATAAGCAATAAGTACTAAAACTGACCTAAATTTCCTGGTGGGAATAAAAGTAAAAATGATTTTAAAAAACAAGGTTTTGTTAGGAAAAGAGATCTAAAAATTACTGTCTGAAAACTATTAAAATGTCAGGGTTCAGATTTTGAAAGAGTAATAAAAAAGGTAGATAAATATACTTCATTGGTCAAAGACAAGATTATGTAAAACCTTCTTGATTTGGGGAAGATCCAGAAAAGCTAAACCATGAATGCTTGACATATGTTTTGAAGATACGAAAAATTCTTAACAGGCATAGAAAGAAGGAAACATATTTAAAATTATGATTAAAGAAATCACATTCAGCAATGCATTTACAGTAGTTAATGAAACAATTCTAATGAAACAACCTTTTTTTATTTTAGTAGGCAACAGAAAATTGACACACTGTAAGATTTTTACATAGTCCATCTACGTGCTTTTAAATTTACACGTTAAAATACATCATAATTACTGGTCCCTAAACCTGAAAGATGGACTGGGTTTTGCAGGAAAGACAAAATAAGTGGTAGCATATCGTACTGAAAAGAAGTGGTGATGTGACAAAATTCAGAATTAAAACTGATTTGCCTTCACTTTATGTTCTATATCAATGACCTGCAAAAAGGAATATGTATTTGGTAGAGAAAATTTACCGCTGATTAGTTGCTGGGATGTTTGACAGTGGACTATGAAATGGAAGCGAGAGATGAGGTAGAGGGATGGAGTTGAGAATTTATTGTGTCTTCTAAGATACCATCAGTTAAGTGATGCAATTAGCTCTAGTGAAATAAGGGATGAAAATAAAGAAAGGAAATAAGCAATAATCTCAGGGCTCATATGCTACACAATATTCCAGCAGGAGAAACATCTGGGGCTCTGGAGGATAAAATGAAAATAAAACCTTTGGCATAATGCTCAATGGCATTAAAAATGATTCTCTGTAGAAATACAGAAAGTGGCTATTACTTAGCAGATTTATTTTTAGTACTTTGCAAAGGGGGCATCAATTTAGCAACAGTCAAACTGTATTTTAAATTGTGTGCCATTCATCTCATCTTACTATAGAAAGATTTTATAGCTATGGCACAGCAAAAGACTGCAGAAGACAACAATCTTATACAAGCACTCAGGAATGTGTTTATTTCAAAGGCAAAAGACTAAGTTATAATCTGGTTATTTTGTTGTGATAAGTAATGAAAATTTTTTTAAATATATCCTGGAGACACACAAGACTAAATCCTGCTTTCAGCTTAAAGGTGCTGACTGTAATAGGAGATTCATCTTTGCAAATAAGAGTTGAGTGTGGACTCAGATTTTATTTATTATTTTTCAGGGAGGGTATATTCAAGGAATACTCAGAAAGAAGGGATGATTTTTATATGTCATTTGCATTATGTATAAAGACCAATGGGTGAGCTTTTGCTCTTTTACTTGTTCCTAATTTTTTTATTATACAAAATACATGTCTGTGTGTATTGCTCTGAGGATGGGGGAAGGATATCAGAGGTGAGTAGAGTATTCTGAGGTGTCTTTGCTATTACAAGAGTCTGTGTATAAATGGAATACAGGAAGATTCCATCATTGGAAGTACAAATGGGGATCCCAGTGAAGTGCCCCTGGGAGCACTGTGCATGTATCATAAACTGGAATTTGTCCTTGGGAGGGGGAATGATGAATTATTAAGCTACAATAGAGTCATATGAGAAAAGAAAATAATTGAAACTTCTTTAAAAACAAAATGAAACTATTGCAACACAGAGGACTAACTTCACAGTTTTCAGGCAACTATAATATGATGCATTTGTCAGCAAAGAGGTTAAAAGATTTTCCATCTACTTTATTCTAATATTTAATAAATTAGGGGAGTTCCATTTGAATAATTGTAAAGCAAATGGGATAAGGAAATAAAGAAAGGTCTGTTAATAGGATAAGTGTTTTTCTGGGTTAAAGTTACTCTGATATTAAACTCATAGGCCACACTGATCATTCATTGTAGAATATGAAATAAATTTTCTACGTAGAGCACAAAATACTCACTTTGATTCATTCATCAAAAGTGTGATCTGACTGATCAAAATGGAGTGATAGCAAGATTGTTTTTTTCATTTCCAGCTACCTGGATTCTTATAAGCTAGTGAAACATTTCTGGTATCTTAAAGGGAGTTTAAAACTAATAATCTGTTTTGAATGAGTCTCCTATGTCCACATATAAGATTTTGGGGCCAATGGTAGGGTAGGGAAGAAAAGTTATATACTGACACTGATTTAGTACATTGATGTTTGGGCATTGGCATATGTAAAACTAGGATTTCCAAAAATATTGAAGATTTAAGTGAACTGAAAATCTCAACTTGCACTTCTAAGAGACTGATCAAAACCACTAATGTGCAATTTTTTGCATCAGCAAAAACAGGGTTTAAAAAGAAATGTTTATAGCATAAATTAACTACATGACTTCTTTAAGGTTTAACTCTGGGGCACGGCAATCCTGAGAGAGCCAAATGAAATATTTCATTTAAGCTATATATCAAAGCTTTAGTGGATTGAGGAAAGTTGCACATGTACATGGATTGGCTTGGTGCAATCCCACAAATCATATTTGGTGGGATGCAGTGGACTGTAAAATTGAAAAATAGGTACTATAACTTAATTCAATGAATGCAGACTTATATGAGGAGTCTTAATGTTCCTTTGTGGATTGTGAAGCATTGAAAAGAAGATAGATTTTTAAAAGCACTTATATTTTTGTGCAATTTCTGCAGTATCCAAAAATTTCAGAGAATTAACTTCTGTCAAATACAAATAGCTTTGTTTTCAAAAGTCAATAAATTGAATGCATAGAATTTTTGGAATATACAATTATGTGTATTTAGCTTTATCATGGAAAAGGTTGTAAAATCTCATGAAAATAAAAAAAATTTGTATGCAGAGTAAAAAAATAAATGTTCCCTTCACCCTGTTCTCAGCTAGTGGTTGTGCTATATATCAGCAAATAATGTACATCTCTAAGCTGTCCCACTCCTGCATTGGCTTATTTACTGAGCAGCATACTTTCCATATGGATACTAGGAGCTGGTGTTTAGTTAGATAGTTGCACTCTCTAAGGGGTAATAAAGGAAGATTTAAATATGGCTTTGTGGTTTAGGGATCTATAATGTGAAGAGAAAGATCTAATGCCCTTACTTAGATGGTCAACAAGCCAACTGTGGGATAGTGAAGTAAGTCCTAGTATTACAAGAATATAGAGAAGCTGAGATGTGCCCAGTAAAAGCCTAGTGTGGAAGTTGCTGGAGCTAGGGCACTCTTTTTTTCCATAGAGAAGAGTGTTACCTCTGCCATAAACTGAAATATCCTTTTTCAGATAATGAGTACCTATTGTGGAACATCTCCTGGTGGGACTGTTTAACACTGGAGTAGTTACATCTACATCACAGCTTGGAATTGGAGCTCAGTGTGTTATCCCATCAATGGTACCAGCCAAATGAATAAAAGAGGCCCCCGTAGGCAGGAAAGTTCAGTGGCTATATGCTAAATTCTTCCTGTTTATCCCTTTCTTCAGGCTCAAGTGAACGGATCACAAGAGTAGGTGACTGGAGTCATGTCATTTCCCTAGTGATAATTGTAACTGGTTTGAGAAGCTGCATGCTCAAAGGGTCTGTCAGGAAAATCATGAAGGCTTTTTTAATAGAAAAGGCCATGAGAGAGGGGTAAATCTGCTGATGGCTAAACTATGGGACTGGAAAAAGCTGATGTTTTTTTATCATGAAATTACATATCAGGAAGAGGTGTTATACCTCTCCACTAGTGAATGGATCTGACTGTGGATATTATTAGGGAAGGAATTAATAAAAATCTGGGACTCTGGTGGGGGGGGGGTACAGAAGTGAACCAAGTAAATTGCTGATGCCTTCTAGAGGCAGGTGTTCATTAAATAGAGGTGCTGAATTGCTAATAAAACAGAATTGGCATCAGATTTGGAGAGGACATTTCCTCTAGAGTGGGGAATGGTTTAGGCTGCCTAAAGCTGGACCAATGAGGAATGGTGGTGGGGTCTCGGCATTGGTGCTGGGACCAAATTACTAGGATTCAGAGGATGGTAACAGTTCTGCTTCAGGGGATAAACAGGGTAGGTTTAGAAGTTAAAATGAAAAAAAGAACAAGTTAAAAATTACTTAGAGAAGTTAGATGTCTTCAAGTCACCAGGGCCTGATGAAATGCATCCTAGAATACTAAAGGAGCTGACAGAGGAAGTATCTCAGCCATTAGGCATCATCTTTGAAAAGTCATGGAAGTTGGGGGAAATACCAAAAGACTGAAAAAGGGCAAATATAGCACCCATCTATAAACAGGGAAATAAGAATAACCCAGGAAACTACAGACCAGTCAGTTTAACTTCTGTGCCAGGGAAGATAATGGAGAAAGTAATTAAGGAATCCATTTGCAAACATCTGGAAGAAAATAAGGTGACAGGTAAAGAACAAATAATGTCAAACCAATCTGGTAGCTTTCTTTGATAGGATATCAAGCCTTGTGGATAGGGAGAAGCAGTGGATGTGGTGTACCTAGACTTTAGTAAGGCATTTGATATGGTTTCGTATGACCTTCTTATCAGTAAACTAGGGAAATACAACCTAGATGGGGCTAAAATGAGGGAGTGCATAACTGGCTGGATAACCATAGTCAGAGAGTAGTTATTAATGGTTCAGTCATGCTGGAAGGGCATAATATGTGGAATTCTGCAGGGGTCTGTTTTGGGACTGTTTCTGTTCAATATCTCCATCAACAATTTAATAGAGAATACGCTTAAGTTTGCAGGTGATACCATGCTGGGAAGAGTTGTGAGTGCCTTGGAGGATAGGGTCATAATTCAAAATAATCTGGACAAACTGGAGAATTGTTCTGAGGTAGATATATTGAAGTTTAATAAGGACAAATGCAAAGGAAGGAAGACTGAAGACTTGTTTAGTTTAGAAAAGAAAAGACTGAGAGGGACCATGATAGCAGTTTTCAAGTATCTAAAAAAGTGTAACAAGGACGAGGAAGAAAAATTGTTCTCCTTGGCCTCTGGTGATAGAACAAGAAGCAATGGGCTTAAGTTGCAACAAGGGAAGTTTAGGTTGGACATTAGGAAAAAACTTCCTAACTGTCAGGGTGGTCAAACACTGGAATAAATTGCCCAGGGAGGTTGTGGAATCCCCATCTCTGGAGATATTTAAGAGCAGGTTGTATAGACATTTGTCAGGGATGATCTACACATGAGGGCAAGGGATAAAACTTGATGATCTTTCAAGGTCCCTTTCAGTTTTAGTAGTCTGTGATTCTACAGAAAGATGAACTGCTCTGGGTTAACTTAAAAAACAACGAATAGTCTCACAGCATCTTAAAGAATAACAAAACATGTAGATAGCATCATGAGCTTTCTTGGCACAAATGAACTCTTCAGATGAATGAAAGTTATTAAAGGTCCAGTTCCAAATAAATAAGGGATGAGGGGAAGAAGGAAAAAGTGGAAAATTCAATTAGAGTGTTCATGCTACATGAAGCTGATAGAGAGAAGGTGCAAATTGTTCTTTATTACCTATTGTAGTTTTTTAAGTCATTAGGATGTGAAAGGTAGTTATTGCTGGAGAGTTCCCAGATGTGTTAGTAATAAAGTTGAGGCGAAGTTAAACCATACTCTTGATGTCCTATCTTCCTGTAATGTCTGGGACAAGCCTTTTACGAGGGTGACAGAATACAGAGTATGAGGTAATGGTAACGCTATCAACTTAAATTACCATAGAAAGCAGTTAGCCAGCCACATGACTTGGGGATATGGGATTCTGTCACATACAGCACCTGCTTCCTGATCGTCCATTCTGGCTGGCTAGTTCTATTTTTCTACACATATGGTGGAAGGCACATATCTAGTGTGGAAGAGTTAGCAGATATGCTGTGTGGGAAGTAAACCACATGTCTGCCTTTCCTATTTGTGCTGTCCCCATTGTTTGATTACATACATTTGATATTCATTTGCTTTCCTCGATGCTGTGTAAGGTAGCAGAGCTCTCCTGTCTCCATATAGACAATTTTATAGAATCACAGAACTAGAAGGGAACTCGGGAGATTATCAAATCCAGTTCCCTGATCTCATGGCAGGACCAAGCATGGTCTATATCATTTTGATTGCTAAGGATATCAAACTTCATTACAATATCATATTTTACAAAACAACCAATGAAATGATTAATGTAGTAAATAAAAAAAGCACATTGACTTCAGTGGGTTTTAGATCAGGTTTCATATGAAAGATTTGTAGGGCAAGTATAGCACTTAAATGAGTGATTTAATTTAAAGCTTTCTTTAATCAGGGCTATAAGAGGCTCAATAGCCTTGCTTTCGTTTAACCACATTGTTAGTTGAGAACTGATCACCTCTCAAAATCAGGGCCATGGCTGGATGAAAGTCTATAGCAGGGTTACTCTGATGGGTATATTATTTAGTTCAACACGATCCTATCAACATCTATTTCTTATATCATATAAAACCATGTTTGATCCCAGGTGACATATGTGCATGAATTGTAACATTACTGTAATGGTTCTTTGGTTTATGCATTTTTTCTTCTATTTATAGGCAAAGATCATTTGCCTTATACAGCCCTTGTTTGTAAAGGGACATTGCCAGCCAAATTTGTCCTCACATGTACCTTTTAGTACCAACAAGCTTTTACAAACCCTCAGATCTTTGACATGTTTTGATGCATTAAAAACAATCCATCAGAAAGTTATTTTTAGGACTTTTACTATCTAAACAGCACACCTTGTTTAACCTAAATATGGAACTGGCTTAAATGATCTTTCAGCTTGAGAAACAGAATGTTCAAAATGGGGTCATAGACCATGCAAAAAAAAAATACAAATCAAATCTGGTTGCAGAAGGGAGCACTTAAGAACTGCCTTACCAAAGTTGTTGCTCCCAGATAATTATTAGATTCCCCCACCATCATATATTTCAGGCCACTTTGTGGACTGAAGATGCATTAAAAACATAAACATCATAATGAGTCAAAAGGAAGCTTGACTTTAAAAATACTTTCATCTAAAATATTATAGTGTGTTGTTTGTGACATGTTTCTTAAAAATGCACTAAACTTATGATGTCCCAGTACAAATGGGTTAATGTGACTGAACTTAAATCATTTAGCAAGAGTGTATACATCTTTGCATTTCAGCAAGCATACTATCATATTACAGATGTTCATTTCTCTCTTTTGAATCCTGGTTCTATAATGTTTATTACAAACTATTTTGTGGTGTCATGTGGCTGTTATGTGCCAAGCTTTGGTGTAACCTGACCTATTTTTGCACTCTCAAATCATGAGTACAGTGAGGTGCACATGACCTATTTTACTTCTCTCAAATCAAACAAGATTACCAGTGTCTTAAAATATTACAATATGGTATATGTAAAACTTAATGAAATGTTTAGATGATTAAATGATATATCTCTGAGATCTGAATGCTAAATAAATTACGCCTCACAGTTCTTTGTAGCAATGACCTGGGAAAAATGGGGAAAGAAGACATTTTAATACGGAAACAGTAGTTAAATGCTGTGTGGCTAATAACCCGTTAGTTCTAATTAGGTTCTGAGAGTTCACAAGGATTTCTGACATGATAATGGTATACTACATGAATGGAATGCTTCAATAACAGGTGAGTGAATGATTTATTTCTGATTCTTTTACTTGTTAAATAATCGAACATACTGAATTGTGAATGGATAGAAAATATGAATAAATCATGAAAGTCTTTATATAGTTGAGTTTGTAAAAGCTGCACTATAAATTATATTTAGACATTTACCATTAACATTTTCTTTTATATATAGGTTTGTCTCTACCCATCTGGAACTAATTTGAAATCAGAGGTTAGTGGTCACAAAAGACAACTGGTGTCAATTATATGGAATATTTATAAATAAAATCTCAATGTCAATTTCCACTTTAAATGCTGTTTTCATTCATCTGGCGGTGACTCCAATAATTAAGTTTTAACTGTTACATTGTCAACATATTATTAACATAGAAACCAGTTATAGTAATGGCATTTTGAAAAGTGCTATTTGACAAAGGATTGCTATTCACTGTAATGGTATGTGACTTTAAAAACATTAAGAAAATCTAGATTGTTTCAGAAATACCAAAGTTACTATAAGCCCTGGAATGTTGATTTATTCACCCTTTGAAGTTCCTGTAGTGAGACCTCTTGACATCGTTACATTATATACTCTCTATATTTGTATATTTGCAACATCTTTTATAAGACAGACAAGTCTTCTTTCATTAAAAGAAATTTTCTCTAAAGCAAGTACTCTCAGGCTACAAATTAACTGTGTGTAAGGGTTGACTTAAAAGTTAAGGTCACAGCTGACCAGTGGATATTCTTTTTTTACAGGAATGGTATGATTGTCTTGAGTGTTTGAAGTCTCACTGTTGGAAAAGCTTCTTTTTATTTAATTTAGGTTTAAAAGAAGTTTTTCTTGAGAAAAAATACTCTGGAGTGGTCCCTTTGATCAAAGCATGAAGGATTGTCTCTTCATTGTCTCTGAACAAAGCATATCCCATTTGTTTCTATATCTCAACTAATAGGGTGACTCCTAAAGATGTTGACCAGCATAAGAGGATGTCATAAAGTTACCCTTCCATATATGTAATCCAGATACAAATTCCTTCAATCATAATAATTGACAAAATTAAGTTCATACACAGAAGCCCACTATCTGGGACCCCAAGACAAGATTCCACAATCTCCTTTAGATGTTGATCTCCAAGTCACAGTAGTGGGCAAAAAAGGGAGGAGTTGTTATTATGATACAGGTTGAACCTTCCTGACTGGTCCTGAATGACAGAATTTGCTGGAACAGGGGAGGTGTCCCCTGCCATGAGTCCCGATCCAGCTGGCCCTCTGCCTCTGTTTCCCTCTACCATCTTCCCCATTGTACTAATGCTAGCTCCGGCCCTGGATTGTGGCATGCAATATTGTTCACTAATTGTTTATTCTGGTTGGTGTTGTCATTAAACTTTCATAAAAATATTTACTGTAACTTTAGTTGTAAACATCTACACGGTTAGGTGTATCTCTGGTCAGCATCACTATAGGACTAATTTAGGAATGTAAATCTCAATTTTAAAAGAGATTTAGATATTTGGGATTTAGACCCCAAAAATGCCTACATCCCTTTTGAAAAGGATATTATGGCTCCTAAATCAGTTGCATCATTTCTGATGCTGAACATAGTACTACCTCAATACAGTAGACTTCCGATAATCCGACACCCTTGGAACCCAGGTGGTGCCGGATTATCAGAAATGCCGGACTATCAGGAGGTACTCTGGCAGGGGCGGGTCTAGTCGGAGGGAAAGCGGGGAGGGGGCGAGGGAGTGCCAACCCTCCCTCCTGCTGCAGGGAGGCAGAACCTGCGAGCGGTAGAAGAGGAGAGGCGGTGACTGGCAGGCAGCCGCATACAGGACGTTCTGGTCAGTTACAGTCACTCCGGCTGGATCCACAGCCGACACGCAGTTAATGTAATTTTCCTCTCTACTGCTGGGAGGAGGAGGGGCAGGGGAAGGTAGGGGTCAGTGGGAGAGGGGGAGGGAGAGGAGGAGGGTCCGAGGGTGTGCCAAAGCAGCCACATAAAGGACGTTCTGGTCAGTTACAGTCACTCCGGCTGGATCCACAGCCGACACGCAGTTAATGTAATTTTCCTCTCTACTGCCGGGACGGGGAGGGGGGGCTGGGGAAGGTAGGGGATGGTGGGAGAGGGGGAGGGGGAGGAGGAGGGGGCAAGGGTGTGCCAAAGCAGCTGCATTCAGGACATTCTGGTCAGTTACAATCACTCCGGCTGGATCCACAGCCGACGCGCAGTTAATGTAATTTTCCTCTCTACTGCCTGGGGGGGGGGGGGGGGGGAGGGGAGGCAGGGGAAGGTAGGGGTCAGTGGGAGAGCGGGAGGAGGAGGAAGAGGGGTGAGTTAAAGTACATTAACTGCGTGTCGGCTGTGGATCCAGCCCGAGTGATTGTAACTGACCAGAACGTCCTGAATGCGGCTACTTTGGCACACCCTTGTCCCCTCATGCTCCCCCTCCCCCTCCCCCTCCCCCTCTCCCTCTCCCTCTCCCACCGACCCCTACCTTCCCCTGTCCCCCCCCCCCCCGCAGTAGAGAGGAAAATTACATTAACTGCGTGTTGGCTGTGGATCCAGCCGGAGTGACTATAACTGACCAGAACGTCCTGAATGCGGCTGCTTTGGCACACCCTTGCCCCCTCCTCTTCTCCCTCCCCCTCTCCCACTGACCCCTACCTTCCCCTGCCCCCCCCCCCCCGGCAATAGAGAGGAAAGTTACATTAACTGCGTGTCGGCTGTGGATCCAGCCGGAGTGACTGTAACTGACCAGAACGTCCTGAATGTGGCTGCTTTGGCACACCCTCCCTCCCTCCTCCTCTCCCTCCCCCTCTCCCACCGACCCCTACCTTCCCCTGCCCTCCTCCCCCTGGCAATAGTGAGGAAAGTTACATTAACTGCGTGTCGGCTGTGGATCCAGCCGGAGTGACTGTAACTGACCAGAACGTCCTGAATGTGGCTGCTTTGGCACACCCTTGCCCCCTCCTCCTCTCCCTCCACCTCTCCCACCGACCCCTACCTTCCCCTGCCCCCCCTTGCCGGCAGTAGAGAGGAAAGTTACATTAACTGCGTGTCGCCTGTGGATCCAGCCGCAGTTAATCAATTACTCTAACAACTTGAAGCAGCTGCCGGAGCACTTCCGGGTTGCAGTTGGTGCCGGACCATCAGGCGTACCGGACCACTGGATGCCGGACCACCGGAGTTTTACTGTACTTTTAAAATTCTGGTCCTCACATTCTTCTTTCTTTGCATCTCTTAAGCTGTCTCCCTCATCCCAGAGCTTCTCAGGGTGTTTCTACACCTAACTACAACTGTTGTAGTTGGAGTATGAAGACTCTTGAATATCTACTTTGGTTGCAGTCATGTTGTATATCTCCCTTATGCTGCTGCTTTCAGAACAGGACTTGGTATCAACGTAAAAGTGGCAGAAGTATCCTTTGCTTATAGCCTGAAAATCTATGTTGTCTGCCCTCTTCCAAGTGCCCCTGGGGAATTGGAGATGGGGGTTTTAGAGAGGAATGGAGTATGAATATACCTACAACTCAGTCCAGCAAAATCTGAGTAAGTAAAAGCATGGCAGTTCCTCATCTGGTGTCAATTGTCATAGTTCCATTTACTTATATCAGCTGAGGAATTATCTCATCACCTATTGGCATCTTATAGCCTAATGTACAGATTGATTAGGAAGTCCCAGAACAGACTGGAGTCCCAAGCCATTGTAATTTTCTAATTTAGTAGATGCAATCCTACAACTCTCACTACTTTTTTTCATTTTCCAAAGAAGAACACAGAGCAATTAATGTTTTTCATATCGAAAAGAGGTCCAACTTAGTAATGTAGTACAGTTACATTAGCCTTCTTTATTTGCTATGGTTTTTGTACAGTGTATTCCAGTCAATAACAAGTGCTGTTTTGACTACCGTCCAAAACGATTCTTAGTTTTTGACCTCTGCTCTTATTCCCAGAGCTGACGTCATGAGTAAAAAAATAAATTGTCCAATGATCTGGCATTAGCAGTCTCCTCTTGAGAGTTAAATAAACTAAGGATATTCTATTCTTAATTCAGTTAGTATTGTTTTTAGTTCAGTGGATGCACAAATGCATTCCTTTCTCCTTTTCAATTGTATATGTTATTATGTCCTTAGTATTGTACATGGAATTTTTGAAAATACCTTCATCTATATTGTACCTATCATTCAGTCCAAGAACATTATAACAATTAGGGAGCCTAGGTAAATTTTAAAAAGAGCCCAAAACTTAATGTGTTCTATCTCCATAGTAATCTCAAATGGCTTTTATTAGAAACAATGCTTTATTAATTTTCTATGGGATATTTTCTATTCTTTACAACTAGAAAGGGAAAAGAATACATTATATTAGAAGAAAAACATCCTGTTTTTCCAACATATATGCAACAGAAAACATTATTTTGATATGGTAAACTATGGAATAACAACCTTTGCTTATTATGGTAAGCACCACAAAAGCTGAAAAAGAAATGTGGAAAAAATAGTCACACACACAGAGTGCCTAGCAACATTATGTAAAGAAATTATATTTCAAGGCATCATTCTTACAATCCTCCTATATTGTAAATCCTATTGATTTCAATATGAGTTATGCATATGGAACCATCGTATGATCTATTCTTATATTGATTACTCAGATTGATTGTCTGAAATACATATCCAATACCGAATGATGTCCTCTGATGTAAATTAATTCTATTACCATTTCCTTTAATCCAAATTCACTTATTTTCCAGCCACATTTGGATATCTGGGATAACATTTTACTAAATTATACAGCTGAAAAGATTACGTTTAAAACAAATTAACCTGATATTTATAACTTCACTGTATTTATGACATTCATGCTGATGATTTCCTCATACAGCAAATATTTTTTAAAAAAGAGTAATTCAGGTCCATATAACAGGATGAAGCTGCCCTACCCTGAATCCTGCAGCCACAGTTAATGCATGCTAAACTGTCTTGCAGCCTGAAGCCTCCTTGCAGGTGGCAAGGTTTGAAATGTTTAAAATAGTAAGACCAATGTTTTCAAAGTTGGGTGTTTACAGTTGGTCACCCAAGTCACTGTAGGATCAATTTATATTACCCATCAATCCAAAGCTAGCCATTCTTTGTGTCTTGCTAAACTCCTCACCATTCTCCCTCCAGAGATCAATGAGTACCTAGAAGTTTAGGTTGTCTGCTTCTCCATCTATCCTTAGTGAGGTCCTGAGAGCTGGGAACCTCCTCTCTCAATATCTGGAAAGCCCTTACCACATAATGCTTTTGTAAGTAACTAATATAATATTATTGAGTAATGTGTGAATTTCACTTAACTATGTGAAAGCCTTTCTAAAATGGCAGAGCAAACACTGAGCCCTTCAGTACAAGGACTTTGGCTCTGTGCAAGTTTTTCAGCTGTTTACATCACAGTGAAAAATGAGTATCAAGGAGCACCAAGGAGATTTTAATGGCAGTTAATCGGGCATGGGCTTTGCTTGGTCAGAGGAACAACTCTAGGCTTTGTGAAGTTTTTAAATTAAACTAAGTTCTTATTTTTGGAATAAATATCTGAGAGTAGGGAAAAAGAGCTCCCACTATTGTAGACCTGACTCCATCAGCTTAAACCATGTCCATTATAGCATTTAATAATTATTCTTGGTGTCACTTCATAATAGGTGAGAGAACTAACTTGATCATCTCAAAGTCACCCAGAAAATTTTCAGTGATCTCTTGAATGTTCCTTTGCGGTTGGTTTTGCTTGCAGAGAAGCTACAGAGACAAATTCTTTAGATCAAAATCTCTTTATCTCTTTCCCACACAGAGCCTGCTAAATCAGAACAAATAAAGTGTATTCAGTTGGGAGGAAATGATCCATTTTTAAGGTAGTTAAACCAGTCAAGGGGGTAACTTTACCACTATCAAAAGGAAAATACTTTTGCCTGACATCTCAAGGATGTTCAATGACTTCTTCAGCACAATAAAACATTGAGATACTGCAGAAAGATTTCTTATCACCTCTTCAAGATGACTCTTCAAAGAAGCAAAAGAGGATAGAATTCATTGCAAATGTCCAGCGTGCAATAGAAAACCCTGATTCAACAAGCTACTTCAACATCTTCCCAACTTTAATGTGAGTAGTCCATTGAAAGCAGAGGCTTTACTCCTGTTTAAAATAAGTCACTTGTTTAAGTACCTTGCTGAACCAGGATCAGTTTTAATAGGTACAGAAATGGTTTCACACTAATGGATATTTTATGTTGCATGATCTTTCAATGTACTGTTATTTCATAAGTTGCAAAAATATTTCTTAACTCTGAGGTCCACACATCCTATTACCTAAAATAGTAAGAGTATGTAAAAGTAGCTAATTACTCAGCAGTTCGTTGTTCATTCTTTCTAAAATAATCTTTACTGTCTCTCACCAAATACTGAAAATGATTAAGAGCAAATGAGTAGCCTTATTTCTTCTTTTCATTGTCTTTTGTCTTAGTGCACAAGAGAAACTTGGGAAAGGGTTACAGATGGAAGAAGAGTGATCTGAGAGAGTAAAACGGTCCCTAAAGCCTGCTTGTTTTCCACAGGTGGGTGGAAGGAAATAATGACCAAAGCAGCCTCCGAGTCTCTACTCCAGGCCTGGGCAAAATACGGACTGCGGGCCAGATCCAGCCCACTAAGCCACCAGATCCAGCCGAGGCAGTGGGGAGCCACAGGCAGACTCCCCTGTTTGCCCCACAAACCTGCATGCCACTCAGAAATGTGGCTGCAGGGCGCTTTCTGTTTGAGTCTGGAGGGGAAAGGGGAAGATTCAGATGCTGCTTCCACCACCAGCACAATCCTATTGGCCAGTTTCTGGCCAGTGGGAGCTACCTGTTTGAATAACAGGCAGTTACAAAGCACAACTGTCCTGCTCACTCACTCACTCAAGCACATGGCCAATGGGAAGAAACAAGCTCTGTAAGCTTTTAGCTCTGCAGGCATCTGCCTCTGGCACCTCAGCCCCTCCCTTCCCCAACTCTCCTGCCCCACTATTCCACATGAACCCATACCCCCTCCTAGATCTAGCACGCCAATCCTCTCGTTTCCTAGGTCACATCCCAAAACCCTGCACCACAGTTTCCTGCCCTAAGTCACAGCTACCTCCTTCATCCAAACTCTCTCCCAGGCCCCATTCTCCTCCTGCACTCCAATTCCTTACCCCAAAGTCCCTTCTGTACCCAACCTCCATTCCCCAAAGCCTGCTCCACCTCCATTAATATCATGGAAGAGTGAGGCCCTTGCCCACTTTCCAAAATCTTGGGAGTGGCCCCCTATCAAAAATTATTGTCCACCCCTACCCTACTCATTTAAGAGTGGGGGTGGGAAAGAGAAGAGTAGTGGTCCCATCTGAAGAGAAGAAGCTGGGAAACAGATGAGTCTTCTGAAAGCCCTAGCAAAAAAATAGGACAGAATCTGAGGCCTCCTGAAAAGAAAGAGGATGACACCAATAAACATGTAAAATCTGCTTCAAATAAATAAGATACTCAGCAAGACATCTGCAGAAAATATCACCGTATACCAACTCAATGTTCTATATTGCCCTTGAAAACAATGGTCCTCCTACTTAAAGTATCTTTCGGCAACATATCTTCTAATCAACACAAACACACTAATTCCACTACAATAGTACTAATTGCCATTGTGCAGGATTGGCAACTTTTCTCCAGTGGTGTTGTCATGACCATGAGGGTTAGCCAGCAGCCTGGGGACTAAGGGTATGTCTACACTACCCCCCAGGGTACGTCTAGACTACCACGTTTTGTCGATGGAAGTTTTGTCGACAGATACTGTCGACAAAACTTCCGTCGACAAAGAGCGTCCAGACACGTTGAGTTCTGTCGACAAAGCAAGCTGCTTTGTCGACAGAACTCCGTATTCTGGACGCAATGTTACAAGCAATAACACCTTCTGTCGACAGAGTTCTGTCGACAGAAGGTGTTATGCCTCGTAAAATGAGGTATATCAGCGTAGACAAAACTGCTGAGTTCTGTCGACGTTATGTCGACAGAACTCAGCGGTAGTGTAGACGCTGGTATAGTTTTGTCGACAAAAGTCCACTTTTGTCGACAAAACTTGGTAGTCTAGACACACCCCTAGTTCGAACCGGGGGGGTAATGTAGTCATACGGAGTTGCAAATGAAGCCTGGGATTTGAATTTCCCGGGCTTCATTTGCATAAAGCCGACCGGCGCCATTTTTAAATGCCGGCTAGGTCGGACCCCGTGCCGTGCGGCTACACGCGGCACGGACTAGCTAGTTAGGATTAGGTTTCCTAATCCAAACTAGCTGTACACCTCATTCCACAAGGCATACAGCTAGTTCGGATAGGAAGCCTAATCCGAACTATCTAGTCCGTGCCGCGTGTAGCCGCGCGGCACGGGGTCCAACCTAGCCAGCATTTAAAAATGGCGCTGGCCGGCTTTATGCAAATGAAGCCCGGGAAATTCAAATCCCGGGCTTCATTTGCAACTCCGTATGACTACATTACCCCCCCTAGTTCAAACTAGGGGGGTAGTGTAGAGATACCCTAAGGGGTTAATTATGTACCTTACCTAAGACAGGTAGAATCAGACAATAGAAATGCAGGCAGGAATTTCACACTGGGACAAAGGAATTTTTGGATTTTTCCCTCCATTGTCCCTGGGCAGTTTCTCTCCTGTTCTCTCTTGTCCCTCCAAGAATAGACCTTTCACTATCCGCAAGTAGAGTAAGGTTTGGGAAATGGGATCTGATGTCTGTGCATTTTTAAAAATGGGTTTTGCTTTGTAATTAAGTCTTGGCTTCCCCCATGAGCATATTAATTTGTGACTTTTCAATCTAGTCATTATGCTTGCAACAGGAATATTGTGGTGAAGATAAAAGTTCTTTCTCTTTTCTTTTATTAACCTGGTATTGGTTAATTTTTGTGTCCTGGTTTTTACTTTAGGGGTGAGATTTCCCAAGTGATCTCTCCTCTGATTTTCTAATCATTACTTGTGTGGTTGCAGTGGATTTTTATCCCCAAAATCTAGGTTTTTCAGATTTTGGGGGGAAGTTTTATACCAAAACCTGGAAAGATAAGGTTTTGGGGTACTTTTTCTGTATTTATCATGCCAGAGTGGGGAAGAAGCCTTGACAGGTGTAAACTGGCCTACCCCATTGGACTTCATTTTTTCCCATTAAATCTTCACACATTTTAAAATATAAATGAAAGGGTTTTGTTCCTCTTTCCTTTGACAATACCCATCCTCATGTAAAGCATTGCAGAAACCTTCCTTTCCAAACAGATCTCAGCAGCATGTTGACTGAAGCACAGTCAATTGCTGAGCCTTGAGTTTTTGACTTTAAGAGTTTCATTCTTGCGATAGGAAATGATGATGAGGTCTGCGAATCAATGCCTTTTGTATGTGATGTGAATGTCTGTGAGCTGTTCTGCACTCCAGAAACATTTTATCTGTTGTGTGTTAAAGTCAATTGCATGTAAGTCAGGTATTGAACATTTTCTTCTTTTTACCTTTTCATTCTATGCCATAGTTACCACTTAAAAACACTTCTCTCAACACAGTAATGTGAAAAGATAAACCATGGCCAAATTATGTCTTTATTTATATATAAGGAAGTCTGTTAGTTTAGACAGAAGTGACACATGCAGTTGAGAGAAGAACTTGGGATACAGTAAAGAAGAGAAGAGCATGACTGCTTTTATGCAAAATTTTATACAAACACGGAGTATCCTTGAGATCAGCACGTGAGTTCTGAGAGGAGTTTTCTACTGCAAATGTACCTATATGGGATAACTATTAAAGAGCTTCATCTGTGTTCTTGGAGAAGGGTTTGGGTGTTCATTGTGAGGCGCACTGAGAACAAAGGCAATTTTCAAAGCCAAATATAGATGGTGCCTGATGACCATGTCTTCAAACTACTCTAGGACTCATGGGTGGGATGTATTTTGGGAACTGATCTTGAAAAAGTACCCCTGCTTACTTGCTTTTCTCCCATCCCCTTCCAAAGCTCTTTGGTACTGGGGGCTAGCTGAGACAATACATTAAACTGACTAGTGTCTGAATGGTCAGAAAATCCACAGAAATAGATGGAGAAAGGGTGTGTGGAACTGGTCCCTTCTTTTTAAAAGCACTATAAAAGAGATTTTCTTGCACATGAATGAGCAGGAGAAGAATGTGAAGCACCTAAACACATGCTCAACATTTTCAAAAGCATGGAGATATGCAAATAGCCATTTGTACCCCATCTAGAAATGCAAGTGGGCAACTAGGGGATTTTCAAAGCTTGTGTCTGGCCAAGCCCAAACTACCTGAGCACTCAATGTAATTTTTTTAAAGCATTTATGAAAACATACATGCTGGGTGTGGAGGGCTGAACAGAAATGTACCCTAAGTGCATCTATTGTTTTGCATGTATGTTCATCTGTGCTGAGTTCAGCCAACATCCTGAATAAACTGCTATATAATTTAAGTTTTTAAATTTGTGCCAGGAGTACCTAAGTCTCATTCCATCTTATTATTGGCTATACCCAAATAAATAATAAATCTACGTAAGCCAGCACTTTAAATAGTGGTAACTTACATATTTAAATGAGGTCTGGATATTTAGGGCTAAGTAAGTTTTTAGCCACCCCTGAACAGTGGCCAAACCAACATGGCTTGGGCCAAGTGGAGGAGATGGGGAGATGATAAAGGCTGAAGGAGGCAAGAGGAACCCAGCTACCAAGACCTGAAACTGAAACAACAATTGTATAAATCTCTCCTCTCTCACTCTCCAAAAAATCGGCAAACATTCTTTTGCCAACATAAAGCAGAGGCTGTGGATTTAGGGGGTGAATTTGGTCAATACTGCTGAGGCCAACAGCATATTTTTAGATAGTGAGTCATCTCAGACATCATTGTGTCACTGTATTCATGGAATGTCATGCACCCTCTGCTCTTGGTCCAATCAGAGAGAGAAAGAGATGTGCAATTCACAACTCCTGAAATTATGGGAACTTTTGCTGACTTATGTATTGATAGCTTTGTCGAGCACTAGGAGATCGAATGACTATAACTCAACAGATCACAAACCTTAGAATCCTGCAGGCACAAGAAGGACTGGCTGATGATCAGCATTACTTAAGGTAATGATCCCCTGCAAGATCCAGCAGCAAGGACATTAAGTGTGAGGTGACCTTAAGTGGGATGGAGTTGAATGAATTTCCCCCTAAAGCTCATCACAGAAACCCTGGATGGCTTCAGTGATAGGTCATCACTTCTGCATGATCTATAGTTCAATGAGGTTGAGGAAGGTCCTCTGATACACATGAGACCTGTTAAAAGGATAAAATGTGCCTTCGGTGATCCTCAGCCTTCCTTGCTCCCACCTTTTCGTGAGCCAATATCTGCTACACAGCCAAGACATATATATGTGTACTACAGCCTCCTGGAACTGCCTTTTTCCCCGAACTCCAAATGACCCTTTCTTGAAGCCTCAGCATATGAGCTCCAACTCATCAGGGATGGTTATGCTTCTCACAGTCTGCAATGGCAATGCCTGAATAGCAATGTAAGCTTCTGTTCTGGTATGATTTCTGAGTCTATATGGTTTTCTCTCAAAATTAATAATGCTTGTGTGATGCACCAGAGGATGGATGTCAGGATGGCTTCCCCCTGTGAGGAGTTTGGTAAGCAGTGTGGATTTATTTCTATAATTTCTTCTGATCTTTGGGCTCTAGCTTGATATTTTTTTGTTTATGATGCCAGTGGAAAAAAGGTAAATCATCTTCCACCACCCCCTTTGTCAAACTTTTCTTGTAGTAAATTCAATTGCATCCCTTCCCCAGGGGAAAAAGAACAATTTGCCAAGTCTGCAAATCTAGTGAAGTTGGATTGAAGCCGGTGACACATTTTATATTTATAATTTTATAAACAAGACAAAGATAATAAAAGAAATTCAAAGGAAGCCATATTTCCCTTCTTTGAATTATCATTTTTTGCTATATATTAAACATAATGCAGTACTTTTATGTAGCTTTTCTGCCAGCAATGTAGTGTGGAAGGAATGGGTATCTACCTATCCACTTAAAAGACAGCATATTAGAATAAGGCCATCTCTTCTTTTTAGGAAGAAGGTACACAAATTGTGCTCTTTTTGGAAGAGGCTTTTCCAAAATTTAGTCCGTCTACACTGGGCCAAATTTCAGAAAAACTTCCTCTTTCGGAAGAGCTCTTCTTCCTTGTGAAGGGCTTCCAAAAGAACGTGTTTGCTCTTTTGCAAAAAATGTCAGAAGAACAGACGTGTTTCCTGGATGCAGCAGTTTTTCTGGGATACATGTGGCATCCTGGAAAAAAACTCCGTAGTGTAGACATAGCTAAGTTACTGGTTGAATGTACCTTACAGAAACAGTTAAATATTAGAAGCTTCAGGGGGTAGCCGAATTAGTCTGTTAGGGTATATCTACATTTGCACCATAGTTCGAACTACAGATGCAAATGTAGGCATTTGAAATAGTCAATGAAGCAGGGGTTTAAATATCCCATGCTTCATTAGCATGATCTTGCTGGCGTGTTACTCCGATCAACAGCTGTTTCGAAAGTGAAAGTGCTTGCCGGAATATGTTAGTTCGAACCAAAAACCTTGGTTCGAACTAACATTACTCCAAAAAAAATGAGGAGTAATGTTAGTTCAAACCAAGGGGTTTGGTTCAAACTAACGTGTCCCGGCACGCACTTTCACTTTCGAAACAGCTGTTGATCGGAGTAACCCGCCAGCAAGATCATGCTAATGAAGCATGGGATATTTAAATCCCCACTTCACTGGCTATTTCAAATGCCTATATTTGCATCTGTAGTTGGAACTAGGCTGTAAGTGTAGACATACCCTTACAGAAAAAAATCAACAAATGGTCTGGTAGCACTTTATAGACTAACAAAACATGTATAGGGTATCAGGGGCACAGCCCACTTCTTCAGATGACCGGAATTATGAGTTTGGGTCGTGTACTCCTGAAATAAATAGGAGAGGGGAAGAGGAGGAAAGAGAAAAGGAGGGGAGTGGGAGACAGAGAATCAGTAAGTATCTGAAGATTGGAAAGTTAAACTGAAGCAGATAAAAATCAAAGTCTCCGTGTTGTATCATTCCTGACATGGGACTCTATCTATTGACTTTGATTTTTATCTGCTTCGGTTTAAGTATCCAATCTTCAGATACTTACTGATGCTCGGTCTCCCATCTCCCTCACTTTTTCTTCCCTCCCCCCTCCCCTTCCCTTCTCCTATTTATTTTGGATGTACACATCCAAACTCAAAACTCAGGTCATCTGAAGAAGTGGGCTGTGCCCATGAAAACTCATGATACCCTATGCATGTTTTGTTAGTCTATAAAGTGCTACCAGACCATCTGTTGTTTTTTTAGTTAAATATTAGTTATATGATTATAGAAAAAATGTTCTGTGTTTTGTAAGGTATCATGTACCTCAGTAGTGAAATGTATGAAGATCTTATGGGCTAAATTCATCGATAAGTTCTCTTAGAGCCATTAAAATCAACGAATTTACCAAATTACAGTGGGAAAGAATTGGCCCTATCTTTGATGATAAGGAGAAGTAATTCTATACATTTGAGAGAAATGTTGTTGTGTGTTGATTGTTTCCCTTTGCCCTTTTAAATGGCAGATGAGGTCTCCTACAGATCCTTGTTCCATAAAGCTAGCAATTAAACTCCCCTATAAATACAGGTTACTTTCCCTTCACAGCTGGTTTTCAATCAGACACCTCAAGAAAAGCTAAAATGTGTATCCCTCTAAAATTATTATAATCAGCAAGGAAGAAATTGGTTAAAGGTATAAGTATAGATTATATAAATGCCTTCAAATATAAGCAGCACTAGCAGAAATGCATTTTTCTTTTTCTGCATAGAGCCATAAGCGTATGTAATATACAGATAGATAGAAGTCACTCTTTCCAAGAACATAAGAATCAAAATATATCAGGTAAAGTTCTAACTGCAAAGTCCAAGTTAAAATCTAGAAGCAGTAAAATGAGTAATCTTCAAAGGAAACATCATGTAGGTCTCAGCTCAGTAAAGCATGTACTTAACTACTCACTAAAGCTAAGCATATGCTATGTGCTTTGCTAGATCAGAGCCATAACTGCTTGAGTCATCACCTCTATACTGTTTTGGCTTCTGTCATTCTGTGAATCTGTATGCTGTCTAAATGGTGCTTACCATCTTCTGCCTTTATTTGTGGAATCTTGATATACTGAATCTTCTATTATAGGTTTTGTAGAAATGAATGTAGAAAAAGAATTGGTTATATCTTGAATTATTAGCAAAGTTTGTCAAAAAACAATAATTTTGGTCAGTTGGTTATTTTAATCCAAATAGAGAAAATGATGGTCCTTTTTAATTGTTGGGGGCTTCTGAAAGGGAGTGAAATCTTCACTACAGAGCTCTCCTGGTGCTCTCTTGGTATGTGGGAGCTCAGCTTCCTCAAGTGCATTGGGCACTCAGTCAGGAGTTGTAGTTAGTACTTACTGAAACTGTGGTCTAGAACTAATATGGGAAAGTGTAATGTGATCCATTATTTTTAATAGTAATACCTGATATATAGTGAAAAGGGCATACAAACATACTGGCTGTGTCTACATTGGCACCCCTTTCCGGAAAAGGGATGCTAATGAGACCAGTCGGAATTACAAATTCCGCAGGGGATTTAAATATCCCCCGCAGCATTTGCATTTACATGGCTGCCGCTTTTTTCCGGCTCGGGGTTTTGCCAGAGAAAAGCGCCAGTCTAGACGCAATTTTCCGGAAAATAAGCCCTTTTCCGGAAGATCCCTTATTCCTAATTTCAAGTAGGGATCTTCCAGAAAAGGGCTTATTTTCCAGAAAATCGCGTCTAGACTGGCGCTTTTCTCCGGCAAAACCCTGAGTTGGAAAAAAGCGGCAGCCATGTAAATGCAAATGCCGCGGGGGATATTTAAATCTCCCGCGGAATTTGCAATTCTGACTGGTCTCATTAGCATCCCTTTTCCAGAAAGGGGTGCCAATGTAGACACAGCCACTAATTGTAGGCCAGTTTGGTGTGGAGACCTTTTGGACATCTTCAGCATCTAAGAAGTCTGCTGCAGATTCCCTTTTCAAAACATATAATTTATTTTCAGTAGGTACTCCACTAATATTTAGATTCAACTGGACTCCTCCGTCTTCTAAAATTTCTATGGGCTAGATACTGAGGCAGCAAATATCAGTCAGAAAGCTGTCCTAAAGAGGCCACTGGAGAAGTCATCTGATGTAGAGAAAGCCAGAGGCATTAGGCTGATATAGCCCTCAATTCTTTTAAATGTATGGTGACTCGTGATCACATTTTGTAGGATGTAAGTTAATACTTGGTATATTTTCAGTACAAAACAGAATGTCCAAAACATTAATCAGATTCTTGGGTGAAAAATTATGCCCAGCTGATAAGTATAAACATAAAGAAATGTCATTCCTAATTCACGATGTACCTAAGGTTCAGTCCCTAGACTTCTCAATAAAACATAATCATAATAAAGAGGAACAAACAACTATGGCTGTGCTATATATGGGATAAACACTGGTCATGTGGGCAGAAAGCAGATATGATCATATATATTGGATACGTTTGTTCACTGGCAAATGATAGGAACCCAGTATTAACCTGCGTATCCTGGTAACAAAGATGGCTTCAAAATGAGAGAATCAGACTCTACACTGGTGGTCTTCCATTTTGATCCCAGTTGTGGGAAGATATTTATTTTTAAACAACATGTAAGTTCTAAAACAGGTGTCCTGTGAAACCCATTCTTTCTGTTGTTGCATTCTAAGGGTAACACCACTGACATTAGTTGGATTACTTGTAGTAGAAAAGTTAAGTAAGCATGTACATAAATCCTTTTCGGAAAGTGACTTAATGCAATGCCTTATTCACACTCATGGTTCTATTTTTTAATTCTGTTCCTCATTGTTCCCCTAACACACAGATAATGTTCAGGTTAAAAAATTATGCATTGATCTTATTCTAAGTATGACCTTTATTTTGGTGACTCTGTTGGCTCTTGTGCTTGTAAAAATTCAAATTTCTCTTTGGTTCACTGGTGCAAGCATGAATGTTTTCTTCAGATTTGCTCTTCATTGTATACCCAGTGGGTACATTCAGGTTTCTAATAGAAAGTTATCCCACTAGTGGAATAATCATAAAGCTTGTAAGCTTTGAGGGACTTGTTTGTCTCATCTCCCACAGAGCAAACAGCTCGCAGCAGTCAAAGTCAAAATACAAATTCAAGCTAACAATGTTTTCAGTGTCTTGTGCTGCAATATAAAACAGAGGGGGAGAACCAATGGAAAATTCAAAGTTTGGATCTGATTCCAGCTTTCCTAAAGTTCAGGTGTCAAGTGCGCCCATTAGAAAAAGAAGGGCCAGCTTGGATATCAGTATGGATTCCCCATAGTTCATATTCAGAATTTTGTTTCAAGAAAATCCCTATCATAAATAAACCAGCAAAGAGTCACAGAAGAAAGGTATTAACTACAGTCATCCTCTATTTCTATAGTGTATTATTATTTTTGTGGCCTTTTAATTTGAATTTGTTGAAACAGTAATTAAGTTGTTTAATTTCATTGCCCTCCTTTCAACCCCTCATTAAAACTCTTGGATTCCTTGATGTCTAGAACAAATCTGACAACTATTAACCTGACAAACTGGCATGCTGAAACCACTGCTTATTACCTTGACCAAGGTATCTCATTGGTTTTCTGCACTTGTCTGTATCTATCTGTCTCTAGCAGTTGACTCTTGTCTTGTGCTTAAATTGTAAGTTGTCTGAGGTAGGGACTGTCATTTTTGTGTCTTGCACAATGGGATCCTGGAATCATAGGTACTATCTCTCCTATCTCCCAAATTTTCAAGTGACAAATTATGCTCATTGTGCAGCATTGTCTGAAGTAGTAGTTCCTGACTAGAAAAAACAACATAAAGCTTTGGGTTAAACTTTATAATGTGTCAGACTTTTCATTTGGCCATTCTTAAAATATGGCAAGTCTATGTGTGTTAAAAACTGATTTAGGTTGTTTGGTCTGTAATCAGGCAGCTATAATGCTGAAGATAATGCACTAGTGAACTCTAAGCCAAGTAGAGGTTCAGTAGTAAATTTAATATAACTTCTGAAAAGCAATAATAGGTTTTATTATTTCCATTATTTTAGCTGATAATTTCTGTATCCTTTGATGTAAATGGTTTCTGGTAGTTTTCTCTTGAGAATTGTTTGATTTCACCCCCACAAGAGTGAATGAACAGTGCACTAATGGTGAAGCGTTAATCTACTATGTCACTTTTGCTTTGGTACACCATTTTAGTTATACTTTACAAAATCACAAGGCAATTTATATTTGTCACAGAGGAAATAGGTTTTTGTGTCATGTTACTTCTCTGATTAGATCATGAATTATACCAAGCAGGCATGGATTATAGATGAGATGCTTAGAAGATTTTTATCAGTGAAATCAGTATAACATTTGAGATTTTATTTGCTCTGTTCAGCACAGGGGAAACTATAATTTAAAGTTTTGACCCTAGGCCTTAATACCGTTCTCCATACACACAATTCATAAATAATGGAAACTCTCAAAATATTAGTGCAACACTCTGCTATTAATACCAAACTTCAAAATATGAGCTCCCTATTGAGTCTTTACTTGGGCAAACTCACATCTGAAGGGTTAAATCCTGTTCTCTTTTAATTCAGAGGCAAAACTTTCATTAAGTTGGAGTGGATTCTGATTCTGAGAAAGGTGTTGGAGTCAGATATTTTTCACATGTTTTGGTACCTAACTCCCCTTGATATCTCTCAGTGTTATGTTTCTAAATACCTTTAAAAAATCTGTTTTCTCTATTTGTGATGCCTTTAGAAGCAAATAACAATTGGAATAGCTGATATGGCACTTTATAAGTTTCTTTTGCTGCTCTAACCCTGTAAAAAAGAATGATAGAAAAATGTGATTCTGAATATTTCATTATTGCTTTAATAGTTTTTCGTTCTAAGCATTTATGAGATAAAAGATTGATCTGAAATAGATCAAAACTTGTTAGAATATAGAGCATATATTGCATGAATATTTTCATCCTAACATCTCCACAGCACATTTACATATGATATGCCAGATCCGATTTTGAAAATCCTCGTAGTTTTGAAGAGACATTATTTGCTCAACATGGAGGCAGAGCCGGGAGGAATAATGCACACCAAACTACCAGAATCAGTAGCTTTTTGGGATGAAAATTGTTAAAGAAAAAGCTTAACTAATTGCATGTTTAAAAATTGAGCTTTTGGCAACAAAGAATAGGGGGAAAACACCTATTAAACTACAATCTTTATAACCGCAGGGTTAATAGTCAGTTTTCTTGTAGAACCATGATTGCCTAGTGTCTGAAATTATTTCCCATGTACATAAAGAGAAAGGTAAATAAGCTCCAATAAGCTACTTGACTAAAAAAGATAAATGTACAATCCATTTGATACCTACACAGAATTGCATATCAGTGAAATCCTAATTTACCTTCACCATAGAAGCTATCATTTCCACGTATCGTTTATGAAAACATCTCTTTAAAACACAGAGGGGTCCCAATCTTTCATTCATAGGAGAATACATGGCTTCCAGTACTGTTATTCTCAGTTATATGAAAGAACTGTGGGTATGTCTACACTACAAAGTTAATTCGAACTAATAGCTGTTAGTTCGAATTAACTTTCACGGGCACTACACAGGCAAACCTCTAGTTCGAACTTAATTCGAAGTAGCAGAGCACTTAATTCGAACTAGATAAACCTCATTCTACGAGGACTAATGCCTAGTTCGAATTAAGTACAGGCAGTCCCCGGGTTACGGACAAGATAGGGACTGTAGGTTTGTTCTTAAGTTGAATTTGTATGTAAGTCGGAACCGGTACATATTGAAGGGGAAAGTCTAGCCAAACATTTCTCCAGAGCTCAGTTTTATTCTCCCACACCTCACTTCCCTCAGTCCTTTATTCTCAAGCTGAGGTGTCTGCTGAGAAAAGCCGCTCCGCGTCTCCCTGGTCTGCTGGCGGGGGTGCTAGCTTCGCGTCTCCTTGGTCTGCTGGGGGGAAGCAGCTACTGCGGGGTTGCCTCACCCCATTTGTAAGTAGGGATCCGATGTAAGTCGGATCCATGTAACCCGGGGACTGCCTGTAGTTCGAATTAAGGGCTGTGTAGCCACTTAATTCGAACTAGTGGGAGGCTAGCCCTTCCCAGCTTGTCCTTGTGGCCACTCTGGGCACAACCAGGGAAACTTGTCTGCCCCCCTCCCGGCCCCGGAGCCCTTAAAAAGCCACGGTCTGGCTACGGTGCTTGTGCCAGGTGCAAGCCTGCCAGCACCCAGCCAGCAGACCCTGCACCTGGCATGGCACAAGCCAGCCACCCGCTGCCACCCAACCCTCCGCCTCTTCCCGGGACCAGGCTGGTGGCTCCCAGGAGCCTGCCCGGGGCCGCAATAGGTGGGCACCCGTCTGGTCTAGTGCGGAGATCGTGGACCTCATTGAGGTTTGGGGGAAAGCCTCCAATGTCCATGACCTCTGCACTAGGCACAGGAAAGTGGCCGTCTAGGGCAGGATAGCTGCCAGCCTGGCCACCAAAGGCCACATGTGAACCCAGAAGCAGGTTTGCATGAAAATCAAGGTGGTCCAGTGAGACCCCCGACCCTGAGCCCTGAGCTTAGAACATAAGAACGTAAGAACGGCCATACTGGGTCAGACCAAAGGTCCATCTAGCCCAGTAGCCTGTCTGCCGACAGCGGCCCACACTACGTATCCTGGAGGGGATGGACTGAAGACAATGACTAAGCCATTTGTCTCGTGTCATCCATCTCCAGCCTTCCACAAACAGAGGCCAGGGACACCATTTCTATCCCCTGGCTAATAGCACTCCATGGACCCAACCTCCATGAATTTATCTAACTTCTCTTTAATCTCTGTGGGTATGTCTACACTACAAAGTTAATTCGAACTAACGGACGTTAGTTCGAATTAACTTTGATAGGCGCTACACTAGCGCTCCGCTAGTTCGAACTTAATTCGAACTAGCGGAGCGCTTAGTTCGAACTAGGTAAACCTCATTCTACGAGGACTAAGCCTAGTTCGAACTTACTAGTTTGAATTAAGGGGTGTGTAGCCCCTTAATTCGAACTAGTGGGAGGCTAGCCCTCCCCAGCTTTCCCTGGTGGCCACTCTGGCCAACACCAGGGAAACTCTACTGCCCCCCTCCCAGCCCCGGAGCCCTTAAAGGGGCACGGGCTGGCTACGGTGCCCGTGCCAGGTGCAAGCCTGCCAGCACCCAGCCAGCAGACCCTGCACCTGGCACGACTCGAGCCAGCCACCCGATGTCCCCCAGCCCTCCCCCACTTCCCGGGACCAGGCTGGCGGCTCCCGGGAGCTTGCCTGGGACTGCAAGAGGCGGGCACCCACCTGGTCTAGTGCGGACATCGTGGACCTCGTCCACGACCTCCGCACTAGGCACAGGAAAGTGGCCGGCTAGGGCAGGAGAGTTGCCAGCCTGGCCACCCAGGAGCAGGTATGCATGAAAATCAAGGGGGTCCACTGAGACCCCCGACCCTGAGCCCTGAGCTTACAATGGCCGTCCTGGGTCAGACCAAAGGTCCATCTAGCCCAGTAGCCTGTATGCCAACAGCGGCCAACCCTAGGGACCCTGGAGGGGATGGACCGAAGACAGTGACCAAGCCATTTGTCTCGTGCCATCCCTCTCTAGCCTTCCACAGACTTTGGGCAGGGACACCACTCCTACCCCCTGGCTAAGACCACTCCATGGACCCAACCTCCATCACTTTATCTCACTTCTATTTAAACTCTGTTCTAGTTCTAGCCTTCACAACCTCCTGCAGCAAGGAGTTCCACAGGTTGACTCTTTGCTTTGTGAAGAACAACTTTCTGTTACTAGTTTGAAGCCTGCTACCCATTCCTTTCCTTTGGTGTCCTCTAGTCCTTCTATTATGGGAACTAATGAAGAACTTTTCTGTATGCACCCTCTCCACCCCACTCATGCTTTTATAGATCTCTATCCTATCCCCCCTCAGTCTCCTCTTTTCTAAACTGAAAAGTCCCAGTCTCTTTAGCCTCTCTTCATATGGGACCTCTTTCAAACCTCTGATCATTTTAGTTGCCGTCCCCTCTCCCACCCTCTCTCTTCCCCTCTCCCACCTCCTTTTCCCAGTCTCCCTGAGTTTTGTTCAATAAAGAGAGATTCTATTTTTGATGACATGTTTTCTTTATTTTGTACATCAGGAAGGGGGGCTAGGGAAGGGTAAGTGGAAGGAGGTGAGGGAAGAATGGGGTACGAGCCCCCAATGGGGAGGACTGGGCTGGCTCTGCGGGCTTCTGTGGGTGGAAACTTTCCTGCAGCCCCCAATTTCCCTCTCTCCCCAGATGGCAGCCTGCGGCAAGTGTCGCCAGTCTGATGGCTGAGTGCTGTGATGTGCCCAGTGTGGGCACTCAGGGCACTCCAAGCCAGGACTGCTTTGCAAGCGGGGCACCCCTGAGAACTGTCTGTCCGGGGTGGGGGTCGGGTCCCTTTAAGCACAGCCCTCGGCCAGCCTGAGCCAGCAGCTCCACGCTCTAAGTCCTCATCTGATCATAGAATCATAGAATAATAGAACTGGAAGGGACCTCGAGAGGTGCTCGAGTCCAGCCCCCCACCCTCAAGGCAGGACCAAGCTCCACCTACACCATCCCTGACAGATGTCTATCTAACCTGTTCTTAAATATCTCCAGAGAGGGAGATTCCACCACCTCCCTTGGCAATTTATTCCAATATTTGACCACCCTGACAGTTAGGAATTTTTTCCCAATGTCCAATCTAAACCTCCCCTGCTGCACTTTAAGCCCATTACTCCTTGTCCTGTCCTCAGAAACCAAGAGGAACAAATTTTCTCCTTCCTCCTTGTGACACCCTTTTAGATATTTGAAAACCGCTATCATGTCCCCCCTTAATCTTCTTTTTTCCAAACTAAACAAACCCAGTTCATGAAGCCTGGCTTCATAGGTCATGTTCTCTAGACCTTTAATCATTCTTGTCGCTCTTCTCTGTACCCTTTCCAATTTCTCCACATCTTTCTTGAAATGTGGTGCCCAGAACTGGACACAGTACTCCAGCTGAGGCCTAACTAGTACAGAGTAGAGCGGCAGAATGACTTCACGAGTTTTGCTTACAACACACCTGTTGATACAACCTAGAATCATATTTGCTTTTTTTGCAACAGCATCACACTGTTGACTCATATTCAACTCGTGGTCCACTATGACCCCTACATCCCTTTCCGCCATGCTCCTTCCTAGACAGTCGCTTCCCATCTTGTATGTATGGAACTGATTGTTCCTTCCTAAGTGGAGCACTTAGCATTTCTCTTTATTAAACCTCATCCTGTTTACCTCTGACCATTTCTCTAACTTGCTAAGGTCATTTTGAATTATGTCCCTATCCTCCAAAGAAGTTGCAACCCCACCCAGTTTGGTATCATCTGCAAACTTAATAAGCGTACTCTCTATCCCAATATCTACATCATTGATGATGATATTGAACAGTACGGGTCCCAAAACAGACCCTTGAGGAACTCCACTTGTTATCCCTTTCCAGCAGGATTTAGAACCGTTAACAACAACTCTCTGACTACCAATTATGCACCCACCTTATCGTGGCCCTATCTAAGTTATATTTGCCTAGTTTATCAATAAGAATATCATGTGAGACCGTATCAAATGCCTTACTAAAGTCTAGGTATATGACATCCACCGCTTCTCCCTTATCCACAACGCTCGTTAACCTATCAAAGAAAGCTATCAGATTAGTTTGGCATGACTTGTTCTTCACAAACCCATGCTGGCTATTCCCTATCACTTTATTACCTTCCAAGGCTGTGTCCAGACTCAGGGGTTTTTTCGGGAAAAGTAGCCTTTTTCCGAAAAAACTTCCCCTGCGTCCAGACTCAAGCCGCGTTCTTTCGAAATTAAATCGAAAGAACGCAACTTTTCTTTCGATGGCGGTAAACCTCGTTTCACGAGGAAGAACGCCTTCTTTCGCAAGTTCCTCTTTCGAAAGAAGGCGTTCTTCAATGTAAATAGGGCTTCCTCGAAAGAGAGCATCCAGACTCACTGGATGCTTTCTTTCGAAAAAGCAAGCCGCTTTTTCGAAAGTTCAACGTGCAGTCTAGACGCTCTCTTTCGAAAGAGGTTCTTTCGAAAGTATCTTTCGAAAGAGCCTCTTTCGAAAGAGGCTTGCAGTCTAGACATAGCCCAAGTGTTTGCATATGATTTCCTTAATTACCTGCTCCAGTATCTTCCCTGGGACAGACGTTAAACTGAGTGGTCTGATGCCCTGCAGGCACTACTTCCAGCCATCCTTAACCCTGGTTCAGGGTCCACTTAATGTGGACATGCTAGTTCGAATTAGCAAAATGCTAATTCGAACTAGTTTTTTAGTCTGGATCCATTAGTTCGAATTAGCTTAGTTTAAATTAACTAAGTTGAACTAAGTTAGTTCGAATTAGCGCTGTAGTGTAGACATACCCTGTTATAGTTCTAGCCTTCACAGCCTCCTGCGGCAAGGAGTTCCACAGGTTGACTATTTTTTTTGTGTAGAAGAACTTTCTGTTATTAGTTTGAAGCCTGCTACCCATTCATTTCATTTGGTGTCCTCTAGTCTTTATATTATGGGAACTAATGAAGAACTTTTCTTTATGTACCCTCTCCACACCACTCATGCTTTTATAGACCTCTATCATATCCCCCCTCAGTCTCCTCTTTTCTAAGCTGAATAGTCCCAGTCTCTTTAGCCTCTCTTCATATGGGACCTGTTCCAAACCCCTGATCATTTTAGTTGCCCTTTTCTGAACCCTTTCCAAGTCCAAAATATCTTTTCTGTGGTGAGGAGATCACATCTGTACACAGTACTGAAGATATGGAGTACCATAGTTTGATACTTCCCCTCCTCCTTCTTCCCCTGGCTTCCCCCTTCTAGCTCCCTCCTCCCAGGTTTCCCCCTCCCCTCTCCCACCCTCTCTCTTCCCCTCTCCCACCTCCTTTTCCCAGTCTCCCGAGAGGTTAATCCCCCCCACTCCCAGTTTTGTTAAATAAAGAGAGTTTCTATTTTTGAACACACGTGTCCTTTATTTTGTACATCAGGAAGGGGGGCTAGGGAAGGGTAAGTGGAAGGAGGTGAGGGAGGAATGGGGTACGAGCCCCCAATGGAGAGGACTGGAGTGGCTCTGTGGGCTCCTCGGGGTGGAAACTCTCCTGCAGCCCTCTGATTGACCCCCCGAATGGCAGCTTGCGGCAAGTGCAACCGGGCTGATGGCCGAGTGCTGTGATGTGCCGAGTGTGGGCATTCAGGGCACTCCAAGCCAGGACTGCTTTGCTGTCCCTCATCGAGGTAGACAAGCAAGCGGGGAACCCTGAGAACTATCTGTCCGGGGTGGGGGTCAGGTCCCTTTAAGCACAGCCCTCAGCTAGCCTGAGACAGCAGCTCCATGCTCTAAGTCCTAACCTGATGCCCTGCCGGCACTGCTTCCAGCCAGCCTTAACTTTGGTTCAGGGTCCACTCAATGTGGACATGCTAGTTCGAATTAGCAAAATGCTAATTCGAACTAGTTTTTAGGTATAGATGCACTAGTTCAAATTAGCTTAGTTCGAATTAACTTATTCGAATTAAGTTAGTTCGAATTAGTGCTGTAGTGTAGACATACCCTGTGGGAGGAATAGATACCTAAAGTGTACTGAAATGTTTAAAGTTTAAACTAAAATGGCAAATAAGTGTGTCATGGAGGCTGCTGATAATAGTGAGGAGCTGTATTGGCCCCAGACCTTAACACCTGTACTGCATACATCCTCCCACCCAAAGCAGAGTTATAGACTTTGTCCAGATTATTAGCCATACAAAATGATGGGGGTTCATGGGAATGAGCCTCCTGCCAGTATTCTAGCACAGGGATAGGTGCTTCCATGTCTGGCTGACAGCTAAACAGCAAGGAGAAAACTTAATATCTGCCTGAAAAGAGAAGAATCTCCTTGACAGACAACTTCATTCAGGTCAGTACTCCAAGGATCTATCTAGAGAAAAGAAAACATATACCATATAAAAGATGCTTCTTTTTCATGGTTTCCTTTGGCTACATCTAAAATATGATAGTTCTAATTGTTTTGCAACTGAAAAGAGTGACTTTCCAAATGTAGTTTGATATTTAAACTGGAAAAATGTGTTGGGTATTTTTCTGGTTCCATTATAGATTTGACTCATTCAGCAATGACACTGCACTATATTAGTTCTAAACCGGAGTGATAGATTTGGGAATCTGTCAGAGCTCAAGAATCCCAAACTTTCCTTACTCTAAGTGCAATTCGGCACTGAGATGCATTGCCATGGTCTTTTGCACCTTTGTAGAGACCCTGGACTTCAGTGGAGGCTCTACATACACAGGGGGGGTATCCTCTAGCAGATGCTGATTCAGGACAGGGATCTAATTCTACTTATTTTAGGCACTTATATGGCTCCCATTATCACAGCATCTGAGCATCGAGAGACAAAGGCAATATGCACAAAGATTCTTAGCCACTTAAACTCCAGACTTAGGTGCCTAAGTCCCAGTTTTAAGCTGCACTGTGTCCTCAAAACTCCTGTCAACCCCTAAACTCAATCAGTGCTTAAGTTTTCAGGGTAAAATCACCCAAAGACCTAACTTTCCGTACCTGATACTGTGTACTGCTGCCTCCCTCTAATTATCTGAATGTCTGTCTCTTGCCTCAGCCCCAGAGTGATTCACAAACTGAAGGAACATAGGGATCTGGCTGCCTAAATCACAGTCTGATAGGCATGCTTGGAAGCCATCTACTGGATTGGTTCATGTACAAAATCTGGGAGGACAAGGTGGAGGAGCCTCATTACTTACTTCTAGCCCAGCTGTTAGTGCATTCACTTGGCACGTGGGACACCCGGGTTAAATGCTCCCTCTTGTTGCCAGAAGACATCTCCTCCACTTAAATAGTCATTGGGACAGAGAAAGAAGCAATCTTTTAGCCAGAGAGCTAGAGAATGTCATTGTGGTCTGGTAGTTATGGCATCTCCCCAGGAGGTGGGAGAATATGGGTCTAGTCCCTGTGCCAATCACTGTTTCTTTATTTATCCACAGTGGAAAAGCATTCACAGGAGAGATGGAGAGAAATTCCCTTCCTCAGACATCAGATTGTCCAACAGCCCAGGAGTTAGAGCACTTTCCTGAGAAATAGGAAATATCTGCTCAAATTCTTTCTCCCCTTGAGACAGAATGGGGAGTTAACCTGGCTCTCTCACAGCCTAGACGAATGTTCCAACTACTGGGCTAAAGATTATAGAAACATAGCATTGGGAGAGAGATCATGAGGTCATCAAGTCCAGCCTCCGCTAAAAGCAAGACCAATCCCAACTAAATCATCCCAGCCAGGGCTTTGTCAAGCCAGGACTTAAAACCCTCTAAAGTTGGAGATTCTGCCACCTCCCTAGGTAACCCATTCCAATGCTTCACCACTGGAATACAGAAATAATTTTCTCTGATATCCAACCTAGACCTTACTCACTGCAATTTGAGACCATTACTATCATCTAGCACTACTGAGAACAGCCTCTCTTCATCCTCTTTGGAACCCACATTCAGGCTATTATTAAATTCCCTCTCAATCTTCTCTTCTGTAGGCTAAATAAGCCCACATCCCTCAGTCTTAGCTCATAAGTCATGTGCTCCAGTTCCCTAACCATTTTGTTACCCTCTGCTGGACCTCTCCAATTCATCCACATCCTTTCTGTAATGCAGGCCCCAAAATTGGGGACAATACTGAGATGCATCCGCACCAGTGCCAAATAAAGGGGAACAATCACTTCCTTAGATCTTCTGGCAGTGCTCCTACTAATGCACCCCAATATGTCATTAACCTTCTTGGCTAAAAGGGCACACTGTTGACTCATATCCAGTTTCTCATCCACTGTAAATTCCAGGTCCTTTTCTGCAGAATGAGAGACCCCATTGGTTTTGTGTGGAGCAAGGCAGCTAACTCATTCCCTCAAGAAAAAGCTTAGGTTCATAAGCTGCCTGACTCCAGAAGAAGGGTACTGGTTGTGGATCACTAAGCAGAACAAGCTATCTATCTTCCTGAGATGGGCAAGACTTGGCATACACCCCTGTCATTTGCATCTCCCATTGGCTAGCTTAGGCAGCTCCCTGCCTTGCATTCTGGATCACAGGGGAAGGCATCTCTTTCTATTTGTTGTATAGAAGGCCCAGCATTTATCTCAGTGTCTGTGAATTGTGTTTCTGTGATTTTCACAATGCTGCATGGCTGTGTGTCTCTTGCTGGTCTCAAGTTGGTTTGTATATCTGGCCTTTAGAGACTTCTTATGTGACCTTGAGCAACTCAATGCCAGAGCAAGGGTGTAGACTGGGTCTCCCAAGTCCCAGGTCACCTTAATAAATGGACCGTGGTTCTTCATTACACTTTGCCCGTTTCAGTCAACATGGGGCCACCATCATTCCGCCTGCACAATAGATATGGCTCCCAGATGGAATATCACTACCAAGTGATATTCAGGACAACTTTTTCTCCCAGGAGTTCATGCTCTGCCTCTAAAACATTCCTAGCCCTCATTTATGGACGTTAACGTTTGAGCTTCTCTCAACAGCAACATAGCCCCTTTTCTCCCACACCTCGCTCTGAGCAGGACCGCTGACAGGGAGGAGTAAAGGGGGCAGTTAACCTGGGGCCCTTTAAATCACTGTTGGACATGTTGCTACGCATTCTGTGCAACTCTGAGGGGTGGAAGGGCATGTCGCACTCTAGGCACCTTCTGCCCGAGGCCCCACCCTTTCCAGGTGTACAGAACTGCCCCACACACCTTGCCCAGGGGCCCGCAGGAGCTATCAGTCCCCCTACCCCCTCCAGCTCTGACCAAACCAACAGAGACACAAAGTCACACAAGGGAGAAGACCAGTCTGGTTATTTTCTCTGTTGCTTTGTCTTTGAATCTCCTACAGGTGTGAGATCACTGAACATCACAACCAGCTTTCCACTTTTTAAAAAGCTCCTTAAAAGCAGAAATCTCAACAATCCTCTTCAGAGTCTTCTTATGCCCTAGTGCCCTTCAGCGATGTTAATAATTTATTATTATTTACCGAAGCATAATTCTTACTCCAATTAACTTATAATTAATAAGCACTTGACATCTTCAAAGCACTTTACAAACATTTGATTCTCTCAATAGCCCTGCAAGTAGTTGCTGTTATTAGGGATGAAAGAACTCATTTTGGCTTACTTCAAACCTACTCAAATGTTGTGGGTTTGGAAGTTCAGCCTGAACACAAGTATTATGAGGGTTGCTTCTTACTTGCTATCATAAGAGCAGTGAGGAAACAAGGAATACAAGAGAAGCACTTGTAAGATACTAGTAAGAAGAAGGATTATATGGAATCCAAGGGAGGGGGGCAATGGGTGGCATGCTATCCCTATTGAAATCAATACCAAACTTCCACTGACCTCAGTAAGGCCAGGATTTGACCCAGAGAGTGTATTATAGTTAGGGTACCCTCTTTTCTAGTGTAGCTTTCAACATTGTTCTGTTATTCCTGCTTTATACCACAGACACCCTGTTAGCACAAAGAGCATCTTTCTTCATTTAACTTCATTACATTTTAAAGGAGAAGGATCAATAACAGGAAAAAATACACAAAATTCAAATAGGTTTTTCAAATAAAAATAGTTTGAGGGATCCATAAAATCCCATTATCCACGAGATTTGCTCCCCAGTCTCCCAATAGTTGTGCCCATCTTACACACAGGCAAAGTAAGGGACAAAAATTAGATCACTTTCCCAAGCTCACACAGGGTGTTGGGATGGAGCAGAGGAATTCCAGGCTTATGCTCAAAGCATTAAATCTCTTTTTAAATCTCAGCGTCCTATGTTGGCTGACCATATATTTTGTCTGCTTCCCTTAAATTTATGTGCCTTATTTTTTAACTTCTCAGCTATGGCTATTTGCCAGGGCTCTGTTCTACTTCTGGGCATAATGGAGCTAGACATCACATTTCATCACCCTTCTGACTTTACAGAGCTATTTCCAGGTTATCTGTTCAGTGTGATGTGAGTTTTATTTTTATAAGTTGTTTAGCCCAGCAATCACCTCTGGCCTTCTTTGTGAAAGATGAAACAGAGGCAGTCTAATAAAAGATATATATTTCCACTTCTTCCATTTTAAAAGTCATACAGGAGCCTAATGAACAGGATGTTAAGGCTTGGTTAGCAAACTTTTCTTGTCAGATAACTGCAGCATCAGTAACCAGGGGAATACCGGTAACCAGAATATCATTTATAATAAGCAAGGCAGTATAGGCCAGGACTTACATGTCACTGTCACAAGTGCAGAATATTTGCAAACAAACCCTAAACTAGATTCTGGGTAGCAGAGGATTCCCTCGACTCTTAAACCATCAGCTGACATTTCTCAACTGTAACAGTCTCCAGCAAATCCCAATCTCTTATGCACTTACGCATGCTTTGCATAGGTTTTAATTACTCTTCTGTGAATACCTTAAGCCACCTTCTATTAACAGATTATATGGATGTAAAACTCAGCAGCTAAAATAGGGGATATTCTTAGAAGCTCATCAGTTAAATGCATTGCAGCACCTTAGCAACAGACCATGTAATTTACTGCTGCTCTTGAAGAGCAGGAATGTGAGATGAACACATTAGAGATCTCCTTATATTTGTGCTCTACAGGACATGCAGGTTCTAGCCATTCCATGGGTGGGTCCTATAGTCTATAACTCATGTTATCTCCCAGTGGGTAGACATAGTGATATATACTTTTGCACCATTCCTATAAGAATCTTAATCCACCTCAATCAAAAGCTTCAATATCTATTATTTATAAGTGCTGTTAATTTTATTTCACCTCCCTGTTTGAGCCTCTGTGATTGTTTTTCTTCAGCTCTAATGACTCATCTCAGGGCCCTTCTTTGTGACCATATGTTGAGCTGTGGACACAGATCAGCATCTTGTAGCTGAATAATTGGGCTCTGTCAACTTTCCAAATGGAATGGCAGTGTGTCTCTCCTCTCCCAAGGCAGAAAACCTTTGGACTCTGGAGCATTCTTACAGTGTAAGACAAGAGGTTGTCGTGACTAGAGAAATTTGCACCTGTTCCATTGATGGATAATTATTCATGCACAAAAACCCAAATGCTGCATTTTACTCATTTCTCATTGTACATGCTCAATTTTACACTACTGTGGTACATCTACAGTGGGACTGTCTGCCCATGAAAATGCACAGCTGCATGTCCCCCTGCTACACCTGTCACATATCCAAAAACATCTTCTATGGATTGTAAATTATAGACAGATCTCTCTCATGGAAATATTGAACAGTGTCACTAAGCCATCTCGAAGCCTTTTTCTGTTCTTTGATAAAAAGGGGAATATATCCAAAAACATCTTCTATGGATTGTAAATTATAGACAGATCTCTCTCATGGAAATATTGATCAGTGTCACTAAGCCATCTCGAAGCCTTTTTCTGTTCTTTGATAAAAAGGGGAATATTTAACACATACTTTCATATTACACTGATATAAACCTTTATAACAGATTTCAGGCAACAATGAATCAAGCCCATTGTCTTAATCTCATATCTTCACTTCTTATCATGAATCATGGGAATTCACATTTATACGACTGATAAATGTGAAAATAATTTGATATGATTTGATGTAATTTATTTTCTTATCATAATAAGGCCCTTGAGAAATGAGTTGAAACTACTTAATTCACTATTTCTCAAATGGTGCTCAAAATATGCTCTGATATGTATTCTTTTACTGTGTTTTGGTGTTTGATTCATTATTCTATTAAATAGAAAAGGGCAACTAAAATGATCAGGGGTTTGTAATAGGTCCCATATGAGGGGAGGCTAAAGTGACTGGGACTTTTCAGTTTGGAAAAGAGGAGACTGAGGGGGGATATGATAGAGGTATATAAAATCATGAGTGGTATGAAGAGGGTGAATAAAGAAAAGTTATTCATTAGTTCTCATAAAATAAGGACTAGAGGACACCAAATGAAATTAATGGGTGACAGGTTTAAAACTAAAAAGCGAAAGTTCATCTTCATACAGAGTTTATAGAGAAGCTAGATAAATTCATGGAGGTTAGGTCCATAAAAGGCTATTAGCCAGGGGGTAGGAATGGTTTACCTGGCCTCTGTTTGTCAGAGGCTGGAGACAGTTGGCACGAGACAAATCGCTTGATCATTGTCTTCGGTCCACCCCCTCCGGGTCACCTGGTGCTGGCCACTGTTGGCAGACAGACTACTGAGCTAGATAGACCATTGGTCTGACCCAGTACGGCCATTCTTATGTTCTTATGTTCTTAATATATTTGGATTTGGCAAAAACATCATATTGAAGGTTTAGAAGTTGGTAAAAAAATTGCTATTGGCAACAACTCAGTAAATTAATTTCAGTAAACATAAAGGATTTTTGTCTTTTGTCTTACAGCTTTGTCCTTTTAGTGTAAAAGAAGACAGAGTTTTAGTTTGTTTTACAATGGCCTAATTTTCCATTAGCTTTATTGATGGACATAAGCATTTCCAGGATCGAGCACTATATATGTCTTATGTTTGAAAAATGTCCAGCAACTAAGGACACTTCTGGTGGCCTTTAAATCTAGGTGAACTAATTACTGTGTCTTTAATCACTAGCTGTCCAGGGAAAACACTGGTCTATAAAATCCTACAGTTATATCTATTTTCTCTTTCATTGGATATATCTTTGTCTGGGATAGTACTGTTGTCTTGAAATGTTAATTATAGTTAAAAAATATTACAGGCATTAAACCTCCATTCATCAATCATAGATTTACCCTCTCTTTCACCCCTTTTCATAAATCAATTTTAGCATATCAAAATTCTATTTCATTTTTCTTTTTAATCTCCTCTATAGACTCAAAACAGCTCCCATGGAAGTCAAAGCAAAAATTTCAATTGGATGTAGGGAGAGCTAGTTCTTTCCCTGTATGTACGCAAACAATCAGCTTATTGCAGGAGATGGAGAATATATCATCAATAAGTCATCCATCATGAAGACTTATTTTCCCTTGTTAAATAATCAGTGAGTAGTATGTCCCGAAACAGAACAAAACTGCATTCTCAATGACTGAATCAATAATGCAGATTTAATTTTCTTCTGAATTTTACTTGTCAAATCTTTCAATTTTTTGTTTGAAAAACAAAACTAAAATGGTAAAATTACCAGAAAAAAATTCACTGAACTATGAGGCCTCTTTCTCATTTCTATGGTCCTGCTTATACCATACAGACCCTGGAAAATGAAAGATGCATGCTTCATCTTATTTATTTTCTTAGCACTCACTAAGGTAAGCAGTGAATCCAAAGCTTTGTTAGGATTGTTATTATTATTATTAATATTATTTTATTAAATTATTTTATTTTATTATATTATATTTTATTTTTTATTCATTTAACTTACATACAACAAACTATTAGTCAAGGTTCTTTAGTTCAATTCATCATACACAATTTGCTTTGAAATGTAAGTCTAGCAAAATACCTGGATTGTCTCTCTATTAACTAACAGGAATCAGAAGAATTTCATATTCCCAGGTGGAACTCATATGAAGTTCCCTAACACTTTGTGTATCAGAAGGTACACTGTAGTCAAGAAAGCATATTCATTTGGGGCATAATTTCATTCAGGTATTGGAACGACACATGAGAAATTTTGCCCACTAGTTTTATATGCACTTAGCTATCAAACAATTCTCCATTAAATGCATCTGTGAAAAGTTGTTTGTTCATTTGTGATGCACAAGCAACCGTAGTGACTGTTTCCCCATATAAGAAATGTAGTCCCTTGTCCATTTGCTTAAATTATTAGTAACTCAGCCAAATATGGTGGCAGTTTGTGGAGTCTATCTACAAAGAACTGAAATGATACATTCATTTAATAATATAACATTAATTTCATATATATGGTGCCAAACAGCTTTGAAAGGACCATTGCCAGTGTGATTATATTTGAACTCACAATTTACAAATGAAATGTTCTGTCTAGCCCCATTTTAATCCCTTGAACCACTGAAGGTCCTTTGTAATCAATAAGGCTGTGTCTAGACTGCAGGGTTTTTTCGAAAAAACATCACCTGCGTCTAGACTACAGCCGCGTTCTTTCGAAATTAAATTGAAATAACGCGGCTTTTCTTTCGACGGTGGTACTCTTCATTTCATGAGGAATAAAACGTTTTTTCAAAAGTGCTCTTTCGAAAAAAGGCCTTCTTGAATGCAAACTGTGCTTTTTCGAAAGAGAGTATCCAGACTGCCTGGATGCTCTCTTTAGAAAAAGGGGCTTGCTTTTTCAAAAGTACTGCTTGCAGTGTAGACGCTCTTTTTCAAAAGAGGCTTTTTCGAAAGTATCTTTCGAAAAAGCCTCTTTCGAAAGAAGCTTGCAGTCTAGACGTAGCCTAAGGGTATGTCTGCACAGCATGCTTATTTTGAAATAAGCTATTCTGGAAAAAAAACTGGAAATAGCTTATTTTGAAATAGCACATCTACACTACAGGGAAGCCGCAAAATTAGTCCAAGGCAGACTTCCCTAATGTGGAGGGGTTACCTCAATTTGGAGCCCCAAGTGGCACTGGGGAGTAATAACTTTAGGATTACCATATTTGAACTTTCAAAAAAGTGGAGAGTCCTGAGAGGGAATGTATCTGAATCAGTATCTACCAGTTCATTTTGTATTAATATAATATAATTAATACAACATGAGTTGGTAGATACTGATACACAGGGCTTGACAAATCTGTTTATCTACTCGTCTGTTGCGAGTACATTTCAGCCGGTTGCCCCATTCACCGGCGGTTTGCGCCTGCTGATACAGAGCCCTCTCAGGAGTGTCCTCTTTTTTGAAAGTTCAAATATGGTAACCCTATTTTGAATGTCCCTGGGGAGGAGCTATTTCAAAATAGCATCAGTGGAGCATCCACTCTATCACTATTCCAAAATAGCTATTTTGGAATAAGCATTATTTCCGTGGAATGAAGTTTAGAGATTTTGAAATAAGCCATTATTTCAAAATAATGGAATTGCTGGGTAGACACTCTCATTGTTATTTTGAAATAACATCAGATTTTTTTAAAATAACTGTGCTATGTAGACACACCCTAATAGTTTATATATAGAACAATTCACAAGGCTGAAAATATTCATGTTAGAATATACACAGGAGTTTATTATCTGCAACCTAAAAAAAGTTATTTAAAGGTTAACAATCATGTTTTAGTATTTTATTTTCTATTGGATGTGATCATTTACTACTGATAATTTTATTAAAATAAGTGTGTACAGCCAGTCCCTGAGCTGCAAACGGTTGAGTTACAACCGTTCTCATTTTCGGCCAAAGATTCCATGGAACGGTCATTAAGGCGGTCCCCAACTTATAAATGCGACCTGCGCTTACGAACAGTGAGGTCGCTATGTAACTCAATGGGGTATGAGTTACAAACAGATCGAGTTACAGGCAAGTGTTTGGTCCGTAACTCGTTCGTAACTTGGGGAGAGGCTGTAGAAGGGTTTTACAAAGTTATATTAAAATAGGATTAATATATAAAAAGGTCTGGGAAGGAAGACCATCTTTATTCTGTAATTCCTATTATCTTTCATGATCATTATTTTCATTATTCTTCATTATTTATTAATATTGGAAATATCCATTAGATTGCAAATAAATTCCTTACAATGTATCATCTGTTTTGCACATCACATTTTTGCTCTTTCGTGATTGTCTTAAAGTCTGCTATTCATTTCAAATTAACAGATCAGGAATACTATGAAACTGCTAGAAAGGGAGTTGCTAATTTTATTATATTTCTTAGAACCCCAGACTGTATCATCTTTTTCCAGGTTTACTAAATTTCTTGTTTCCAGATTAAATTGGCACATAGATTGGTAATATTTCATTATCAGAAATACTTAGACAAACTTGACAATCCAGGGCAATATTAAGGTGCTGTTTGTGATCTCTGGAGGAGAATCAGAGGGCACCAGAGAGACCTCTTTCCCCACAGCACTAGATGGGGCTGTCTGCGGGCCTGCTTTTCCTCACATTTACCACTGTGGAAATTTGGATTTTCAGTCTTCAACCAAATCAGTAAGGCTCTGCTCATAGATGCAATTCTGCAATTAATCCACTGGGGTGTTTAGAAATGATCATGTTGCAGACAGATAAACAGAAGATAAGTGCAGATCCTCAAGAAATTATAGACCAGATTTGTAGAAACCATCTGTGAAAATATTTTTTTTTAAAAAAACCTCTAACTTTCCCTTCCCTCAGTACAATATACTTGTATTCAACACAAAATAAATCACAGACTCTAAGGGATCCAATATTACTAATATAAACCTCTGCTGGGGAAGAAAAAGTTCTATTTTTTTTCACAGTTTGGCCAAATGACAGATGTTTTTAAAAAGAATGACACACAGAGTTAAATTAGATGAGATGGCTATTGCAAATATAAATCAATTAAAAATAAGTCTAACTTCCTCCTTCATTCAATCTTCTTTTTCTTTTCTTGAATGGGTAAATTGCTTCCAGTAAGAATCCAATAAGATAGGTAACACCAAAAACAAGTAGGGTTGGGAAACCTTGTTTTAAAAAATTATCCCTTTTATCTGAAATAAAGTTTCTTCTGCTACATGTACATACTTTATTTGAAGTAATTAAATAACTGTGACATTGATTAGTTGGGCAAAGGAAGACAGTTACACAATTATCTATTCAGCATTCATGGGTACGTCTAGACTACAGGCTTTTGTTGACAAAGCAAGCCACTTTGTTGACTTGAGAGTGTAGCTGCAAAGGACAGTGTAGATGCAATAACACCTTCTGTCAACAGAACTCTTATCAACAAAAGGTGTTATTCCTCGTAGAATGAGGTTTACTGCCGTCGACAAAACTTCCAAGTTCTGTCGACATTATGTAGTGTAGACGCAGGTATAGTTTTTGTCGACAAAAGTCCACTTTTGTTGACAAAACCCTGTAGTCTAGACACACCCCTAGTGTCTGAGTTTGGGAAAAGACTGAAGGCTTGCAGGTTTGCACACATGCGCATATAAACACAAAACATTTCACATAAGAGAGTAAAACAGAAGCTTCCCTTCAGAAGGGAAAGAGTTATTTTAGATTAGCTAGAGCTACTTCTACATTTCTGAGAAAGTCATATTAGAAACTTTTATAAACATTTCAAACCAATATGCAACTTTTCCTTGAATAATTCATTTTTGGTCTTTTTCATGCCTTTTCAATACACTATTTCCTAAACCTTTCAAATGATATTCAGGGGGAAAAAAAAAACCATGATGAAATGAGTGCTCTGAGATATGAACCAGTAAGAACATTTGTGATTTAGGATTTGAAAGATAATAGGAGGATCAAGTTTTAATCCATCTGACCACATGATCAGCTCTGAAGCAATCTCTTAAAATAATACAACCAGCTTGCTATGAGAAGGTTCTGGTTAGCTTAGTGCAATGCAACAATCTTTTTAAATTAAGTCTGTTGTTGATTTCCAGAAATCATCCAAGAAAGCTTGAAATCTAAGATTAATTTTATTATAACTATATCTTCCATATAAGGCTGAAGAATCACAAGGTGTATATTTGCAGTGTATGTGCTATATTAAAAAAATCAGGATTATGACTATATTGATACTATAATATATGAACGAATAACTAAGGCACATCTACACAGCAGGGCTAAACTCAAAATAAACTATGCAACTTGAGCTATGCTAATTGTGTAGCTGAAGTTGAAATAGCTCATTTCGACTTTTGGCGCTGTCTATACAGCACTTATTTCAAGATAGAGCACGCTTCCCCCAACTTCCCTTACTCCTCATACAAATGATAGTTAGAGGAGTCAGAGTAAGCAGTCTTCCAGTTTAACATTATTTCGACATTATGTCAAAATAACTGCTTGTGTGTAGACACGGACTATGTTATTTCCGAATAATGCTTCTGTGTAGGGTTCAAAGCATTTCAAGGGAAATATGCTGATCTCATTTGTACTTGTGTATGTTCATTTTTCCACTTGTATTCTGTCCATTTATTTCTATGCTACTCTGGATTTGCTCTGTATAAGGCATTATTATAGTGTTTCAAAATGCAGGTACATGGAAAAATGTGAAAAGGTCTATTTTGAATATTTCTTCAGTTGTGAGCAATTTTGTTAAATGGGTTTTATCAGAAAAGATGTAACTCAATTAGAGTCAGTAGAATATACATAGGGAAGCATATGAAATAAATAACACCACAGATTTATGAGAGTAATTATAAGCTAAATCTAAGGTGAGAACCATTGATGTTAAAGGTATGCAGTAAGTGAACAGCCCATCTAACCATTTTCCCCTTAGCAAATAAAGAATTTTGCTACTGACTCTTTCCAATTTCTGCATTTGCTCTCATAAGACACATTTGAGACACTGTAATTCACAAATTATAGCTAATACATACTGTACAGGCATTTCAAGGATGTACACTAAGTGACAGCTCTTAGATGAGAAGCTGACAGTACAGCTGAGCAGCAGTCTTTTTGTCTATAGATTCATGTTCTCTTTGGAGATGAGGATATCAAACAGATGTCAGCAGTGCATTTAGCTGTTTGCTAATAACAAGTGCTGCACTACTTTTCTGAACATTGAACAGCAACTTCAATTTCATGGTAAGACTACAGTCTGCATAACAATATATCTATTAGACCTGCCAGCCGCAAGCTTTTCTAAAGAGGCAGAGCATGCTAGGCTCCAAGTCAGCAACAATTAGGGGTAGCATATAACAAAGTAACAACCAGTATGGAATATTCCCTCTCTGTTGGCTAGGATGTCAGGAGAGATATGTTTCATTCATTAAGTCCAGATGCAATCCCCAGTGGCCTGGTTGGTATCCATGGGCAATTACCCCACAAGTAGTTACAGTCTTCATCCCAGATTGGGGTGAGGGGCATGTTTGTAAATCTCTATAATGCTGAAATTGCTTTATGTTGCTGAATTTTTGTAAAGACATATCTTCCTGGAGTATGTACCAGTTGCTGTGGATCTTGAAGTTTCCCTGGGGTACACAACTGCGCAGGACATTTTGGGCTGGATAGATTTTTATGGAAACTAAATGTACTGATATTGTTCAAACTTAAAAAAACAATGAATGGTTCTGCAGCACCTTAGGATATGTCTACACTTGCACCCTAGTTCAAACTAGGGATTCAAATGCAGGCCTTCGAAATAGTCAATGAAGTGGGGATTTAAATATCCCGTGCTTCATTAGCATGATCTCGCCGGTGCATTACTCTAAATGACAGGTAAAGTGAAAGCATGTGCCGGGATGTGTTAGTTCGAACCAAACCCCTTGGTTTGAACTAACGTTACTCCTCATTTTTAAAAAGAGGTTTGATTCGAACTAACACGTCTCGGCACGTGCTTTCACTTTAGAAACAGCTGGCATTCTAAGTAACGCGCCAGCGAGATCATGCTAATGAAGCATGGGATATTTAAATCCCCGCTTCATTGACTATTTCGAATGCCTGCATTTGCGTCCCTAGTTTGAACTAGGGTGCAAGTGTAGATATATCCTTAATGACTAACAAAAAATGTAGATAGTATCATGAGCTTTTGTGGGCACAATCCACTTCTTCAGATGAATGGAGCAAGGAGCCCAGAGGTACAAATAAATAGAAAAAGAGAGGAGATGGAGAGGGAAAGGGGGAAAAAAATCCTTGTCGGTTAAAGTGCCCAGGCTAAGTTAGGATAATAAAGTGGGCTGTAAGTACCCGATACTTAGCTTTTGATGTCATTTGGGTGTTGAATATATTGGCCCATCCAGTTCATGTCTTTGTTCAGTCCTTGGCTGAATGTGTCAAATTTGCATATGAAGGCAAATGTAGTATTCAGGACAACAATACAGGCAGTCCCTGGGTTACATGGATCCGACTTACATCGGATCCCTACTTCCAGATGGGGTGAGGCAACCCCGCACTAGCTGCTTCCCCTCAGCAGACCAGGGAGACGCGAAGCTAGCGCCCCCCCCCGCCCCCCCAGCAGACCAGGGAGACGTGTAGCAGCTTTTCTCAGCAGACACTTCAGCTTGAGAATAAAAGACTGAGGGAAATGAGGTGTGGGAGAATAAAATTGAGCTCTGGAGAAATGTTTGGCTAGAGTTTCCCCTACAATATGTACCAGTTCCAACTTACATACAAATTCAACTTAAGAACAAACCTACAGTCCCTAACTTGTACGTAACCCGGGGACTGCCTGTACAGTAAATGTAGGATTTACTGGTGTGGTGTCCTGACAGATCTCCTGCTCCATCAGTGATGATAAATGTTCAGCTGCGTGCATTTTGGCATGCTTCCTCATTATATCATGCCAGCTCTGTGCAGGTAGCTAGCATGATAGTCTTTATGAGCAACCCCAAAGACCGCAGATTGAGATAAGCACAAAAGCACCTGAGTTGGGTTTATTGTTGAACATAGTCGTTGTTAGCCAAATGGCCTCTGAGCCCCTATATATTTGTACCTGTAATAATAAATGCATCTCAATTAATAGTATAAATTTTACTATTGCCCCATAGCCAATCTAAGAGTTAAGTGAGGTACCCCAAAATTTATAGACAGAAATAAACAATTTATGATACACCATATGTATCATCTTATGCATTAATAACACATTTGATGTGTCCCCTTGTACTTTCCTCCAAAGCATTCCTGTTCACCACCCGTTGTTATGTTTTCACTGTTGTTGTTTCAAACTATTTTATTATGTACTCAGATGGGTGTCCCTGTATTGTCCTGATGGAATTTATGTACATATTTTGTGGGCTTCTATTAGTGCTAGCAGTTTTAGTGCCAAAACCCAATAACTTGGCAGGCAAACATTTGCTTTTAATGCAACCTGTCTATTACTCATAGTATAACTCTTGCTTACTATGGTTCAAGCACCAGGCCCGTGCTTCAGGCTCTTTCTTTCTCCTACAGCAATGGTCACCAACCAGTAGATTAGGATCTACAGGTAGATCTTGGCGTCTCTGACAGGTGATCCTAACCTATTTTGCTGGAAGGCTATCGAGTGCAGGCATTTCAGCTGCCTCTCCCCACTGCATGCTGCCTCTACCCAGAGCCTCAGAGCTGCCTCTGGGGAGCCTTCTGCTTATTGTTCAAGGTGGGGGGCACCGATGTCACTTTGTCCCCCTCACCTATTCCCCATCTTAATAGAGTGAGGAGGGCAGGGCTTCAGCGAAGGGGTGGAAAGGAGGCAGGGCCTTGGAGAAGGGGCAGGATAGGGGTATTTGGGTTTGAGGTAGATCCTGGACTGACTTAAATAAAAGTGATCTTGTGCTTTAAAAGGTTGGAAGACCCCTGTCCTATAGCAAGTTCTGTAGTTTCTCTCTCTAGCTGGTTTCTGAAATAGTTTTGTAAGAGGAGAGCCACTTTTAGATCCATTAGTGAGTGCCCGGGCAAGTTAAAATGTTCCCTAACAGGTTTCTCTGTGTTACCACTTTGAATATCTGACTTGTGGACATTAATCCTTTGTCATTGAGACTGTCCAGATTGGCCAATATACATAGCAGAGAGGCATTGCTAGCACTTGATGGCATATATCACGTTGATGGATGAGAGTGAGGAATAATTTTCCAGAATAGGTTTTAGATTGTTAATGATGCATTGGAGGGGTTTAAGTTGGGGTCTGTAGATGATAACTAGTTGAGTTCTGTTATTTTGTTTGTTGGACCTGTCTTGAAGAAGCTGATGCCTGAGTACTCGTCTGTCTCTGACAATCTGTTTTTCACTTCCCGGGGTAGGTATTCCAGTTTTAATAATGCCTGATAGAAATCCTGTAGGTGTTTGTTTCTGTCTGTGGAATTGGACCAAATCCGGTTGTATTGTAGGACCTAACTGAAAACGATTGATTAATGTGTCTTGGATGGAAGCTGGAGGCATGTAGATAAGTATAACAGTCAGTAGGTTTCCGGTATAAGGTGGTGGAAATGTGTCCATCATGTAATTGTACTATAGTATCAAGGAAGTTGATCTTTTGTGTGGACTGGTCTAGGCTGAGGTTGATAGTTGGCTGGAAGTTGTTAAAATCCCTGTGGAATTCTTCAAGGGTCTCCTTCCCATGGGTCCATATGATGAAAATGTCATCAAAGTAAGTAGAGTAATGGTGCTAGGGGGCGAAAGCTGAGGAAACGCTGTTAAAGGTTAGCTATAAAGATGTTGGCATATTGTGGGGCCATACATGTGCCCATAGCTATGCTGCTGACTTGAAGATATAAATTGTCCCCAAATTGGAAATAGTTTGGGTGATGGCAAAGTCACAAGCTCAGTCACCAGGTATGCAATAGCGTCATTAGGGATAGTGTTCCTGACATCTAGTAATCCGTCATCATGTGGAATATTAGTCTAATGAGCTTCTACATCCATGGTGGCCAGGATGGTGTTTTCAGGAAGATTACTGATGTTGTGTAGTTTCCTCGAGAAGTCAGTGATGTCTCGAAGGTAGGTAGGCATATTGGTAGCATAGGTGTCTGAGGAAAGAGTCAACATAACTGGATAATCCTGCTGTAAGAGCGCCAGTGCCTGAGATCATGGGATGTCTGGGATTTCCAGATTTGTGGATCTTGGGTAGCAAACAGAAAACTCCTGGTCAGGAGTTTGGGGGGTTGTTTGTATTGATTTGCTACCAAGTTGTAGCAGGGAGTTTCATGAGCAGATAGTCTAAGGTTTTTTGTTTGTTTGTTTGTTTGTTTTTAAGTATTCTTTAGTGGGATCAGAGAGAGAAGCCTGTAGATATTGTTCAGTGAGGCTCTGTCTACACAGCAGTGTTATTTCGGAATAACTTCTGTTATTCCTAAATAACAATGAGCATGAAAGAATGGCGAGCTGGAGGAATTCTTACTGCAATTTCTGTAACCCTCATTGTATGAGGAATAAGGGAAGTCAGGGGAAGAGTGCTCTAACTTGGACTTCCTGCTGTGTAGACAGCACCAAAGCCAAATTAAGCTATTTCGTTTTAAGCTATGCAATGACATAGCTTAATTTGTGTAGCTTAATTCAACTTTTTCCCTGCTGTGTGGATGTGCCCTCAGTGATACTGAAAGAATTCCCAAGAATTCCTTTGCCTCAAGACAATTATATTGGTTCATTTTTTCTCAGAAAAATATTTGGTTATTATATGTAACTTAATCCACGTAGGAAATAATTTAATCTATCATTATAAATGCATAATAATATTTTAATTAAAGTGTATAGGCATAGGTTTTGATCACCTCATATTAATTACCTCATATGAAAAACAGTAAAAAAGTTATTCCAATAAATAATAAAAATGGACTGAAATTACTTGCTTCAAAAGTGTTGAAAGCGGTAAAATCTTTGCATAAATTTATACATTTATTTACTAGCTCTGGATAGTACGTGTAAAAAAATGTTGTAACAAACAAAACCATTCATGCACAGAACTTGCTAGAATGCAGCTTAACTATTCAGCTAGGCATGAAATTTAACATATGCTAGGAACAATGTATTTTAGTAATAATGCTTTTAAACAGCTATTAGTGCTGAACCAGAGCAGTATAGAAATAAGAAACACTCGCTCATCATTTCTGGAGATTATGGATATAAAGCATCTGAGAAAACAGATGACAAATGTAAAGCTTTTATGGTCTGGCTAATTTTCTATCACTCATTTTCATTACAGTCATTGCTCCCCACCCCCACACCTCTCTTGTTCTCAACAAAATCATACCCACTCCTTCTACAGGTTGTATACTAGAAACTTTGGCTGGTCTCCCTGAACTTTAATTAGTGTCTTCAAAGCCTGCTCAATAGGGAATTAACCTTAATCCACTCTCTTCTGAATTCATTTGGAGAAAGTCACATTGCAATGATAGCTAAGCTAGTAGTTTATGCTGCTCATGGGAAGAAAGAACATCTTCCTGTGTACCAACTAATGTTTCACCTAGGGGGAAACCTCTGAAACAGCTTTGTACATCTCAAAGGGCCACACTGTGCTGCTCTTTGAATGCATGCACAGTATAGCGGGAAAGGTGCAAAGAGTCATTACTACCTCTTGGGTTCTGTATGTAAGCAATAGACATAACTGCAGTTCCAGCACTTGGAGACTGAAAGTATCCCAAATGGGAAAGTGAATGTTAAGGGATTGGTCAAATCATCTCTACTGCATACTGGCCAGCCACATAGAGGGAGTGTGTGGTCCTAAAGACGTGATTCCTCAGCAGTCCAGTGGAGGCCTGGGAGACATAGTATCAAAACTCTCCTGGAGCAGAGACACCTGACATAGAACCTCACTGCGACTGAGCTCCAAATATATATCCATTGCACATAATTATCCCCTGTTGGAGTTTAAGGGGTAAAAATCCTGTTTCTGACCTATGAAGTCTGTTCATTTCAAGGGCTCTAACCAAACACAAAGGAAACAAATAACCTCATCTATTTTCTTCTGCCTTTTCTATACTTACCTGGAGATTGATATTCCAGGGGTCAATTTAGCAGGTCTAGTAAGGGCCCACTATATCAAATGTTGATGGTGCCACCTTTGATCCAGTTCTCCATGGGTAAGAGAAGTTGACAGGAAAAACTCACATTTATCTCCTCCAATGGGGTGCAACAGAAATTTGATTTAAAGCTATGCTCATCTCATAGATGGAGTTGCATATCTTACATTAAATTTCTCTCCCAGTGTAGATCTGGCCTCAGTCTGAACCTGGGAAAGAAACTTCCCAAGTGTCTGCTGGAACCTGACCTGGAGTGTTTACAGGTGCAGCTGCTGTAAAAGCTCTTGCCTGCATACTCTACTCTGGAAGTGCAGCACAGTTGTAAAGGGCCACCACCTGCATCACGTGCCCACTGACATTGAAATGCCCCAGGGTGCCTCTCATCACCCTTGCAGCCAGGGGCTAGAACCAGTGGCTTGTGCACACTCCCACTCTCTGGGAAACCACTTAGGGTACGTCTAGACTACAGGCTTTTGTCGACAGAAGTTTTGTCGACAGATAGTGTCGACAAAACTTCTGTCGACAAAGAGCGTCTAGACTACATTCAGTTCTGTTGACAAAGCAAGCTGCTTTGTCGACATGGTAGTGTAGACGCAAAGGACAGTTTACATGCAATAACACCTTCTGTCGACAGAAACTCTGTCGACAGAAGGCGTTATGCCTCATAAAATGAGGTTTACCAGCGTCGACAAAACTGCTGAGTTCTGTCGACGTTATGTCGACAGAACTCAGCGGTAGTGTAGACGCAGGTATAGTTTTGTCGACAAAAGTCCACTTTTGTCGACAAAACTCTGTAGTCTAGACACACCCTTAGATGCAAGAGGGAATGGCACTGAAATCTGCAGATATACTTGTGAGTCCCCTCTGAGCAATCTGCCCTGAGGAGCATCCCACAGCATCTGGTTCAGAGTTACAAACCACCTCCATTCCTGAGGTGTCCATAATTCTGAGGTGCTACTGCATTATATATTGCAGTTTACTTTTTGCAGTATGAGCTGTTTAGTACTCACATATATCTATTATACAGCATACTTTGTCAGCCTCATACTTTAAAAGGGTAAGCATTGATGGAAAAGTAAAACTGAAATTACTTTCTGAATTATTTAGAACAATGACAAGAGGTAAAAACTGCTTAGTAGTTTCACCATGTACATAATGCATCATGATCAATAAATACAAGCTCTCCTTAACTTAAAATCCAAATGTATAACTGCATTAATAAAGAAGTATGAAATTGCTTGGCTTCATTACTTATTCAAATGCTCTGGAAAAAAGTATATTTTAAAATTAAATGCAACCAAATTTCTAATGGAGTCTCTAGAGATTATGGAATACACTACAAAGTCATTCCAAATGTATACTATAATCCGAATGTAAGTTTTAAAAGAGTATCATGGTAAAGGTATGTTCCATTATGCCAAATTAGATTTTAAGTGTGCAAAGCACCAAATTATTAAATTGATTATTTTTAACAGTACAGGGAAGTCTCTAAAAATTCTCCTGAGTCAATCATTGACCAAAAAATAAATGATTGATATATGGAAAGATTACAAGATTGTTTTCAAGCAGGGTATATCTCTCATTATGACTTTGTACAGAACTTAGCACAATACCTCAGTTGTAATTAGGACAACAGGGTCATATTGTAAGGAAAATAAATAATTCTGATACCATTTACAGTGGTTTTTCACTAGTATAACTCAATGGAAAGTGAAAAAGGCACATAATCAGGCTCTCAGGAATTTTTCTTCTAACTAACCTTAATATCACAAAGGAGGCAAGATAACAACCCTACTACCTTGAATTCTTTCAATCAAAAGAAATGAATCGCCTGGTAGATTCTTTGCTTTATTTGGCTTTAAAAGATTTTTAGTTCTGCATTTTAGTACATTTAAAAAGTCTGTAAAACAAAACAATTAAAATGACTATAATCCTCACATAATGGCACGCAGAAACTCAAATTGAATATGATTTATGCAGCACACATGAATGTACTTTCAAACTTTTCAGAGATAAATTGAATTCAACAGGGTAATATGGTTACATTGAATATAAGAATTGGAAACACGGAAACTTGTCTTCTCATGTTTGCAGTTATTGCCAAACAATGGACTATACCTTTGGGGACTATACCTTTGGGGAGAAGGTTTGGGGACTGAAAAATGTTTAGGAGTAGTATGTGAACATTGTTTTGGCTCAAGAGAGGTAGACTAATATTTTGTCTAGATCTTCACTGTCTGTTGCTTAAACACTATTCACTATGCTTATAACTACTGGAACTGCTGTGTAACTCCTTGGTGCTAGTCTTAAATATAATACTCTCTGTAGGGATTGTAATTCTCCAAGCATCACACAACTCATAGTGTAGACATAGCCTATAGCCTCTTGCACAAAAACACATGCAAATGAGGCAAAGCGTGGAATATCGCTGCACCTCATTTGCATAATTAACTAGGCTCCATTTTTGCGCAAGAGGCTTTTGCGGAAAAACACCCTCTTGCGCAAGAGCCGTTCTTCCTGAAGAAAATCTGGAATAACGGCTCTTGCTCAAGAGGGGGTTTTTGCACAAAAACAGAGCCTCATTAATTATGCAAATGAGGCATGGCGATATTCCACGTTTTGCCTTATTTGCATATGTTTTTGTGCAAGAGGCTATAGTGTAGTCATGGCCCCCATGTTTGAATGCATCTTTGTCAAAGGGTTGTGAATTTGGGCCTGGGGCATTATTGAGAAGCTGCTGAATATTAATCTGTATTGAAGAAAATAGATGACAGTGATGTCATCTCCAGAAATGATGATCAAAGGGGAAAAAAACACTACTAGAAATCTGATAAGATTCTCCTCCAAATTTCTCACAGCAACCCTCCTTCAAGTGAAGAGGTTTGCTGCTTATAAAATGGAAACTTCAGATATAATGGATCTACAGGAGAAGCCAGAATGCTCCTTCCCACGCCAGAAACACATAATCTGTTGTGGGGCAGTTTCCAGATGGAGCCATGCTGTCATTTGGTTGCCCCCTCTCAGTATGTACCACTGCAGGAACCCTTGCAGGTACAGTAAATTAGTTAATGTTGCTCCCAGTTGCCATGGAGAACATGCCATGGAATGTAGCTTTTCCCCATGTCTTCCCAGTTTCTATAGAACATGAAGGGAATTTCATAAACTCCTGCAGTAGCAGGGCTGGAGTCATGGGGAAGAAGCAGGGGCAAAAGCATGCAGGTAGCTACCTTTATCCACTGCTTTCCACCAATGTATTTCTGACTTTTTGTTCTCTTCTTATATGGGACAATAGCACCGGGGCCACTAATTTCTTTTGTTTGTTTCTTCTGCTGTTTTCTCTTTGAATCCCATAATTAAGTCATGCTACAAATTATATATGTGAATACAATTTAATAACTTCTTTGCTCTGTGGATTAAATCCTGGTTCAACTGATGTTAGTGGAAAAACTTCCAATGACTTCAAATGGGACCAGGATTTCATTCTAATTGTTCTTTGTTCTGATTTCTCTGTCATCTGTCATCCCCATCTCAGTTTTATTATGTTAATAGAACAACCTATGGTTAATTAATACAGAGTTTGAATGCACATGCACAAAAGATGTTAGTTTCATAATCTATCTGTGCTGCTTAGTGTAAAGGAATAATTTCACCTTCTTCATGATCCCATTTCAGTGTTATTTTTAATGTATATAGTTTTAATTTAAAAAATTCTGGCATTGATTTAAAAAATCTAATCTGTTATAGTAGTAGCAAAAAGTGTTTTTCAATGCAACAGATAAATTGACTTATGACCTCCAGAAAGAACTTCAGACAGTCTTTTTAAATTAAATTTTGACTTTTGAAGATGCATATTCGTGTTAGGCCTCAAAGGCCAAGCCAAGTAGTAGGTCTGGAGCTAGCTTGTGCTTTGTGTTATTCTAAATCCTGCTGTATCTCATGTATATTAGAATGTGAAACTGTACTATTGTATTTTACTAGGTGAGGAAGGATTAAATTTGTTATGTTTTATAACATTTAATAAACATGGCACATGTGCGACTTCAGAATATTTTTGAGCTGTTCTTGGAATCTTTGTGGATATTTTGGTGTGTTAGCAGACTTCAATTACCATTAGTGGTGCATTCCTTGTTTTAAGAAGAGCTCTACCTAGATCAGCACTATGCTCCTCTTTGTCTGTGGGCCACTTAAGATTGTAGATGTTCAGGAAATGTTAGGTAGTCTGATCCATTTCAATGTGTGTATGTGTGTGGGGAGGGGGGGTCTAATGCTTTAAATTTTATCTTTGCCTCAGTGGTTTACTGGTCCTATATAATACTTTTATTCTGTTGCCTGCTAGTGGCGAGGCCATCTCTTGCATGATATGGCATTTGCCTTTGGTTGATAGTTCTGCCTTAAATTTTATTCAACTGGAATGTAGTGCATTTTAATTACATGAACTAGATGTAAACATTACAGGTGAAATCCTAGTCTTATTCATATCAATGGGAATTTTTCATATACCTTCAAGGGGCTAGATTTTCACACTAGTTTTGGGTCACTCCCATTTTCATATATAATTTCATGGAGGAATTGTTGAGTCCTGTTCCATTGGGTGTGGTGGTGTTGGCACTAAAGAAATGAACCCAGAAGAAGAAAAGCACCACAGAAGGACCCAGAAAGGATTTTTTATGTTCATACATTAGCTTTTCTCCAGTTCTTTAAAGAAATATTTTTAATACTGGAAGATAAAGCAGTTCTTTGATTCTTTTCCTACTATAGCCTTTTATTCTTCAGATTTTCTTTTTGTAAGAAAACATTATTCCTTCTTTTCTGACAATTACTTTGTTCAGACACCAGCAGACAAGAAACAAACTGGACTTCTGTGTGCAGAGCTTTCCACAACTCTGATCCCACATCCCCAGATATGTCATCAGCTGGAACTGATTTATCATAATTTTCTGTCACCATTTCAGAATCTATCCTTATCCTTCTATACTAGTTTGATACACTACATGTATTGGTAGTTTTAATTATTTCTTTTATTATGTGTTTTTAACTAAGTAGTTTCTTATGAAGAAGAGATCTCTGTAAAGATGCTTTTTAAATCTGAGGATGATGTTCTGTTCAATTCTGGATAAATATTGACTTTTTAATGGCAATCAAAGCAGAAGTAGGCAGGACATGACCCATCTGCAACAGAGTTTGGTGCTGTGCAACAACTGATCCCATGCTCTGGTCATTGCAATTCTAATTAATTACTCCAGATCAGGCCTTATGAAGAAGAGCTGGGCCTAATTGATGGGCGAAGGAATATTAAGAGGTTAGGCCATTAGATGGTACAAGCTGAAACTCTCTAATCCAGCACCCTCGGGACCTGATGGTTGCCAAACTAGAGAATTTGCCAAACCATGGAAGGTTAATATTGTCTTACAGCATTATACACTTCTACTGCTTATTGGGTTCTTTGAAGACATTTAGGAGTAAATTAGAGCTAAATAACAGCACAGAGCACTGAGAGCCAGCACTGGTGGCTATAACTTTATGGGACCATTGGAAACTTGGCCACGTCTATGATAAGTGGACATGCAGCTAACTAAAATCATGTTGGACCACAGATGTTGCTGGACAAGAGAGTGCTGGACTAAAGAGGTTCAACCTGTACAAAAAGCACAGGAAAGATAGGGAGAGTGGGAGAAGCAGAAAGAGAGAAGGGAGAAGAGTGCTCTCCCTTGCTTACCTCTGGAGCTTAGGGCTTCTTAGGACTGTAGAGATAAAGGTGGTGAAAATTAATATTCTAAATATACAAACTGGGAGTTTTACCAAGATAAAGGCCTCTGAGCTGTCTGTGTCCTTGGTCAGTAACATGAGTGAACTAACCCTCCAATCCATCTCATGAAAATTTAAGATTTCAAAAACCAAAACAGAAAAAGTCCTGTCCTGTACTTGACTGAAAATTTAAAATCTTGAGAACTTTCGTGAGCTGACAAATTGAACAAAATTTTGGTTGAGGTAAAGCAAAATATGTAGATATTATTAAATTGAAACATTTCACTTTGATTTTAGCATTATTTTAGTTAAAATGTTGAAATGTGTGTGTATCAGAAAATTTGTTGAAACTGACTTTTTCCTATGAAAAGTTTGTGTATTTTTGGCACAGAAATAAATAATTTTGTCAGAACAATTCTGACCAGTTCTAAACTCATGTAGGTGGTCAAATATCTACATAGACCCAGGAAGATGACAGAGCGTAACTGAACTAACAAGCAGAATCAATCTAACTGTTCAAGATGGAGGGAAATATCTCTTGGAGTTAGAAGAGTTGTGTCATTCCAACTGAGAGCTCATGGTACTTTGGGTCATCAGAGTGTCATTGTTGAGTTCCTGCTACCTACTAGTTTTCTGTACAGAAAAAGGTTTAACTAAGTAGCTTTCAAAGTTCTTAGGGGAATTGGTAAACTTTTTACCAGTAAATCTGTCTATTTAGAAAATGTTTAAGTACAGGGATTCTTATTTAAATAAAATAGACCCCAAAAAAATCCTACCTGCCAATCCCAAGGCCCTAAGTCACATGTGATGTATGCGGTTCTGTGAATTAGTGCTTTTCTCCAACCCACTCCACAACAGAGTTGTAGCCTACATTCAAAATGCCTCTTCCTGAGGTTTGAAAATACCACTAACATAAAGTTGAGCTCAAAATTCCTCAGTAGGCTTTGGCAGGTCTATTGTCCCTAACTCAGGATAATTCTAGAACTAGACCATTTCTTCCTAAAAGCCACTCCCATCTGTTTTATAGCTACATATACAGTTTTGAATCAATAGCCTTTGTGTGTGAAATGAATCAATTTAAGCTTTTCCCAGCAGGAGGAACTCCTGGAACCAGGGCATGATGTTTACAGCAAGCACTGCTGGCCTCTTACAGAACCCCTTATGCTGACTTAGACTGAGTTAGATTGCCTTAAAGTTAATTATATGTAATTTGCTCATGTGTAAGGAAATCTAAGATCTCATTTCCATTTGCCACACCAGAGACTGATCTTCAGACATTCATTTTAGTGGGTTTAGTAAAGACCCTCTAAATTGAATGCTGAGGATGCCCCTGGTTGGCGCTGGTAGTCCTTGCAGTCATGAGGTGTAAGAGAAGCTGACAGGAGCATTTCCTCCTGTCGACTTACAACTGTGAAGACGGTGCCAAGTTCGGTTTAAGCTATGTCGACTCTTGTTACATTATTTACACAGCTGGAGTTGAGTACTTTACGCCAACCTTCCAGGTCCAGTATAGATCTGGCCTAAGCTGGAGAAACTGAGATGCTGAATTTGCAAATGAAGTAATAAATAAATGCAGAGCATCATGCAACTTCTAAAGGTGTACTACAATTCAAAAGTGAGTGAAAAATTCCTCAGAAGATGCAAGATTTTACACCTTCTTCCACCAACCTAGACTCCCTCACACCTCATATGAATGAACATAAGTATTCGTAAGGGAGCCTAAATTATTGTTGAGGAACAAATTTACCCCACTTTATATTTATCTTTTGAATTTGTTCCCATGACTTCATTGATTGCCATGACCAACAGAGCCTTATTGATTTGTTTCATGTGGTGCAGCTTGTCTCCTCTAAAGTCTGATATATTTCTTGAACTCTCTTCTTCAGCACTGTTTCTCAACCTTTTTTTTAATAAAGTACCCCTTTTACTAAAAAAAGTTGATAAGTATCCTCAGTACCTACAGTTTCAGACACACACAATTTTTTTCTACCATTGCAACACGTTTATTTAAACAACTTAATCGTAGCCGGGTGGGTGATGAAATTTTGGGGTGTAAAAAGTACAAAAATAATAAAGCGCTGTAAAAATTAAAACAAAAATTCAGTTTTCTCCAAATTTCAGTTGTGTTGACGAACCCCCATCCTCCCAAGACTTCTCTCGAGTACCGCTAAGAGTACTCAACAGCACCCCACAGTCAGTTCTTTCTGATTCTATTGTCTTTGTAATGGTACTTTAGATGCTGTAGTAGAAATTACACAATGTTCCTAATTAACTTCTCTATAATGCCCTTTATACCATTTATCCTAAACATTTTTCCTTTTTGTTTTTAATGTCACTATAGCATCTGTTCTGTTTGTTCTACCCCCCCCCCCCCCCGCCAAAAAAATTACAGAAAGGGGAAATAAAACTTAACTTTGAGGGAAATTCACTAATATTAAAATACATCATAGATAATCCTTTAAATCTTTAAGCTGCATAGTTTTTGTCTGTACCTTTCACAAGACTTCACCTTGGGAATGAATGTGGATTTAAGCTACAATGTAGTTATCATTTCTTGCTTATTTAAATTATTGTTCAGTTTAGATGGCTGAACTGAATTTCACCAGTGTTGGCATGCTGAGGATTGTCAAGCCTAAGAAGTGTTCCAAGTTTAATGCAAACTAAACAAATAATATCACAAGACATTATTATGTGAATATAGCACTTTAACAAGAAATTTAAAAGTTATTTTTAAGGATATTGTCTTTGCTGTAATGAATGTGTTGAAAATATCTGATGTCGGTCTACTTTTAATATAAAATATGCATTGATATTTTATCTTCAGTATAATTGTTGCTAAATATATCTGTTTACTGCATTCAATAAACATACAAACTAAGGGATAGATATTCTTTTTCAAACTAAGTAATACTCTACTCCACAAATAGCTCTACTGATTTTAGTGGAACTGTTTTGAGAAATCAGAGTAATACATGTAACCCTTTGTCACAGGTCAATCAGGCCTCCTCTTTTTTAAATGATATGAACTTTAATGGAAATAAAAAACTGAGATTTCTTTCTGAATTATTTAGAAATATCACAGGAGATGAAAACTGCTTAGTTGTTTCCTGTGAGCAGATAATGCATCATGATCAATAAATGAATGCTTTCCTTAACTTAAAACCAAATTTATGAATGCATTATTAAAGAGGCATAAAATTCAGTGGTTTCATTATTCATGAAAATGTTCTGGCATCGATTATGTGTATGGATGAGGAAGACATCCAATGCAAAGTAATCATTTAATTTCCTGGTTTATATTCTTTACAATTTCAGAAGAATGGTTGATGACCAAAATTCTTTTTTAATTACTCAGAATTCACCACATTCTTAATCTGAATTCAGTAAATGTCATTCCATAGAAAGAGTTCCTACATAACTAATTGGGATTTATATTCAGCCATATTTAGGAGAAGGTGACTTAAAACAGAATCTCCAGCTTCCAACAGACTCTTGCTCCCCTTCCTATACCAGTTTGTTTTTCTTGCCACTGATCCCACACTCTTGCACTCTCTTATGTCCCTACCTCTTTCTCCATAATTTGTGCATCTGGTAAATTCTAGCTTACTGCTATGCACTGATTTTCAACTCTGTCATGGTTCCTCATACCACCAGGCCAACCTTCTGTTGATTTCTGCTTATTTTTTCCTTGTTCAAGTACCGGATGTGCTTCACCTCTACTCTTTTTTACTCCTAATTATTTTGGACATTGCTATTGCTTTCAACACTATTAGTCACAAATTATTGCTTTACAGTCTACCTGTGCTTGGCTTTTTGGCACTAGCTCCAGACTGGTTTTTGTCAAACCTCTTATCAGTTTATTCTTTTTAAACCATTTTAATATGGCATGATACTTGTAGATGTATCTCAAGTATCTGTTCTTGGTTCTTGTTTATTTTCTCGTTATTTTCATTTGTAGTACTGTAAAGCCCAAGAAGTCCCAGTCATGCTCAGAATACTACTGCACTAGCTCTGTGTGCACATAATAAGATACACTGAAAATCTAAGTAGAGACAAGCCACACACAAAAATGGGTGAAGGAAAAAAATGTGTTGAAACTATGTCTGATGTCAGTCTACTTTTGTGTCTTTGCAGAATTGACCAGTTGCACCAATAATGTAAAATAGATACACATTTCTTAAAATAGATATACCCTCACCTCTGAACTTGATTCTTTGGGTCATTTTAAGACTTCCCTTCATCTTTCCAGGCTATTGTTCCTCCTATAACTTGGAAAGCAACAGCATTTCTTCTGTAATTTCAAGTGTGTTGAGCTCTCTTTGTTAGTCCTCCTTTAGCCGGCAACCTTGTGACCTGAGCTGTCCTGGACCAGAGAGTTTGCCAGACAAGGGGAGGTCAGTATTCACCTGCTGGCTGCTCCTCACCCCGGGGCTAACTCTCCACCCTGCTGCCCTCCCGCTGGCTGCTCCTCTCCCTGGCACAACTCCCTACCCTGCTGCCCATCCACTGCCCCAGGGTCTCCTGGGGTTCCTAGAGGGGACCACTTGGCTGCTGCCGGTTCCACTGCCACACCTATCCAGCTTCCACTGGGGGTTCCCCAGCTGCTAGGGCTGCCCTGCTGCTGCTGAGGATTCTGTCCGCCTGCCTCCACTAGCACCGCTTCAGCCGGGGATTCTCCAGTGGAGGTTGCCTGGTCATACCAGCCCTGCTGACACCAGGGGTTTCCTGGGGTTCCTAGCCGGGGCCACCTGGCTGCGTGCAGCTCTGCTGCAGCTGGGGGTTCCCTGGGACTCCCCAGCCACATGGCCCCTCTAACACTAGGGCTTCCCCAGCCAAGGAGGGAGTTCTCTGGCTGCTGCCTGGCCCCACTGACTCTGGGTATTCCCTGGTTGGGGCTGGGAGTCCTCAGACACCACTTGCCCCCATTAATCCTGAGGGTTTCAGGCCAGAGCAGGGCTCCCCAGATGCTGCTGCAGCCAGAGCCCCCCAGCCCCTATGTTGCTCTGAGGCTCTTTGGTCCAGCAACATCCTTTGCCCTACTGGACCATGTGTGTTGATAGACCAGAGAGTACCAGATTTGGGAGGTTCAACTTGTAGCTGGACTGAATAGGCATGATGGATCCTCTCATCTGAACCCCATCATTTGAATTTGTACAGAGTGCATGATTTATAATAGGTCACACCAAAACACCTGCCTTAAAATTAAGCTAAAATACAAGAAGGCAAGGATCTTTAAATTTAAGACAGATACCTTATATCAGTACCATATATTTTTCTATGCACAATGGGGTTCATTTTGCTTTTTATTTTTCAAGAAGAAAAAAATATTTTAATATAGCTCCATAGAAACTATACCAGTTTGCGGATTACCCAAAAAGAAACCTTCTATCTTGGTTCCAACCTGGCTGGTACACAAACAATTTACACATGCATTCAAGTGTACATAGGCACCTTCAGTGTTTGCCAGCCTGACCTTTGTTTTCGTGCATCTTGTGTATTAGGGTTTAAGTGACGCCAATGATTTTGGATAGCGCTCTGCACTAGAAGTTAATTTCATATTTCTGTCAACTCTTGCAATGTTATCACAGGTCTCTTGATATTGTTTTTTCTTTAAAACCCATATCCTGGACTGCTAGGATTTCAGTTTTCTTTGTTAAGATAACCAACTTCCTGACTCTTTTGGTCATGGAATAAATCTTGAAACCATGAACACAAAAGGCATGAAATATAGAGATCCCAATGTGTTATAATTTTAAAGGATATCTCCTGATTTTGGGGGGCCTGATGCATGATATTTTTGGAAAGGCTGGGATTAGCAGTGCCATAATTGCCTGAAACTGGATGAAAAGGTAATAGAGAATTGAAGTTAACACTAAACTATTTGTGTGGGTTTTGTTTCTCCTTAAGGACAGGGACTGTATTGCCTTTGGTTTGTTTGAAAGATAATAATCACATTATTTTTTGGTCCTGTTATGTAAATATAGAAAGGCTAATACAGGTTGAACCTCCCAAATCCAGGACTTTCTGGTCCCACAACATCCATGGTCCAGCAGGACCAGGGATGTTGCTGGATTATAGAACCCTGGAGCAACACAAGGGCTGGAGAACTCTGGGTGGGCCGGGGGCATCTGGGGAGCCCCTACTCTGGCCTTAAACCCCCAGCATTAATGGAGGCAGGCAGTGGCCAGGGACTCCAGCCTGGGCTGGGGAATCCCTGGCATTAGTCGCGTTATGTGGCTGGGGAGTCCGGGCCCCAGCCAGGGAACACCCAGCTGCAGCTGTCCTGCCTTCAGTCTGGCAGCCCAGCCATGAACCCTGGGAAATCCCTGGTGGCAGCAGGGCTGGTATGACCAGGCAGCCTCAACCAGGGAACCCCTGGCTGAAGCGGGGCTGGCAGAGGAGGTCAGCCCAGAATCCTCAGCAGCAGTGGGGCAACCCCAGCAGTGAGGTGGGGTTACTGGAACCCCCAGCAGCAGCAAGACTGGCACCAGCCAAGCAGTCCCTGCTGGGAACCACAGGAGACTCTGGGACAGTGATAGGCAGCAAGGTGGGGAACCATGTCGGGCCAGCTTTAACAGAACCAGCAGCAGGGCAGTGAGCCACAGGAAAAGGAGCCCGGCAATGGGAAGGCAGCAGGAGAGCACTGATCTTCCCCTTGTCTGGCAAATTCCTTGGTCCGGAACAGCTCAGGCCCCGAGGGTGCTGGACCAGGGAGATCCAACTTGGAATTGTTTTGTTTTAAGTTTAACTTCTTTAATGTCAGAGGAATTGGACTTACAGGATGCTAACAGAACTAGAATACACCGGATTCCCTTATTCTCTCTAGAATATGTTACCTTTTGTGCTTTCCACTTCTTGCCTTAAGGCAGAGGTGGGGAACCTTTCTTTGGGTCAGGGGCCACTGATCCACAGAAAAATCAATTGGGGGCCTGTGGCGGGGTAACCCCACCCCTCCTTAGAACACCTGCATCACCGCGGGGACGAGGGAGCGGAGCCTGCACCGCGCCGGGGCGAAAAGCCGCGCGGAGCCCCGGGCGGGGAGCAGGAACACTCCAGAGGGGCCGCAACGTGGGGGAGCGCACCTGCGGGGGCGGGAGGCCGGACGGGATGGCGTCGGCCATGATGTCACCGGTGCGACGCCCGGAGATGCCGCCGGGTGATGACGCTGGGGGAAGCGTCATCCCCCCGCGTCCGGCGGGGAATTTAAAATTGGACTACGGGCCAGAAGGGAGGACGGATCCCCAGAGAGTGGGAGTGTCACAGGCAGGATCCTACGGACCTGACTACTGGAGACCCTGGGTGAGTCTTAACCCAGGGACCCCCGGGGCTGCTCACGGCTGGGGAAGAAGTGGCCCAGGGCGGGAGAGTGGACCCCGAGACCGGGGGAGTTTAGGGGTTTCAACCCCCTCCGCTAGGCAGGAACGTGGGTCCTGACCTTAGGGCCCTGGGTCGGGGTCTGGAGCGAGGGTGGGCCCGGACTCCCTTCCCCAGCAAGCAGGGCGGCAACCAGGTGCATTGTGGAAATTGTGAAAACGCACGATTTAATAAACTATAAGGCACCCGACACGTCAAAGGGGTGTGTTACTTGGGGAGTTGGGGGACGCGGACGCGGGTGGTCCCCCTACAGGGCCACACAAGTGAGAAGCAAAAAATTAAATAAAATAATACTAAATAAAATAAACCCAACCCTCACTGTCGTGGCCATGGACTGACAAGCAGAAAAACACTCCTTACATTGCCCTCCCATACAAGAGCCTGGGAGCCCCAGTCTAGTAGATTTGTGTGCTCCAGCCCTGTGTGGGGTGGGGGGGTGAGCTGGAGTGCCTGTGTGGGCTCAGCAGCCCTGATCCTCTTAGGTTGATCCAGGCAAGCTGGGGCCACATTCAGCCCCCAAGCCTTTGGTCCCCCAACCTTCTTTTAAGGCAAGATTGCCCTTTGCCCTCAGGCCTATATAAGGGCCTTTGAGCATTTTGTACATACTGAGGCACTAGATGTATAGTGGAGAATGACCTGGAAGGCCATCATATCTCACATGAGCAAGTGGATATGGTCGGTTCAAACTGGAGGGAGGAGCAGACAGGCTAAGGCTGCTGGAAAAGCTTTTATAGTGGTGGGTGCCAAGAATTGTTGAAGCAACTTAAACCATATATTTAATAGAAACCACTTCAAGGCAGAGGTGCTGCAACATCCTCCCCTCCCCCACCCCTTTTGCCAGCACATCTGGTTAGGTCTCATCCTCTTGCTCAATGAGCCAATCAGCAGAGCATGGAGTGTATGCTATAATGGACTGTAACAACAAAAGAAGCAATAAACAAGTAGTGAGTTAAGAGAGTAGTTGTGACTCAAAACAACAATTAATTCCCGGGGCTCTTCCTGGCACAGTGCAGCTGCAACTGTATATCCCACATATTTAATAATACAAATCACTATTTTTAAGGAGTGGACCAAGGTTTAAATAGAACAGTTAATAGCATATGGGGAAGCTACTTACATGACTCTAGGTGTACTGTACATTTAAGTGAAAATGTTCCATAATTTCAAAGAAATGGGAGATATTTCTGACTGAAATCATCAGCACTGATAGACCTTTGCAATATTGGGGTTAAGATAAATGTTCAAATATATAAGTGGAGGGTGGGATTTTCGAAAGCCATCAGTATTGGCCTAGCTCTGCTGCTTTTGAAGTTAACATTGAAAATCCACAAAGGGAGCAGAAATCAGGCAATCCTAAGGGCTTCTGAGAACCTCGTGCAAAATACCATGTGTATTAATGATAAAATAGGGGAGTTTTGTTAATATTTTATAGTATAAGTAGGGATTAAACCAGGAGTGGGCAATAACATGTTCACTAGGGTGAGCCTCTGGCAGGCAGTTGCTGCTATATTTACCTTCACTGGTGACCGCAGCTCCTGTGGACTGCAGATTCCTGGCCAATGGGAGCAGTGGGAAGTGGTACTGATTGGAATACCACTTCCCATAGCTCCCATTGGCCAGGAATGGTTATCTGCAGCCAATGGAAGCTGCATTTCCAGCATTTGTGACCCTACAGGTAAACATAATGGGGAGAGGAGGAGCTAACCCTGGCAGATGGAATCTGGCTCATGGGCTGGTATTTTCCCATCCCAGGATTTAACTATTGTTTGTTATAATATGATTGTCTTTGTAGTATTTTAGGTGGCATTCGTGCTTTTAGGAAGGATTGGTCACTTAATGATTCCAACATGGGTAGAAATAAAAGGCGGAAGAAAGAAATCTTTATCTGAAATAAGCTTTAACCTCATTAGATACCTTCCAACCATTCACTGCACTTTCAAAATTCACTGCTATTGATTAAGTGGGATACAAATAAAAATAAAATGACCAGCAATGCATGCTTACTTTCCTCATTTAATTTATTTTGTGTGTGGGTGGGGTTTGGTTTAAGTATCCTTCCTTTTATTTTTCATGTATTATTCACATCACTAAACATGCAGCTGAAACCAAATTTCAAATGTGATGGATAAAATTGATTAGTATTCTTACCAGAGGTAATAGAGTCCAAGGTGTCTGGCTTTTTCAAGGCCACAAGCTATGCTGGAAATAGAATGTGGCAATAAACTAAAGGAATGCTAAGACTCTCAGAAATCCTAGAAAGTAACATTTGTTCAAGAGTTTCACATGTGCTAGTAATGACTGAAGATTTTTTAGTGACATGTTACCAGGGTCAGAGCAGATCTTGTATTGATCAACATTTACTAGTGAGGGAGGTAATCTATACAAGACATAGACACAGTACTCACCTTCTGGGCAAAAACTGTTCCCCTCTGACTGCTTTTACTATGTATCTACTATTACACAAAACCAAACAAAAAAGGTGACTGAATGATCTTACTAGAAAATGATCTCAATGTGCAAGAATGTAGGATCCTGAAGTGCTAGATCCTAAAGAAAGGTAGAATTAAGCCCTGAATGACTTCCTCAATCTGGAGTTTTTCCTCTGTTTTCTTGCCACCCCTTTCCTTTTTATCACTTTTATCTGTCATAGTGTAAATTTTGGGTGTGAGGAGGTTGAGCTGGCAACTGCTTAAAATGTGCTTAGAAGAATCTAAATAAAATTGGAAACCATCTCTTCATATGTGAGTAACTCTGAATGATAGTTAGCAAAGTAAAACTGTCATAAAAGTAAGAACACAGCACTTTAGTAAGTAGTCCCTAAAATGTTCATGTGCACCTATGTGAAGTCCTTCTTACTTTCCTCCAGTCCTAGATGGGTAAGTCAGAGCTCTACTGTTTCATTTCTTCACTAACAGAACTAGCTACCTTTTGTGATTTATGGTACTTGATTATACTGATGCCTGTGGGAGTGTGATGGATAGGAGGAGTGCTGGCCAGCACATGGTGACTAAACTCCAGTAGCTAAGGGTGTTGACAGGGGGCCAGAAGAACCAAAGGGATATAGTACAGAAATTTAAATTGTAAATTTAATTTCTCTTTGTATAAGTTTTTTGAACTAGAAGCTGAGGGAACATGATTTTTTAAATCCAGGCAGGCCTATCATGCCTTCAAGAAATTCAGGGCATGGAAATGGACTGCACTTTGAAGGGACTGTGAATAAATAAAGGGAAAATGTATATTTAGTCATTATCAGGTTATTTTTCTTTATTTTGTGTTTGGTTAAAATTCTCTGTGTGAAATCTGTCTTCCTCTCCTACTCACTATATTTAAGATGCAACCCAAAGAGATTATGTTTCTTTGTGTTTTAAGCTGTTATTTTCTTAGTCTGTTTTTCTTTTGTTAATAAAATCAGCTTTTTTAAGGCGATGATTTGATTCTTGGGTCCTAGAAGGTAACAAGAGGTCCATGTGGGTGTCTGCCTAGATTGAAGGGTCAGATATCTGAATTGTAGTTTGTTTTCTGTGGGTTTTTTATTCTTTTTTCAAGCTCTCTTGAGACAAAAGAGCTTAGGGCACCCCTTGGGAAGAAATTCAAATGTTTCTTCCTGGTTTTCAGGGATTAAATCACTTGATGGTGGCAGCTACTGCCCAAGGCCAAGGAATCTGTGACCTTGAGAAGCTTTTAAGCCAAAGCCTATAGAGGCAAGGTGTTTTTTTAAGGTCTCTTACAAGCCCCCACCTCCTGCACTCTGAGTGCCAGAGTGGGGAACAGCCCTGACAGGGAGTGTGTGTCATATTTTAATAAACCTTTGTACAAAGAGTTTCTTTTTAATTTGTGTAAGGGTTGGTACCTACAGCTTTCATCCTTGACCCCCTGGCATACATAGTTTTAATCAGTTGCTTTCATGAACATCTTATTGGCATCAAAACCTCCTATATATTAGCTAACATCCCTTATAGATTCCATTGTTCTAAGAAGCAGAGGCCAAGTCTAGCTAATCTGTCCCCATAACTCAAATTCCCTCAAATTCTGGATGAATTGATTGCTCTAAGCTGCACCTGCTTGATCTCTGCAATGTCTTTATATGGTAATTAAAATTGCACATAATTTTCCTGATTGGTCTTCAATACATATTGCCAAAATAACTTCCATGATTTATGTTGTGTTCTCTTGTTTGCCCAGTATACTACCTCCTATTATTCCACAGATGGTTTTATTATCTGAAACCACCACAAGATCTCCTTTCTGGTCTCTGTATCCCACAATGAGCCCTGTGTTTATTTTTGATTCTCAGGTTCATTGCCTTGCTTTTGCTAGCACCGCACAGCCTGTGCCCTCTCTTTGCCCATAAACCAAACCTATTCAGGTCATTATGAATTTGGTCATTGCATGCTACTTCACTAAGAGGATATTATTTTTGCATCATCATCAAAACTAGCCAGTCTGAAAACTTAACTGTCCTCAAGGTTATTTACACACAAAACAAATCTGATCTGAATATCTTATTACCTCTTTCCACTCTCAAACATTGCCACATACCAAAGCTTCTGGCATTTTGTAAGCAGAAAAATATTTTAGTTCATTTCTATCTATGTACCTTTCTTGCTGATGTAACGCCTCAGACATTCATTGTCCACACAGTATCAACCTCTTTTCTGAATTTCAAATCCTATCAAACCTACTGCCTCTTTTTTTGGCTCTCAGAACAGTAAACTGATAAAAGAACTTGTTATGTTTCTTTCTCTGACAAATCCATAGTTAATATCAGATTACTTGTTTCTATTATGTTTAAACATATCTGTACTTTTCTTAGATCATCTAACATGTGGGGTTCTTTTGCATACAAATCCCAATTGGCATAATTGTCCCTAATCTCACATAACATAATTTGTTCTAGCAGTGTAGTTATGTATTCCATGTTTTAAGTAATTTGTAGTCTATGGTAGAGGACAAGCATGCTATAACTAGGCCTCATGACTGGTTTGTTTTTATGGTCTAGTCTAGTCCATTAAAGTTGATATTGCTAGCTCTAGATTTGTCATCTTAAACCTTTGAAAGGTATAAGGTCCATTTTTCAGAAACTTGGAATTCTATAGTGAGGGGAAATAAAACATTTTTCAGACTTGAGATTTAGTCATATTTTTTAGTTCTATTGTGCAAGGAAACATCAGAACCTCCAAATATGAATACCATCTAGATATGATTATGATTATGATTTCCCCCTAATTCTTACTTTGCACTTGTGGAGACAAAGGGAAAGATTTAGTAGTTATTTAGGGGGCAGTCTACACAGCAGGGCTTAACTCAAAATAAGCTACACAAATTGAGCTATGTCAATTGCATAGCTTATTTCAAAATTGGGAGTGTCTATACAGCACTTATTTCAAAGTAGAGCACTCTTCCTCTGACTTCCCTCACTCCTCGTACAATGTTACAGGAGTCAGAGTAAGAAGTCCTTCAGCTTGACAGTATTTCAACATTATTTCAAAATAACTGACTTCTGTGTGGATGCGGATTAAGTTATTTCAAAATAATGTTGCTGTGTAGACATGCCATATGATTCTATACTGTTGTGAGTGGTGGGTTTTCTTTTTTGGGGGGGAGGGATTGAGGAACTCTGTAAAACCACTCTTTTTTTCTGCTGTAATATGTTCCTATTTCTTTCGGATGTAGTCCTATTTCACCACATTTTACTCAAAGAATTCAAAACTTTCATAAGCATTAAGTAATTAAAGGGATAATACCAAGTTATGCCTGCAGCATGATAAAGATAAAGCAAAATAAAGATTTAGGGTAAAAAATTCAAAAGAATTTAAAGCTCAGATTTTAAATATATTTAGGTGTTGCTTACCTCAGGGTTACAAAGCCAAATTCCCATTTTCAAAAGTGACAGGAAATTAGCAGCCTAAGTCTCATTGAACGTCAAAGAGGATGCGGAAGCCTAGGAAGTAAAGTCACTTCTGAAAGTGATACTTAAGGTCCTAAATAAGTTAGTTATTCAACAACTGAGTGAAACAAAATCTATGGACATTACGTGTTTTTGGAAAGTTTATCTTCACTCTCTGCAGCGAAGAGTAAGCAATCTGAAAAGACATACAAGCTGTAAAGGGAAATGTAACATGCCAGGAAAGGGTAAGATTTTTAAGAGCATTTGCCATGGGTCTAAACCTATTTCCACTTAAATGAATCCTCATTTTAACCAATATCCTCAGTTTGAACAGAGAGGCTAATGCTGAGTACTTTTGAATATGCTATCCAAAATCATTGACCTGAAGATAAGTACAGTTCCATAAGTTTTGTGTATTTTTAAAGCTGTTTACCTGCTATTGATTAGACTGTAAACCCCTTGTTTATCATAAATAGTAACTTCTTATGCAAGTTCTCCTTCTGATTTAAGCAATTAAGCAAGTTAAGGGAGTATTGGATAAATGGACTGTAAGATGGATAGAAAGCTGGCCCAACGGACAGTGATCAATGGCTCGTTGTCAGGTTGGTGGTCGGTTTCCAGTGGAGTACCCCAAGGATCGGTTCTAGTACCAGTTCTAGGACCATTTTTGTTTAACATTTTTATTAATTATCTGGATAAGGGGAAGGATTGCACCCTTAGCAAGTTTGCAGATGACACTAAGCTAGGGAGAGAGGTAGATATGCTGGTGGGCAGAGATAAGGTCCAGAGTGACATAGACAGATTAGAAGATTGGGCCAAAAGAAATGAGGTTCAACAAAGACAATTGTAGAGTCCTGCACTTGGGATGGAAGAATCCGAAGCACTGTTACACACTGGGAACCGACTGGCTAAGTAGCAGTTCTGCAGAAAAGGACTTGGGGATTACAGTGGATGAGAAGCTGGATATGAGTCAACAGTGTGCCCTTGTAACCAAGGTGCATTAGGAGGAGCATTGCCAGCAGATGTAGAGAAATAATTATTCTTTTTTATTTGGCTCCGGTGAGGCCACACCTGGAGTATTGTTTTCCACTATAGAAAGGATGTGGACGCATTGGAGAGGGTCCAGTGGAGGGCGACCAAAATGATTAGGGGGCTGGAGCTCATGACCTATAATAGAATCATAGAATACTAGGACTGGAAGGGACCTCAAGAGGTCATCAAGTCCAGTCTCTTGCTCTCATGGCAGGACCCAGTACTGTCTAGACCATCCCTGATAGACATTTATCTAACCTACTCTTAAATATCTCCAGAGATGGAGATTCCACAACCACTCTAGGCAATTTATTCCAGTGTTTAACCACCCTGACAGTTATGAACTTTTCAGGAGAGACTGAGGGATTTGGGTTTGTTTAGTCTGCAGAAGAGATGAGTGAGGGGGGACTTGATAGAAACCTTCAATTTCCTGAAGGGAGGTTCCAAAGAGGATGGAGAAAGGTTGTTTATAGTAGTGACAGATGGCAGAACAAGGAGCAATGGTCTCAAGTTACAGTGGGAGAAGTTTAGGTTGGACATTAGGAAAAATTATTTCAGTAGAAGGGTGGTAAAGTACTGGAATGGGTTACCTAGGGAAGTGGTGGAATCTCCGTCTCTACAGGTTTTTTAGTCTCGGCTTGACAAAGCCCTGACTGGGTTGATTTAGTTGGGATTGGTCCTGCCTTGGGCAGGGGGCTGGACTTAATGACCTCCTGAGGTGTTTTCCAGCTCTATGATTCTATGAATTACTTCTTGTATATTACATTGCTACTCAAGCAAAGTGATTTACAATCTGCCCCTAAATTTGATTTAGGCTGGCTAAGTAAAGCCAATCATGGCCCCTGTATTTGGTGCATCAGACTTTGTCATGTCTAAAAATGAAGTGATAGATATGTAGAAGTAACTCTTCAGCTCTCTGCAAATTAGTATTCTCCACTGTTAGTAAAAGTACACTATATACAGCTCTCAAAACTGAATAGCTGACAGGAAAAATTGAGCAATTGCAGTTGCTGTTACATTGATTTGATTAATATGGTATTCTAATTAGAGCACATGATATGCCTTATAAAAATTTTAAGAGACACTATCAATATAAATTACAGAAAAGCTATGTCCTTTCCTTACAAAATATAAGAATCCATTCTGGAGTATCAGTACAATGATAATAAAGTTAACTATTAAGCATTATTATCCTGTGACGTGGCAACAACAGCATATTGAAAACCACACCAAGCCCAACAATAGCAATGAAATAATCAGATATACTTGAGGCTACATAGGCTACATCTACACTGAACAGTTATTTCAGAATAAGCTATTCTCGAATAGTTATTCCAAAATAGCTTATTTTGAAATAGCACATCTACACAGCAGGGAAGCCTCAAAATTAGTCTAAGGCAGGCTTCCCTAACGTAGACATGCTATCTCAATTTAGAGCCCGAGGAGGAATAACTTAGAATGGCCCTGGTGAGGTGCTATTTTGAAATAGTGGAGCATCTACACACGCCTTATTTTGAAATAGCTATTTCAGAATAGGCATTATTCCTTGTAGAATGAGGTTTCCAGAAGTTGGAATAAGCCGTCCATTATTTTGAAATTATTTTGAAATAATGGAATTGCTGTGTAGACGCTCGCATAGTTATTTTGGAATAATGGCCATTATTCTGAAATAACCTCTGTGTAGACACACCCAGAATAATTTGCTATATGCCCCGAGCAAGGGGCAAAACATAATTGTGTGGCTCCTAAATGCAATCAGCCCCCGGCCCTGGGGAAGAAGTAGGCCAGACCTGTACCTGCTGCAGTGTTTGACACCCTGTGCAGTGTTGGAGCTGGGCTGGCCAGTTTGGGGAGGACAGACAAGGTTTGCCCCCGAGGGCATGTCTGTCTTTGGAGAAGTAAGAGCTCCAAGGAGTCTGCTGATGCAAGAGGATGAGAGAGTGCTTTTCTGATGTGTAAGGGCTAGTCCTTGCAACACTGAGCAGAGCAACACTTTTTGAAACCTGGGCTAGGGCACCTAACTCATTCAGAGGGAGTCACCCACCCATCTGCTATTGCCCTAAGGTTTTATCTAAGACCTCTATAACATATCACACAATTTGGTTGCTGATTTGCTAGAAAGTTATTGGTCTGATAGTTGAATGTTGTTACCTGGCATTCAAAAGTTACCAGATATGAGCATACCAAACTGACATGCTCAGTTCTAACAATGGACCAAACCTATTGATTAATAACTTGTGCTTAGAAGCCTACTTCTGACAAAAGGTTTTGTTGTCCATTCAAGCTGTCCGTGAGGGAGCCCATGATGTCTGCAATGGAGTCGATATATTTTAAAATGATTTTCCCCTTGATGTTAATTATTTGGAAATACTTTTAGGCAGCTTTAGAAAATACAGCTGCTGAGTGCTCATTTCTTATTAAACTGTGGTCTTCAAAAATCTGGGTTTGTCTTCTGAGTCTGGCTACTTTTCACAAAGGCTACATCTAATTAATAGCACTGTGAGGGGGAGGTGCATGTGTGCTTGTGTGTATGGGGAAGACAGAGAATCAGACAGACAAATGAAACATGCAAGGATTGAATAGGAAAAATATTTTGAGATTTCAGGATTTAGTTTCCTCTTTGTATTATTTCTCATTTGGATATAAGGTTGATGCGGACAGATGCAGAGGTGTGAGAACCAATATTTTCATAAAACATACTGTGTAAGGCCAACTCTCTGAGGGTATGTGTACACAACCCCCCTAGTTCGAACTAGGGGGGGTAATGTAGTCATACGGAGTTGCAAATGAAGCCCGGGATTTGAATTTCCCGGGCTTCATTTGCATAAAGCCGGACGGCGCCATTTTTAAATGCCAGCTAGGTCGGACCCCGTGCTGCGTGTAGCCGCGCAGCACGGGGTCCGACCTAGCTGGCATTTAAAAATGGCGCCGTCCGGTTTTATGCAAATGAAGCCCGGGAAATTCAAATCCCGGGCTTCATTTGCAACTCCGTATGACTACATTACCCCCCCCTAGTTCGAACTAGGGGGGTAGTGTACACATACCCTGACTGTCTGGCCTCTGTTGTTTCTCTCCACGCCATCCCCAGGGTGACAGCCTGATACACACTAGGATATGTTCCTCTTGAAGTCTTCATTCTCCAGTGTCACTGATGATGTAGTATAATGGAACAGTTATTGTGAAACTTTAAGGATATTTCTGGTCATTCCTATCTCTAAATCCAGAACTCTCATGTTATCTTCACTCTTAGTCCAAAAACCCAGTTACATTGGACATATCTGTTGTTTGATCTCATATTAATGACTTTCAAAACAATAATATTATTTTTCAGTAAAGTCTTTCTGTGCTCCATTTGATGGTTTCCAATTAGCTTGAATTGCTGATTTATTTATAAAACAGCAATAAAATTAGGCATGAGTAATTTCCATGGCTATTATTAAAATGAAATGAAAACTCAGAAGTCAAAAAGGCTGACAAACATATGTTTGCCTCTTTTATAAAATCATCTCAGCTGCTCAGATGACCTCATACATTAAACTTCCTTCCAATTACACCTGTGTCTGGCAACTACTAATTTATTCATGTGATGCTGTCTATAAGAAAAACTACCTTTTGTATCATTGTTGGCACCACTACTATACAATTGTAACTAAGTGCATCATGTAGGGTGTCAATGGAAATGTTACAGTCTATCACATATGATTATCCTGGGTAAATCCATGTATTATCTTTGCATCTGGAGTTACAAATATCGGCCATGTATCTGAATCTGAAAGATGTGTTTTGCTCCTGGGTGACACTTTCCAGATAGCTGTCTAGTCCTGATGTAATTGTATATGCTGATGGCCTATTAAGGAGGACACCACACTCTCTGAAAGGATTACTGAAGAAAATTATTACATCCAGATAGGTTTTCCCGTGGGCACCTCAAATGGTAAAGAGCCAATGACACTCCCCTGATTCCACAAACCATTTAAGGACATGGGATTTGCTCAGGTGACCTTGGATTCTATCTTGGTAACTTTTTATACTCTAGAACTGTGCGTTTTGTTTGGGATAGTAAATTTCCAAAGGATATAAAAAGACACCTCCATTATTGCTCTAATTCAGTGGATTATGGATTTACAACTTAAAGGAGCAGCTTGAATTATGACCCAAGGACATTCCAGTCTTTTTTTGGTGTTACCAGAGTGACTTTTGTGAACCCGCCATCTATTCCATTACTGCTGCAAGGACTTTGCAATCATTTTGTATGTGTATGACCAATTAGCTATTTATACCTCTTCTGGGCAGGTAAGGGGGAGAGAATGGGTATAGGTCTTTATTGTTTTCATGCTTTACTCTGCATGGTGAGTAATGTCAGGTGAACAGATAATGCTTTCTTTTGTAGAAGATGTTTTTGTCACTTCAGTCAATGCTGTCATGGGCTCCTCATGAAAAAGGGCTTACAGATATCCGAGTTAGACCTTTTGTGTTAACTTGATTAGTAACTTGATTAGTAAACATGGAGGCTGCAGCTCAGAGACCTAGTATAATAATTGTAGGACCATGTGGTTCCTCCCAGAGAAGTGTAACAAAACATTCCCTCCCCAAAAAGGATAGTGTTGGGAGAAATTTAAAGGAGTCTAAGTGCAGCTCAGTCTATAATTAGAACAATAACTGCAAATATCAGGAAATTATATGGAGTCCCTTATAACCTGTACTGGTAGTCTGAATGCCAAGATGTCCAGCAATAATTTAAAACATATTAAAGCCCCAAAATGAGATGTGATAGAGTTTTTCTTGAACTCACTGTAAAGTTGATAAGCAAATCCTGCCCTTCTAAATCAAGAGACTAAAGGATTACAAATTTCCATTGTAACTTTTGAGATGTACACACACTTTCTCAGCTTGTTGAGTAACATCCATTCCTCCCTGTTCTTAACAAAGTGAATTAAACAAACATAATAAAACTTACATCATTGGATTCAGATGATGTTCCTGCCAGCTGCTGCCATGTTATTGAGTAATACATTATCAAGATGATAGTGTGTTTGTGATGATATATTACACTGATACATCATTAGAACAATTGCATTCTTATGATATATTAGTCAATAACAGCCCCTGCTAGAAGAAAAACACATTGGAAACTCAAACTCAAATCTTACTTTTATTGTGTATATACACACAACTTTTAACGTTAAAAAAGGGCATGGACAGTATCTCTTTGTATGTAATAGAAGCTTCACCCATGAGTGAAAGGCATTCATTTTTTGTATGTAGCTTTGATATCAGCTGTTAAAACTGTTTGTTTTTCAATATTTCCTAATTATGGCTGTGGCATACGTGTGTGTGTGTGTGTGTGTGTGTGTGTGTGTGTGTGTGTGTGTATATATATATATATATATATATATATATACACACACACACATATAAAAAAGGCTCAATTTGTAGAGGAAATGCCTGTGTGTGCATTATACCATCTAATTCCTACTGAAACTGGGTGAAAAAAAATCACACAAAAGTCATTCATATGATGGTGGCATAGGATGACAACCATAACAAAGGAGCATAAGGTTCCGCAGGAGGACTGGCTAATGGGGGGGGGGGGAAAGCCTCCTAATCACTAGACATTTGGAGTATGTTCATAGCCAGGAACATTGTCTATTTCAAAGACACTGCCAGAAAATAAGTCCATATTATAGTTGATTCACTTTTCTCCGTTAAATGCTTCTCCTTCTTCCATTCACCCTTGTTCTTTCCTCCAGCCACTATTGAAAACTATCAGCTCCATTGAAACTGCTGAAGTTTGGGATGCTCTCCAAAAGCCATACTGAGAAATTAAGAACCAGGAATCAGAATCTTGCAAAATAATATCTTAAGAGTAGAATAAATAGAAAGTAAGTAACTTCCCATTCCACTTTTCTGTTCTGTCAAAAGAAATATCAACCCACTTAATATGATACGACTGCCCAAGGTGTACAGTGGGTTACATTTGAAAATAGTGATAGGATGTACAGTGAATTAGTTGCATCATTTGTTATAAATAAGCACAACCCCTTTACTCTGTTGCAGGCTTATGTTCTTCTCTGTTATACACATGTAATCACAAAGATGTCAGTGCAGCTTATCCAAGTAAGGTTCTTGCTTAGGAATATACTAGATTTACCCTTCAGTATAACTATGCCTGCTAGCAGACCCCTCCCTTAGAGTTTTATTAGAAACAATTACATCCTAAGCACATCCCATGCTGTGTTCCTCTAAATTGTGAGGCACAGCTTCAAAGGTGATTAATCAGCCACACCCAGGCAGAGGCTCAGAGCAGACTGCCGGGGTGGGGCTGATTAATCACCTGTGAAGCTGTGCTGCACAGCTTAGAGGGAACACTGATCCCATGTTTTCCAACTAACAGACTCACAGATGGACAGATGCACAAACTCTCTCAAATACAGGCAGTCCCCGATTTACGCGGATCCGACTTATGTCGGATCCGCACTTACGAACGGGGCTTTCTTGCCCCAGAGCTCGCAGGCAGCGGGACCGCCCAGAGTGCAGCGGTCCCGCCACCTCGACCTCCAGGGCGAGAAAAGCTGCTCCGGGTGCCCATGGTCTGCTGGGGACCATCTCCAGCAGACCAGGAACACCCGGAGCAAAGCCGGGGAGGCGGAGGGGTCCCGCGCCTCTGAGGCTTTGCTCTGGAGCGGGACTCTGCCACCGCTGCGGCTTTGCTCACGGTGTCCCTGGTCTGCTGGAGACGGTCCCCAGCAGACCAGAGGCACCGGGAGTAAAGCCGCAGTGGTGGCGGGGTCCCACGCCTCTGAGGCTTTGCAGGAGCAAAGCCTCAGAGGTGCAGCACCCCGCCGCCGCTGCGGCTTTGCTCCCCGTGTCCCTGGTCTGCTGGGGGGGGGGGGGTGCAGCTAGTGCGCGTCCCCCCCCCCAGCAGACCAGGCTTTTGTTGTGGACCCTGGGGTAGAGCAGGGACCTACCTGGCAGCCCAGCTGTTCTGTCCCAGGCTCGAGATTCAGCCGCTGTTGAAACTGATCAGTGGCTGATTCCAGGAAGCTGGGGGCAGAGCAATTCTGCCTCCAGCTTCCTGTAGTCAGCCCCTGGTCAGTTTCAGCAGCAGCGGCTGAATCTGGAGCCAGTTCCGACTTACATACAAATTCAACTTAAGAACAAACCTACAGTCCCTATCTTGTACGTAACCCGGGGACTGCCTGTATATAACAGATAAACTATTACGGCCAAATCGTCTCTCAGTTAAACTTATGCCACCCAACATATTTTTATTGCAATCACATGACAGTGATAAAGAGCATAACTTGTACCTTTTTACCTTGACCAAATATTCTTTTTACATTTGATCCAGAGTTGGGATCATTTGATAGCACCATAATTTAGCCTTTGTATTCAATGTATATGTTGACAAAGTGGGAGTTGTATAAAAATGGAACTTCTTCCTTTCTTTCTTCCAATATAATTAATCATTTTTGCCACTTTGGTAGTGTTATAGATACAATGCTAAGTTCTTCATTCAGTCACAAAGGTGTAGATCTGTAGTAAATTTATTAAAATCAAGAGTTTTGTTCTCATTCAAATGAATATGACCCATTGTGAGTTCTTTGAAGTTGATTGCAAAACTCTCATTGACTTCAGGGAGCTCAGGATTTCACCCATTATATTCTCATCCCTTTTTCTGTGCTCATATGTAGCAATGGGCCTGAACTTGAACTCCAAATAAGAACACCATTTTGTTTTTTGTGCAGGTTTGTTTAGAGCCTGAAACTGAATTTTTCAGTTCAGGCCTCATTTCTGTTTTTTCATGTTGACGTTTTGTGCCTTTTTTTCTTTTAAAGCTAATTTGATGAAATATCATTAGCATAACCAGAAAGCTGAATACTATAAAGATAAAATCCAATCAATATAAAATGCCCCAGATTAGGACATTTTGTTTTGTATTAATATGACTTAAACTGTAATGGAATAATTAACTGCAATTAATATATCTTAGCAAAAGTCAGCCTTGATAAATTAATGATGTCTAAATTGTAGGATTTAATATAGAGTTATATTAATCCAACATAATTACTAGTAAATGTTTCCTTCCTATGATGTATGATATTGGTTTCTCTTTGTTAATATTTTATATTTAAAATGAAGGATTCAAATTTAGAAACAGAGATTATTCATAGTGTGCTTCTTACAAGATAGTCACATATCCTGAAAAGTGCAATGGATTTTCCCTTTCCTTCCCCCCGCAAGTGTTATACCAAATAAAAGCAAGCAGGATCTTATGAGGAGGATAAGGCAAAAAGCCACATTTATTGTAAAGATAATAATAAAAAAAAAGAAAAGATAGAAGCAAACAACGTTGTTTAACTACTTAACCCTTATACATATAAACATTCATTCATCCATTCATTCAGGTTCTGTGTATTTGTTATAGTTACCAGCCTGGAAGTTGCTTGTGACAGAATACTGGCCAGGTATTCTGTGCACAAGTGATGGTAGTGGGGAGCGAAGTCCTGATCAGATGCGCACCTGAAGCTCCTGGTGGGCTGGCAGCAGAACCTTGAACTCCGATTCCATAGTTTTTTAGTCCAGTTCTTATAGGAATTTTTTCCTATGCCAGTCTATGGAAATTGCTGCATCATGCTGATATCTTCAGGGTGGCTGCCAGGCGCTCGTCAGTATCTCATCGGGTGGACCTCCAGTACTTGATTTTCTCCACTTGACACCTTTTGGTTGCACTGGCACCTGACGCCTTATTCGGCCCTTTGTTGCTGTATTCTCGGGCTGGCACCTCTCAGAACCATTCATTCATCGTCCAAGCACTCTCTCTCTCTTACATACATTCCCTAATTAATGTTTCCCATACAGTATTTTGTATAATAATAAAAGTTGTAGTTACAAAAGTTTCAGGGTGGTATTGCTTAAAACATTCTCTGAGTGCTGAGTAAAGTTACAATGTTTTAAAGAGAACAGGCGTCAATTATGTAACAATGCCCTTAGTCAATTACAGGGCTTGGCTCCCATAGCAGAGTTAGTGGCTTGACAATGCATTGTTACAATGTATCTCTGCAATATCAATTTCAAGCAGCCCCTTGCACAAGCTTGAGCATGCCCTGGGACACGGGGGGGGGGGGGGGGGGGGGCTGTTTCTGGCTACATAGGATTATATTCTTAACAGTTCTAAGTTACATGACCTAATACATTATATTCTAAAGGGGCAATGATAATAATAAATCTAAACATTTAACAATCTTAACAAATAATAATAAGAAGAAGAATTTATAATAAATCTAAACACTTTGGCTACGTCTACACTGGCCCCTTCTCCAGAAGGGGCATGCTAATTTTGAACTTGGGAATAGAGAAATCCGTGGGGGATTTAAATATCCCCCGCGGGATTTAAATAAACATGGCTGCCGCTTTTTTTCCGGCTTGGGGAAAAACCGGAAAAAAGCATCTAGACTGGCGCGATCCTCCGGAATAAAGCCCTTTTCCGGAGGGTCTCTTATTCCTTCTTTGAAAGCAATGGTCAATCTCCAGTGAACTAAGGACACAGTTCTTGAAAGTCTCATTCAAGTCTCTAGTGGATAACACTGTAGGAGATGGTTTGCAGGACTGGACCCTAAGTCTGTATGGTGTCTCCTTATTTTCCTTTTTTTTTTTTTTTTTTTTTAGAATTGCTTTGACAGATCATAATATACTGTTGTCTCATCCTCTGAGTAACATGCTTTGCTGTTGAATGCATTCTAGACTGTGACACCCCTCCATTATTTATCTCTAGAAAATTACAGTACCTATAGATCTTTTATTTTATTTTATTTTATTTCTGTTAGAAGCAAATTACAATGATAAGTGAAGTTTAACTTAAAGTACTCATTGCCTTTTGTTAGTAGATCTAAAGATGAAATGTGGGTGATTAAGTGCAAGAGTCAAAAAGACTCCTAAAAGTAAGGGCTTGTTGTGTTTACCAAACACAAATGGCCTTTTCCATCTGGCTTGTCACCTTTGAAAACAGAAAATAAAATACTCCCAGGGCATGTCTACACTAGGAAATTATTTCAAAATAACTAAATTAAAAGTATCAGAGGGGTAGCTGTATTAGTCTGATCCTGCAAAAGCGATGAGGAGTCCTGTGGCACCTTATAGACTAACTGAAGTGTAGGAGCATAAGCTTTCGTGGGCAAAGACCCACTTCGTCAGATGTGTAATAACTCCCGAACAAAGTCAAATTAGCATGTCCCCACTATATGGGGATGACTTAGAGCCCCTGGAAGCATTGGGGACAAATTACTTAAAATTACTCTGGGGAGTAGTTATTTCAAAATAGAGTTAGTGTGGATACTCTGGTGCTGCTATTTTAAAATAACAATTTAAAAATAACGGGCTTGGTAGTGTGGATGCGCCGTTTATTATTTCAGAATAAGGGGTGTTATTTCAAAACAACTCCCTAGTGTAGACCTGGGCTCAGGGACTAAGAACTTTACTTTATGCAAATTGTCAAGCATCATGACCTTATTAAAGCAATGTTTTCCCTCTATTTTTGTGTCTCGGGTGCATTTGAAATCTGGACTGGTAGGATTAAGAGTAACATTATTATTCTTGTAAAACTGCCAAAAAAAGAGTGGTGATAAGACTATTTGCTTGTTGTAAGCAATATTCTTTTCAAGATATACTAGCGAACAACTAATTCAATGCAAAACTCAGATATTAAATTATGCTAATGTTCGCTTTGTGTTGACAAATAGAAAATATTAATTAACACCCTGTCCTTACTTTTCTTTTAAAAATTTTCATATAGTTTAACTAGTGTTCATTAATTTTGTCTAAAATTGCCAAACCAATATTTCTAAAGTATTTTGAGATCTGTGCTAAATAACTTTAGAACCTCAGAGTTACAAACACTTTAGTAATTGAAATTGTTCATAACTCTGAAATGTCATAACTCTGAAAAAAATATTACAGTTGTTCTTTCAAAAGTTTGCAATTGAACATTGACTTAATGTGGTTTTGCAACCTTAAAATGCAGAAGAAATAATTTGCATTCCCTTTCTTTTTAGTTTATATTTATATTAATTATTATTGAAGTGTTGTTGTTGTGTCTCTGCTTCATACTTTCGGTTCCAAAAGAGGTATGTGTTCAATTTGTAACTCTGGTGTTCATAACTCTGAGGTTCTACTGTTTGAGTGAAAACCATGTAGCTCAGGCCTCTTTTAGGAGGTCAGAAAACAGAATGGATGTTTCAGAATGGACATTTCAGAACTTCCAAAAGGACTTTGTGAGTGTTTGATTGTGAGATGGATGTTTGGCTTGGAATGCTCTGACTTGATTCAAACCAGCTTCCATATGCTTACCTTCATTGCATTAAGCCTGAGTTGACAAACTGGGTCTAAAATACTCTTCTCACTGACAAACTTGGGAGAAGTTCATGTTCTGATCTGATTCTAGATTCAAATGTCAAGACTTAGGGTGTGTCTAGACTACTGAGTTTTGTCAACAAAAGTGGACTTTTGTCGACAAAACTATACCTGCGTCTACACTACTGCTGAGTTCTGTCGACATAATGTCGACAGAACTCATCAGTTTTGTTGACGCTGGTAAACCTCATTTTACGAGGCATAACACCTTCTGTCAACAGAGTTCTGTCTACAGAAGGTGTTATTGCCTGTAGGGTTGCGTCTAGACTACAGGGTTTTGTCGACAAAGCAGCTTGCTTTGTCGACAGAACTGAATGTGTCTAGACGCTCTATGTCGACAGAAGTTTTGTCGACAGATACTGTCGACAAAACTTCTGTCAACAAAACCCTGTAGTCTAGATGTACCCTTAGGTGTGACTCTGTCTTTAAAATTATAATCTAACGGCCTGTGGTATTGGTACAAGCATATGAATACAATTTTCATATGGCACAAGGGTCCAATCAAACACTGCTGTGACAATTGAAGTGCTTCCACTGACTTCATTGGGTGTTGAATCAGGTCCCTAATGCATACTGGACCCAAACTATTCCTGTGTAGGTACAAAATGCTTTATATTACAATGCTTTTAGCATTGGCAAAGGATTCAAGCTATAATACATTAAATTATATGGCAGGACAGCCCCTTAAAGTAGAAAGATTTGCTGCTGCCAGCTAGCAACACAGATACTCAGCTACTTACCTTATTCCAATCTCACATGGCTTTGAGCTGCTGATTTATTCAAAAAAGGACAGAAAGAAAAGAGTAAGCTGTACTGCAGCGTCTATGGCTTAACTCAAAGGGGTTTTCCTCAGAAGTTGTCTCCAAATTTAGCTGCAGGCTTTAATTTGTACAGGATCCTAGACTGGTGATCTTCACTAGGCTCCTGACTCTTTTTGTCTGCTCTCTGCAGTTATGTCTCCTTGGGCAGCCTATTGAAATAGAGACTTCTTTTAAATTAGTCTCCCCTTCTTCTCTTTTACACTTGCTCTGGCTCACCACTGCCAGTAATTGGCAGCTGCTCCTTCAATTTTTCAATTAGAGTTTAGTTGTGAGTTGGACTACATATTGCATTAGGGATTATGGGGGAGCGAACATTCCAATAACACCCTAAGGGTACGTCTAGCCTACATGCCTCTGGCGACAGAGGCATGTAGATTAGGCTACCAAACATAGTAAAATGAAGCGGCGATTTAAATAATCGCCGCTTCATTTAAATTTACATGGCTGCCGTGCTGAGCCGACAAACAGCTGATCAGCTGTTTGTCGGCTCAGCGCGATAGTCTGAACGCGCGGGTGTCGACATCAGAGGTATTTGTCGACCACCCAGGTATGCCTCCTGGAATGAGGTATACCTGGGTGGTCGACAAATACCTTTGATGTCGCCACCCGCATGTCCAGACTATCGTGCTGAGCCGACAAACAGCTGATTTCTTTTCCAGTTTGTGTGTGTGTGTGAAATTATTGAAAAAAATGGCATTAAAATGTCATTTGTGACTACGAAGTTTTCATTATCAGAACAGGAAGTATTACTGTCAGTGTGATACTGTCTAATTGCTCAGGCATATTGTCTATGAAAAATAGTGTTATTGGCTTTAAACTCTTAACTGCTGCTTCACTCTGTTGCTTTTGCCATCTCTTACTCGCACCGCTTTCATATTTTCACTTCATTTTTTTAAAGGAGGTCTTTTAAAACACAGTAACACAATAAATTAATTCACTAAAGGCTATTGGTTATAAAAATTGTTAATTGTATATACTTCACAATGAATATTACATAGTAACAGTTTGGGAGTGTTATTTACTATGACCTTCTGGCCCGTCTTTTATAGTAATGAATTCCCCTGAAAGTCTATGGGGCCTTGCTTTGTCAGGTGGTGTTGTTAATCACAAAATAGTGAATATTGTCCCCCAATCAGGGTTGTTTTTGGAGTTTCTACACCATAGTTATCTTGCCTTTCCAGCTCTACTTTTATCTCATATTCCTGGGTGTATGTCTTTACATTAAGGTCATCAGTCTGGTCTTCTTCGGTTTTACAAATGATCTTGATTGTTTGGTCCAGAAGCCTAACACCTTCTTCTTGAATATCCAATATTATGTCTCTTCCTTTGGGGATTGCTCTCTATCCAGGCTCAACCCTCCAGGAGGCTGGAGATTCTCTCCTATCAGAGGTTGCTAGACTCTTGATTCCTCCAAGTGGGGGAACAGACTATCATCTGAAGAGGTGGGTTGTGCCCACAAAAGCTCACGATACCATCTACATGTTTTGTTAGTCTTTAAGGTGCTACTAGACTATTTGTTGTTTTTTAAGTTTTTCCTGTTACAGACTAACTTGGCTACCCCTCTGAAGCTTATCATCAACCTGTCTGAAGTCTCACAAGAAACTCCCAGACATGGCTGAGCAAAAGGAAACTGAGGCAAACTCTCTGTAACACCTGCTCAACTTGAAGTCAGATCACAAGCATCTAAGAGCCACCCCTGACTCTCTTCCTCGCTACTTCAGTCACTAATTCCTCACTACTTCTACCCATTGAGTCCACCTTTCCATTCCTCCATTTATCAGTCCTACCAGTAATTTTATTGACATTGTTTTCCCAGGGCCCTCTTGCACTGCCTGAAAGCATGCTCTCTATCCCATTTGCTGGAAAAATAACCTGCCTTCATTCCACCTTTATCTAACCTCTTGTCCAATCTCTTTCTTCCCCTTATGCCAGGAAAATGTCATTGCCCATTCAATTCCAAAGGTCTCTCATGACCTTCTCATTTTAAAAGGTACTTCTTAGTGTTGCTCTTTTTTTGCTACAAAGGCTAGGTATAAAGTAATTCTTATTCAGTTAGCTGGGGAGATAAAATTAAAGGGTGCAGGGTGAAGCCTATCACTGCTTAAATGCAATAATGCAAACCATATAGGAGGAATGCATTTTAAGTCCCGGAGGCATAGAATAAATCACAGAAAATCATCTCTATGCCTGACAGATGGCTTCGTTATGAAAGTAAATGCAAATGGATGAGAGTAATATGACAAGAATAGCAGAACTCTACGTCCTGATATATTAATAAAGTATGGTAGGGAGGTAGGGCAGGATGCCTAATCACTGATTGTGACAATAGCCTATTAGGACTCAGAAGAAACAGCATAGATTCGAGACTCAAACTTAATGAAAATATCCAGGGAACAAAGGTGAAATTCTCCAAAAGGACCAGTGGCCATCCATGTCAAGAGGGAAGAACTAGAAAAAAATAAGAAATTGCTTATCCCAGCACAGGGCATGTAACACTCAACAGCTTTCAAATTCAGCTCAGAATGATCATGAATCACCAGTGGGATAATATTTGTGATTGTTATAATTAATTTGTATTGCATTAGTGCCCAGAGTTCCCAATGGACATCTATGCTAGCTATGTATATGTATAAGAAAAGGCAGTTTCTGCCCTGAGAAGCTTACAGTCTAAAGAGACAAGAAGTAATAAAGGAATAAAAGGAAACTGAGGTACAGATTGATTAAATAATTTCCCCAGCATCACACAATGAGTCTCTGCACACACAAATCTCTACCCCCATTCCCTCTTCCAGTGTCTTTACCACTTCTTTCTTACTACTCTTTTGGAAACAGGCCAGGGCAAAATATGGCCCATGGGCTGGATCCATCCCACCAAGCCACTGGATCCAGACCACAGAGTTAGTGGGGAGCCCCAGGCAGGCTTCCCTACTTGCCCCACATGCTACCCAGAAACGTGGCTGCGGGAGCTTTCTCTTTGAGTCCGGAGAGGTGGGAGGAAGAGTCAGATGCTGGTCCCATTGGCTGTTTTCTACACAGACACTGGCCATTGTGAGCTGCCTGTATGAATAACAGCCACAGAGCACAACCCTCCTGATCACTCACTCAAACACATGGCCGAGCAGGCAGAAACATTTTATCTTCTGCAAACCTCTGCAGGTCGGCAGGCAGGTAAGTAAGTCTCCTGGCAAGAGCCTGCCTCTGACACCTCAGCTCCTCCCTTCCCCAAACCTCTGCCCCATATTCCTGCCCCGCTACTCCACATGCACCCATATTCATCCTCCCAGATCTGGCACCCCAATCTCCCACCCAAGATCACAATCCCCTCCCATCGTCAGTCACATATCAAAACCCTGCACTCTAGTTCCCTGCCCTAGGTCACAACTACTTCCATCGCCCAAACTCCCTCCCAGACTCCATTCTCCTGCACCCCAATCCTTTACCCCAAGCTACCTTCTGCTCCCAACCTCCATCCCAGACTGTGCACCTCCTCCATTAATACCATGGAAGAATGTGGTCCTGGACCACTTTCCAAAATCTGGGGAGTGACATCAAAAATTATTACCCCATCAAAACTTATTGCCCACTTCTGCTATAGAAGAAGAACCAAGACCTTAATCAGTGTTCCAATGTTTCTCATAGTTTTCTAATTTTACTTTTTCTTCGTCAGTTTCATGTTTGATGTGTGGATTACAAATCACTGTCCTTAAATTTCTGTATCCATGTAGTACTGAGACTGTATGACACCAAAAGAAAAAAATTGCCATGTCTGAAACTTTGCTAATCTCTGTATCATTGAATTACTTTGAGCATCAAGAATTAGATATGAGAGTCTTATAAAACTGTTTGTCCACATGAGCAATGCCCATAGTAATGTTTAACCTTTGCATATAATCCTAATAATTCACAAACAGTTGACAAAGATTAAGTGGACAGGTTATCAAGAAGGTTGAAATTTTGTGTAACCAATTGGTGAGTATGTGTTATAGACTCCCTGGTCCACAGAGGATGTGAGTTGTTAAAGCCCTCAGCTGCAGACCCTGGGTTGGTTAGACCATGCTGTAACAGGTCATGCTTTTGTTTTGGAGGTCCTGGTGTATTAGTTCAAGATGGAGACTGTCACGTAAGTGGGAATTTATCTGGGATTTAAACTGTGGTGGATCTCAAAAGATGCTCAGGATTGGTTTGAATGGTAAATCAGCCCCAATTTATATGAGGGATAATGCACACTTCAGAACAAGCCTTCTAACAATTACTAATGCTCTTGCCTTTTTCTTTTTCTTTTCTTCAGAAATAACTTGTCATCTATGATTCCCCATTTGTTTTTCAAAATGGCTTACAAAATTCAACTTATACTTGGCACAAATTGAGTCACCACATCTGAGTAAGTATTCAGTCATGTGATAAAACACTGAATGACACTTAGAATGTGTTACACAACTATCATCACAATTCCATTAAGATATGGTGCATGGAAAACCTACTTCTACATCTGACATTCCACTTCTGTCCTTTTATCTTCACTATGCAAGTTATGCACAATAATTTCCTTCTCTCCCTTGTCTCCACTCTCCTCCCTCTCTCCCCCCACCTCCTTTCTTCCCTTATTTATTCTTAGATCTGGACTTCCAACACTCCTATCATCTGAAGAAGTAGGTTGTGCCCACAAAAGCTCATGATACCATCTACATGTTTTGTTAGTCTTTAAGGTGCTACTAGACCATTTATTGATGTTTAAGTTTTTTCTGTTACAGACTAACTTGGCTACCCCTCTGAAACAATAAATATAGTCATTTTTGAAGGAAATTATATTATATTTTTGTACGAGTGATATTATATTTTTGTAAAGTGACGTTACATGTTATACATAGCTGGAGATGCATTTTGATAAACAGATCTAAAGTTTCAGGCATGAAATTGGCATGTATGTGTAATGACACACAGTTACCTGTTCCTCATGTTCATTCACTCAGCTGCCAATGTGATGACTGCCTGCACCTGCTTATTTGTGGGTGCAGTTGAACTGCCCAGTTAAAAAAAAAAGAAATAATGAAAAAATCCATCTGGAATTGTAGAGAGATTTCTTTTTTAGAATATAATAACTGCTAGCTTAGACATGTGAGGAAAGTACAGCATAGACACATGCAAACCCTTGAAAACATTTCCTGTGAACGTTAGCTTCAATAACATAGTGAATTCCCCTTCAACTTTGTTCAGGGCCTTTTAAGGTGCACTTTTCACAAACATTCTTTCTCACTAGCTAGGCATTTTAGGCTGTGTCTAGTCTACACCTCTCTGTCAAGAGAGAGATGTAGATTAGGCACGTCGAAATTGCTAATAAAGCATAAACATGGCCGCTGCTTTTTTTCTAAACGGAGCTTTTTCGAAAAAAACAGCAGTCTAGATGCAGATCTGTCGGAAATAAACCCTTTTTCGACAAATCCTGTAAACTTCATTTTTTGAGGAATACAGGTTTTGCTGAAAAAGTTTATTTTCAACAGATCTGCGTCTAGACTGCCTTTTTTTCGAAAAAGCTCCATTTTGAAAAAAAGTGGTGGCCATGTTTATGCTAATGAAGCATGGGATATTTAAATCCCTGCTTCATTAGCAATTTCAACGTGCTTGATTTGCATCCCTCTGTCAACAGAGGGATGCAGTCTAGATGTAGCCTTTATGGACAGAGCAAAAAGTAGTTATTTGTGGAACTCAAATATATAAATATGAGTATGAAACATGAATGATGAGTAAGTACATGGATAATACACAACTGCAAAAGGGCTGCTTTTTGCGTTTGCTAGATAAATGGTTATTTGCTCAGCTCTAGGATAGTACTCAGAACAAATGAAGTGGACCATTGAAGAAACTATTAAGTAGTGTAAGTCCTTGCTCCCAACAAAGTACCTGAAATATTTTAGATATTCTGGAAAATAAAGATGTATTCTTAGATACCACAGTGGCAGGCACTGTATAAGATTCCAAAATGGAACAAAATAATTCCTTTGTAAGTAGCTTTCTGTTATATACCTACTACTGACACTTTGTCCTTGTTTAAAAAAACCCAGACTTTCTAAAGTTTCTATAACCTCCTTTGGAAGATGTACCAAATGTAGCTACTATTGCCTAGCAATAAAGCATTGAACTTAGCTCAACTTGTTTGTTTTTATTTGTAAGCAATATCTGTTTTTACTTACTCATGCATCAAGCTGATCTGCAGGGGAAATTAATATATTAGATATACCAAGCCAGCTCATTTTTCTATTGTCAGTTTTTTCATGATTAATGCTACAAAACGACTGTTTAGCTCCATTGTAAATGACACTTCTGGTTTCACTCCTTACTCGGATTTTTTAGGGGTTGTCATCATTAACTACAAAATAATGTGAAGTTGAAGTTGTATATTATTGTATTCTCCTTCTGAAATGACTGCATCTACCTTTTCATATGTTTTGAAAATTGCAACATTAAAATCAGGCAATTAAACAGCAATTAAACATCCTGTGTTTTATTATTTAGAGTGGATATATTGATATCATTTTAAGTATATGGTTTCTAGCTTTTATAATTATTAATGTACTGAGAGAATCCTGGGCCTTGAAATTAGTTGCATAAGAAAATCTGTCTTCTATCTCATAAGCTGTAAAGAGAATCAATACATAAATCTATCCCATGCTTTGTAAAAATATGCTGCATTATAACAGAGGGGGAGAAAAGTCAAGAAACTATTAAGCACAGGAAACATTTCTAACCAGGTTTATTATAAGCCTCAAGGGGAGAAAGGGAATGGAAGCATATTGTAAATTGGTTTTAAAAGAAAAAAAGAGAGAGAAACTCATAATACTGGATGTGCCTTTGGACTGAATGTTCATGAAAATTCAGTCCTGTCCAGAGGGACCTCTCACGAACCTATGTATCAATTAAGCTCCATTTAAATTCATAATGGGTTGTGCAACAGAACTGGTGTGGAGGACCTTGCATGGGGATGAATATCATCTGCCTCCGAACATCCATTCACACACACACTAGTGCTTTAGAAATAACAAGGCCTTAGGTGATTATTGGACTGATATCCTACTTTAGGGGCAATGGATAAGATATTCCCTGAAGAGACAACATTGTTTCAACCCTTTCTCATACATTCAGGTGGTGAAGGTAGTTAAAGACTCCCTGAAATCCCCTGCTCAGATTTTAAATCTAGCCATGCGGAGGAGAACAGGAGCTGCCCAGTCACTTGTGTATAGAGTGGGGCAGAGAGAAAAGGATCCCCCTGATCTGGTCCCCCACTTGACAGCCAGAGTTAACTAGCTGGGTGCAAAACGGGAGAAAAAGCTGCTACACAGCAAGGGGCAAGACTATTTACTCTTTGCCAGAGCAAGCAGAGAGTTGGAGAGGAATAGTGATCCTGAGTCATAATTAACTTGATGCTCCCAAGGTGGTACTCCATGCTCTGAGCAGACTGTAAGGTTGCAGTCTATCCCAGAGTTTCCATGGAATGACCCTCCTGAGTTCAAACCTTCAGTTTTTTAACAAATGTAAGCAATTTATCTAAAATACAGCTAAATAAAAGGGAGGTAGAACACCCTCCCCCCATCACCACCACCACCACCACCACCACAGTTGCATAAGAAACCACACACGTGCACACATATTTACGAACAATGTCTTGAAATATTTACAGGAAGGAGCAAGACAGAGTTATTTTTCTCTACTGCACTCTTCTTTTGATTTAATGATGCTCAAGAAAATGATTTTAAGTTTTACATTTCCACCAGTAAAGAATGATAGCAAATTCCAACACTTGCTATGTGGGGCGGGCATTTTTAATATTTGTACATAGATTACATTAAAATAGCTTTGAAAGAGCTGTTAGGGTAGGTATATACTTTCATGGTCCCCATAATAAGTCCATAATAGATGATGAATGCTATCCACAGTTTGTATTTACAGCATACATTGAGTCTTTTCACCTACTGCTCCTGAACCCACAGGCAGGCAAAACTGCCTATTTCTACGTGTATTATTTCATAAGCAAACTTCCCATCAACTAACTGGAAAAATAAAAAATGCATTATTAAGACAGATCGTTAATACTAGGGAAACTGCTCATCCACCAACAGGCAAAAGGAAAATGTAAATTATTAATAGGTATTATTAATTCTACCCAAAATCCCTTAAAGGGAAATGAAAGGTTTCAGCATTCCTTTTGAAGAGAGTTGAGAGTGGTGAGCCTGGTAGATGCATAGCAACTTTCTACAGTACATTAGAAAAACATAAATTATGAATGAGGTATGGAGCATCAACCCACAGGAAAAGCTAAATGTACATTGTTAATGTATGTTATTTTTACTTAGTGAAATCCCAAAAAGAGGCATTTTTAGGCACAAGAGAGTGGTTGGCTTTTACAAAATTATTCAGTAATCAACAGGTAACTTGAAAGTATATGTAGGCTCAGCAGAAATTGATTTTTTAAAGTTTGGTGGATAACATCGGGTTTTTAAATTTTTTATTTTTATTTATTTAAACCTTTGAAGTCATAGGATAATATTGGGAGTCATATGGGATATTCAGACTAGAATTATGTAATGACAGTATATATGGAGATATAAAAGATACATTTTTATAACTGTTAAAACATAATATCACATATATATGATATAAATATCTTTAAGCAAAATTCTAAGTTCTTAAGAAGATTTTTCTTAGTTTGCCTGCTGGTAAATTTCTATGATCATCAATGGAAATAATTTGGTTTTTGTATACAATGAAATCAACATTTAATTGGAGGGAATTGATTTACTTATTTTAAAAAGTTAATCCTTCCAACCATTACTTTGTCATTACTGTGCTTTATTTGCTTTAACAGCGGTGTGAGAAGTTCAAAGCCATACTTGAAAACTAATTCAATTCAGGCCAATTAACATAGTTGTTTCATCAGAGAGAGGAGAGGAAATTCAAGAGTATGTTCATCTCTTCTCAAATGAAATTTTTTCTATGCCATTGTTAATGAAGAGGACAAAGGAAGAAGATAGAGTGCACATGGACAAATATGTGCAAATGCTGAAACATAATTTGTGAAACCCATGCAAAAAAAATCAGCTATTATTTTCTTAGGTATATGGGGCTGTGTATTTTAACTTTCATCTCTTAAGATAGGACTGGGTGGGTGAGATGCAAAGAATGAAAGGGAAAATGGTGAAGCAGCTGGAATGTGTCTTTTGTTATATTATGCTATCTCTCCAAGGAGGGCTTCCACTTTTCTTGAGGTTAATGAAGCTACAGATTGACCCTCACCAGTCCCACACTGTCTAGTCCAGCAACATCCATGGTCTGGCATGATTTTAGATAGGTGGATATCCACTTATTATGGGTGTGGCCAAGTTTCCCACGATCACATAAAGTGCTGGCTGTCAGTGTTCTGTTATGTAGCTCCAATTTACCCCAAACGTCTTCTAAGAGCCCTGTAATGAATGGAAGTGTTGGTAATGTTGCTAGACAATATTGACTTCCTATTGTTTGTCAAATTCTCTGGTTTGGCATCAGTCAGGTCCCAAGGGTGCCAGATTAGAGAGGTTCAACCTGTATTTGGGCTTTGGCAGAACGGATGTGGTGTGCAAACATTACTAACCAAGGCCCAGACTTTGAATTGCTTTATTGCTGAGCACTTATGTGAGCAGTTTCAGTAGTATTTGCTTCAGTGGTATTTTTTGTGTGAGTATGGGGTTCACAATCTGGACCCAAGAGATAGACAAGCCTACTGTACCTATATGTGTTACTGCAATTTTAATTGAATATTTTAGGTGGAAATATTAAATCACATTATCTTGATGACATAGACCCTGTTAGTCTCAGGCAGTTGAGTCCAATTCTTAGAACCGATTAAATATTTGGTCATTTTAAAATAATAAAATCTGTTTCCTTTTTTGAAAACCTCATATTCTCAATCACTAATGTGTTGACATTTTGCCCGATCCTGGAGTTCCCATTGCAGGCCAGGTTTTTACAGTGATTGAGGTGCCTACACATGCAGATAGATGCCTTGTGAGATCTTCAAAAGCCCATGAGTGCTCAGATTCCACTGAAAGTAATAGATATTGGTTGGCATCAAGGCACTTTTGAAAACCTCGTTAGGTGCCTACGTGCAGCTTTAAGGTGCCTAAACACCTTTAAAATCTGGCTGTGTGTAAACTTCATTATTTGTCTCAGTATGTGTGTTTTATTCATAATCAGATATCAATATTACCTTTCTCTCCATTCTGAAGTAAATATTAATGTTACTCTTTGTGTAATGCTATAGTGACTAACCTCCAATTACTTCTATTACTATCTTACTCCAAAAGCAGACCCATTGATTAAATTCTATTTATGATTATGAGCCAAACTGTGGAACACTTACTTGTCTGAGGGTCCTAATGATGACTGACTAACTGAAGTAAATCCCTGCCCTCCAGTACCATAGTAGGAATGCCTTGTAGCATTTAGTTCATGTATCCTCATAACACTGCTGTTATCCTTGGGCTGTATCAAGACTGCATCCCTTTTCCATAAAAGGGATGCAAATTAGACACATCGCAATTGCAAATGAAGCGGGGATTTAAATCCCCTCTTAAAATAAGGAATAAGGGATCTTTCGGAAAAGGCTTTATTTTCTGAAAGATCCCCATCTAGACTGGCGCTTTTTTCCGACAAAGCTCCAAGCTGGAAAAAAGCGGCAGCCATGTTTATGCAAATGAAGCGGGGGGGACTTAAATCCCTGCTTCATTTGCAATTGCGATGTGTCTAATTTGCGTTCCTTTTATGGAAAAGGGATGCAGTCTAGACACAGCCTTGTTGTATATATAGGGAACTGAGGTTTAGAGATCCTAAATGACTTGACATAGTGATACAAAAATCTGCATTGAAGGCGAGTCTCTGGAATTGAATGCTGGAACTATCCTTATTCTTTGCAGTAATTATGTGAGTAAATCTCACCAGCATAGATAAAGGTGCTGCAATTGCTAGTCTAGAACAGCACTTAACCATTGCTGGGATGAGACATAAAAGTAGTCAGGATTTTCTGTCTTCAGATAGTGGGCATGTCTACTCTAGGAAATTATTTTGAAATAACTAAATTAGA